>NC_140584.1:700431856-701031856 GCF_964204655.1 Triturus cristatus | reverse complement strand
TTTTAAAGAATATTTGTAGTTTGCAAAAATCGACACACAAGAAATTTCACAGAAAAACAGTCAATGGTTTCCTATGGGAGAAAATTGAGTTAGCGGTAAGTGTGCTTGTAATTACTTTTCAGGGTCAGTGCTGGGCACCAAGATCCAGCACTGGGATCTCTCCTAATAGCAGGTGAGTATTTTCGATTTCGTTACTCGGTTGATTTTAGGTGAATATTTTAAAGTTTAGAAACTCCACACTTCGAAGAATTTCCAAGTGAAACCAGCCAATGTTACCCTATGGAAGAAAAGTGAGTTATCGGCTTTTGGGTAAGTACTCGACTGGCAGAGTTAAGGTGCAGGGCATAGACTCAGGGGTCTCCCAGGGTCAGGTAAGTACAGTTGTTACACCCTTAGCGGCACAGGGGCAGGTGGGTGCAGAGTGAGGTAGGCCCAATGTTATCCTATGGGAGGCAGGGAGCCCGTGGTTGGTAGCTGCTGGCTAGCAGGCCACGCGGCTGTGGGAGCTGGGCTCCTGGTCACTTGCTCAGGGCAAATGGGGAAGTAGGTTAGAGTAGAAGTTACACTGCTAGGGCCACTCGGGCGGCTGGGTACAGGGTGCTTTTGAGCCGTCGAGTGGTCAATGGATTGCAATGGAGAAGCTCAAGAACGAACAAAGGCTGCAAGCTCGGGGATGAAGATTCTTCAGCTGCGACCACCACTTCGAGACGTAAGTTGGGTAGTTGGAGGATAGGTAGGTACCCAGGAGTTGGGCACACGGGGGCCGCAGGGCGGCGGGTGCTGGGGTGCCTTTTGGTGTTGGGAAATCTTACCCTCTGTTGATCGCGGTTGGGGAAGGGGTCCCTGGTTCTGAGGCTGCAGGTGTCGTCAGGAGCGTCGAGGTGGGTCCTTGGGTGCTGTATTCGGGGTCACAGTCGCCGGGGGGGACGTCCTTGTGGTCTTTGTCCACTCCAGCACAGGCCAGGCTTGGCGGGTGCAGAGTGTGCAGGGTTTGCGGTTCCTGGCTGATGCCAGGGGTCAGTTACTTGCTTTGAGCAGTGCCACTGCTCGTGGGAGTCCCAGATGCTCAGAGTCACAAGGTAGCCAGGTCCTCCGGGGTTTGTGAGGTTGCTGGCCACGGGAGATGCCGGGATTTAGCAGGAGCAGGTTCGAGGGTCGACAGGCTGGTAGGGCTGGGGCCAAAGCAGTTGGTGTCTTCCTCTTGTTAGCAGCTGCACTGCAGGTCTTCTTTCTTCTTGATCTTCTTTGCTGTTTCGGAATCTGGATCTAAGGAAGGAAGGTTCAGGGTGCCCCTAAATACTAAATTTAAGGGCGTTACAGGTAGGTAAAGGGCAGTGACCTCTGGGTCCCTGCCCTGGGGTGAGTACACCCCCTATCCTGCCACTCTCCTGATGGCGAGAGCCCATAGATGTGCTTCACCTCGCCTCCCCCACCTGAGGGGTGGGTTGGCAGAGGCTGGCACACCCCCTGTCCTTCCTTGGGGTTTCTGGCCAGTGTTCCCACTAGAGTGGGGGTTTAGAACCGGTAGGGGCCAGTTGCTGAGTACAGAAAGTGGCCTGGAGAAGTTCACAAAGGCGGCATGCCTTTGAAGCTTCCCCTGCCCATCCTGGGGGAGGAGACCTAGCACCTCGCCCAGGATGTGCATTGTTGCAGGCCCAGGAGAGCGGATGGCTCTCTACCCAGGGGTCCAGCAACATGTCTGCTGTGTGGCAGCCTAGGCAGCCCCTCAGACCAGACGTGGATTGTAGGTTAGGTTCAGGGGGGCATCTCTAAGATGCCCTCTGTTGTGCATTGTACAATAAATCCTGCACTGGCATCATACCAAACATCTCAGTCTTCAGTGGAGCCATCATGGTGCTGTGGAGTTCGTGGTTGACGAGCTCCCAGCACCATATACTCTTAAATGGCAGCACTGCACTTACAGTGCCCAGGAATGGACCTGGGTACTGTAGGGGCACAGGGCTCATGCTCCTGTACCCACATCACTGGCATAGGGCACCCAACTAGAGGGGTGGCTGATGTATGCCAGGGCAGTGTATGTTGTGGGCATGGCACACAGGGATGTGGGGCATGTCGACTCTCTGTTTTGTCCTATACCCAGACATTCAGCCTGCAAGGGCAGTGTGTTTGTGTCAGGGTACAGGGCTTCTAAGGGTGGCACAATAAGTGATGCAGCCCTTAGAGGCCTTCCCTGGTCACAAGGCCCTGGGTACCTAGTGTACCATTTACCAGGGGCTGACATGTGGCCAGGGTTTTCAAATTTGGGTTTTAGGTTTCAGCACAGTTTTTAGGGAAGGAACATAGGCCCTGAGCACCTTATTGGCAGGAGCCCAGGGCATACTCAGTCAAAGTACATTCAGCAATTCAGCAAAAAGTGAGGGCATACCATGCAAGAAAGATGGCACTTTCTCACAGACAGCACCCTGCTACAATATGTCGACGACATATCGCTCTGCAGTCCTACAGAGCAACAATGCAGAAAGGACACAATAGCTCTGCTCACAACATTATCACAAAGAGATTACAAGGTAGACAAACAAAGCTTCAATACTGCCAGAAAGAAGTGCACTACCATGGCCAATTACTTTCAGCATCAGGAAGACGAGTCACACCAGATAGAGTTGAGGCAATAAAATGCACCCCTGAACCACAAACAGTCAACGACATGCAGTAATTTCTTGGGTTAGTAAATTATGTTCGCTAGTGGGTCTTCGATTTCTCTACCATTACTGCCCCTCTCCTGAAAGCCATTAAAATGGCCAAAGACAGACATAATAAGTTAGATTGGACACCTGAAATGAGAACAGCCTTCAAACAGCTAAAAGATGAAATAACAAATTCACCAGTGTTGGGGTCCCCTGACCAAGGAGTTCTACCTGTTCACTCACTGCAACGGCCAAGTCATGATTGCAGTGCTTCCCCAAAAGTTTGCTAATTGCTGTAGTGCAGTATTTATTGTGCTCCAATAGGTGTGTAGTATTATGCAGTCCCAAAACATGTGAAAGAAATTCGCACTGAGGGTGTGGCATCTAGGGCACGCAATTGTGTGTTCAGGTAATATCCTTGTAGATGCTCGGGTGTCAGGTATGCACGGTGCAGGACAAAATGTTTTATGTTTTTAAAGCAGGAGTTACGGGACACTTGCTTTGGGTATTCCAATGCTTGTTCCCACTCCTTGTCATGCAGTGGCCTCTGAAGCTCCTTTTGAATTTTTCCTGCAGGTGGTGAGGGACACTGCACTTAGATCTCGGATGGCCTTGTAGATCCGCATCACTATATTTGCCAGGTTCGACGGCAGTCTGCCACCAGTTGCCCATAAAGTAGTAAGTGGCCTCTGGCGAGGTCGGTCACGTCTGTTAATTCATCAAAGGAAAATAGGTGACCATCTACAAACAGGGAGCCTATCTCTGTGAATGAGTGTCCAGACCTGGAGGGCTCGCGCAGTGTAGTGTTCACGGTCTATAGGGAAGCCTGCTAATGGTAGCAATGGGTTATAAAGCGGAGTCTCATGCGACATTCGATGAATGTGTTGCATGCAGTTACGTGCTACTGTCACCAGCAATGGGCGGGTTGCTCTTGGTCAGGGTCCTTGCAGTAGCATATGCCTAATTGCCAGAATAGATGTTGGTCCTGTGTCTGTATTAATCTCTCCTAATAGGTGTCCAGCCTAAATCCACTGAAGCTGGGCTGCCAGAAAGTATGCCTTAAATGATGGGGCTTCAAGGCCTCCACGATCTATCGGCAGCTGCATTTTGGTCAGGGCTACTCAGCCTGCGCCCTCTATCCCAAATTAGGGTACACAAGAGAGCGTCAAGCTCTAAGAAAAAGGAGCAAGGAGGATCTATCTGGAGATTGGCAAAGTGATAGAGCAATCTCGGGACCAGCACCATTTTAGCCACCGTTATTTACCTATGCGGGACAAGGGTAGAGACCTCCAGAAATTTACAGAGGACCGGGCGCCTGCTAACACTTTTCGGTGATTGCCCTCATATATGTCCCGCGGGGAGCAGTACAAGCGTACGCCTAAATAACGTGGAGGCCAAGCAATCCATGCAAGAGTGACTCCTCCGATGTGCACCACACCACATGAAGAGGGAGATCGGCGTAAAGTAGGCACATTGTGGATTTAGCCCATTTAATTCTGAGGCCAGCCACTGCTTCGAACTCCGCCAGTGCCGCAGAGATGGAAGTGAGGTTAGATGTGATGTCTTGCACATTGAGTGGCAGATCATCTGCATATAGTGATATGCTATGAAGGGTTCCCGTCAGCTGAATTCCCCATTGCCTTCCCTTAGATGAATTGCCAATGGCTCTATTAGCAATGGGGAGAGTGGGCAGCCTTGCTGCGTACCTCTTGACACTGCAAAGGTAGACGATACATGTCTGGAAAGTCTGATCCTGGAGGTGGGTTTCGTATGAATAAGACACATTACAACGCACGCAGTTACAACGCCTGCCATTACAACACATTTTTTACAATGCAAAATCCATTACAACCCAAATTACTATTCTAACTCTGCTGGGGCGTTACTTTGGGGAATGCGTTATAATGGCATGCATTGTAAGTGATTTTTGGTTGGAAAAATTGAGTTGTAATGGCACGCATTGTAACTCGTATGTTGTCTCCCGTTTCATATACAACAGTTTAATGTATGGCCATATCCGTGGGCCCATTCCCATCCTCCGAGCACCTGCGAAGGGGTATGGCCATGACAATGTATCAAAGGACTTTTCCAGGTCCAGGATCATGCATGCGGCGCAGGGGGATCTGCCTTGGACCTGGTCCAGAACCTGGAACAGCTGCCGCATGTTGTGGGAGGTGCATCTCCCAGGCACAAACTCACATTGGTCCGAGTGTACTAGTGTACTATTGTTGGGATAACAAATCACTCTGCCAATATCTTTCCCAAAAACTTGTAGTCTGCGGAGAGCAAGGCAATGGGCCGGTAGGATTCCAGGTGGCAAGGGTCACGGTCTGGTTTTAAGAAGGATGCTATCAGTGACTCTCGGAGAGAATGCAGGAGCACCGCTTCAAACAGTTCCACCAAATACGGCGCTAGCAGTGCTGAGAATGTTTGGTAAAATTCTAGTGGTATGCCATCGAGACCCCAGGGCCTTGTTTTTAGCTAGGGTTTGTATTGCCAGTGTCACATCTGCTGAAGTGATAGCCCTATCAAGAGTGGCTTTGGTGGCCATCGCAATGCACGGTAACGGGTGAAGAGCTAGGAATTTGTCCACCGCTTCGGGATCCGTCTGACTTGGGGCTGTATATAAGCCTGCAGAATAAGTGTAGAATGCTTGCATAATGTCGGTTTGGGAGCTGACTGTCGTGCCTGCAACAGTTACCACTTTGGATATGGTCTGCGAGACAGTCTCCTGCCGTATTAACCACGCCCGCAAAGTGCCTGCTCTGTCCCCCTCCCTGTGTCTTCTGGCTGAGTATGGTTTAAAGTTGTACCATCTGAGGTCCGCAAGCACCTCAGCATATGCGGTTATAACGTCCACTATCTGAGCCAGTGTTGCCTCATTTTTGTCCGCAGGCTATGACAGTGTTGCCAGCCTCCTCTCTTTCTCTAGTATATGTTGTTCTAGAGTCTTGCGTACTCCTGAAATTTGCTGGATACATGTCCCCCTTATTACGACCTTAAATGCGTTCCATTCCAGTGTTCCCGTGGTTGCTGTCTCGGTATTTTCCTGGAAATAATTCTTAATGTGTGTTTTTTGTTCATGTCTGATTACCTAATCCTCTAGGCATTCACAAGGTAGTTGCTAGGTGGGGACTGGGGACGGTGGCGGTTGCCAAGTTAGAGTGAGTGTGTGTGCGTCATGGTCAGACAGGATTCGTCCTAGATAATCTGGGAATTATGTGGGATGTGCATAGGAATCGGTCTAGACAAACCCTGAGATTGTGTGGGATATAGTGGAAGGAGTATAGTTTGTTGGGAACTTGCTACGCTATAGATCTTCTAGTGATCAACCCAAGCGTTAAATCACTTTGTTTGTCTAATGATCGGGGATTCTGGGTGTGGTGGATGTGATCTTTCCAGACTTAAGTCCTGTACACAGTTAATGCCCCCCCCCCAATATCCATTGTGGCATTGTATACTGGGCCAGAGTGTGGGATAGGGAGTCACAATATTTACCCTGTTCCGTGTTTGGCTCATAAATACTGCCTATTAAGATTGGCCAACCATCTAGTAGCCCCTCCAGGAGGCTATGTTCTGTGCAGCTCTTAGAACGTGCTCTCCATGCAAATGCTTAGTACGTGGTTACACAGAATGTGCCCTGCCATCTTTTACGCAGTTTGTCAAGCTCTCCCACTATTAAATGTGTTTCTTGGAGTACTGCTATCTGTGCATTCTGTCTTTTAATGTAAGAGTATACTGCATATCTCTTGTGGGCCATGTGCATGCCATGCACTTTTAGGGGCTCATTATGATGGCAAAATGACCGCCACCGCCAGGCCGGTGGTGGCGGTCCTTCTGCTATCGGCAGCTGCATTTTGGTCAGGGCTACTCAGCCTGCACCCTCTATCCCAAATTAGGGTACACAAGAGAGCATCAAGCTCTAAGAAAAAGGAGCAAGGAGGATCTATCTGGAGATTGGCAAAGTGATAGAGCAATCTCGGGACCAGCACCATTTTAGCCACCGTTATTTTACCTATGCGAGACAAGGGTAGAGACCTCCAGAAATTTACAGAGGACCGGGCGCCTGCTATCACTTTTCGGTGATTGCCCTCATATATAAATAACGTGGAGGCCAAGCAATCCATGCAAGAGTGACACCTCCGATGTGCACCACATGAAGAGGGAGATCGGCGGAAAGTAGGCACATTGTGGATTTCGCCCATTTAATTCTGAGGCCAGCCACTGCTTCGAACTCCGCCAGTGCCGCAGAGATGGAAGTGAGGTTAGATGTGATGTCTTGCACATTGAGTGGCAGATCATCTCCATATAGTGATATGCTATGAAGGGTTCCAGTCAGCTGAATTCCCCATTGCCTGCCCTCTTCCCTTAGATGAATTGCCAATGGCTCTATTAGCAATGGGGGGAGTGGGCAGCCTTGCTGCGTACCTCTCGACACTGCAAAGGGAGACGATACATGTCGGGAAAGTCTGATCCTGGAGGTGGGTTTCGTATGAATAGGACACATTACAACGCACGCATTTACAACGCCTGCCATTATAACACATTTTGTACAATGCAAAATCCATTACAACGCAAATTACTATTCTAACTCTGCTGGGGCATTACTTTGGGGAATGCGTTATAATGGCATGCGTTGTAATGACATGCATTGTAAGCGATTTTGGGTTGGAAAAATTGAGTTGTAATGGCACGCATTGTAACTCGTGTGTTGTCTCCCATTTCATATACAACAGTTTAATGTATGCCCATAGCCGTGGGCCCATTCCCCTCCTCCGAGCACCTGCTTGGTTCAGAAAGAGTCCTTTTTGTTAAATGGTGTAAATCCATTCAGTAGTTGCTGAGAAATTAAAAAAAATAAAAGTTTCGATATCAAGGGACGCGGTGGATTCGCGAACCCTCCCGACCACGAGCTTCACTGTGATTGGCTGTCAACACTCCAAACCAGGAAGTGCTGGCAGCCATCTTGTGACTCGGTAGAACCGAGTCACAAGAAAACAGTGAAGCAGAGGTTAAAAAACAAGAAAAGGGGGCAGGGTGGAAACGCCCTGACCCCCTATGCCTGCTCAGGGGGTCCCAAAAGGCCCCCCGGCGCCCAAAAAAGCATTTTTTTTTCAAACTTTCGGTGGAAATCGCGTTGGGGCCACGAATCTCGCCGAAATTATTTTAAAAAACGAAGCACAGGCTCCCGTGCTTCGTTTTCTATAAGCCCCCGGGTGGGCCAGGTCCCGGGGGCATTGCCTAATTCTGAATTTGTAATTGCGGGGGCCAGCCACCTCCCCAGGGCTATGTAATGATATTCAGCCCCGGGGATCGCCACCCCCGGGGCTTGTTGTTTAATTTGTGGGGGGCCTCCAAGGCCCCCCAAGCCCCAGGAAACGCCACCCCCCGGGGCTTTCCTCAAATATTTGCAGAGGGCACATGCCCCCCTGCAGACCCAGGGCCACCAACCCCCGGGGCTTGATTTTTTAAATAAAAATAAACCTGTGTGGGGGAGCTAGAGCCCCCTCACACACCCCAGGGACCACCACCTCCCCGGGGCACTAATCATGGAAATGCGGGGGTCCGTTACAGATCCCGGAGCCCCGGAGACTACCACCGCCCCGTGACTGTGCCCCCCTCCTGGAGCCCTTGATGGCCCTATGGACCGCCACCTCCACAGGGCCGGCTCTTGCAGTGTCCCAGGATGCCCACCCCCGGGACACTGCTCTTTGCAATGACAGGGCGGGAGCCGTGCTGTTTTGGATTCTGGAAGTGAGAGCAGGTTTCCTGCTCTCGCTTCCAAAATCCAAAGCAGATTGCTTTTCCACTGACATGCAGCTCCCCGTGTGGTAAAGCAATGCCAGCTCCCGCAGGAGGTGGGGAGCCGGCGGGACTGTGGGGGCATTGGTGCTCACCCCACACTCCCCAATGGAGTAGCGAGGCCCTGGGGATGGGCACTCTGCAACGCAGCTCTGTGGCACTTACTGGAGGTAGCTGGTTGGCTTGTTGGCCCTCAGGGACCCTCAGGATTCAAGGGGACTTCATCCCCCAACTTAAAACGCACCACATTTGCACACTTGTTACATCAGGCCCCGCCCACTCACTGCACCACAGTGCAAACGCACCCTGTGGTGCATTTTAAGTTGGGGGATTAATTTCCCTTCAATCCTGAGGGTCCCTGGGGGCCAACTAGTCCACCAGGTACCTCCTGTAAACACCACAGGGCTGCGTTGCAGAAAAGTGCTTCAAGGCCACGCCCCTTTTTACACTACTCTGCAAATGCGGCTTCTGGTGCACTGCTGGTGGGGCGATGAGGTCTTCTTGTGTCCTGAGGACCTCAAGACACAAGTGGACTTCATCCTCTGAGCAGCAGTGCGCCAGAAGCCGCGTTTGCAGTGTGGTGTAAAAGGGGCGTGGCCTCAGAACACCTCTCTGCAACGCAGTTCTGTGGCACTTACTGGATGTACCTGGTGGGCTACTTGGCCACCAGAGACCTTCAGGATTCAAGGGGACTTAATAGGGATGTTATGTTAGAAATTAGCATTAAAAAACCTTAGAAATTCATTGAAAAAACCGTAGGTTTCAGGGACGTTATAGTTAGCTAGACATTTCACTCTTACAAAACCATTGAAATTCCACCGTTATAGTTAGTTCAGCTAACTATAATTTGCGCACCCGCAATGCACTGCTCATGATGTCACATATTACCTCATTCATGACATGGTCAGTGACATGACTGATGACATCTCAAATGAGTTTTTAATTTGAGATGTGGTTGCTTCTCTTTTCTTGTTTGTCTTGGTGCATCGAGCATGCCCACAGCTCAAAATCCTGTTCAGACCGTTGGACCATAGCACTGAAGGCCATGCAGGGGCAAGCTTTGTAGATCCTTGCTATCCGGCAGTAGACTTTGGGCATTGAAATTTCATGAGTTGTTGGGCTACTCAGAATCTCTGGTGACACATTTATATACATATATATAAATATATATTTATGTCTATATATACACATCTTTGCGGCAAAATTTCATACAACTGGCATAATTGATGAATATCTATACAAGGTTCAATTCTGTTTGGTGTCATTTTATCATCTTTACAGTGCATTATGTAATCTTCGAGTGGTCATTTTGTTCAGACAAAATTCTTTATACCATGGAGGTATTATTGTTCATTTTTTTAAAATATTCATTCATCTTTGTATAATGGGAATGAGTTCTGAGAGTCCTTCTTTTTGGATTTTAGCAGGACAGTTGTTTTTCTGATATTTCTCTATTGTCGTGAAGAATGCGGATTGCATGGCTTTTGTCTTGCACTTGGCCCTTTTGGTCAACAAGTTCTGTTTCCCCTTGGGGGTTAGATGATAAATGTCTGATAACTGTCAGATGGTTGTTTAGGGGTTTACCCCCTTTTTTCCTCAAGGACTGTACGGTTGTTTATTATTTATATGTTCTGTGACCGTGATCATGGATTCTATTGAGTCAAGCTCTTGTTCTGCTATTCCTACGTGTTGGTGGTCTGTTGTTAGCTATGACCGGCTGGTTCTCTCTGAGAACTTTCATAGGGTTAATTTGCAGACCCTCCTCCAGGGGGGTATAGCTATGGTATTTAATTCACAAGTTATGGAATCTGCGGCTATATGTCTCTATCAGATGTACATGTTACTTACCTTCAGTAGCATAATATCTGGTAGTGACACAGTCTAGCTGCAGATTCCTTAATGCCCTGCCCATTCTCTTCAGTACTGGTTCTATATACTGGGGATCCCTGTCTCAGCTAAGGTTGGGACTCAACAAAACCCCTTGGTCTGGCCATATAAGGTTTTGTTTAGATGTTGCCATACCATCTGCTTCCAATGGTGAGTGATCAGTAGAGTGTGGGGTGTTTTCTCTTTTGCAGTGGTTTAAACACCAGTGAGCAGTGTTGATTCATTTGGTTCTTTCTTTGAAAGTATTTGTCTAGTATCATCATACTTTGTATTAGCACTCTCACTATGTCATGTAATGGCGTGATTTAACAAACAACTTGGTGTTGTTTTTATTGGTTTTGTTATTACAATGCCATTCATTACCATTGATGAATGGTCTGTAGAGTATAAGATTTTTTATTTCGCTTGCACGCTGGCTATTGACTAGGGCGCAGGGTTTCACGTTGCCTTGGGCTTTGTTGATTCTTTTGGGGGTTTTCTTTAAAATCCACGTCTGGTATTAATATACCATTTGATGTTTCTTCTTTAATAATATTTCAAAGATTTTTGATCTTTTTGGGTACACTGTTTGCACAAACAGTTTCTATAGTGGCTCCTCGTTCTGGCACGGAAGGTTTCACAGAAAAAACTGATGTCGCGTAACGGAGGGGATTTATATGGTACCGCTGACATCCCATCAGGGAAACAACGCTATGGCGGAGCCATGCGGGGCCATCCCCAGCCGCGCAGAGGTACTTCTGAAACGTTTGCGGATACAGTCTGATGCCTGGGGAGAATTTACTAGTTAAGGAATCTGCTGCTAGACTGTATCTCTAGGTGAGTAACTTATATTTCAGGACCCAACTAGTGTGGAATGGAAAAGGCATCTTTGTAGCCTATTTTATACTTGTGAAGGAAAACTATATTGCCTTTGAGGAAATGACAGTGGTCAAAGATTTTCTTGAGCCTCACCAAATGGTTAAGATCTTTACAGTTCAGTGAGATAACCTCCAAGGAGGCCATCATAGATGGAGAGCGAGCCCTGATAGCAACGCTATTGGAGAGTAATAGAACTGGGGGAAAGCCCAGTGATGAAAAAGAGAGGGATAAATCACCAGCCACTTGGTGCAGTAGTACCTGAGGGAGATAAGGGCAGATGTAGAAAATAAGAGGCGAACAGAGAGAGAAGAGTATAGGATGGGAGAGTCAAGAGAAAGGAATAGTTGACGAGAGGAGAGAAAGTGACAGAAAAGATAGAGACAGAAACAAAAAAAGTAATTGAATCCAAATGCTCATCCCCATGAAATAGGGTGCGAATTTCCCTGAGAGATGAGGTTGGTCCATTCGGGCTGTGTATAAACCCTTGTAAGGGGCTCTCCAAGTGCATGCAAAAAAGTAGCTGGATTGTTGTGTAGAGAAAAAACATGGGAACAGAAACTGGAAATACAATGGGAAGATAACAAATCGAGCAAAACAATTACGGTTCTAAGAAGAGGAACACGGGGGAAGATTACAAGCAACTTCCATGGTTAGTATATGCAGAGAGTAATCAAAAAAAGAAAAGAACACAGGTATTGAAACTATTCAGTTTATTTGGTCACAAAGGAACCTTGTTTAGCATGAGATTCGAGCCTAAGACCTAGAGTGAATCTCACATCGAGGCTGGTAAACAGTAAGAACATTATTTTTAAAGGACAATGTGAAATACAAAGGCAGCTCTCAATATACACTCCTATTCTGTACCATCCGCCCTTTGGCGATTAAGTGATTTCCCTAATGCCACAAAATCTTTCCTCTAGTAACAATGTCTCTGGCAAAGTCCTGCGAGATGGAGATTCTGGTGCCCCGCCTTATAATCGATCTGACCCTCCTCATGAGGGCCAGTGTGCGTTCCGAGTGTTGGTTTAAAGATCAAGGGTCTCGGAGAGTTTGTGTTCCTGGGTGTGAAAGATGGAACTCGATGGGCACGGTTCAAATTCGCTAGAAAAGGAAATGTTTAAGGCCAACTGTATCACTCTTCTAAGCATGCAAAAGTTGAACTGGCACTATTCCCAGAACCCTGTGGTAGGCCAAGAATGCAAACATTGTTCCATCTATTGTGATCATCTAAATCAGTGTTGTCGCGTTTTAAGCTGGTGATTAGCACTTCAGATTTCGTAAATTGGTTGTAATGGAGATTGTTGCAATCTTCGACTGCACTAATTGAGTGCTTTACATTGGTAATCCGGATGTTCAGTTTCTTGAGATCTTTCCTAATGCCAGCCAACTCAACTTGTAACAGATCAGTGTTAGTCTTAGTGCTCTGGGCTACTTCATGCACCATGTTTAGCTTTTTTTATATTGATTCCAATGTTGAGGACTTATCAGTCTTATTTCTAATTGGGGAGTAAGAGACTGAATGTTCCTGTTGAGAACATTTCAGAGATAGCAAAAATGTATAAAGTCACGCACAACCCAAGTTGTTCAGTTTTTCAAACGTGTGGCGTGCTTCTGGGATTTCCCTTTCTGATCCAAAAGTGTCGAGCGTCAGAGAGAAAACAAGTAGCATCACCTAGTTAGGAGATGTACACCTGAGCACAGCTGTAGAGCCCATCAAATGAGTAGAAAACAAGTTCATCCAATGAACTGCAGAACGGTTTTGATTCTTCCTCTTGGTTAGGTACTCAATGTTTTTATTTACACAGGTTTTAGATATTCATTCATATCCAGAATCAATTGGTGTGTTTAACAAAGATCCATAAACACAAAATTCACGTCCATCCCGATGCATTTCGAGCAGACCAATGCCCTTCGTCAGGGGAAAGGTAATACAGCATCATTAGTTGTAACGTATAAACGT
The DNA here is from genome assembly GCF_964204655.1 of Triturus cristatus. NCBI lineage: Eukaryota > Metazoa > Chordata > Amphibia > Caudata > Salamandridae > Triturus > Triturus cristatus. The sequence continues at coordinate 701,018,704 of NC_140584.1, read as the reverse complement.
TTAAACAAGGAGATGAAACATCCCAATAACAGAGAAGTTTAACGGTTCATCAAACGCTAAACTTCTCTGTTATCGGGATGTTTCAGAGAAAGAGTCTGTTGCAGCAGGGAATGGTGGGCGGATGGGTTAGCAGGTCTAGTTACCTGGGGCTGCCATCTTGCAAAGGTATTATTGGGGATTAGTGTTCTCTGTATCCATAGTAATCCTCTGGTAAGAACTAATTCAAAGAGCTTTGGGTGGAGGAGCAAAAAGCTGAATCTTTTTCACATGTAAAAGACTTCAGGGAAGCACTTACTGCATTAGTTTGATGAAAAGCACCAGCAGATGCGCCGAAGCTCAAAACAGAGCCACCATCTTGCTCGGGCTCTAATTCATGCCCCCTCAAACCACATTCTTATTTTAACATAGCTTTAAAAGAATAAATGTTTTATGTATGAGCCAGTAACTCTCTGAATCCCCAAAATGTCAACACTACAGTCAGAGCAAAGAACAGTGGATGACTGAATTCTGTTCTTTTCCTAGTCACTCCATCTGGTCTGTTCATGTGCATTTTTACCAAAAGTGCACATTGTTCGTAAAAGGCTCATGAACTTTTAAACAACTGCTTCCGGGGTCTAGGTATTGGAAGTGTAGTGTATGGTATGTGCAGCTCATTCTTATGACCCAAAGTAGGTTGTGGAAGTTACTGGTGGTTCCTTCTCCTTTCAGAGGAGGTGGACAGACTTGTCTTCAATTACCAAACACTGAATAACTGCATGCTTATCTTTGAAGAGTCTCAAGGTCATTACTTCTCTGATAAACTAGTGAATGGAATAGTGGTTCGATTGGCCATCTGATCTCTGACAAATATGTTACATTTTGATTTACACTTGACCAAACATCTGTGTGGGAAATTGAATTCTTGGTTGTAGTGGGCGGGAGCCCCCTTGCAACCAAGCACCACAATCCTAGTCAGGGTGAGCCACAATTGTTGTAAAGAAAGCCTTGTGCTTAACCCTCTAGTAACGTGGACACAAGCAATTAGGTTTAACTTAGGAGCAATGTGTAAAGTATTTATGCAACACACAAACGGGGATAAAGTGGAAACAAATAGATGTAAACAAATGGAGAATATTTTAATAAATAACATGAATCTACAAAGACAAAAATCTAATCAATAGATCTTGAGATATGCAATTTGAAAGTATCAAAGAAAAATAGCGCTTACAAACCGAAAGTGCCAAAGCGCTTGGAGTAGGGCTGGAGCTGAGAAATTCAAGTGGGGCACACAATAGTCATGCCAGCGTCGAGGACCATGGTAGGCCCGGTGAAAATGTTACCCTTAGGCTGGGCACCAAAACTGCAGGAGTTCGCGGAGTTGGGACCATGTCATGGCAATGGGCTCTCGCTGTCAGAGTCGTGGTGATCGATGATCAGAGCCGCTTGTCATCTGAGTTGAGGAGAACCGCAGCTGCAGTGTCGGAGATGAAGCGCACGTCCGACTGAGGTCACTCTCGTTGATGTCAGATAGGAGCCACTGGGCGTCGGAGCTGCTGCAGCCGTGGATCGGGGTCTGCTTTGGAACCGGAGTCGGGGAGCCGTTGAGGGCTGCTGCTGTCGTTGGAGTCAGATGGGGCAGCTGGACTTCAGAACCGCTGGTAGCCTTCGATCGGAGCTGAGGCATCGGGACCTTCTGAAGTTCTTGATGGGAACTGCTACGGAGCTGGAGTCGGCGATCTCGGTGTCGCTCAGTGTCCTTGAGCAGAAACGTACAGGGAGGAGCACCCTCCCACACCATCCAAGGCCTGGACCTTTAGGACAGGCAAGTGGGGGTCAGGACTCACTCCTTCAGTGACAGAAAAGCAGCAAGCAAGGACCAGGCCAGGTTCTGGTCAGGTAAAGCAAAGTGGGGCCTCTGGATCATGTTGTAGCCCTGAAAGTTCAAGCAGGGAAACAGCCAACTGGTTATCGGATTTACTCAGGAGTCTTGGAAGAGAGAGCACATCCAGTCTCTCATGCAGCAAGGTAAACATCTGTGCAGTCTTGTCTTCTGGTTTCCAGTCCAAAGATGATCTGTCCGGTTCTGGAAGACTGGTACTGGGAGCACTGAAGGCCTCCCGGAAGAGCTTTACAGTGCATGGAATCATAGCTCCCACACCGTTCACAACAGTGTGGGGGCATGATTCCAACATGTTTGATACCAAACATGACAGGGTTTGTTATAGCCAGTTTAGAGATGGTCATTGAGTAAAGACACATGGACACTCAATATGTCATCATGGCTGATGCACTTACAACCTGAGAGAATGGACTCTGAAGGTTGTAGGGGTGCCCCGCTCATGCAGGGGCACTCTCACACTTAGGACCCAGCACCCTGCCTTCAGGATTGAAAGGCCTGCCTTGGGGGTGACTTATAGGTTTTAAGTGTTAGTGACCTCAGATGCAGGGAAACCTATATCTGCCGTAAGTGGTGCTTGCACCGGCTCACACAGGCTCCAATGGCAAGCCTGGAGTCATAATTTGAGTGGTCCCCATGGGTGGCATAATACATGCTTTAGCCCACTGGGGACCTCTGGGGTACCTATGCCCTGGGTACCTTAGTACCATATACTAGGGACTTATCAGGTTACACCACTTGCCAATCTGTAGTGTATCCAAGTACTCACCATGTCCAATTTACCATGTGACTGATTAATGAAAGCATTTACTATTCAACTCTGGTATATTATTTATTATTATTTTTTGCTGTAATTTTGTTGATTTTTGTCTATCTGGAATGGTTTTGGATAAAACCCATTGAACAGTGCACAGTACTAGTAGGTTTTCCTGCTACACTACAATTTCAATTTAGGGAAGAAGTATAGAGACTGGGTTCCTGATTAGCAGGATCACAGTCAGACCAGTCAATAAACATAATGACACAAGCATAAAGTGGGGGATGACCATGACAACAGATCCTACTTTCCGTAGCGTAGTACCCTTTTTTTTACACTGGTTTACATATTTTTGATGAACCTATCAAATCAGATTGGCTTTTTTTATACGGAATTTACATAACAAGATGTGCTGCTGTGTTTCACATACTTAGTTATGGAAGGCGCTATAGCTCGTTGGTAAGTCTTGTTCTCTGTTGGCACCGGTTTTCAAAGGCCAACAGTTCGAGTCCTGCCAATGCTGTCTGAAAATCCTACGGTGCAGTTACTTCTTATTTCTCACTTGCTTTTGGTGCTTGAGTGTGTCTATGGTTCGGATTTGTGTGTTCGACTGTAGGGCCACGGCTTTGAAAGCCTTGTGAGGGCATGCTTTTAAGCTCCTTAGAATCTGGCAGTTGACACCAGCAAGCGGGACTAGGTTTTTCTGCACACTTGAAGTCTCTGGTGTGTTATACCGGATACATATACGTATATCTCCTTACATGCAAGGTGTATGTATGGGTATGTATTATTGATTGGGATCTATATAGGAGTTTATATAGTTCTGGATTACAGCATCATTGGCTATGGCAGGATTCAAATCAGTATTGGCTTTGTCTTGTCATATTTCCTGCATTGTGGCAACAAAAGTGTGCCGGTTGTGAGACGAAGCCCTACCAGGGACAAAGCTGCACTGGTCAGGATGCATTACAAGGGTCAGCAGTGGAAGAAGTCTCGATGCAATGAGTTTAGCCGGGATTTTGTTGTCCAGATTAATCATAAACAACGTCCTATAGGAATCACATTTCAATGGATCTTTATCAGGTTTTAGCATTGTGAGGATGAGCGCTTCTCAAAGTGACTGGCTAAGCACTCCCTGTTCCAGCGATTCCTCCTACATATTTATAAGATGCGGTGCTAAAAATGGTGCATATTCTTTGAACAAGGCGGCCGACAGGCCATCCAGGCCAGTTGCCTTGCCCCTGGCAAAGCACGAATGACCCTGATCACCTTCTCTGAGAACGGCTCATCCAGATAGCTTCGATAACTGTTTTCAAGCCATAGCAGCTGGATTGAATCAAACAAATCATCCAGATCAGATTGTGGGTGTGCCTCTTTGACTCACCCCAAATAATGAGTAAAAGGAAATCATTTCGGACTGGACGCCCGCCTGATCAGTCGCCGCCTCGTTGTCTGAGGTGCGTAATTCACTAATATAATCACTAGCCCAGGGCTTTTTGAGTAAGCCTGACAGTGTCCTATCAGCACGGTCCCCCTCTCCACATCTCCTAGCACACGCCTCCTTCTTAAGGTAATGAGTCTTATGCATGACTGCCTCTTCAAATGCCCAATCTTGCCCCTATTGCTGCCTAGGATTTCATTATTGTTGGTGGCAAAGAATTCACTCTCTAGCCTTTGTATCTCCTCTACCAGACACTTAAGGTCCCCTCGCTGCGAGCGCAGCACACCTGCTTGTTTTGCAATGCAGTCTCCCCGTATTACGGATTTAAACACCTCCCAGAGCGTAGAGGGTGACTCAATCCTGCCCTCATTGAATGTAAAATAATCTATTAATGCTGTCCTAATGGTTTTCTGGACTACCTGGTCTTGCAATGCACCCAGCTGAAGTGGCCAACTAAATGCTCTGCTTGGGTACTCCGGCAGAGCTAATTCGACAAGTACAGGGGATTGGACAGACAGAGTTCTAGCTAAATGTGTAACAGTGGTGACCCAGGCAAGTGCGTCTCTCTAGGCAAGCCAATAATCGATTCTTGACCAGGAGGGGGCCAGCGGAGGACATGCAAGTACCCTCCTCACTGTTTAAGTTTCTACTGAGCCAAATATCTACCAAATCATTGTCAGATTATAATGGTATGCAACTGCGCCGCTGCTCTTGGGTGAGGGCGCAGTGCGTAGCCTGATCTATCTTTGCGAGGGTCCAGAACTACGTTGTAGTCACCTACCCACATGATCACGCCAGGGCCTAATGTGTCAATCAGCCTCCAGACCTCTCCAAAGAAGTCTGGGTCATCTACATTTGGGCTGTATATCAAGACTTGCCTGGTTGGGTGTTCCCCCAGCGTGCCCCCAGCATCATGTATCTTCCTTGTGTATGGCAAAGAGCCTTCCGCGTGCGCCACTCCTTCCGATCAGAATGGCTACCCCACGTGCATATTTAGAGTAGCATGCTATATGTTTTTCCCCAAGCCATCCTGCCTGCAGGTGTGCGCAAGTGTGTTCTGTCAAGTCTAGCTCCTGCAAGAAGTAAATGTCCGCTCCATGGCGGTGCAAATATGCAGCTACCAATCTCGCTTTCTGTCTATCATTCAGGCCTCAGACATTCCAGATTATTATTTTTAGTTGGGTCGTCTCTCACCTCACACATCCAGATGCTCAATAGCAGTCTCTCTCTCATGCCTAAGGGCCAATCCCAAGGCTCACAAAGGCAGCAGGAGACCGGCGGGATGGGGGGGAGAAAGAACATCAAGAAAACAAATTAACCACCATAATGTCCCCAGTATGGCCCATCCCGCTCCCACTACAGCCACTCAACCTGCCTGAATATAGACCCCCCCATCCCCAACATAGCCATCTGTGGCCAACAAGTATACAAAAAATAGGAATCCTCCCTGAGGGGGAAACACTAGGCGCCCACTCATCCCAGTAACAGGTAGCTGGGTAGCTGGACCATGTTAGCTCAGCAGGGAGACAACTCCCAGCTGCTAGTAAAGCAGACATCAAGAGATAATTCAATAGCAAATAATTAAAGAGGTGAATAGTTAAGTTCCTGTGGATTGACAGGAGCTGCACTTCAGGCTTGGTCTCGTTCCCCAATTTATAAGGGGCTGGTGTATCAGGTCCCTTTAATTAGGCTGATGCGGCTATCTTGCCCACGTACAAAATGTGCAGTTTCGCAGGGTAGCAAAGAACAATTGGACCGAATGCAGAACAATATCATACATTCACCCCAGTACAGAGATCTGGGCCTAAATCCATCGTTTTTTTGCTCATCATGCCATTCCAGTTTGGACTCAGCCATATGCAAATCAGTCTTGACCCTGCGCCCAATGGGTACAGTCCAGCCCAAACTGCCAGGCCAGGTCCTCCCTGGACTGGGAACAAGCATCCTAGGACTGGTTTTGGGCTTTCAGCCCTCATCAGCCAGGTAGATTGAATCCAGTGGCATGGAGAGCATGGAACCCACGTCTGGGCATACACGTCCCACTCGGGGTGACAAATGCAAAAAAGACAATTGATGGACAGAATGCAGAACAATGTCATACATTCACCCCAGTACAGAGATCTGGGCCTAAATCCATTGTTTTTTTGCTCACCATGCCATTCCAGTTTGGACCCAGCCATATGCAAATCAGTTTTGACCCTGCGCCCAATGGGAACAGTCCAGCCCGAACTGCCAGGGCAGGTCCTCCCTGGACTGGAAACAAGCATCATATGACCGGTTTCAGGCTTGCAGCCCTCATGAGCCAGGATAGCTTGACTCCAGAGAGGTAGAGCAGAGAGGACTTGAATTCTTGTTTTTGGAGTAACCGCTTCACCACATGAACTCTGGTCCAGCCACCTGCACCACCAGGGTAAAGTCAGGGTAGAATGACATGGTGTTCCCTTGATAGACAACGCTTGTTGATCTTGTGTCAACCGGAGTACAGCGTCTCTGTCCCTATAGTTTAACAAGCGAGCAATTATCGGTCTGGCGGGGGTTCCCAGTGGGGGTCTCGGTCCCAATGTTCTGTGTGCCCTTTCCACTATACATACTGGTGATGATGAGTTTCTATATAGGGACCTCAGCATTTCCTCCACATAGTGCTCTACCCGCGTCAATGCAGTGGATTCCCGGATTCCCACTATTTGCCGGTTGTTCTATCTGGACCTGGCTTCCAAGTCCTCGTTTTTGTTTCGGATCACCCCCAGGACTTTTTCCATGCTGAGCAGCTTCTCGCATGGTGCTGTTCCATCATTCTATAATGTAGAGGTGCGTTGTTCAAGTTGTCTGATACGTTCATCATGACTGGACACCTTGTCTTTCAGATGATCTAGTCTGCCCTACAGGGAGTTGATTTTATGGTCAATCGCCGTGAGAGGTTGCTTGAGGTCCTTAAACATCTAGCGAATATCTGGCTCCTGTGAGGAGGCCACTCCTATGTCTGTCTCCTGCTGACCTTCCTCCATAGGTTCTGTGCATCTAGATGGGTTGCGATGTTCGAACACCAACTTAGATTGTGGAGCCTCCAGCTTCCCAATGATGGTCTTGCTCTACTGCGCTCTCCCTGGGTTGCCCTGCGTCCACCCCGTAGTGGCCAGCCCAGTGCTCCTACTCCCTGTTATACCGCTTAACAGGCAGGTTACAAAAGCACCCCTCCGGGGCTCGCAGGCCTCCGTGCCATGACCTGGCTACCCAGCAGAGCGACTGGTCGGTTGCCGCTGCACAGGTTGCTGCCAGCCAAGGAAAGAGTTTCACATGATACTGTCCCTGCCTGCTAGTTCCCACGTGAGGGAAATGCCTCAGCCTGGCAAGCACCCGGGGGCCATCTCAGTGCGAGTAGTCTCTAATACTTTGACCTCAGGCAGGGAGGGCCTGATCACATGCTCACCTAACCGGCTGGTTCTCTCTGAGAACTTTTGTAGGGTTAATTCGCAGACCCTCCTCCAGGTGGGCATAGCTGTGGTATTTAATTCAATGTTAAGAAATCTGCGGCTAGATGTCTCTATCAGATGTACAAGTTACTTACTTTCTGTAACTTAATATCTGGTAGAAACACAGTCTAGCTGCAGATTCCTTAATGCCCTCCCCATCCTCCATGCTCTGCGAAAGACTCATGAGTTAAAGGTTATACCCTTTTTCAATACCGGTTTATACACCAGGTATTCATTGTCTCACACAATGCTGTGACTTGTCAATCAACTTGTTCATTAGTGTGTGATATGTGGGGGAGGGGTGTTTCTTCCCTTGAAAGGCTAGTTACGCGGTGGAGTGCAGAGTTCATAGAGCCTATGCTTCGTGGTTTAGAGTGGAGGTTTTACTCTAATCTCTTGGTATGTGTTTACCATTTTGTGTTTATTCATGAATAATGTTCAAAGATTTTGATTTTTTTGGGGCACAGTTTCCACAGCTAGTTTATCAGGTGGCTCCGCGTTCTGGCGTGGAAAGTTTAACAGAAGAAACTGATGTCCGCACGCTGGAGGGTGCGGGCATGTCCGGAGATGTACGACGCCGTCCCCCAGCGCACAGCCGTACTGCTGAAATAATTTCCAGATCCAGTCTAGCACCTTGGGAGAATTAAAATGTAAGGAATCTGCGACTAGACTGCGTCTGTACTATATTACATTACCAAAGGTAAGTAACTTGTACTTTAAAACCACAATTCAGACTGCAGGGGTGCAGGCCTGAGACATAGGTTTAGGGCCACAGTAGTGGGTGGCAGCATCCCACTAGTAGCATTAAACGTACAGACCCTGGGTACCACAGTACCACTTAGCAGGAACTTACCAACAATTTAAAGTGCCAGACAGTTAGATAATAATTGCATGTTTAGGGGAGAGAGCACAAGCACTCTTGCACTGGTTAGCAGTTAAAAAATGTGCCAAGTTCTAAAGTCAACAAAAACGTATTCAGCAACGAAAGGACCAAAAGGTAAAAATTCTAAATATTCTGGGGAGTAACCACTCAAATTATGTACGGTCCAACAATCTGCGAATTAAGATCCTCCTTAAACACCTCTCTCTCCATGACATCCTCCTCGTGGCAGTAGAGGAGACATCCTTTTGTTTTGGCAAATTATAAGATCATATTTATTCAGTAGATTGATACAACACTGCACATCATTAGTTCAGTACTTCAGTGACGAATAGACAGATCCTTCCAGAAATAGGGTACATGAGAATGTCGTCCAATAGGTTGAAATGAGAACTATGTTTGATATCAATCACTAATCCTGTTCTTAGTTGAGTACAGTTAAAATAGAGTATAAGGATTCCTGAACTGCTTGTGGTTTGGTTCTGCTGTTAAGGTTGGCATTATGGCATTCTGTAATCTGGGGTACTTTACTCCTAGATACTAGACTAGGTTCAGTGAGTACCCGAGGATAAGCTGCTAGATAGGGAATATTGTGTGCCAACTTCCGGCCGTATTCTTTTTTTTTCCCAAGAATTCTTTTGTTTCATTTTCAAACAACAGATTTAGAGCAGCAAGTACATTGCATAATAATTTTGTGTGCCACCTCTGGGGTGAGACCCCCTACAAGTGAGACATATAAAGCATCATGACTTCAAGAAATTGAGTATAGCGTACAGCTTAACTGAACTTTTCCACTGTATTATGGGGTGGCCTCGTCGTGGTCACTGTGTTCCAACTCAGAGTTCGTGTTCCCTCTGTGGGAGCGCCATCCAGCCCAAACCTGGTCCCATTTGCGTGGACAGCCCCATCCCAGATAAACCATCTTTTAATTTGCCATACACCAGTCCATATCTCGTTCCCACGCCACCACTGTTGGAACCTCTCTAGCGCTCCATAGATGTGCAGTGTTTCGCTTGGCCACCACAAGACCCAACGAGAGCCACAATTTGCTATATATTGGCATTGGATTATCCCCTCATATGTGTAGAAGGCATATCTTTGCCATGTCCGGGGCTGCCATTCCCATGACCTCCCCCATGATCCTTTGCAACTCCAGCCAATAGGTTTTCACAGCCAGACAAAACCACAGAGTATGGAATAAGGTGCGCGTCTCCCCACACCCCGAAGGCAAAGGTCCATCCGGCAGCGGCCCATGGCCCGGACCGCTCTCATTGCCCCTCACAACCCGACGTCCTCCCAGCGCAAGCTTAAATTTAAACTCTCAGTATCGCTCTTCCACGCCCGTTATCCTACACCTCCATACATTCAGTGTAATCGCCGTTCAATTTAATCCCCCTAGGTTACTACGGTTACACTTCATTGACACAATCACCTTACAACTTACAGGAGATACATGTGTTACAGTTACAATGCAATATATCCAAACCAAGGCATGCACAGACCAACAGAATTTCGACAAGATATTGGTCAGAACATTAGACCTATCATAATTAGCAGAAATTATGTAGTTGTAAGTCAAATGCATGTATTAATTCCATTGCACATCTCAATTAACAACGATGTAACCCTCATGTTATATATGATGAAAAACCCAATAAAACAGTTTACAAAAAACAAAACCACCACAAAGTGCAACAACAGCAGAGGCAGGATTGAAATCCTTAAACCTAAAGATCTACGACTGTGGCTATATAAAAGAGAAGCAAAAGACCTGATAAGGTCAAACTACAAGTGACCAGCCATGAGGCGTTGTATCGCTGAATCTGCACGGCTGTCAAATAAACAAACACCGTCAAAGGTCATATCCCTCAAACTCACCCAAACATCATCGGGGAATTTCGACTCTCGCAACCAAGTGTGTCTGCGACTGGCAAGAGACTGAGCCATGGCTCTGCCAATAGAATTGAGAGCAGGGCCGGACTGGTAACAGAAACCGGCCCTGGCAATCTGCTGAGCCGCCCCGCCCCTCCCCCTCTGGGGTTAGGGGGAGTGCAGCGGAGCAGTTTGCGAGGGCCGGTTTCGGCCGATTTTGTTACCGGGGGCCGCGATTACCGACCCCCGTAACAAAAACGGCCCCCCAGGGGCCTAGAACCGGCCCCCAACCTAGCGGCCTACCGGGGAAACGCCCGGTGCCCGCTATGGCCAGTCCGGCCCTGATTGAGAGTGTCCATTGCTGACTTAATATTAAACTTTGCCATCAAGGTATCCGGTTCAGCGCAGAAGCCACCATAGTAGTTACTCCATCGGATGGTAAAAATCACTCACTTCCTAAAAACTATAGACTGATCTCTCTGATAAACACCAAGGTTAAACTTTACACTACTAATCTGGCTAGACGCATAGAACCATTCATCACCAGGATGATTCACACTTCTCAGGTGGGTTTTGTCAAGGGCCAAATTTCGAGTGACAAAACCAGTACATTTTGTCACATAATTGAAAGAGTTTTGCTTTCAAACTCTGCGTCCCACGCCATAACCTTAGATGCTGAAAAGCATTTGATAAGGTTTCTTGGCCTCATTTAGAAGCCACCTTTGTCAAAATTGTGAGAAGTTGGCCTGGTATATGCTGTCCACTAGTTATAGTGGGCACCTTGCACCAGTCCAAACAAGCCCTTATTGATGATAGGTTACAGACAACCTTTATTGAAAGCTATCCTAGTGGTAGCTATGGAGAGCAGCCTTCAGGCTAAGTCTTGAAGGAATGTAAATCATCTTGTTTTACCAGTCTATAATCTCTTCAATGGCTAAATGAAAGGAGACCACACCAGGTATATATATATATATAAAATATATGTATTTATTACTAAACACACCCCTCTAGTCTCTTTATGGGGCAAGAGGCAAAAGCACATGAGTTACACTTCAAATATTACAGTAAATTAGGCCCTAGGGGCGAACCAAACCATATACTAAGAAAGTGATATAAGAACCACGACTTGACTAGACACAAGGCCTAGAGCCTGTAGAATCGCTGGGACCCCAAGGTTCCACACAAGTTAGTGACACAGGGGACCCACGGGGGCCGTGTGCAGTGTGAGAACACAGCCGCAAGCTCTCGTTAGCTTCTATGGGGAAAGTCGCGGTTAGAATTTTAAAGTTTAAGGACACTTAGAGGTGGACTAGGAACAAACGCTTTTGGACTTAAATGGTTCTAGGGCCAACACCCACAGGAGCACTGGAGTACTCATGTTACCTCACCCAGGGAAGCCGGGTGCATAGGTGTCAAATGGTGTCGGGTTGCGTCGTCATTTTCAATGGCAGCTTGCTGAAAAGTGCTGCTGCCGGGAAGAGGAGACGTGTCCGAAGAGATCCAAGCCTGGATCGAAGATGTGAAGAACCTGAAAGCAGAGGGGACAGAGTCTGGGTCACTTGCCAGTGACGAGGGGCACGATAGACGAATGCCCACCAATGTCGGGTGCTTCAGGTGCGAAGAGGGGAAGCTTGACTTTTCAGCCACGAGGACCAGGAGGCGTCGAGGATGACCAGGAGCTGGATTCAAGCTGTCCCACAAAGGATGTTGAATGCTGCAGCATCGGTGCCCGGATTGAACACAACAAGCCTTGGCAACAGCAACCCACCCAGGAAGAGAAGAAATGCTTCGGTGCGGACCAGCAAGGTCCTGGGGCATCCCCAAGCAATGGAGAGTCAGGGCACGTTTGGAGCAACCAAGGAAGCCCAATGGAAGTAAGAGTTGCCTTCAAAGGGACCCACCAGTCAACGGACCAGGAATCGCAAAGGAGCCTCGAGCGAACGCACAAAGGGCGGGCTCAGGGAACACTCGTGGAGTGTAGGCCAGCAATCTTCAGTGGAAAAGGTGCTCGGGTCCAGGCTACAAGTAACCCAATGCACAGCCTCAAGGGACATCGAGAAACTGATGCACTTGCAAATGTGCACAGTGTCCAGGGGTTCCGTTTCCACGGTACCCACGAGGGTTATGGGTCTCAGCTTTGCTGGGGACTTGGGTCAGCCTCTGGGAAGTCTGGAAACCCACCTCCTGAGTTGCAAAGTCTTCGGCGTCTGGCGGGAGCTTCGGAGATGCAGACCAGACAGATGCGTCTTTGGTGCCTGCCAAGCAGGGGAGTAACTTCTTTACTCCAAGGGAGATTCTTCAGTCATCTAGTCGTGTAGATCGTGGAAGTTCAGGGATTTCGGTAGCAGAGTTTCATCCAGGTGTAATCTAAAGTCCTAAGGTCTTTATACCTAAGGAAGGGGTTGGAATTACTCTGGGGACCCACCTATGGGAGGGTTTGGAAAGAGGGGTGGCTACACCCATTCACTTGGTCCAGTTTCGCACCAGAGCAGGGGCTGGTAGCCCCTGCAACCGGTTTGAGCTGGACTTTACACAGGGACGCCAAATGTGCCCCCAGTGCAGACTTCAATCCACTCCTGGAGAGCTCCCACCCAGCCCTAATCCACTAATGCCTGTCTGGGAGGTGGTCACACCACCCTGTGACAGGAAACCTGTTGTCCAGGCCTCCCCTGCCAGAGTTTCGGTCATCAGCAGGAGGCCAGACCTGTGTCTGTGGCTGGCAACATCCATTTTGTGATGCCAGGGCTCTGTTAACTGGTACCGGGTATACCGGTGCTGTCATGTCTCTCCCTCTAGAAGGGTGGGATCATACTCCCACACCAGCTACTGGTGTGAGAGTATGATTCCAAGGTCTTTTACACCAAACACAGTATGTTTCTGTGCATCCAGTCCAAAGTTAGCATTTACCATTTGGTTATAATGCACTTAAGAGTATATATTTAGGCTGCATCACAGACAACCCCGGAGACGAGATTCCGAAGGCTGCAGAGGGGCTCTGCTCATGCATGGGCACCCTCTCACACAAAACCAAGCACCCTGCCTTCAGGATTGATAACGCCTGCCATAGGGGTGACTGATAGGTTTATATGTGCAGTGATAGGTGAGATATAGTGAACCTATATCTCAGTAAGGGGTGCATGCACCACCTTACCCAGGCTGCAGTAGCAGACCTGTGGTGTCATTTTGGAGGGCTTCCCAGGGGTGGCATAATACATGCTGCAGTCCCTGGTAGGCCTCTGGGGTACCTATGCCCTGGGTACATAGTATACCATATACTAGGGACTTATAAGGGTACCCCAGAATCCAATCTGTGGTGTACCTAAGGTACTAGGAATTAATTTAGAGAGGAAGAAGCTAGGCTGGGGTCCTAAATAGCACGGCCACAGCCAGACTTTAGTCGAAAAACAGTGAAACATCAGCAAAAAGTGGGGGTAACCATAAGAAGTAGATCCTACTCTCCTACAAACATGGTCTTGGTGACTCCTTTATAACAATGGTTATAGCCTTATATGCAAACTATACAGCGAGAATCTGAATAAATGGTTACCTTATCATACTCTTTCACCCTACAACAAGGAACCTGCCAGGGCTGTCCGCTGCCCTCTCTACTCTTTCTGCTGGCAATAGACCCCCTTCTTAGACTACTGAATGATTGCCCTGACATTATAGGATTTACTTTTGGCAACACGTTTCACAACTGCCGCTTATGCAGATGGCATTTTGATCTTCAATGATGAAGTCAGCTCTGCTATCCCAGCCATTCTAAACATCATTCAAGATTTCTCTACATTTTCTGGTTACTCGTTGAATACTGATAAGACAGGGGTTTTGCCCCTTATTTCCCTTTGTCTTCCTGATTGTATTGGTAACAATGAACTTCAATGGCAATCAAAATACATAAAATACCGAGGCATATGTTTTAATGAAAGTCTCTCAGACCCAGTAAAATATATTGAACGAAACATCCATGAGAAGATTAAAGATCTATTGTCTTCTTGGTTCACCAAAATACATCTCCTGGTTGGGCAGATTTGAACCATTAAAGATGATTACCACAGTAACACACTTTATCACCAGTGTGATACCTGTCTGTCTCTGTAAATCCTTCTTTACTTCCTTAAAATCAGGGCAGAGTTTCTTTGGAGTAACAAGAGATCTAGAATCTCTAACAAAAGGCTACACCTCAAACAGTGCGATGTAGGCTGTGACCTACCGAACTGGTTTAATTACCAAACGGCAATTCTTACCATCCGAGGAGCACTAACACAGACACCCAACTCTCCCTCCTTTTGCCACATATGGGTCTCCAGTGGAATAGCCCTTATAAAATACCTCTATGATAGTTCGGAACCACTGACTTTAGCTACTCTCCAGGCCAAATTCTCCCTTATGAACATTGAATTCTATAATTTCTTGCGAATTAAATTAGAAATCATCAAACTTGGCCCTTTGTCAAAACCTGCGCTACTAACGATCCTACCACACTGGTTATGTTTAGGTCACTCAGCCTAAAGATTATATAAAATCTTAGGGTTCCAAACTTTTTTTTTCTTTTCTTTTTTAGTTTAATACATAACAAATCAAGTGCACGTATACACCATAATTTATATCAACAAAATTATCTTCTCAACATATAATGCACATACATCCCACCCACACTGTCTTCCCCTCCTCAGCATGAAGATTTTAGCAGTTGATCGTCAACTTCATCTATATGTATCCCGTAGAAGGTGTTCTTACAATGAAGTGTACCTCCGTCCCACCCATACTGCTCCTCATGTACTTACTTCTACTGATGAAATAGGCGACCGACCAGCTAGTTCCACCCAGCCATGGTATCCCATGTCCCCGAGAGCTTTTCAATTTTTTTTCTCACTGCTTCTATCCCTATATATCACTTTTTCAATAAGTTTGCAACACGTCATGCCTCCTTCCCAGCTTCTGAAGGATGGCGGCAATTCACTTCCCCATTTCTGTGCTATGTCTCTTTTTGCTACCATAAGGCCCATATTGACAAATGTCTTCTGGTATTTGGTAAGGTCTGAGGGTTCCCACATACCCAGCAAGGCCCTCCGAGGGAGCAGATGAAGAACTTCCCCTATTGCCTCCTCCAATGATTTGGAGCAGAATGGGCATATCACTGGACAGTCCCACCAGGTATGGAAAAAGGTGCCCTCAGCGCCACATTCTCTAAGGCATAAGGGGTCGTAGCCATCCCTATTTTATGTAGTAATGTCCTGGTGTAGTACGTCCTATGCAGTACTTTGATTTGAAACAATTTAAAGCCAGCCTTGATGGCCCCTTCGGCTAGGAGTTCAGGACCCCCTGCCAGTCCTCGTTGTCAATTTCTCCCAGAACACCTTCCCAGCTAGTTTTAAGGTGTGTCAATGGGCCCTCGGTATTACCCATCAATGTGCTGCATGTGAGGGATATCAATTTGTGTTGCCTCTGCCCACCCAGTATTTTCCATTCCAAAGGGTATTCCTCCCGGGTCTCCTCATCCGGGTTTACGTTGTGAGAGAGGGCATGTCTAAGATGTCTGTATCTTAACCACTGTGTGGGGAACATTTCATATTCACACTGGAGATGCTCAAATGGAACCACCCTGCCGGCATCCCATACAAAGGCCAGCGTGGTGACCTATCCTGTCCAACCCCAAGAAACCCCAAAGGGTTGCCACCCATTTCAATCTGGTATCTTCCCAAAGGGGCATACCTAGGGTCAGTCTCCTGTCCCATTTCATCTCTCTTAAGACGCCATTGCACGTGTTCCTCAATGTGACCTTAGCCGGGCACGCTCTGGTATTTAGGCCTCCACCATACAGTACATGCATATAAGTGTTGTCCCCCTTTCCCCATCTATCAAGGCTGGGTCGTCTGAGTATACCCAATTGTTCACCACTGCAACCTGCGCCGCTTTGTAGTACTTACAGGGGGTTTGGCAATGGAATACAACTATCGTATTTGGCTCTTTGGAACATCTGTAAAGTGATACAGGGTTGCCCCCAAGCCCATATCAACGTCCAAAGTAGGCCATCAATATGAGGGAAGAATGTCCTTGGTAATTTATATGGGCAATTCTGTAGGACATATAGTAAGCAGGGCAGGGCAATCATTTTGAACATGGCTACCCAGCTCAGTAATGACAGGGCGCTCCAAAGTTTGGTGTCTCTTTCCAGGTTTTGCAACAACGGATGGAAATTTGGCCTGGGCTTGTGAGTCCGCATCTCTTGTTATCCACATTCCCAAGTACCAATGGATTTCACGGTCTCCATCCACCCATAGGAAACAGGAGTGACTTCTCCCAGAGACGGTTGTGGGAGCAAAAGTAAAAAGAAAAGGTCCGCTCAAGCCCATGAAAAGTCCTCCAAATATCAGTGAGTCCAAGAGCCTGTACAAACCCCTCTAGTTTCCCTCTTTTGGCTCCCCTGCCTACTTATTGCTCATTCTGTCTAGATGTGTATCGTAGGCTAGGTTAAAGTCCCCACCAATAATTGTGAAGACCGCCGGAAAGCCCGTAAGTAGTTGTCCCAATTTCTGCAGGGTCAGAGTTTGAAGATCTGGTGGTGCGTATACGTTAAGAAGGATCACCATCTCCTTCTCTCACTCTTTCTGTACACATGTACTGCCTCATCTGACCATATGTGGAGTACATGAAATGGAATAAACTTCTTAAGGAGGATAGCTACTCCACTTGAACCTGATGTATACTGTGCATGGGCAGCTACCCTGTATTTCCCTCTACTAAGACAGTTATGCTGCCCATCTATTAAATGAGTTTCCTGAAGTAATATCACTTCAGCTCTGTATCTTTCAATGGCTTTCGTCACTAGGCCCCATTCTACCTTGTCACCAAGGCTGTTAACATTTCACAAGACGAAGGTTAGTCTCTGTGTTGGTGTCGTGGTCCTGGGATGAAGACTCACACCCCTGTCTCGTTTCGGCAGAGTGTGTACTGCATCTGTGACATGCAAATGTGGTGTGACTCCTGGTCTTGCTGAACTTTAAAAAAAACTATCCCTTAACTCCCCCTCCCTACTCTGCCGTGTTGTGATCTGGAACATGACCACCACCTCAATGAACTGCATATGCTGTCTCTTAACTGACGTAACATGAAAACTAAAGGTGGAATGAACTATATATGCTGGGGGTCACAGAACCCGCAGAATCCACCCCCCCCTACTGGTCCCACACCGCAAGTGCTTTCCACCGTTTATTGTTGAGGACGTAAAAACAGTTTTAATTGCAGACACTGCTTGGGCCTATTCCACTTTCATCTGCACCTTCATTGGGGGAGTTCCATTCCAGGATCCCCTCTGCTTTCTACCCCATTTCTGCTGCCAGTTTCAGTCTTTCTTCAATGAGTCAGCTTGACCCATACCAAGACCGCAGGATTCCAGCCACTGCTCAGCCTCAGTGGCAGCTAGGAAGAAGTGTGTCTTCCCTTTATATTCTACTCTGGGTTTTGCTGGAAAGATGAAGGCATATTTTGGCACAGCACCTTTTTGATTGGCATAAAGTCACCTCTCTGACGTAGAATGAGGAAGGTGTAATCCGGATATATATGACCATTTTGCCCTTATATGCCCCAGGGACCATGATTGTGGGCAATCTTTAGGATATTGTCCCTATAGTTCATTAGTCTTGCAATTACTGTGCGGGGCAGCCACACCGGAGCCCTTTGTCTGTATTCTGTGTCCCACCTCCACCAAGTAGAAGTGGGAGGGCTTCCCCTGCAGCGCCATTGCCTTCAGCCAGCTTTCAATGAATAGTTCAATACTCTGCCCTAAGGAAACCCCTATGATATGGACATTGTAACTTCTAGACCTCCCTTCTACGTCATCAAGGTGGTATGAGAGCATTGCCATTCCCTTTTTCTAACGCTGCACAAAGTTTTGTGAGTTCCTTCATGCTGGATGTGTCTCATCCAGTTTGAGTCCTGTTTCTTTGACCCTGTCCGATAGTTTCTGATGATCTGTGCAAAGGGTGCCCACTTCATTAACTACAACTGTAATCTGTGCCTCCTGAGAAAGTCTGGTATGCTTAATGGATGCTAGAATCATTCCTGTGTGAGCGGCAAGAGGGTACTCCAGAGCCTTCACGGGCTAGCCGCCCCTCCTCCTCCTCTGTTGGCACATCGGTTGTCTTGGCTCTCGCCATTTTGAGTTTCACCATTACTATGTGGGCAATTGTACGCCGAGATGGAAGAAGGTCAGTGAGGGAGTCCAGTATTTGCAGCTTAACTATGCAGTCGATCCACCCGGAGGATATTTTCAATCAGTGGCCCCATAAAGCACCAAGAGCCATCACACCAATGCTCTTCAGCACCCTCTCAGTGAGTTATTCTACCACTATTAGTCTCAGTGCAGGGCTGGGCAGGATCCCCGACGGGCCCAACAATTCCAGGTGGTATGTCTGGGGTGTATACCAACACTCCGCATAGGCTCTTGGAAGCCCTGGTACAATGTCTTGGTATGGCCCTTTGTCCTTCACAGCTCAAGCATGCCAGGGAGGCCACCTAACTACTTAGGTTCCAAACTTAATAATTCATCTAACCCCAATCCAACTAAATGGGCCAAATATTTTCAAGCTATTGATAGAATCCCACTCTCAAATGACACTTGGACCACGCTTTGTTCCTGTACATATTAGAATACATTGAGTAAGCTTTTTGCAAAACATTTAATTTACTGGACCTAGGAGATTATTTAAACTAAACCTTCAAAACACAGAGTTGTGTTTGCAGGGAATCAAAAGGCGCTATTGAACACATGCTCTTCTCCTGTAAATGGTTCACTCCTTACTAGAACTCAAGCCAAGAACAACTCAACAACATTCCTTCAATGTTCCAATCATACTTGACATTCCTACTAGTGTGCTTGCACCCTGGCTGCTCCTGACCTCATTGACATCTCAGAAATTGATCTGGTTCTCTTTGATCTACTTCTCACAATCGCTATCAAAGTAATTCTCATTGACTGGAAGGCACTCTGTCACGTATCATTCCACACCTGGTAGGCATGGGCTATTTATCTAAGAAGCATACATAATTCACAGGCAACCCTCCTGGCCAATCCTAGCATTTTTTTTTTGATAAACAAGTTTTTATTTTCAAATAGGCATCAAGATCAAAAAGGACATACAGCGAACTGAGCAATTTGGTAGTAGTCAGACCCGTCACATAGTAATTAAAAAACAGCAGCCCAAGCATTCTCCCCCACCCCTCTCCCTCCGTTCCCGCCCCACGCATACCGCCCCCTAAACTAGGCCCCCGAGCCATTTCCCCCATACTTTACGGAACTTTTTGGGGCAACCCCTCGCAGCGTACAGTGTCCGTTCCTGTGCAGCGCACCAATCCACCCCTCTTCGCCATTTGTCTCCCTTGGGTGGGTCAACCTGCTTCCAGGCGGCCGCTATATCTCTCTTGGCCACCACCAGGGCCGTGGTTAGGAAATAGTGCTCGTTATGGGAGCCATCCAGCCCATCCGTTATGCCCAGCAGCGCTAATCGTGGGTCATGGGGGACCTCCCATCCCAGAACGTCAGTTAAGTCAGTTTCAATCTCCCTCCTGAAGCCGTCCAGGCGAGGGCAAGACCAGACCATATGAAAGAAATCTGCCGGTTCCACCCCGCACCGCCCGCACGAGGCCCCCTGGCACAGGCCTGCGCGAAACAGACGCTCCGGGGTCAGGTATGCAGTGTGAAGGTAATAAACCTGGACAAGCCGCAATCGAGCCGATGCGGTGATTGTCCTGGGCGCCATAAGGGCGTCCCTCCAATCATTGTCGTCCAGAGGACCCACCCAGGCCTCCCACTGCTGCTTCAGCCCACTCCAGTCCATCGGGGTATTATTAACCAAGGATCGATAAATACGGGAGATGCCCCCCTTCCCAAGATATCCCAGCATCACCTGGGCTTCAGGCGGGCTATGGTCAGAGAGTTTGGAATCTAGGGGGACGTGAGATTGGAGCGCCTGGCGCAACTGGAGATAACGATAAAACTGCGAGGGATGCAGAGAAAACCGACTCCGGAGCTCTTGAAAGGAGCACATGTGGCTTCCCCGCCAGACGTCGCCCAGGCAGGAGATCCCCAGGAGGTCCCAGCTGCGAAAGCCACCGAGCCCCGCCACCTCCCGCATCCAAGTGCCGTGCCATAGCGGTGTCACCCGGGTTAGCACCCTCGACCACCGGGTGTGCCGTAGAGCCGCTCGCCACGCCAGAAAGGGGGCCCGCACGACCTCTGGAAGCGATCCAGGGACCGTCGCGCCATAGAGCATACTCTGAATAGAGGAGAATCTGATGAGCCGCACCTCCAGTCTATAAGCCGGATCGTCCCACCCACCCGAAAACCAGTCGTGGACCACCAGCAGCCGCGTAGCGAGATAGTATAGGTAAAGATTCGTCATGCTCAGGCCGCCGTCATAGGAAGGAATGCGACAGCGGTCCAAGGCCAATCGGGATCTACCTCCGCCCCAAAGAAATTTAGTCGCGGTCTTGTCCAGGTCCCGAAACCAGGAGCGGGGGAAGGAGCAGGGCGTGTTTTGGTGCATATATAGAAACCGAGGGAGGATCAACATCTTATAAAGAGCAATCCTTCCCAACGGATTCAATGGGAGAGATTGCCACTTCACCATATCTGATCTGGCCTTGTTAACCACGGGGGCCACGTTAAGAGCCCAGCACAGTTCCGGGAGAAGGGCAACCCAAATCCCCAGGTATTTAAAGGACAACCGTCGGAGGGGAATGTCAGACTGCCAATCAAAACACTCCCGTGAAGGGTGGAGCGGAACCAGGACAGACTTCCCGGAGTTCAAACGGAGACCAGATGCCTGCCCAAACCGATGAAGAATTCGGCGCACCCGAGGACCCGAGACAGGCGGATCTGAGAGATAAATAAGAACGTCGTCCGCATACAACGCAATTTTATCAGGGACCATACCCGGCCAGTCCCAACCACGGTGTTAGAAGGGCGACCTCCGGGGAGTCAGATGGTGTCGGACTGACCACCCCGAGAGGCACCGTTCCGTAAGGATGCAGCCGAGCGCCGCTGAGAGGCCTCCTGGGTGAGGTCCTTCTCCTAGGATCGTACAGCCAAGTAATCCCCTCCCACCACAAAGGGACACAACCAGGGTATCAATGTTCACAAGTCGTTTATCAGAATTAAGAGTAGGTCTCCGTAGGCAATATTTACAGGTGGATCAAGGGATCCAAAAGAGTCTCAGGGTTTGGTTAGGAACGGGGGTAGCGAGACAGTCTCAGTATCAGCCTGGGACATAGTCCGCAGGGTTCAAGGGGTCACTTCGGTGAGGTCGAGCCGCGACGAGGTCAGCAGGGCTCCGGTGTTCCGTGAGGGTCTCCTTCTCAGCAAGGGGGAGCCGCGACGCAGTCAGCAGGGCTCGAGTTCTCAGTTCCAGGCACTGAGTCTTTCTCCGTAGGGTCAGCCTCGATCCGATCAGCAGGGCTCTGGACTCCAGGATACAACTGCCGTCCTGGTTGTGGGCTGCCCCAGATATATGGCTGGAGCCCTTTGATGTCCGGACCCTCGCGCCTGGGGGGCCGGAGGGGCCGGGATGAGAGAGTCCAGACACCCAGCGGGGGGGCGGAGCCATCGCCCAGGGAGGCCGGAGGGTGTTCGGGCCCAGGTGTCGGGGCCGGCGGGAGGCCCTATCGAAACTCCCCTCCTCCGGGATCTGTTGAGTGGCCACTCGACCCCCTTGGGTCGGGTCATGGCGCCTTGATGTTGGGGCTTCGCAGGGACCGAGGCCCGGGCGGGCCGCGTCGCGAAGGCTGGTGCGGGGAGCGGGATACAAGCTCGGGGGGGCCCCGAAGGGTTGGGGTTGCCCCCGTTTGGTCTGGTAAGAGGGTTCGGGACCACGCCACGGAGCCGGGTCCAACACACGGAGAACAGGATCCGCCCTGATGAGCACAGCCAGGGGCTCCATCACCAGGGCGAAAAGGAGGAGCGAGAGCGGGCAGCCCTGCCGCGTCCCCCGCCCTATGGAAAACGCGCGGGACAAGGTCCCATTGACCAGCACCCGAGCTCGTGGGTCCGCGTAAAGAACCCGAACCATGGCGCGAAACTGGGGGCCGAACCCCATTAGCTCTAAGGTGTCTCCAAGATATTCCCACCCCACCGAATCAAAGGCCTTCTCGAAGTCCACCAGGAGAAGGGCCAGATAAGGAGAAAGGCGCTCTCGGTGGGCCAGAGCAAGATGCAGGCGCCGCAGGCAGTGTCTGGTTCCTCGGTTTGGCATAAACCCGCATTGGTCCGGGTGAACCAGCGCAACCAGAAACGGGCGCAGCTGTTGCGTAAGGACGGTAGCGTAGACTTTGAGCTCGGTGTTGATAAGAGAGATCGGCCGGTAATCAGAGCAGGACTGCGATGGGGGTTGAGTCTTCGGCAAGACGACTATAGTGGCGGTATCTGTTTCTCGCGGGAAGGAACCCTTCTCCACCGCCTCTACAAAGCGATCCCGAAGCCGCGGGGCCAGTGTATCACGGAAATGGGCGTAATACTCCTGTGGAAAACCTTCCGGTCCCGGGGTCTTACCAGGTGCCAAATGGGAGATTGCCATCCCGACCTCCTGCAGGGTAATGGGCAGGTCCAGGGTCTCGCTATCCTCCTGCCCCAACCTCGCCAGGGCCGCCCCACCCCCCCCATCAATCCCGCAAGCGAGAGCCCCTGCGCCCGTGCCCGGAATAGCTGGGAATAGTAGTCAGCAAAGGTTTGAGCTATTGCCACCGAAACCGTATGTGTCTCCCCCGCGGCGTCCGCGATGGCCGGAATCACCCGGCCTGCACGAGGGTAGGTGGCCAGTCGGTGCAGGAGCGTACCATTCTTGTCCCCCCACCCGTAGACCTGGGCCACCGAGGAGCGCCAAAGAGTCTTCGCCGCATCCAGAGAGTGCATGCGTATCTCCTCGCGGAGAAAGGCCAGCCGTCGCGCCCGTGCGGTGTCTCCCAACGCATCCTGGTCACGCTCAAGCTCCAGGGCCTGCGCTTCACCAGCTGTAAGTTGCTGGAGTTGGCGCCGGCGCTGCTGCTGCACATGCCCCTTTGCAACCCCTCTAATAGTCGCCTTGCTGGCCTCCCAGAGGACAGCCGCAGAAGAGACAGAGCCCACGTTATGAAAGTAGTAGTCCGCAATCCCTCTTTCCACCACCCCCGAAAGGCCTTGTCCTGAAGGAACCAGGCATTCAAGCGCCACGTCGGACGGGCAGTAAAGGGAGGTGGGCCGAGAGCCAGAAGCACCGGCGAGTGATCAGAGAGGCCTCGCGGAAGAATGCGGACATCACAAACCCCTGCACAGTCGGTAGAGGGAACAAAAATTAGATCAATACGGGTGTGGGAGTGGTGCGCTGCCGAAGTATGGGTATACTGGTGATCGCGTGGGTGCCAATCCCTCCAGACGTCACATAAGCCCTGGGCCTCAGCCCAACACGATAGCTGTTTCGCGCGAGCGGTCCTGGTAAAGGAGATCGGACCCGTCGAGTCCATATGGGGTGTATAGACCGCATTGAAGTCTCCACCGAGGACAAGGGACCCCGTTGGGAGCCTGGGGAGGAGGTCCGCTGTGTAAGCAAGAGCGGACTGCAGCAGGGATGGCGCTGCGTAGAGGGACAGCAGTGTAAGCGGCCGTCCCTCCAGGGCGCCACATACCGTAACGGACATACCCTGGGGGTCCAAATGCACCTGGGTCATTACAAAGGGAAAGGAACGCTTAAGCAGGATAGCCACCCCCCGTGAGCCTCTAGCGAAGCCCGCGTGCCAGACCCTATCGTAGCCGTAGCGGGCGAGGAAGGGACATTTATTACCCATAAGGTGGGTCTCTTGAAGAAGGAGGACGTCAATCTCCGCGCGCTGCGCATATTTGAGGACCGCCATGCGCTTGAAGCGATCTAGCAGACCATTGACGTTCCAGGACAAGACGCGCACTGCAGCTTTAGGCAGGGGTGTGTCCGCCATGGGAGCAAGCGGGGGCATGTAGGACAGGAGGTAGACAAAGTGGCCGCGAAAGGGAGCCATGGGTGGGTCGGGAAGCGCGCAGCATGCCAAGTCCCCGCGGGCACCGCGCCCACACTGGGGCCAATAAGCGCGTGGGCAGGAGAGCTCCCCGGAAGGAGGGACATGAAGAGATCGGACAGGAGAGCAGGTCAAACATTACATGATGCATTGGAACCATAACAACGAGGATTGCACCCTCTAACAACAAAAACCTCCCTAGGAGGAAGAAACAACCCCAAACCAAACCCCACCCCGCACCCCCCACCCTATACTTCGAAAACAGAAGCATCTGTCGCCCTAACAGTGTGTAACCAAAACCAAGCTAAAACGCTCGGGCCTGAGTGCTAGTGGACCCCTTAATAAATCAGATCAGACCCAATTCACCCGCCCTGGCCGAGAGCAACAGATGTGTAGGAGCACCGAGGCCCGACTGCGAGGTCCAGCAACCAGGAAGCAGATCCCCACCTCCCCTCCCCGGCAAAAACATTACAAGCAGTAAGTGGAAGTCAAATGGTAGGGCTGCGGGAGAGGTCCGAAGTGTCTATTTGAGGAGCAGGCTGGGTCACAGAGCCCACCCGCTGGGGGGACACGGCCCGCTGCCCGGCGTTGTCAGGACCAGTGGGCACCACCCAGACGCCCGTCGCAGCCGCCCCCCGGAGCGCACGACAGTCACCTCCTCCCCCGCGCGCCTTCGGGGCAGCGTGCGCCGTCGCCGTCGGGATCTGGAAGATCGGGGTGCTCCTCGCCCAGCCCGCCCCTCCATCGGTGATCCCCGACCAGCACACTGCAGGGGACACTCCTCCGCGAGCCAGGTCCAGGCCGCCCGCGGCGTGTCAAAGAAGAAAGTCTTTTGCTGGAAGATGACCCGGAGGCGGGCTGGGAACTGCAGCTGATATTGGAGGCCCAGGGATCACATCTTCTGCTTCACCTCCATGTAGGAGCACCGGAGCTCCTGGACCTCTCGGGTGTAGTCCGGGAATACCATTATAGTGTGGTTTTGGTAGCGGAGATTCGTGGAGCGCCAGGCCTCCCTGAGGATCGCATCTCTGTCCCTGAAGTTCAGCATCTTCAGGATAAAGGGACGTGGGGGCGCTCCCGGGGACCTAGGCGCCAGGGAACGATGGGCCCTTTCCACCACGAAGCAGGCCGAGAGGCTGCCCACCGGCATCCAGGATTGAAACCAATGCTCCAGGAAGTCATCCGCACGAACCGCCTCCGCTCCCTCCGGGAACCCCACCAGGCGGAGGTTACAGCGGCGGGCACGATTTTCAGCGTCCTCCACTCGGCGGTGCAGTTCTTTAGAGTGGGTGGTAAGCTCACGCACCTGGTCCTGCAGCTGGCGGATATCGTCCTCGGCTGTTGAGATACGAGATTCGGCTTCAGATATGCGGGCAGTGGCGTTACGCAGGTCTTGCCGAAGAAGGGCCACGTCCACCTTCACCTCCCCCACCATGCCCTCCAGGGAGGAGCGGGATGCCGTGATGGCCTGCACGATGGCAGCAAGGTCCGTGCCAGGGGTCGGGGACCCCGCCCCGGCGGGGCTCGGCCCTTTCTCGGAAGTCGTGAACTTGTCTATCTTGGTCTGGGTAGCCGCGGGCGTCGACCTGGAAGCCCTGTCCTTACCCATGGCGGCGGCACCTGCGACCCCGGGGGGCGCTTCGCCCAGTCCACGGGCAACGGACCCGGCCGCGGCGATTCCAGAAGGACTCAGGCGGAGAACAGCAGCCAATCCTAGCATTTAGGAGAAATTAAGACACTCTCTGTATAAACTCATGAATTACCCCTTCATCACACTAAACACTCCAGCTGCACCGTGTTGCGATGGAAGACGTGACTGGGGGAGGAGGCCGTGTGGCCTTGTGTCGAGGGAGAGACACAGAATCAGATCACACTGGTTTACTACTGTGGGCCAGATGACCACGAGCGGTCCCTGCCCGTTTATTTATTACTTCTGGCCACACCTGGCCAGAGGGTGATACATTGTGTGTATGCCCTTCCGGCCCTGCTTCCCGAGTCCCGCTATCGAGGGACTCGGGTCATTACATCCCTTCCCAAATCAGTATCAGTATAAATTCAACAAACAAAGTATCTGAGTCTTTGGCTGGGCGTTGGGTTCGGACTTATATTGTAGCGATTGGGGTTGGATCAGCAACTTGCACCACAGTCTGGCAGGGGCGTCTCCGTTGCCTCTCTGCGTCCGTCGGCCAGGAATGATGCTGGTTCAGTGCTTCTTGACACATTTGGCATTGGCGGGTGTGCAGAGAGATCGTTCTCAATCCCAGCTCCTCCTGCCTCATTGTCCTCAGGAGACACTGATTATTGTTACTGATAGTTGACTCGACGGAACCATGTTTCTTGTGACCACCTCGGTCCTACGCCTGGCAGTGATGGCGGTCCCATTTGTCCGCAGCACTGTCCAGGTCCCTGGCTCATAGGCTGTCCTGAGCTTCCCACCTGGGCGGTGATTACAGATCAGCACGGAACTTCTGGGGGCGATGACCTGGGGCTTGGCACTCCTCCTGCGGCTGGCCCGTTTGTTGCTCCGGGCTTGTCAAGATTGAGTGTCGTTTGGTTCATATGGGAGTGGAGTCCAGGTTTCGGACACCGGGATGGTATCTCGTCAGTGCTTAGCAAGCATCAGGTACCACGGGGACCACTGCATCATGCAGTGTGGGGCGCTGCGGTACTCACCCAGAGACTGGTGTGTGCGCATTAAGCGTTCCACTTCGCCGTTGGCTTGGGGCTATTGTGGGGAAATTCGGAGATGAAGTATGCAAGTAAGTCTTTGAATCCTCCTCTTTCAAACGGCGGGCCATTGTCTGTTTTTAGTTTGTGTGGCAGGCCAAATAGCGCAAGTCTTTTCAAGTACAGGTGTGATGTGTGAAAACGACGTGGAGCTTAACACTTCGACTACTGGATATTTTGAATAGCTGTCAATAAGTACTGCTGTGACTCTTCCGTCCGGGAAACTCCCGAAGTCAAGGCTTACAAGTGACCAGGGCGTTGAGGCAGGCTCTTCAATGATTATTGATGCTGGGGGTTCTTGGCTGTTCGTGAGTTGGCAGGAGGGGCAGTTCTGTACTAGGGTGTCTATGACTGCCTCTAGCCCTGGGAACCACACCTTCTCTCGCATGTGTGATTTCATCCTTACTGTTCCTTGTTGGCCGTCATGGGCAAGTGCGGTCACTCTTTCCTGGAGGCTCAGCGGGATCACAATTCTGGAGCCTCATAGCACCAGGCCTTCCTCTGCAGTGCTCAACTCGTCTCACACTCTCCACAACTTCCCAAGGCATGTCTTCTCCGACTCAAGCCAGTTGTTGGAGCCCTGTAGAACATTCTCCCACGATCCTTTGTATATCGACTGTATTACTTTAGTTAGGACAGGGTCATCTTTGATTGCCGCTTTGATGTCTTCAGTGGTGAGGGTGTGGGGGCATGCTCCCTGTTACACCATGTTGATGTATTCCTCCGTTTCCATTTCGCTGTCAGCGTCTTCTTTCCCTGGGTCTGGCGTGTGCTGAGAGAGAAAATAAGCGGGGTTCTTTGCCCGCGGGCGATATATGAGATACATATGATAATGTTGCAACTGTATCGCCCATCGTTAGATCCTCGTGGAGGGTGTGGGGCGGTGCCTTGAAAGAGTGGGACAGTGGTTGATGGTCAGTGATGACATGAAATGGGTGCCTGCTGATGTAGAGGTGGAAATGGTTGCATGCCCAGCGCTTCAAGTTTGATCTGAGAGTACCTCGCCTCGGTGAGTGCGAGAGCTTTGCATGCAAATGCAAAGGGTGTCCATTTGTCTGGCTTCACTTCTTGCATGAGGACAGCTCAGAGAGCTAAGGGGCTTGTGTCAACTAGCAGTTCTGTGGCTTGGGTGTTATCGAAATACGCCATTGTGGTCTTGCTGAGCAGAGTCGCTTTGACCTTTTGAAATGCTCTGTCTTCCTCGTGGTTGCATTTCTCTGCTGCGTCTTTCATGGTGAGGGCTTGCAAGGGTTCGGCTATGGTGGTCAGGTTGGGTATGAACCGCCTGCAGTATGTGGCCATCCCCAAGAAGCTCCCTTCTCTGACACTGTGGTGGGCACCGATGCATGTCGTATGGCATGCGACTTCCGGTGGTCCACTTGGATTCCTTCTTGACTGAAAACATATCCAAAGAATTTGTTCGTATTCTGACAAAACATACATTTGTCCTTGTGCAGGGTTATGACATGGCTTGATAGCCGCTTTAGGGTTGCGCGTAGGTGTCGATGGTGTTCGTCAATGGTCGAGGAGTGGATCAGAATGTCGTCACTGACATTTAGTACTCCGTGGAAACCTGACAGAACATCCCGGACAGCATCTTGGAATATTTCGTCGACTGATGAAATCCCAAAGTTTAGCCGTTTATATCGGCGCAGTCCGATATGAGTTGAGAAAGTTGTGATATTATGGCTTCGGATCCGATCAAATCGGCTATGATGTCATCGACCATTGGTGTGATGTGTCGCTCTTGTTTGATTGCTCGATTAGGTAGGCGCATGTCTATGCACAGTCTTACTTTGTCTGGCTGTTTAGGTTTCTCCACTATAACCATTGGTGAGACCCAGGGTGTCGGGCCAGTAACCTTTTCGATCACTCTTTGTTGTTCGAGGGTGCGAATTTCTTGTTCCACTAGAGGCCTCAGGTGGAACAGAATGCGCCTATGATGGAGCGCCACTGGTTTTATTGCTGTGTCAATGTGTAGTTTGACAGGCGGCCTTTTCATGTACCCCAATCCGGTGAAGAGATGTGGGAACATTTCAAGTATTTTTTCTGCCTGTAGTGCCTTGACTGTGCGGGCGAAAGTGACTAACCCGAGATCCTCTGCCGTGGGGCTTCCCACTAGGATGTCTGCTTCCCTATCGACCACGTGGAATGTTGTGGTAGTCTCTTGGTCTGTACAATTTACTTGGCCAGTCATCTTGCCCTTCAGGGGTAGTGGTGTTTGGTTCCCATATGTCAGTACCTTGACGTGAGATGGAGTTAGCTGGGGTCTTGGTCGTAGTTGTTTGTATTATTGGCTACCCATCATGTTTACGGATGCGCCGGTGTCAATGAGCGAAGTTACACGTGATCCTGCAATGTCTATGACACACCTCGGTTGTGGGCACTGCCTGGGTTTTAGATCACTGGCAAAAGATCTGAGGTAGCTTTGGTTCTCTTCCCCAGTGAGGAATCCTCCACTGGGGGGGTTGTCGTTGTTGTGCCTTGGCTGACTTGGGGCTCTCTGGGTCTTCGAGGGATAATTGTCTCACTGATTTGGACAGCGGTCTCTTTACTCTTGTGCCCCTGTTTCTTGGTCCTCTTCTGCATGCGATGGCAAAATGGTTGATGGTGCCACACCTTGAGCATGTCCGTCCTTGCGCTGGGCATTCTTCCAGGGGGTGTTCGTCCCAGCCGCAGTAGCCACACTGTGACCCTGGTGCGATTTTTGTTAGTTGTCGTCCTCTGCTTTCTCTGCCTTGCACCCGAAGCGCGTCTGCTCGCTGGGTCTTCATAGCTATGGGCTTTTCTGGCTGCTGGGTGATGGCAAAATCCATCTCTGTCGCCCTTGCATCTGATAGGTCATGCAATCGCGCCATGACTATGATATCTTCCAGCGGGATCCCAGGTTGGCAGCGAATCAGGGTCCGAAGTGTCTTGTTTCGGAATCCTTGTATGACTTGTGCTCTTACTTCTTTGCTCTGATCGTCAGCCGTGCACATGCTGGCAAGTTCTCTCAGGCATGCATGAAATGCATCCATGGACTCTCCCTCCTTTTGGCGTGCTTACCGGAGTTTGAATCTTTCATAGTCCGGGTTCAGTTGTGGATCGAAGTGTGCATCTAGAGCCCTAATGGCAGCATCATAATCATTTGGCAGCCCCTGTGCTTGACAGATGCGCAAACAGTTTGTATATCACTTCACCCGCGAATTGTAACAGCACAGACCTCTTGAAGGTGTTATCTGTCTCTCGTTTTGCCGTGAAATAGTTATTCAGGCGGCCAATCCAAATTTTCCACCTGTGGGAGGCAGTAGCAGGGTCTATTAATTCGCTGAAAGGAAGTAGTGCGTTGATTTGCGCATGCTGTGTGGCTGGCTGCATGGGTAGGTGGCCAGCTTGCTGAGCCGGTGGCGGGGCCTGGTGTGAGCGTGCTTGAGACGCGTTGACCATCATTCTGCTGTGTGTCTGTTTTGTTTCTCCTTTGGGTAAGACCTTGGTTCCCTTTTCCTAGTGGCTGATTATTCCCCCCTCAAGACTGTGGCCAGTTGCTTGATCGCTGCTGCTAGGCAATGTGCGCATGTTGCGTTGGTGTGGCTATTTCCCAGGGCCTGCTGTGATGTCTTTGAGGAGCTTGGGCTTCACGTGCAGCGAGCGCTGAGCGAGGGAGCACGTGCACCTGATTCTGGCCGCGTGGGCAGAGCCGCTGTGCTTAGGCGGTCCTCCGTATGGGACTGGAGCAGGGAGTAGATGTCGGTGTGCTCGCCGTGCATCGATCGTTGCACCGAGAACAGCCTGCCAGTGTGGACGCTAAAGGCATGGGGGGCATGGCCACCGGCGCTCTGCGCGTTAGCCGTGCCACCTGGGGAGTGATACACGCAGCGATCTCTGTGTGGGTATCAGGCCATGTCTGTTGTTGCGAGGATCTGTTGAGACGTTGGGCAGCGCCCACCCTCGTTGCCAGTGTTGCGATGGTAGACGTGACTGGGGGAGGAGGCTGTGTGACCTAATGTTGAAGGAGAGACACAGAACCAGGCCATGCTCGTTTACTAGTGTGGGCCGGACGACCACAAGTGGTCTCTGCCTATTTATTTCTTACCTCTGGACATGCCTGGCCAGAGGGTGATACATTGTGTGTATGCCCTTCCGGGCCAGCTCCCCGAGTTACGCTCTCGCGGGACTCGGGTCATTACACACCGCACCATAAGACCCCCACACACTTTATATTCCAACCCCCACTTGGAGATTCCTTTTCCTATTTCACCACCTTTATCCCGTTCCTTTATTGCCATCTTTCCACCCTCTCTACTCTCTTTTACTCTACTATTTGTCTCCTGGTTTTGTTTTCACATCTACAGATGTGTAACGTCTACTAACTGGCTGCTTCCTGGCAAAATCTTTGTTTACAGCACTGTAACCAGTCTCCTCTTTTCAGACACTCACTTCCCCTCCGCTTATTCGTAATGTTTGTTAACTATTCGTACTTAGCTCTTCTCTGTACGATTCCTATGTTTGAACACTGCTATACTGACGTACACCATGTTATGTTAATCATAATGCTGTTGATTTCTGAGTGGTATAGAAATCCTCAGACAAAAAGGAAAAAAAGAATGTGGTGTCACATTTTGGCACATTTAATCACAAAGCCTTATTTTTCCTGAAACTATGTTTATAGGTGCCATCTTTCAAAGGTTACAAATAACTGGGAGTTTTTGGAAGGCACTTGGACAGGGAACTTTCTAGTCCACAATCCTTATAGTTGACCTAACAAAGAGACAATATTAGGCTCAAAGATACACCCTGGTGCCCTGCCAAGTATCAGCCTAAATGTAGGTTTATAGAGGCAGAGCTAGAAGGAATTGTAAAGTGTTTTAAAACAGAGGAGTTCCGGTCTTAAGCCAATTTAGGAGGCTTCAGGCACCAGAAGAGGTCAAAAACCAAGGGCGCAGGAAGCAAAACTTCTAATGTGTGCATAGCGGCAAAATGGGATTCCTATAGCATCCATTACATTGGAAGGTTGTAGAAAAAAGGCGCTGAAGACAACTGTGTCGCCGTTATTTTACATAGCATTTCGAGCGATTGCACACTGAGCTTTAAATTGAACAAAGGTTGCTGCAGCTGAATGTAAAAGGTGCATCTGGTGGTTTTTTGGCTGACAACTCTTTTCAGAACCGGGCACACGAACTCGTTACTACAAAGTACCTAGTAGGGAAGGGTTCTGTAGAATAAACAGGATGGTTCCATCCCACTAAAACATATTGACATGCCCATGCTACAATTTCTGCAGTCCTCGAAAACTGATGACTTTGAACGTGCCAAGGCGGGAGAATCCCATAAGAAAAGGCAAAGGGGGTCAGCACATACCTGCAGTCATAGAGATGGTGTCACATACAAACATATAAGGAGGACATTTCTGCCAGTTCAGTACTATTTCACAGCCCTGCTTTGCATCTATGGTACTGTTGTTCGTAACCCGTTCCAGGTATTGAAAAGATCTGCCGGCTAATTTCTGGGACACATAAAGATATGATGGATAGGAAATATGCTTAAAAAGTTGTATAGAATTTTCTTTCATTAATTTTCCCAACAAAAGTATCTCGGTGTTATGATGTTTTATCTCTTATCTCTCCACACTTGCTGGGTATAAAGCGGTTTCTGTATTACAATGCATGCATAATCTCAATGTTGCTGGCATAACACCCAAACAGCAGCTTTTGCAAGTAACACATGGAGAGACTGGAGTTTAATTGCCCCATCTACAGGCGCTCTGTGTTCCCCTGAAGCAATCTTAACATGCCAGTAATTAGCAGGGCCGGACTGGCCATAGCCGGCACCGGGCAATCCTCTGGTGCGCCGCACGGGTGGGGGTCGGTTTTGGGCCCCTGGGGCCGTTTTTGTTGCAAAATCGGCCCTGTAACAAAATCGGCCTAAAAACCGGCTCTGGCAAAGAGCTTGGCGGCTCCCCACGCGGGGGGGAGTGGGGGGGGGGGGTTGGAGGCGGGGTGCCAAGCACTTTGCCAGGGCCGGTTTTGGTTCCCAGTCCGGCCCTGGTAATTATAACTCTAGAAATTGTTTCTCTCACAAACACATATTTCCACTTACATTTTAGTCTTTCACATGGACTTCAACTCACCAAAATGCCATGGGTAAAAGAAGTGACTTCAGATGCCCTTTGACCTTAACTTTCACTCACACATACACATGCTTACACATACACACGTATTCACACAGTCACACATACACACACTTTGCCTACACATACACACACATTCACACATACACACTCTCTCTTACATAAACACACTCAAATTGCAAGCACGCATACAACATACAAACATTTAAAAGCATTTTTGTTGCTAAGCTCAGCTGCCAAGGATAATCATATTCCAGCCACTTGTACTTCATTTTTTATTAAACGAATAGCGAATAATATAACAATATTCACTATTTGTTAGACCTGGCATTTTTGGCGTGTTTCTCCCCTGTCTTTTTTGCTTTTGACCTCCTGTTTTTTAGGTCGAGCCTGAGCCAGCGCGCAAGCGCTGCTCTGGCGATCGGGTGTAGGTACTGTACAGAGGAGAAGCCCCACCCATATTTTTCATTGGCTTGTGTGTTTGTCCTTTGTAAACCCTGGCTTCTGATTCCTAATGAGGCTTGTTAGTCTTTCCTTAGTACGGCCATGTCGCCATTTGTAACCTCCCATGGCTACTGGCCCCATTACTTGGTAGTTACACAGTACATGTACTTTTTTTTTATCAAGCCGGGACATTGGCGTCCCGCTTGTCTGCAATGCCATAGATTTTGCATTTAAATGCGAGACCTGTTACATTGCAAATATTTTTTTCTGTTGCTTTCTTTTAATTTGTCTCTGACTACCTACCCCCTCCCACCCCCCCCCCCCCCCCCCACTGCTTGACACCCTTCCGAGATCGTTGTTTCTTTTAAATTTAAGTTAAGTATTGTGCTAAGAATCACAGAATATTGGCTCGAGGTTCGGCAGCTATGACCTCTAAGCAACATCCTCTCCCTCGGCAGTATGATATTATTGGAACAACTGAATACAATGTGTTTACGTGCTCCCACCCTTTCTTCTCTCTCCTGTCCTCCATTCACTTTGTGGTCACTCTCCCAAGCAGGCTTCCCTGTTTTCGTGCATCTTCCGTCCCTCCACACACTCCCTCACCGCCGCTTGTTATGGTCAGAAGGATTGCTGTAAACATTTCACTCTAGCCGCAGACTGCTCTGCTTTCTGCATTTCTTACAATTTGGCTTTGCCCAGGGCTTTAAGTGGGCCGGATCTCACCGGTGCGGAGCACCAGCAGTTTTTTAAAGAGGGCCTCAAAACAGGTCCGAATAGAGCTCTGTTTTGTGCACTGGCACAGGCGGTCTGTTTTTTCCAGACTGCAGTTTCTCACTAGTGGAGAAGTTATGGCATGGTGTCATGTCAGGTGAGCGTTGTAGGGGAAGGGAAATCCTTTAAAGAGAGTCATTTTCTCTCTGGATTTCCCTTCTCTGTTTGAAACTCAGGAGCAGCAACTGTCGTGGTATCACCAGGGCTGTAAATGGAAGCACAGATTTTTAGCATACGTGTTTTTTAAGCCACGCCCTTAATTACATTGGCCACGCCCCTTTGAGAGACCCCCCCCCCCCCAGTTTTTTTCATCCCACTTAAAGCTATGGCTTTGCCACTGCCTTTTATAGTCAAATGCAAGAGGAAAATGACTGACGAGCTAGATTACGCCTGTGTTTTTGTCACGTCAGATTGCTCGTTGTGGCCAAAGATTAGAAGCTGTCCGAGCTGAAGTAGACAAGCACATACGTTCGTGCTGGAAGTACCTTCAGGCTGCCGGTGGTGCCGTTCGTTACTCAGCAGGGCGTGCCGCTGCTCTCTAGGCAGCAGGACTCCAAAGGCAAGGTGCTCTTGCACGCGCACTGTACATTGTTTCCGTGTCCATTTAAACATGAGATGAACAGTGCACAGCGCATCCCTGCAGCTGCTTCACACACAGAAACAGGCAGCATAGGAGGAGACGTGCAAGCATTGCCAGAGCGTTCGTACTGGCCCTAGTTATGACTCTGAATTGATCTCGCTTTTTTGACACACTTAAGCCGTGTGCCGTTTTTCAGCTGCTTGGCTTCTAGGGTTTAGCAATGTGCTGCGTCTACATCTGCATGAATAGTAACCAATACAGAAACGTCTTAGTGTCCGCTATTGGCCGAGCACTGGATACATGTGAATATTATGTTCTATTTACTAATTTACAGGTAAATAGCAAAGATTGCATTCTATTTATTCGTCATCTTTAAATTGCAAGAGAAGCTTCACCTTTTACCCAGCTGCTGGTTAAATGGCAAAGATTATGTGTTATTTGATCAGAGGCTGTGCAAGCGCAGCTAGTTAAACAGCAGATATTATGCACAATTAGATCACACAATGCAAATCGAAGAAAAACTATTTAACTAGCTAAGGGCTAAATAGTTGAGATTAACCACTATCTGTTAATCTGCTGTGCAAAAAGCAAAGGAAGTTCACCATTTGCCCAGGCACTGAGTAAACCGCAATGATTACGTTTTCAGCCGTGCCAATAGCAAGGAAACGTCACTCACTATTTATCAGGCAGCTGTCTAAATGGCATAGATTATAACCACATGCAAAGATTATTTACTATTTGTCTTGTGCGACAAGCAAGAGAGCACAGAAACGTAACTATTTACCTGTTAAGAGATGGATCAATAGCAGAGATTCTTTCCGCTTAGCTAACCACCACTTAAACAGTGAAATTTCTCTGCCATAAACTAGGCTGCCAACAAAATACTACAGAATTGATGTTATTTAGCTGGTGACCGGGTAAATAATGAGGTACCTCTGACATTCAACTAGTCACAGCCTGCATTTTTTGAAATTCAATACATCTGTGGATTTTGTAAACTCACATAAGTGTACATCTAGGTGAAGTTCACTCTTAATAAAGTTATGTGGAAGAGGTATCATGCAAACAGTAGAAACTTCATAAAGTTTGCAAAATTTAGAACTTTGATGACATTTCTACACATATTTTCACATTCCACTGGACGTTGTTGGCTGCTTGCTGATACTGTTCCAGGGCTAGAAAAGTTTGACTGGAATCTTACTGTGCTCTGCAGGAGCATTATTGGAAGGAGCCTGCAGCAACCTGTCCTACTATGAACAGATTGCTTTCCTGCAGTGGAAGCTGTTGCCACACCTCTAGTTAGCTGTGGTAAGAACCGACGGGGGATCGCTTGCCATCATGCTTCTGGCAGAGCTGAGATCTAATCTTTGGGATGGGTCCACTGCTAAAACATAGCCGCTTTGTGGAAGTGGGCAGTTTTTTTCAAAAGCACACCTAGGGGCTTAGTCAGTTCTTGCTTGCAATGGATATTTACTAATGTTAACTACAGATGTGTTACCAGAGGATGTGTCATGGAGCACATAAACATGCAGGACTAGCTACATTTTTTGTGACCAGTCTGTCTCACAGCAGTGGCCCCTGCTAGCGATAACAACCAATAAATCTTCTGCAAGGCATGTGGAGTAGGTTACGTTGAGATAATAAAGATTCATAGTTTAAGGATATATTTTGAACTACCCGCAAGTTGATTCTGCTATATTTGAATAAATGGTATGCAAAATCTTTGCTTGATGCTGTGGTAGTCAGAGGTCTACCTATGGCTGTCATAGGTCCCAGCGGATTGTTTATCAAAATATAGAGATAATTAATATTGTCATGACCACATACACTACTGCTACATTGTGAAGGTATGCAAAAGGTACACTTGATGGGCAGAGTGCTGATCAATATCAAACATTCACCTCAATACAAATATCTGGGCCTAAATCCATGTTTTTTTTGCTTCCCATGTCATTCCCGTTTAAACTCAGCCATATGCAACTCAGTCTTGGCCCTGCTCCCCATGGGAACCGTGAACAGTCCAGACCGAACGCCAGGCCAGGTCCTCCCTGGACAGAAACAAGCAGCCATGCTAGCTTGACTCCAGTGGCATGGAGAGAACGGGACACACGTCTGGGCATACCCGTCGGGGTGACAAATGCAACAAGCATTTGCAATGAAATAGGTCTCGCATTTACGCAAGTTTAAGCTATTGGCATTGTAAATGACAATGCATTTTATTTAGATTTCAAAAACCAAAACATAAATAAAAGGCATTGTCATTCACATGCCAATAGCTCAAACTGGCGTAAATGCGAGACCTATCACATTGCAAATGCTTGTGATTGTGTGCTGCATTTTGCTTTTCCGATTTTAGAACTCTGGGTACGTTACCACTGCTGATCAGTGCTATAGTGCAACTGCTCCCTGTGTAAATTAGAATTATGATAGATTAACCATGATTGGTATATTTGATTTACTGTTAACTTAAGATCCTAGTAAAGTGCACTATGTGTGCCCAGGGCCTGTAATTCAAATGTTACTAGTGGGCAAGCAGCACAGATTGTGCCACCCACATGAGGAACCCTGCAAACATGTCTCAGGCCTGCCACTGCAGTGTCTGTATGGGTAGTTTTAAACTGCCATGTCGACCTGGCCAGTGCCCCTACTAGCCAGGCCCAAACCTTCCCTTTCACTACATGCAAGGCACCCTTAAGACAGGCACAAGGTAGCTCCATGGCAGGGTGCAGTGTATGTAAAAGTTAGGACATGTACTGGTGTGTTTTACATGTCCTGATAGTGAAATACTGCTAATTTCGTTTTTCACTATTGCAAGGAGTCTCTCTCTACCATAGGTTATCATTGGAGCTGCCTTGTAACATCTTACAAGTGTAACTTCCAATTGGGAAGAGATGGTGATTTGGAGTTTGGGGTTTCTGAGCTCACCATTTAAAAATGCATCTTTTAGTGAAGGTGGTTTTTAAATTGTTTGTTTGGAGACGCCACTTTTAGAAAGTGAAAGACACACAAGATGGATGGAATTCGGAAAAAGTTAAATATTCACCCCCAGTCAAGAGATCTGTGTTAAATCCATTGTTCTTTTGCTCACCACGCCACCCCACTTTAGACTCGGGCATTAGCAAATCAGTCTTGACCCTGCTTCTCATGGGAACGGTCCAGCCCGAGCTGCCAAGTCCCTCATCTTAAAAAACATCCTGGACCGGTTTTAGGCTATAACCCCTCATCAACCAGGCTACCTTGAATCCAGTGGCACAGTGAGCCCAGGACCCACGTTTTTTGCACAAACTCTAAAGAAACGCAAAGCCATACATAATTACCGCTTTACAACCATTCCAACAATAGGCACCTAATTATTGTTTGCGCATGTGCACACTTACCATCTTCGGGGGCCTGCTTATATTCTTTGTCATCAAGTACATCATAGTCAAATCCAAGAAGGTCTATGGGAATGGTGAATTTTCTAGCAAAGTTTTGCTGTGCACCAGTTAAGAATGCCTGAGTGAAAAAAAATCCTGAAATCCAAAAGACAGGCGGGTTTCCGATATCATACCAGTCCTGCAATATAGAGAAAAGGAAATATATTTGCAATACTTCCAAGACTTAGTAGGCCTTGAAACTTAAAATTATCAATTGAACAGTTCATACATGGATGGAGGACAATCAGCATTGTAACAAAAAGTAAAATGTGCATAAATAAAAAGGGCAAGTATTTCTAATTCAGGAATCCTTGTAGATGGCAGGTAGAAGATTTTCAAACATACCCCTGTCAATGCCCAAGTCAAACTTTGAATGATAGCTAAAGTATGTAACTCATTTAATCTACCTCAGTCTGAAACACATGGACCACATCTCACTTGCACAAATATCAGTTCACTTAATCTGGACCAATCACAATGCAGATTTCAAGACTCTCTGCTGAGTTAACAATAACACTGATGATTCATTACTGGTGCCATACTGCCAAACACCTTTTTTCTTCCTCCTGAAGATACTATCATTTTGTTGCAACATCCATACACATAAAAGGCTTCTCCACACTTTTCTATCACTACCTCTTGGGCTGGATAAAAAGTTATGTTGTAACAGAAAAACCTGAAACTCACAAGCTTTAGCAGGAATAAGGATTCTATCAGCTATCTTCATCACTGCCCAGCGACCTATTGTCTAACTTGTTCCTTCCATTTTTTCTGTACCTTCTCATCACAGAAAGCTCAGAAGCAGTTAACTTGGAGCATGAGCACTACATACAAACAATAAATGAGCAAGAATTCAATGGGATGGGCATGTCTCTTCCTGAAGACTCTATAAGTTAACATCACAGGAAACCAAAATTAGATCTACAAGTTTTCTGGCACAATATACCACTGTCTGGTTCTGCTGCATATCACCTAGGCTCCACGCTGTATAAGTTGTCTCAAGCACTGGTGAAGTCAGTTTCACCAGGACAGAAATCATGGAGAACAATACTCTTCACTCAGAAGAGGGGAGGTGGGAGGGCATTACAGAATCTGTGGAAAGACCTGAAGCCAACAAAAGTAAGTGTTCTTTTAATACATGTACTTTTCTGAAGATTTCTTCACAAAATCACTCCCAAAGCAGTCACTAAAGGGGTGGGTTAAGTTAACACAGCAGAATAACACATAACACAATAACAATACATAGTGAGCATCAAAACAATAATGATTCAAAAAGAAATGGAAGGGCATGTAGGCCACAGATAAATCCAAAATTGCACCGTCTCTAGAATAGGTTTGATGAAAGGCAGCATCTGAGACAGAGTCAGATGTGACTTTGGCACGTTGATAGTATGCCCCAGTAAATGCAGTAGGTCTGCCATAACCTGGAGGTGGGAGACGAAAGCCTGGGGCGAGCCTGCCTTCAACAGCCAGTCTTCGAGATAGTGGAAGACTGGTGTTATACCTGGCATCCTTGGCATGGTTTCCCCTGTCTTTTTGCCTCTACCTCCTGTATTTTTGATGGTATACTGGACTTTGTTTTTGCTGCTTAATGTACTCTGTGCACTTTACCACTGCTGATCAGTGCTAAGAAAACTTGAGCTATTGGGTGGGAATGGCGCCCTAAGAAGTTCAAACACGCTACTGCTGAAACCATCAAAGTTAAAAAAGAAAAGAACCTATATCCACACCTTCTCCAGTCTTGCACGCAGAATATGGAACGCTCTCCCGCCAGAAATTAGTACGAACCCCTCGACCTCCTCATTAAAAAAACATAAGTCAAAGGTTTGCTCCTGAACAGCTACATGCGACAATAGTCCTGTAGCCATACAAAATATCTAAAATGGCCTTCCAACCTTGCCCTCCCTGATCTACAATGCAATGTTCATCTGGGGTGAACTGCTTATATGCATATTTATGTCTACTATATGCATCTGCTGTATCCACGTATTTAGCTATTATGTTTTCCTGTACCGGCTTTGTTGTACACCACTCTGATACCCTGCCGGGCCATTGTCCTTCTTTTTAAAACTTTTAAAATAAATAAATAAATGAAAAAAGTGCAAGTGCTCCCTGTGTAAATTGTGATCATGATTGGCATATTTCATTTACTGGTAAGTCCCTTGTAAAGTGAACTGCGTGTGCCCAGGGCCTGTAAGTAAAATGCTACTTGTGGGCCGGCAAACAAACCCCAATAATAATAATAATTGATGGACAGAATGCTGATCAATGTCATCGTTTTTTTGCTGCCCATACCATTCCAGTTTAAACACAGCCATGTGCAAATCAGTCTTGGCCGTGTTCCCCATTATAACAGTCCAGCCTTAATTACCAGGACAGGTTCTCCCGGGACCAGAAAGAAGCATACTAGGTCCGGTTTCGGAGTTTCACCCCTCATCAGCCAGGCTAGCTTGATTCCAGTGGCATGGAGAGCACAGGACCCATGTCTGGGCATACCCGTCCCACTCGGGGTGACAAATGCAAAAAAAGAAAAAATAATAATTGATGGACAGAATGCTGATCAATGTCAAATATTCACTCCAGTACAGAGATCTGGGCCTAAATCCATCATTTGTTTCTCCCCATGCCATTCAAGTTTAAACTCAGCCATATGCAGATCACTCTTGACTCTGTTCCCCATGGGAACAGTCTAGCTGAAACTGTCAGGCCAGGTAATCCTGGGACCAGAAATAAGCATCCTAGGACCGGTTTCGGGGTTTCACCCCTCATCAGTCAGGCAAAAGAACAATTGATTTCACCCAGATCTCTTGACTGGAGGTGATTGTTTGATTTGCTCTGCATTCCGTCCATCATCTGTGTGTCTATTGCCACTAGTGGGCCTGCAGCACCGGCTGTGCCACCCATTTGGGAAGCCCTGTGGACTTGTCTCAGGCCTGCCATTCCAGTGTCTGTGACTGCAGTTTCAAACCGCTATGTCGACCTGACAAGGGCACCCACTTGCCAGGGCCTAACCTTTCCTTTTTCTACATGTAAGGCACAGGGGCGGTGGGTGAGATTTTAAAGTGGTGAGGCGCAAACGAATTAGCATACAGCACCGTAGCGAGCGAGCGCAGTGAGCGAGCCCGAACCCCAAAAGGGGGGTTGTGGGGGGTTTACCCCCCCCCAAGAAAATTTTGAAAAAAAAGAAGAAAAATCGTGCATTTTCAAGCAAATTTGAGAAAGCAGGAAGGTTAATAAAGCAATTCTGAAAGTGCAGTTATTACATTAATAGATGGCATAACATAGGTAGCTGCTTATTCAGTATTACCACAGAGCTTCATACATTCTGTCCTATTATGCTCAGGTGCTGAATTCAGACTATAAGACTCATGGAAATCTCAGCTCTAAGAGTAAAATACGTTTGACACAAGGCCGCCAAATCCCTTAAGATGTCCATGAACCAAGCAACCATTCCCATTGTAAACCGTTGCTTAAGAGCAGTGTGGGCAGTCCCTAGATAAGACACCCCAGGTACCTGAACATTTGAGATATGTTGAGTGACCGAGGTGGCCTCCACTGCTCTCGCTATCTCAGCGCATCACCTTTACACCCAAATGAGCCGTCTCCAACTACACGCACAGTAGATCACATGCACGCGAACTTTGAACTGTCATGGACAAGGATATTTCTCAGCACTCAGTGCGTCCCAGGCACGTCTGCCCCACCACTCGGAGGCCCATCCAGCTCACTCGCTGCTCTCCATGAAAATGATGCTTGTAACCGCTGCTCTGCATCAGGGCTGCCCAATTTAACACGCATCTGCATACAACGAACCTCAGTGGACTTGATCAACATGTTCATGGGTTATTCTGAAAAATCACGCTGAAACGTCCCTCCTGAAACCACTTTGGACACCCTTGCCTAGAACTCTAATCTCATCCTACTACTCGGTTGCGGCTTCCTATAAAGAATGAATATAAAAAAATAAACAGTACACACCCGTAAGACTACACTCTCTCTCCTGGGCCCAAATGTACTAAGGTTTTGCGTAGGCGTTCTTTGAAGAAAAGCAGTGCAAACGGGCGCTGTCATCGACTATATGCTTTAAAGCCCTGTGGGCGCTCGTGCAAAACTATGCAAATGTGGGCCGTAGTGTTAACTCTTGGAGCTGCTGCAGGCCAACATCTGCCAACCTCTTTACCATTCCAGGAATGCAGAAAGTTGCATGCGTATGGGAAGCGCGGGGAACGTTTTCATCTACAGCATTCCCCGTACAGTGTTTTTACCGACTCGTCTTTAACATACATGGAATAATATTGCTATCTATGGAGCACGCACGCTAGTTTTGAAAGACAATTTACTTCTTTAAAAAAAATCCGGAGATTACAGCGTAGAGCGGAGGGAATGTAAGCAGCATTAAGGTGAGTGCTTGAAATGGAAACCTAACAGTTGCGGCTCGTGGGGTGTCGCGGGGGGTGTATCGCGGAGTTTTGAAATAAAATTAAAAAATCCTACCTGAGCAGGTCGGTCCGCTGCCTCGGGTGACGGGTCCGTTGGCGCAATGGCGCCTACACTCGGGAACAGCCACGCACACATCACTGACTGCTTGCAAGTGGGCGTGCAAAACCCTCTCAGCCAATCCTGGCGCTGCTGGCAGCGCCAGGATTGGCTGGGGGCACGTTTTACACTCCGCCCGCCTGCCCATTAGGAGACCGAGGTTTGAGCCTTTGCTCAACCCTCGTTCTCCTAATGGGCATGCGCCAGAACTGCAAACACAAGTGCGCATGACTGGGCACGGTGCGAAAATTCGTCCTCCGTCCCCACTCATGCGCACTTGTGCATTGTGCTGCTCCATGCCCCTGGTGACGGTCTAACTGCATGTCAGTCAACATGACGCCGGACCGCCCACGGGTGGTCTGACGTCATGCTGACTGACATAATTGTCA
This sequence comes from Triturus cristatus, assembly GCF_964204655.1. Taxonomy (NCBI): domain Eukaryota; kingdom Metazoa; phylum Chordata; class Amphibia; order Caudata; family Salamandridae; genus Triturus; species Triturus cristatus. The sequence goes on along the minus strand of NC_140584.1, from coordinate 700,975,414 downwards.
GTTGTTCTCAGCCGCGGGTCCAAGCTCTTGCTGCGCATTCACGACAATTTTTCAGAGCTTCTCACACACTGTACTTATATCCACAAGCATGCGAGAGCCATGCTAACGTTATCACCGGGAACCCAAAGGACTTTTGTAAATTGTGTTTGATAGGTGTGTTTTGCTAGGTTCCTGAGTAAATGAGATGTATTGCACTAAACATGATTGAAAGTCTGCTGTTCTCAGCCGCGGGTCCAAGCAGGGCTGGCTGGTGGGGCTACGCCCCTACGCCCCAAATGACGCACCGCGGCTGGTAAGGCACCCCTAAGGTATGCCCAATGTACCATCATGGGCAGGATGCAGTGTATGTGAAAGGTAGGAAGTGTACTGCTGTGTTTTACATGTGCCGATAGTGAAATACTGCCAATCTCATTTTTCACTATTGCAAGACCTGTCTCTCCCATAGGTTATAATTGCAGCTGCCTTGTAACAACTTAAAAGTATAACTTTCAATTGGGAAGCGTAGGAAGCTGCTCTGTATATATTATACCACAGTAAGTTATAGGGTGCACAGAGTCCGGGAGTCCCCAGAGGTATAGCAGAGGCTAAATTAGACAAGTACTAACAGCTCTCTTTGTGGTAGTGTGGGCAAGCAGTTAGGCTTATCAAGAGGGTGTGTTAAGCATTTATTGTATTCACTCAAACAAGGACTGATTACACACACTCAGAGACAGAATCCAGACCAATTAGGTAAGTATATAAAGATATACTTGTATTTTATTTTGTAGAATCAAGCAGAACTTGGCACAGGTAAGTAAGAACACTTTAAAATGCAAAGCTGTACAGAGAACTGCAATTGTGGATTGTATTGAAATCATTTACAGCTTTGTGTTACTTTACAAACAGTTACAGTAACACAGTAATTATCTTTTGAATACTTTTAGATTACTTTTGGATTACATCGACTACTCAGACACAATGTCTAGATACCACACCGGGGACCTCACAATACAAGGTAAGTAAGACTTTTTAAGGTTTGAAGTTTAGTTACTTTTTCCTTCATACAAAAGTTCTACTCTACACAGAACATTTTTAGGAACATCACTTGTAACATTGGTTCCTATGGGAGAAAAAGGATTAACGGTTATTAGGTAAGTAAATGACTTATGTGTGGGAGTTTTGGGGGTTAGGACCAAGGTTCCCCAAGGTCTAGGAAGGCACTCAAATTGCACCGCTGTGAGAAAGTGGCTCTGTATATACTGTTCCCAAATAGGTACAGTGTGGACAGAGTCCACAGTCCCCAGAGGTTTGGCAGTGGTTAAAGTTAGATATAACCTTACTCTCTAAAGTGGTAGCTTGGTCATCAAGTAAGGCAGTATTAGAGGACAGTGTAAAGCATTTGTTGTATACACTCAGTCAGCAAATGGTCTCACACACTCAAGAACTGAACTCAAGGCCAATGGTTTATATAAAAAATATATGCTTATTTTATTTTAGAACCAACAATAGTTATTAAAATATATTTTCCCAGAATGAGAGGCTTTAGTTAAATACTTTTGCAATATGCAATTGATTTTTGTAGACAATAGTTACAGGTTGTTGCAATAGGCAACACAATTTCAAACACAATAATACACTGAGCTCAATGTGGGTTTTTAAGTTATTTGCAATAGATTACTTTCAGGATTACTTTTTTAATTCCAGGACTGGATCCTGGATTCAGTCCTGGGACAGGTCTTGGAAACAAGTGAGTACATTCATTTCAGTTACTGTTATGATTTTTAGGCAATATTTTGCTATTTTAAAAGTTGACACTTGGAAGAAATTTCAAAGAAAACAGTCAATGATTCGCTATGGAAGAACATTCAAGATACAGGTAAAGTATGTTTTCGTTAATTTTGTAATCCAGGGCTGGGCTCCTAGGCTCAGTACTGGGGCCTCTATCTAAAACAGGTAAGTAATTACGTTTTTACAGTTGGTACGATTTTTAAAGAATATTTGTAATTTGCAAAACTCGACACTTAGAAGAAATTTCACAGAAAAACAGTCAATGGTTTCCTATGGAAGAAAATTGGGTTACTGGTAAGTACGGTTGTGAGCACTTTTCAGGGTTAGGGCTGGGCACCAAGATCCAGCACTGGGATCTCTCCTAATAGCAGGTGAGTATTTCCGTTTCCGTTACTCGGGTGATATTAGGTGAATAGTTTAAGTTTTAGAAACTTCACACTTAGAAGAAATTTCAGAAGAAACCAGTCAATGTTACCCTATGGAAGAAAATTGGGCTATCGGCTTTTGGGTAAGTACTCGACTGGCAGAGTTAAGGTTCTGGGCACAGACTCAGGGGTCTCCCAGGGTCAGGTTGGTACAGTTGTTACACCCTCATCGGCACTGGGGCGGCCGGGTGCAGAGTGAGTTAGGCCCAATGTTATCCTACGGAAGGCAGGGGGGCCTTGGTTGGTGGCTGCTGACTAGCAGGCCACGCGGCTGTGGGAGCTGGGCTCCTGGTCACTTGCTCAGGGCAAATGGGGAAGTAGGTAGGAGTAGAAGTTACACTGCCAGGGCCACTCGGGCGGCTGAGTGCAGGGTGCTTTTGAGCCTTCGGGCGCTCAATGGAGATCAATGGGAAAGCTCCAGGTTGAACAAAGGCTGCAAGCTTGGGGACGAAGATGCTTCAGGTGCCACCACCACTTCGAGAGGTAAGTTGGGTAGTTGGAGGATAGGTAGGTACCCAGGAGTCGGGCACAGGGGGCCGCAGGGCACCGGGTGCAGGGGTGCCTTTTGGTGTCGGGAAATCTTACCCTCTGTTGATCGCGGTTGGGGGGGTCACTGGTTCTGAGGCTGCAGGTGTCGTCAGGAGCGTCAAGGTGAGTCCTTGGGTGCCGGATTCGGGGTCACGGTCACCAGGGGGATGTCCTCTGGGTCTTTGTCCACTCCGGCACAGGCCAGGCTTGGCGGGTGCAGAGTGTGCAGGGTTCGCGGTTCCGGGCTGATGCCAGGAGTTAGAACTTGCTTTGAGCAGAGCCACTGCTCATGGGAGTCCCAGATGCTCAGAGTCACAAGGTAGCCAGGTCCTCTGGGGTTTGTGAGGTTGCTGGCCACAAGAGGTGCCGGGATTTAGCAGGAGCAGGTATGAGGGTCGACAGGCCGATAGGGCTCGGGTCAAAGCAGTTGGTGTCTTCCTCTTCTTAGCAGCTGCACGGCAGGTCTTCTTTCTTCTTGCTCTTCTTGGCTTCTTTTGGAATCTGGAATCCAAGGAAGGAAGGTTCAGGGTGTCCCTAAATACTAGATTTAGGGGCGCTACAGGTAGGTAAAGGGCAGGGACCAATGGGTCCCTGCCCTGGGGTGGGTACACCCCCTATCCTGCCACACTCTTGTGGGAGGGGGGCAGTAGCCTAGTCCTGATTGGGCAGGGCTTCCTATCTTCAAGATGGCGAGAGCCCGGAGATGTGCTTCACCTCGCCTCCCCCACCTAAGGGGTGGGGTTGGCAGAGGCTGGCACATCCCCTATCCTTACTTGGGTTTTCCGGCTAGTCTTCCCGCCAGAGTGGGGGGTCAGAACCGGTGGGGGCCAGTTGCTGAGTACAGCAAGTGGCCTGGAGAAGCTCACAAAGGCGGCATGCCTTTGAAGCTTCCCCCTGCCCATCCTGGGGGAGGGGACCTAGCACCTCGCCCAGGATGTGCATTGCTGCAGGCCCAGGAGAGTGGGGCTCTCCACCCAGGGGTCCAGCAACATGTCTGCTGTGTGGCACCCTAGGCAGCCCCTCAGACCAGACGAGGATTGTAGGTTAGGTTTCAGGGGGCATCTCTAAGATGCCCTCTGTAGTGCTTTGTACATTAAATCCTACACTGGCATCAGTGCGGGTTTAATGTGCTGAGAAGTTTGATACCAAACTTCTCAGTCTTCAGTGTTGTCATTATGGTGCTGTGGAGTTCGTGTTTGACGAGCTCTCAGCACCATATACTCTTAAATAGCAGCACTGCACTTACAGTGCCCAGGAATGGACCTGGGTACTGTAGGGGCACAGGGTTCATGCTCCTGTGCCCACATCACTGGCATAGGGCACCCAGCTAGAGGGGTGGCTCATGTATGCCAGGGCAGTGTAGGTTGTGGGCATGGCACACAGGGATTATTGCCATGTCTACGCTTTGTTTTGTCTTGTACCCAAACACTCAGCCTGCAAGGGCAGTGTGTTTGTGTTAGGGTACAGGGCCTCTAAGGGTGGCACAATAAGTGCTGCAGCCCTTAGAGGCCTTCCCTGGTCACAAGGCCCTGGGTACCTAGGGTACCATTTACCAGGGGCTGACATGTGGCCAGGGTTTGCCAATTTGGGTTTTAGGTTTTAGGGAAGGAACATAGGCCCTGGGCACCTGATTGGCAGGAGTCCAGGGAACACTCAGTCAAAGTAAATTCAGCAATTCAGCAAAAAGTGGGGGCATACCATGCAAGAAAGATGGCACTTTCTCACAACCGCCATTGGCACTGGGGAGGCCGGGTGCAGAGTGCAGGGGCCCAACGTTAATCAATTGGGCTAAGGGGGCCTTCAGTCAGGGGCTGCTCAAGAGCAGGCCACCCGGGTGTGAGAGCAAAGCTCCTGAGCTTAAGGTCAGCACTGCCTGGGCAAACAATCAACACAGGAGTTGCACCATCAGTGGCACAGGGGCAGCCGGGTGCAGTGTGTCAAGGAGGTGTCAGGGACCTTGTAGATTCCAATGGAGACCTTTGGTTCGGCAAATATGCTGCAGGCTCTGGCAGGGAGACTTCCTGAATGTGACCACCAGCTGGAGAGGTAAGTTGGGTTCCTGGGGATGCCTGGACACCATTGGTTGTGCCAATCAAGGCCAAGGGGCATCGGGTGCAGGGGTATCTTTTGGCACCAGGTCTTCTTACCAGCTTCGGTCGCCGGGACCCTTCAGGTTGAGGCTGTAGGTGTCATCTTGAAGCTTGAGGGAGGTCGGGGATCACCAGATCTCAGGTCAGGATCACTGGGGACACCTCCTCGTGGTGTTGGGCCACTCGACCTCAGGCCTTGGGCCTAGGGTGCAGAGTGGTGCAAAATCGCAGAGCCGCCTGGATCTGGATTCTGTGGGTGAGTCATTGTTGAGCAAATCCAATGCTTACAGGAGCTGGAGTCTTTAGGATGAGTGCAGGGCAGATCCCCTGGCCTCTGGGAACTTCTGGAAATGCTGAGGTTTCTGCTGTAGGCAGGTCGCAGTTGGGACAGGCCGGTAGGGCTGGAGGCAAAGCAGTTGGTGTCCTCTTTTTCCTGGGTCAGCACGGCTCTTGTGGGTGTGCAGGTCGGGACCAATGGGTCCCTCCCATAGGGTGAGTACACCCCCTATTATGTCACCCTCCAGTGTGAGGGGGGCATGAGACTCTTCCTAATTAGCTGGGTCCCCTCATCTCCAAGATGGCGGGGACTGAGATGTGTGCTTCACCTCGTCTCCACCACATGAGGGGTGCGGTTGGTAAAGGTGAACACAACTCTCCTCCTAACTCGCTTTTCCCACTGATTCACCCACCCAAAGTAGGATTCAGAACCGGTGGGAGCCAGTTGCTGGGGGCACCAAAACGCAGGGAAACCTTACAAATGTTGTAGGCCTTTGAAGCTTCCCCTTTGTGGAGCCAGCCCATCCTGGAGGAGGAGGCATGACAACTCTGCCTAGGATGGGCTTTGTTTCTGGCCCCAGAAAGCATAGGTTCCCTATCCAGGATTCCTGAAACCTGTCTGCTGGTGGCAAATGGTGGGTAGCCATTCGGAACCACACCAGGGCTAGTCGTTTTTCAGGGGGCATCTCTAAGAAGCCCTCTGTGTGCATTTTAAATGAATCCCCACACTGGCATCAGTCAATCAATCAATCAATCAATCAATCAATCAATCAATCAATCAATCAATCAATCAATCAATCAATCAATCATTTGCATTTATAAAGCGCGCTACTCACCCGTGAGGGTCTCAAGGCGCTGGGGGGGGGGGGGGGTCAGTGCTCGAAGAGCCAGGTCTTGAGCTGCCTTCTGGAGGAGAGGTGGTCCTGTGTGGCGCGAAGGTGGCTGGGAAGAGAGTTCCAGGTCTTCGCTGCTAGGTAGGAGAAGGACTTGCCTCCGGCGGTGGTTTTGCGGATGCGAGGTACGACAGCCAGGGCTTGTCCGGTTGAGCGTAGGGTGCGAGGAGGAGTGTAGAAGGAGACTCGGTTGTTGATGAGTTTTGGTCCGAGATTGTGCAGGGCTTTGTGTGCGTGGGTGAGGAGTCTGAAGGTGATCCTCTTGTTGACTGGAAGCCAGTGGAGTTTCATCAGGTGTCCGGAGATGTGGTGGCGGCGAGGTATGTTCAGGATGAGACGTGCGGCCGCGTTCTGGATTCGTTGAAGTTTTCTCTGCAGTTTGGTGGTGATGCCGGCGTACAGAGTGTTTCCGTAGTCCAAGCGGCTGGTGACGAGGGCGTGGGTGACGGTCTTCCTGGTGTCGGTGGGGATCCAGCGGAAGATCTTGCGGAGCATGCGGAGGGTGTTGAAGCATGCAGAGGTCACCGAGTTGACCTGTCTGGTCATGGAGAGGGATGAGTCCAGGATGAAGCCGAGGTTGCGTGCGTGGTCAGTGGGTTGGGGAGTGCTGCCTAAGGCGGGGGGCCACCAGGAGTCGTCCCAGGCGGTGGGTGTAGGGCCGAGGATGAGGACCTCCGTCTTCTCTGAGTTTAGTTTGAGCCGGCTGTCTGTCATCCAGTTCACCACTTCCTTCATGCCTTCGTGTAGTCTGGTTCTTGCTGTGGTGGGGTTGTTGGTGAGGGATAGGATGAGCTGGGTGTCGTCGGCGTAGGATATGAGGTTGAGTCCGTGTTTTCATGCGATGTTCGCCAGGGGGGTCATGTAGATGTTGAAGAGGGTGGGGATGAGGGAGGATCCTTGGGGGACGCCGCAGATGATCTCCGTAGTTGTGGATCTGAAGGGGGGGAGGCGGACTCTCTGAGTTCTTCCGGAGAGGAAGGAGATGATCCAATCCAAGGCCTTGCCTCTGATGCCGGTGTTGCTGAGGCGACGTATCAGGGTACGGTGACAGACCGTGTCGAAGGCTGCGGAGAGGTCCAGGAGTATGAGGGCCACGGTCTCTCCTTTGTCGGTCAGAGATCTGATGTCCTCCGTGGCTGCGATGAGGGCGGTCTCGGTGCTGTGGTTAGCTCTGAAGCCGAACTGTGAGGGGTCGAGTGAGTCGTTGGCTTCCAGGGCAGTGGTGAGTTGAGCGTTGACGATTTTCTCAATCACTTTGGCGGGGAACAGTAGGAGCGAGATGGGCCGGAAGTTTGTGAGTTTGGTGGGGTCTGCTGTTCGTTTCTTTAGGAGGGCGTTGAGTTCGGCGTGTTTCCAGTTCTCCGGCAAGGTGGCGGTGGTGAAAGATGTGTTGATGACGTCTCGGAGGTGGGGTGCGATGATGTTGTCGGCTTTGTTGAAAATGTGGTGCGGGCAGGGGTCGGATGGTGATCCTGAGTGGATGGAGTTCATGATGCGGGTGGTTTCCTCGGTGGTGGTTGGGTTCCAGGTGTCGATGGTGGTGTTGTCGTTGGCGGGTTCCGGTGGTGGGTTCGTGTTGGTTGTGGTGAAGCTGTTGTAGATGTCGGTGATCTTGTGGTGGAAGAAAGCTGCGAGGGAGTCGCAGAGGTCCTGTGAGGGGGGGATGGAGTTGTTTTCGGCGTCGGGGTTGGAGATCTCTTTGACGATGCCAAATAGTTCCTTGCTGTTGTGGGCGTTGTTGTCTAGTCTGTTCTGGAAGGCTGATTTTCGTGCGGCGCGGAGGAGTTGGTGGTGTTTGCGGGTGGCGTTCTTGAGAGCAGACATGTTCTCGTCGGTCTGGTTGAGGCGCCAGGTCTTCTCGAGGGTGTGGCATTCTTTTTTGGAGTCCTTGAGGGTGGGGGTGAACCAGGAGTTTTTCTTGTGGCTGTGTTTGTTTGTTTGGGTCTTCAGGGGGGCCAGGAGGTTGGCGCAGTTTGAGATCCAGCTCGTGAGGTTGTTGGCGGCTTCGTTGGGGTCTGTAGTGCTGGTGGGTGGGTTTTGAGAGAGGGTTGCTGTGAGTTGTTCGGTGATGATTCGATTCCATTGTCTTCTTGGTGGTTGCTGGGCGTGGTGGTGTACGTTGGTTTTCTTGAAGCTGAAGTGGACACAGCTGTGGTCTGTCCAGGAGAGTTTGGTGGTGTGGTTGAAGGAGATGTGTTTGCTGGAGGAGAAGATGGGGTCGAGCGTGTGTCCGGCGAGGTGGGTAGGTGTGTTGACCAGTTGTTTGAGTCCGAGGTTGGCTAGGTTGTCCAGTAGGGTGGTGGTGTTGTTGTCGTTGTGGTTCTCCAGGTGAAAGTTGAGGTCCCCTAGGAGGATGTAGTCTGTGGACTGGAGTGCGTGTGGGCTGACGAAGTCTGCGATGTCTTCGCTGAACTTTGTGCGTGGTCCTGGTGGTCTGTATATGAGGGAGCCTCTGAGGGTGGTCTTGGGATCTCTGTGGATTGAGAAGTGGAGGTATTCGGCGTCGGTGAGTGAGTCATCGGAGTAGGTCGAGATGCGGATGGAGCTCTTGTGGGCGATGGCGATGCCTCCTCCGGTGCGGTTGGTGCGGTCTTTCCCGATGATTTTGTAGCCGTCGGGGATGGCTATGGCGATGTCGGGTGCCGAGGAGGGGTTCATCCAGGTCTCAGTGAGGAAGGCGATGTCCGGGTTTGTTGAGTCGATGAGGTTCCATAGCTCGATGGCGTGCCTGTGGAAGTGATCGGGTGTTGATCAGGATGCAGTCGAGGTTGTTTCCGGGGGAGTCGTTCTTGTTGGGTGCGATGTGTGTTTGTAGGCAGGTGAAACGGCAGTTGCGGCAGTTGAAGGGTCCGTGTTTCCGCTTCGGGGTGGCGCGGCAGCAGCCCGGCGTGCGGCCGGGGTTGAGGGCGGTGAGGGTGGCGGTGTCGTAGGTCAGGCGGGGGGGTGGAGGTCGTGGGGGCCAGGGGTTGTGGCGCTGGGCGCGGTCCAGGCACGGACGGGCGCAGACGGGCTTGCCTTAGGCGCGCCTTCGGCGCGCAAGCGGCGCGCCCGCTGCGCGGCCTCGCAGCAGCCGCCATATATGGGTAGCCAGGGAGGAGGGGTCAGCTGGGAGGCGGGTGGCGGGAGGGTAGGCGGGGCTAGGGAGAAGCGGCGGGAAAAACAGGCGGCAAGGCCAGAAAACGACGAGGCCCAGAAAGGACGAAAAAACAGGCGAAAAAGCAGAAAAACAAGGCAAAAGAAGAGGCGCTCTGGGGGCACGCACACAGGGTACACGGAGGAAGAGGGGTCACCAGGCAGCAATAACAATAACAGTAACGGCGCTTTGGGCACTCACACGGGATACACGGAGGAAGAAGGGTCACCAGGCAGCAATAGCAATAACAGTAACGGCGCTTTGGGCACTCACACGGGATACACGGAGGAAGAGGGGTCAGCAGGCAGACAAGGAGCAATAACGGCAATACGGAGAGAGCAGCGGACAAGGTAGCAAGGCAGCAGGCAAAGGCAGGTGAGCACTGGTGGCGCTGCAGAGGAGGGGGAGCGACCTACCCTGAGGTAGATTTAATGTGCTGAGAATTATGTTACCAAACTTCCCAGTGTTGTAATAACCAACTCCCTGACCATAAACTCTTTATGGCTTTACTGCACTTACAATGTCTAAGAATGGATTTAGACACTGTAGGGGTACAGTGCTCATTCAACTGTACCATCACTTGTGGTCTAGTGCACCCTGCTAGAGGGGTGCTTACCTATGCCACAGGCAGTCGATTGCTGGCATGGCACACAGGAATGTGTGCCATGTCGACTCTTCACTTTTCTATGCACCGAAACACTCAGCCTGCAATGGCAGTGTGTGAGTGTTAAGATACAGGGCCCCTATGGGTGGCACAATAGGTGCTGCAGCCCTTAGAGAACTTCCTTGGTTACAGTGCCTTTGTACCCATGGTGCCTTTTACAAGGGGCTTACCTGTGGCCAGAGATGTGCCAATTGTATGTATAAAGGTACAGCTATAGAAAAGATCACAGAACTTGGGAACCTGATTGTCAGGGTCCCGGGGCACACCATGTCAAAGTGCATCATGTGTCTGGCCAAAAGTGGGGGGTAACCATGCATAAATGGGCACTTTCCTACAGGAAGAGATAGAGATTTTGAGTTTGGGCTACCTGAACTCAGAATTTAAAGATACATCTCTTAGGAAGTTGGTTTTTAAATTGTGTGTTTGAAAATGCCACTTTTTAGAAAGTAGGCATTTTCTTGTTTAACCATCTTGTGCCTCTGCCTGCCTGTGAAATCAATGTCTGGCTTAGAATTACAGGGGCGTGTTTGTGCATTCACTCTAGACAGTCACACCTACGGAGCTGAGGTGTGCCCTGCTTCTCCTAATGGCCCATCACCAGGCTGATGGACCTTCCTGAGCTAGATTGGTGGGAGAAGTTGTCACTGACACATGAATAGGGCTGTGCCTGTCCTCTCACAGTGCTGTCTCTATTCCCCCTGGAGTATGTCTGGGGCCCAGCAAGGGCAAAGCAGGAACTTGTGAACAACAAAGACTTTTCTTTGAAGTATGCCTATTTCAAAGGCCAACAGGGGCATAAGTATTGGACTTAAAACTGCTGACTTTTAGAACACCTCTGGATCAAGAGGATACTCTGCCAAGGAGAAGAGCTGAAGAGCTGTAAGGATGAGTACTACCCCCTTGCTGTGTGTTGCTTTGCTGGGTTGGCCTGCAGTTGTTGCTTCTGCTTTGTAGAGGAAAAGGAATGGGCTTTGCTTTGTATCCTGCTTGAGAAGTTTCTCCAAGGGCATGGGTGCACTTGCCTCCTGTTAAGAAGTCTCAGGACCATCAAAGACTTCAACTGTAGTTCCCCTGAACTCTACTGCTGGGACTATTGACATGCCTTGTGGTACCAATTCCAGTTGTGGGCCCTTGGAGGTTGTTTTACTGCTTGAAACCTTCAAAATAGACTCATCACCCTTCCAGCGCCTGGTTTTTGACACATAGCACCGTGCGGGAGAAGTTCACACGCACCACCCCCATGCAGCTGAAGAAATCGACGTAGCGCCTGCTCGCGGCCGAAGAAAATGATGCAGACCATCGCACTGACTTTGGCACTGCAGCTGAAAGAAACAACACATCATTGGACCCCAGTAGAAGAAACCGAAGCAGGCCTGTTTGCCACCGCTGCATCAACCTTCAGCACGTCTGGATTCAAACGCATCACACCTGTGCAGCAAGTTTTCTGATGCATCAACTGCAAACCAGAACCGTTTTGGATTTCGATGCATCGCTTCTCGCTTACAGTCCGGATTCAGCACAACACTTCTCTTGTGTGCAGCAGAACTGACACAGTGCCTCCCCAGAGAATCGGGAACCGACGAATCGCTGTGTTCTCTAAAGCTTCCCTCCTCTGCAGCTGTTTTCCTTGTGAATTTTCACAGATCTAAGAGTACTTTGTGTAAAATCACCATATCAATAGAGGTCTATGCACAGAATTGCTAAAACCTTCTAAAAGTGATTTTCTGAGGTGTGTATGTTGGATTTTTGTCGTTTTGGTCTTGTTTGGTTTAGATAAAGATGTTTTATTTTTCTAAACTGGTGTGGTGTAATTTGTAGTGTTTTGACTAACCCTGGGCGTAGTTCGCGAAGTAGCACTTCGCGAAGCTACGCAAAGTGCAGTTCGCACTACGCGAGCTACGCGTAGCACTTCGCGAACTGCGTAGTACCTTGTTCGCACTGTGCCAGATGTCGTTTTCAATGATTGCACAGTGCGGACAAGCAACCAGCACTGTGCAATCATTGAAAATGGCATCTTGCACAGTGCGAGCTGTAGTTGTCTGCAGCTCGAGTAGATTTTTACTCGAGCAGCAGCTTTCTCAACGCGAACTGGTAGTTTCTCATCGCGAGCGGTCGCGAGCATACGCGACCACTCGCAATGAGAAACCTGACCTCCTCGCGTTGGGAATCTCGCTGGGAGGTTTATTTTCCATGCTCGCAATCGCCAACTTGATGTTGCTGATCGTGAACAAGGAAAAAGTCTCGCCGGGATGTCATTTTGCTTGCTCGCGGTCGCCAACTTGACGTTGAGGACCGCGAGCACGCAAAAAATGACCGCAGCACTACGCAACACTAGCGCGAACTTCGCAAACTACGCGAGCGTAGCGTAGTGCTTTGCCCAGGCTTAGTTTTGACTGTGTTACTGTGTGTGTGTGTGGTACAAATACTTTACAAATTGCTTCTGAGATGAGCCTGAATGCTCGTGCCAAGCTACCCAGGGGATGAGCAGGGGTTATCTAGGTGTGTAATCCCCTTATCCTGACTGGAACTGCAGACCATTACGCAACCAAATACTGCTTTTTGATTTTTCCTATTTTTGTGACAGCCCTGGAAGTTATCTACAAATCATGTCTCTGTCTGGTGAACCAGCAAGTGATGTAGCAGATTTGGTGTTTGAGATTGAGAAGTTGCAGTCTTACACAGTGCCTAAACGTAAACTGTTTGCAAAGGATTGGGAATGCCCAGTTAGAAGCTCCACTAGGAAGGAGGAGCTGCAAAAGGCACTGAGGGCCTGTCAGGTGTGGTACTTTAGAATTTGGGACCGCGTGGGAGGCAGGGCCCTACCCCTGTCTATTCCGGTATTAGCGAACCACGAATGGTCAATGCGGTATGTACAAGTGCTTTGTATAACGTTTTAGCGATAAATGCACTTTATATACCATTTTACATTAACTTCGTGGGTTCCATCTTGGAGCGGTGGCCATCTTATGGTTGCCCTCACATAGGCTACACATTATGAACGAATACGGGCCTTTAGAACACATGTGCTTTCTATTTGACTTCTCTGTGACCTGGGCAGCTTGGCTCCGCTGCCCCAGGTCAGTCCGGTCCCACGAGCTCCCCGTCCTACGGCCACCTGTGATTAGCATCAGGGTTTGACACACCATAAAGCCCCTTTACGAACACAAGCCTCCGGCTAATCTCTTTCACACCTGACTCTTCCTGCTTTATGGTTTGTTTTACAAACAGGAGATGCCCGTGTTTATTGGGGCCTGTTGATATCTGATGTGGGATCTGAGCCTCGCTGGGTAAATAATTGTGGGCTGGCTTAACTGGAATGTGGGATGGTCATCATGACTCTGCCTTTTCGTTTGTAATGGATACATGTAGATGACCATATCGTAAAACAAGGAATGTATGCCTGAAGCATGATATTTTGTATTTAAGGAGAAGCCCGTTTCTGTAACTTTAAGCAGTCTCCTGAGAACATACATTGTGTTGTACTTCTCGGATACCTGTGATTGGTCTGCAGCCAATAAAGACGATCGCTGACTTCACCTAGAAGACTCTGTGTTTCTGTGGGTCTGAAACAGGAAGAACTCGAAGTCCTAGGGTGTGTCCCCCTGCACCGCTGGGTTTTAAAAACCCAGTACTTCAGTTGGCGCCCAACTCGGGGCGATTTCAGTGGTACCGGTCCAAGCCAGAGGTTCGTGAGGAGCTTCGTGTGGACATTCCGGAGGAAGGCCGCCACTTCATCGACCCCTGCATGTTGACGTGGTCCGAAAGTCTTTTCTGCGAGGTTCTCCGCGTCCCGACGGCTACGAAGGACTGCTGCCCTGATTAATCGCCCTGTTTTGGACCCTTGACGAATTTGGTAGAGCGAAACAATCGAGAGAGTCTTCTGGTGACGTCATCGATCATCAATATTCAGTTAAGTATAAGTGGAGCGTCTCCCAGTTTGTTTGGTATCCTTCGGGATTTTTGGTATCCTTCGGGATCGTTTTGATTTGGAGCTTGCAAGCGCCAAAGCCAGAGGATTCGTGTATTCACGAGACTATCGTAATCGATAATCCTTTGAAGTTTGAAACTAGACTAGTGAGCGAAGATGCCTGGTTCTAGTGTATTTGGAACATTGTTTTGTTTGGGTTGTAGAAGGGATTCCCAGTTAGAGGATTCGTGTCCGGTTCCTCCAATTGGAACTCCAACTTATGAGCTTTATGTAAAACATGGCGTGGGCCCCATTGCATATAATGAAGTATGGATCCGATACACCAGAAAAGACGGTGTTTTAAAATGGCCCCAAAATGGTAGTTTCGATACAGATATCTTAGATAATTTGGAAGTTAAATTGTTTAAAAAGAAAGCCCGGCCGGCGATGTTTGATTCTTTCCGCCTATGGCGAAAGGAAGCCAAACAGAAGGAAATTAAGCTAGCAAAAAGGAATAAGAGAGAAAGAGGTATGTCAATGATGCAAGCAGCTGTGCAATTTAAAGATAATGAGGAGGAACAAATGAATGAACAGCTAAATAGACAGCGCAAACTAGGGATAGATAAATGTTACCCTGTTTTGTCACCACTACCACAAGATGAGACAAAAGAGATAGAGAAGGATTCCCTAATGTCCCATTTGCTAAGTTCGCCACCCCCGTATGCGCAAAATGCCACAGCGCCTCCACAGCTTGTAAATGTACAGCCTCCAGTTAATATGCCGCAAGCCTTCCCACAGCCGCCAGCTCCTCCTCAGCTGGCTCCTATTCCTACAGTGCAGCCCTCTCAAGGGCCGCCAGTTTTGTTACCTGTTGCCCCCGCGCTTCCTGCGACTTTGCCCAGCACATCAGCTGCCTCCCCTGGCTCTCTTTCTTACACTACCCAGGTACCTGTATCTGAATCCGCTTTTCTTCCCTCTGTCTATCCCCCCGTTTTCGCCTCAACTTCTCCTTCAGCACGACAACGTCTAGCTAATGTAGTTACTAGTTTAATGTCGCCTCTCTTTGGGTCATCTAGCATGACCCCTGGTTTACAACGTAAGCAGTTGCATAGTCAGCTGCCTAATCCTGAAGAGAAAGACGTACTGGATCATCTGGCGCGTAGGTGGATTGGTTTCCCTTCACTCTATAATGTGGAATCAGTTGTTAACGTTTTCCACCAATGGGATGCCCCAAAACAGAGGTATGTCTTTGACAAAATGTGTGAATTCCTCTGTGAGGAATTGGAGGATCATGGTTCAAACCAAAACCCGCAGGAGTTATGTCGAATGCGGTTTGATTTCGAAAAAGGTACAATTGTGGGTCCCGATGTAGATAGAGCAGTTGCGACTTTACTGTCCTTCAGGAATGGCGATTGTCAACAATCATTGTTCGAACAGGAATTCCCTGTGGGGAAAAAGGGAAAAGTGCGACAATACCCTATGAGAGAAGTCCCTCCGGTATGGAAGGAAGCCGTTGCGGCTGATGCCGCTCGAAGTATTGTTGCTGCTCCAGCACATTTTCAGCGTGTTTGGGTACATGTCCCATGGAAGTGTTCTGAGGTGTTAGCGCTTAAGCAGACATTGCCTGACCCCCGTAAAAACCTTGCAGGATATTATAAGGAGTTATCACAAACTGCAGAATCGTGTGTCATGAATCTAGCTGACATAGATATGTTGTTTGGGAATGTTGTTCCACAGCCTTTATGGGGATCCATCCGTAATACGGATCATGCTGCAGAACTAGGGGGCACGTGGGCTAATATCATCGCTGCGGACGCTGGCCAAGTTGGTGGTGCGAAGCCTGACCCATTAGTAGCAGACCTCCCTGGTAGAATTATTACATACATGAAAACT
Organism: Triturus cristatus; assembly: GCF_964204655.1. Taxonomy (NCBI): domain Eukaryota; kingdom Metazoa; phylum Chordata; class Amphibia; order Caudata; family Salamandridae; genus Triturus; species Triturus cristatus. The sequence continues at coordinate 700,959,838 of NC_140584.1, read as the reverse complement.
TTAATGCCCGCGATGCGCGTGAATTGGGATAAACTATCCGCATGTAAGCAGAAGAAAGATGAGACAGTGTCTGATTTCTTTACAAGGTTTGAAGAAACGTTTATCGACCACAGTGGTCAAGACATGAGTACTGAAGGTGGCCAACGGTTATTTGTGGATAAATTTGTGCAGAATCTACTTCCCGAGTTGTGTAAGAAATTAAAAGATTCAGAGAGTTCTTGGGCCGTTTCCTCTTCAGCGCAAATACTGGCTACTGCACAGTTTTATGAAAATAGAGATAAAGACGAGAAAGATAGAACAGATAAGAAAACGAAAGAACTGAAAACGAAGGTCCTTTTACAGCAGGCTTATCCGCCATGTGGAGGACAGAATAATTATAGGCAAACCCAAGGTATCTATCAGCAGCCCCAACAGTTTCAGAATAACCAGCAAATGAATGGGTATTATCAACCACGTATCCCTGTAGGTCCCAATCAATGTTCATATTGCAGAGAGGAAGGTCATTTCAAGTATAGTTGCCCTAAATTAATGCAGCGTACTAGTAATGCGTATGGCGCAAGAGGTAGAGGTGGTCAGCAGGCTCCTAGAGGTAGAGGGCGTGGAAATGCTCCCCAGAACGCGCGTCCTCTTCCGCCTCAAAATACGATAAATAGCTTTGATCAGCAAGCCAATGCTACTGGTAATACAGCTCAGTACTATAATAATGATTATTATGCAGAAGACGACAATGTGGAAGGTAATGATTACTAGGACAGCCATAGACAGAGAGAGGGAGTTGTTTCAGTACCAGTGGATCAGAGTGGACCATATGTTAAAGTGACTACAGCGGGTGTAACAGAGCCCTTTCTGCTGGACACTGGTGCTGCAAAGAGTTCAATTATGCATTCAAAACTCCCTGGCGCGCCTTTGTCTGGAGAAATGAACGTTTCAGTAGGTTTTTCTGGCGCCCCAGTTAGAAACCCGATTTCTAGTCCTATGCCACTTTCTGTTGGACCTTGCGAGCTAAAAGCACCCCTCATCCTAACGACAGGTTGTGGTGAAAATTTGTTAGGATTGGATTTATTGAAAAGATTGCATGCAACGCTATATTGTTCTCCCTCAGGAGTACAACTTACATTAGGTAAAGAAGTGATTTCCCCGATGTATTTGTCTAAGAATGCAATGCCACCTGAATTGTCATCCCTTCCGGATGTCCTTTGGGCTACTGGTCCCAATGATGTGGGTCTCTTGGAAATACCGCCATACGTGGTCACTTTAAAAGCCAATGTCAGATTGCCACGTATTCCCCAGTACAAGATTTCCAATGAAGGTCAGAAAGCGTTGTTAGCCATTGTCAGCGATTTGATTAAAAAGGGTTTAATTGAAGAGACAAGAGGCAGCGTTTGCAATAGTCCTGTTTTACCTGTCTTAAAACGAACGGACCCTTCACAGCCACCTGTTTACAGATTTGTGATTGATCTTAGAGAGGTAAATAAGATTGCTGTGCCACAGTTTCCAGTTGTCCCTGATATAACTGCCTTGTTAACTATGATTCCAGCCTCCGCTGCATGGTTCTCAGTGATCGATTTAAAGAATGCTTTCTTTAGCATCCCAATTGCAGAGGAGAGCAGAGACATTTTTGGCTTCAGTCTAGGAGGCCGAAGCTTTCGCTTTAAACGCGCTCCCCAGGGCTACTGTGAAAGTCCATCAATATACAGTCAGGCTTTAAAAGCGCAGCTTGATGCACTTGTTTTACCGAGTGGCGCTATCCTCATTCAGTACGTTGACGATTTGTTAATCGCCGCGGATACTGAAAAGATTTGCAAAGAAGCTACATTGTCATTGTTAAGTCATTTGTCTGCCTATCATCATAAAGTGTCTCTCTTAAAACTGCAATATTGTCGACAAGAAGTGACCTACTTAGGTCATCTCTTATCGAAGGAGGGAAGGAAATTGACCCCAGAACGAATTCAAGCCATTGCACAATTGAGTGTGACAAGAACACAGAGATAAGTGCGTGCTTTCTTAGGCATTACTTCATACTGTAGGCACTGGATACCGAATTTTTCTTTGCTGGCAAAACCTTTGTTAGCACTAACATGTAAAGACACACCGAATCCTATCCCATGGTCTAAAGAGTGTCAGAAAAGTTTTTTGGAATTGCGTGATGCATTATGTTCAGCTCCTGTGTTGGGTACCCCTGACTACAGTAAGCCTTTTACATTGTATGTTCATGAAAAGGACGGTTGCGCATTATCAGTGTTAACACAGCCTTTTGGCGACAGACCGCGTCCATGCGCATATTTTTTGTCAACCTTGGACCCGGTAGCTAGGGCATTGCCAAGTTGTCTGAGAGCTACAGCTGCAGCAGCTATGTCTATTCGACAGTCTGCTGGACTAGTGATGGATAATACATTGATTGTTATGGTTCCACATGCTGTGGACACATTGTTAAACAGGACCAAGACACAGCACTTAACTAGTGCGCGATTGTCAGGATATGAATTGACACTGTTAGCAAATCATATACATATAAAGAGATGCAACACGTTGAATCCAGCTACATTATTGCCGATTCCAGCAGACCTAGATGAGATTGAGCAACATGATTGTCTGTTCAGAACAGAAGAAGAGACTAAAGGGAGAATAGATCTTAAAGATACTCCCCTGACTGAGTGTGATGGTACTTTATGGGTGGATGGTTCGTGTTTCAAGCTTCCGAATGGTGATACGACTGCTGCATATGCTATCACGACTTTGCACATGATTGTTGAAACTGCACGGGTGCCACATAATTCGGCTCAAGCAGCAGAGTTGATTGCCCTTACAAGAGCATGCGTGTTGTCTGAAGGAATGAAAGTGAACATATATACTGACAGCCAGTATGCCTTTGGCGTGGCGAATAGTTTTGGGCGATTGTGGAAAGAACGTGGATTCCTGACTTCGCATGGAGCTAAAATTCAGAATGGCAAGTTGGTGAATGATCTCCTTGAGTCACTGACCCTACCGTTACAAGTTGCGATTATGAAATGCAGTGCGCACAAGAAAGTCACTGATGATGTTGGTCGTGGTAATGCATTTGCTGATGAAATCGCGAAAGAAACAGCAAAAGATGTGAAGACTCGAATGTATGTTGCAGGCCCTGCAAGATGGGTTGGTGATGTTGGAATGTGTGAAAACACGATAGAGAGTGTGAAGTCCCTGCAAGCTGAAGCCACAGAGAAAGAGTTGAGCAAGTGGAGAGAAAGTACGGGTAAATTAGATGAGAATGGTTGTTGAGTTGAGTTGTCAGAACATCGGCGATGGTTGTTACCTGATGCATATGTGCTTCCAGTGGTTACTATGGCACATGGAATGGCACATATCAGTATGAAAGGAATCTGTAAGTTGTTAGCTCCAGTATGGCAGAATGCTGGAATTCCCAAGTGTGCAGAGAATGTGGTCAAGAATTGTATGGTATGTTTGAAATACAACCCTGGTAGGGGAACCCCAACTCCAGCTGGTCATTTTGCACCTCCATCATATTCATTTGAAGTTTTGCAGCTAGATTTTATCCACATGGAAAGGTGCAACAACTTGAAATATGTATTGGTTGTTGTTTGCGCTTTTTCAAAATGGATAGAAGCATATCCCCTGAAAGACAACACTGCTTGTGAAGGAATTTTTTCCTAGATTTGGAATGCCAAGAATGGTGTGGAGTGATAATGGGAGTGAGTTTGTGGGTCGAGTGATGAAGAATGTGTGTGAGGGGTTAGGGATAAAGCAAAAGTTTCACGCTGCAAATCACCCCCAATCAGCTGGTTTAGTAGAGTGCTACAATGGCACTCTAAAGCTCAAACTAGCCAAAATCTAGGCGAGCACCGGTCTTAAATGGCCTAACGCTCTGCCTTTAGCACTCCTATCCACCAGAATGACTGTGCAATCACGAGTGGGACTCAGTCCATATGAGGTCATTTTTGGCCGCCCGGCCAATGTATGGGGTGTGCCAAGACCGACGAAATTCAGCGAAATCGAACACCCAGTACTGCTTGATTATCTGTGTGAATTGACGGCTAAATTGCGTGTTTTACACCAACAGGTGCATGATACTCTCCCCCAGGCCTCTGAAGCTCCAGGACACCCTATCGACACTGGCACGTGGGTTCTTGTAAAGAACTTCCAGCGGAAGAGCAACGATGAGCCCCGTTGGATTGGCCCTCACCTCGTACTTCTGTCGACAAGGTCAGCTGTTCGAGTAAAGGGGAAGAAGAATTGGATTCACGGCGCCCACTGCAAGAGGATCCCTTTGCCTCTACCATATGACCAGTGGGTCCAGGAGGGTTTCGCCGATTCTGAAACAGACACTGTACCTCGTTTCGTAACATTTAGTGATGCACGCGTAAGAGGCACATCTTCAGCACAAGAAAGTGACGATATTTTGCAAGAAGCTGTGCCACCGTCAATTCGATTGGACACCACAGAGCCTGAACTCTTGTTTCTGGTAGAAACCGCTACAACCTGAGACCAAGGCCAATGGATAAATACAAATTCCCTTCCCTTACTATTTTTTTTTTGTTGATATTATAGCTTTCCCATCTGAAGGACTTTCTTGATTTTTGTTTTTCGAACCACCATCCGGGTTCAGCCGCAGGGTCGCGGTGACAAGACTTTGGGGTACAGGCCGGAAACATTAGGTCAACGGTTCTGGTTGGTCTAGGGCGTTCCCTGGACCGACAGGCGTACTCCTTAGCAGAAGAGACTCACCCGCCGCGAGCGGCACGATTAGAGGATGGAGTTTTTTAAGATGGAGAGACTCGCTGAGGAAATGAACTTTAAAGCGAAAATATGTAAAATAATGAAGAGCAAACGTTTTGTATTTTTATGTCTGTTTATACTATGTAGTATGATGGTGTTTACTTTAGCATTTGTATTCTTCTCCTCTCAAGAGCCCATTGCACCCACTGTACAGCCTATACCTCCTCCTACTGTCTCCTCACACTCTTTCCACCCTCTGCCTGAACACGAACAAGCGAGACGATCAGAGTTTGTAAACAACTCGTTTATTCAGCTCCTGCACCAGCACCAACTAGTCATGAATACAACCAATTGCTGGGTGTGTGGTTTAATGCCACATACCATTAACAAGGGTATTCCATATCTAGTGCTGCCGTTTAGTTATAATGGATCGTCATGGGCATTCCAGACCATGTTCCTTTTTGCATTAGATGCCTACTCCCCACGACAACCGCGTTCCATCAGACCTAGCACCAATAATAAAGCTTTAATGAAAGGAGTTGCCGATATGAGCAGAGATATCGACGCATGCTCATCTATTCCCAAGGATGAATTGAGAGCATATGTAGGGTGGAACGCGACGGGGTATAGCATTAGTCTGGGTGAAAGACAGCGAAAAATCTCATCCCCAATTTGGGTCGTACCCCACATGGGTCGGTTCTGTTTACAAGGTAATGGTCAGAATCCAAGAGCTCAACTGGGGAGAAGTGACTGTACTGAAACGTACACTTTTCCATTGCAGTTTTCCCCTGCGTTTTTGGCTGCCAAGGGTACATATTTTGTCTGCAACGACCGAGCATATACATGGTTGCCCCCTGATTTCTCGGGCACGTTATATTGCAAATTTGCTACCGCCAACATTTACTGCTGCCTCTGACTATCACAAGACCAGAGTTGTGAGAGGAGTGATTAGTAAGGATGATACTGCCGGTCTGGAAGCAGGAGACTTCTTTTTGGGTTTCCTGCCGTTTTGGGGACCTATGGTCAATAGTAGGAACCTGAGACAACTGACTCGTGTGGTTGAATCCACCGTTAATGTAACGGCTGGTGCCCTTGGTAATTTGACAGCTGAGCTCCAAGCGGATCGCCTCATGACTTTGCAGAACCGTATGGTTCTAGACGTCATACTTGCAGACCGCGGTGGGGTATGTAAGGTTATCCAATCTAGTTGTTGCATTTTCATACCAGATAACGCTCCAACAGTTTATCAAGCCATCTCCAAACTGCATAAAATATCCGAATCCATACACGTGGATAAAGGAGATTGGTCACTGGTGGGGTGGTTCTGGGAACTGATATCTGCCTGGGGTTGGAAGATTCTGATGGTCATTGGAATGATCTTAGCCATTCTTTTCCTGTTCTGTCTGTGCATACAGTGTGCTCCTGCGATATGTGGCCTCTGTGCTACATTATGTGTAAGGAAACCTGTATCGAGGGACGAGCTAAGTAATAGGATGATGCTACAGCAACATCTCCATGACTTCGTGAATATTGACCTAGACTCGGATTGATGTGAATATAGTTATTGCCTATGTAAGGGCAAAAGGAGGGTCTGTGGTACTTTAGAATTTGGGACCGCGTGGGAGGCAGGGCCCTACCCCTGTCTATCCCGGTATTAGCGAACCGGGAATGGTCAATGCGGTATGTACAAGTGCTTTGTATAACGTTTTAGCGATAAATGCACTTTATATACGATTTCACATTAACTTCGTGGGTTCCATCTTGGAGCGGTGGCCATCTTATGGTTGCCCTCACATAGGCTACACATTACGAACGAATACGGGCCTTTAGAACACATGTGCTTTCTATTTGACTACTCTGTGACCTGGGCAGCTTGGCTCCGCTGCCCCAGGTCAGTCCGGTCCCACGAGCTCCCCGTCCTACGGCCACCTGTGATTAGCATCAGGGTTTGACACACCATAAAGCCCCTTTACGAACACAAGCCTCCGGCTAATCTCTTTCACACCTGACTCTTCCTGCTTTATGGTTTGTTTTACAAACAGGAGATGCCCGTGTTTATTGGGGCCTGTTGATATCTGATGTGGGATCTGAGCCTCGCTGGGTAATTAATTGTGGGCTGGCTTAACTGGAATGTGGGATGGTCATCATGACTCTGCCTTTTCGTTTGTAATGGATACATGTAGATGACCATATCGTAAAACAAGGAATGTATGCCTGAAGCATGATATTTTGTATTTAAGGAGAATCCCGTTTCTGTAACTTTAAGCAGTCTCTTGAGAACATACATTGTGTTGTACTTCTCGGATACCTGTAATTGGTCTGCAGCCAATAAATCGATCCTTGACTTCACCTAGAAGACTCTGTGTTTCTGTAGGTCTGAAACAGGAAGAACCCGAAGTCTTAGGGTGTGTTCCCCTGCACCGCTGGGCTTAAAATTCCAAGTACTTCACAGGCAGCAAGAGAAGATGGGTAGGCGGAGAATGAGAATGTGGATCTGGAGGTAGAGAGCCAGCAAGGGGATTTTGGCACTCAGGATCTGCTTGTGGCGGGTGCGCCCCCCAGGCCTGGCAGCAGTGTGTCATCTAGATGGTAGAGGCAATATCCCAGCTGCAGATTCCTTACCATGAATTTCCAGGCTGGATCCAGAAACTTTTGTGTGAGTAGTACCATTGCGCGCCATCGTGTGGCTTCATTTGGCTCCGCGTGATATCGGCGTAGTTAGCGTCAGTCATTATATCCGGGTCACCTATATAGACGCCACCTAGAAACGCGGACGTCAGTTACTTTTCACTTTTCCACGCCAGAAGCGCAGAGCCATGTAGTGAACTGACGTGTTTGTGTGTCACAACTAGGGCCCTGAAAAAGGAGCAACCCTAGCCCTATCAAATGAGTTCACAAAGCGGGGAGGCATAGGTGGGTCTGTAAGGAATTTGCAGCTAGATATTGTCTCTACTAGATAATGCATTAACGAAGGTATGTAACTTGTTCATCCGATAGAGACTTCTAGCTGCAGATTCCTTACATTTGAATAGATAACCAAGCCATACAATCATGGCGGTAGGCTGCGGACAAATTTTCACACTAAAAAGTCCTGCAGGACCGAACAAGCGAAATGCCAGTACCTGCAGACCTTACTGTCCAGGCAGTAGTGCCTGGCAAATGTGTACAGAGACGATCACGTTACTGCCTGACAGATGTCCAGGACTGGGACACCCTGAGCCAACGTCGTGGTTGTAGCCTTTCCCAGGTGGAATGAGCTAGTAAGCCCTCCTGGGCCTGCTTCCTAGCCAGGGCATAGCAGATCTGAATGCAGTAGGGAACACAGCGAGAAATTGTCCATTTAATCACTGCCAGACCTTTTTTTGGCTCCCACGTAATCCACAAACAGTTGCTCGTTCAGCCAGAACAATTTTGTGCACTCAAGGTAGAACGACAACGCTCTTTTTGGATCAAGATGGTGGAGACACTCCTCTTCCTTAGAAGGATGCAGAGGAGCAAAAAAGGTCACTGTTTGATCCAGATAGAATGGAGTCAGCACTTTTGGTAAGAATGATGCTCGGGTGCAAAGCACAACCTTATCTATAAAAGTCATCAAGTAGGGAGGCTTCCATGAGAATGCCTGGAACTCACTCACACTCAGGCAGATGGTATCATCACCAGAAAGGTTGTCTTGATGATAAGCAGCCGGAAGCGACAATTATGTAACAGCTCGTAGGAAGCACACATAAGAAATGTAAGGAACAAATTATGGTCCCACTGTAGCATGACAAAGGGAGTGAGTGGAAACATATGTACAAGCTCTTTTAAGAACCTATTTAGAGTAGGGGACTTGAATTAAGAGGGTAGGTCCGGCAGCTGCAAAAATGCGGACAGAGCAGAAAAGAGTACCCAAAGCAGAGCCCTGCTGGGAAAGGGTAAGACTAAAGAGAAGAATAGTAGATAAAGAAGTAGAAAGAGGGTCAATAGACCTTTCTGTACAATATATTTTTTTTATTGCCATTACCGTCTTAATGGAGGACTGCCTGGCTGCCAAAATAACATTACATACTTCTGAAGGAAGGTTGAAAGCTAATAACTGTTGCCGCTCAATCTCCACGCATGTAGGCGGAGAGTTGCCAAGTCTCCCCTGTTGCTGCAACAGAAGATACTTCCAAAGGGGCAGCCTGATCGGAGAATCGATGCTCATTCGAAGAAGCTCTGGATACAGAACTCTGGGCAGAAGTGGTATAGGCGGAAAGGCGTACAGGAGGACTGAGCTCCACTTGCAACGAAAAGCATCACCGAGCGATAGCCGCCTTGGAAACTCCAACCTGCAAAACTGCCTACATCGTGAGCTCTCTTCGGAGGCGAAAAGATCTAAGCAAGGCTCTCCCCACTGCTGAAAGAGACCTCGCACCACCTCTGACTGAAGACGGCATAGACGGCTGAGTTCGTCCACCCTGGCATTCAGAGAACCTGCCAGGTGTTGAGCCACCAGACTTATGCTCTGCTCTTTCAGCCATGTATAGAAGCATAGGGCCTCTTGACAAAAGATCCACAACCCCACTCTGTCCTGCTTGTTGCAGTACCAAATAGCAGTGGTGTTGTCCGTGAACACCTGCACTAACTACCCCTTGACAGAGGGAAGAAATGCTTTCAACACTAGTCGGATTGCCCAAAGCTCCAGCAATTTGATGTGGAGCCCTGACTCTGCCGGAGGCCAGTGTCCCCTGATCTCCACCTCTCCCAGATGGCCACCCCATCCCAGGAGTGTGGTATCTGTCACTACTGTGACATCTGGTTGGGGATGGAAAAGGGGTCTGCCTCTGACCCAATCACAGTTCGTCAACCACCACTGCAGATCTTTGGCAGTTCCCTCTGAGATCTGAACCATGTCAGAGAGATTCCCTTGATGCTGCGCCCACTGGAAGTTCAGATCCCACTGCAGAGCTCGAATACGCTACCTGGTGTGATTTACTGACAGGATGCAGGAAGCCATGAGTCCCAGTAGCCTCAGAGTCAATCTTACTGAAATCCCTGATAGAGGCTGAAACACCAGTTTCATAGCCTGAATATCCTTGACTGCTCTGGAGGATAAACGCGAAACTGCACTGTGTCCAGAACAACTCCAATTAAAGGGAGCATCTTAGAAGGAGTAAGGTGTGACTTGGGCACGTTTATGGAGAACCCCAGCGAATGCAGTTGGCTCACCATAGTCTGAAGGTGGGAGACAACAGCTTGGGGCGAAGGTGCCTCTAACAGCCAGTCATCAACGAAGGGGAAGACTGCCACCCTAACCTGCGCAGATGAGCTGCGACCACCAGAAGGGTGCTGATAAGGCCAAATGGTAGAATGGCAAACTGAAAGTGCTCATGTCCTACTTTGAACAGCAGGTAACATCCGCGGCCTGGCAGGATGGGGATGTGAAAATGCTCATTCCTGCAAGTCCAACGCTATCAACTAGTCTTCTCGGTCTAGGGCAGACAACCTGAGCCAATGTGAGCATCTTTTATTCCTCATTTTTAAAGAAGAGATTTACGGTCCGAGGGTCCAAAATGGGCCACAACCCTTTGTTCTTTTTCGGAATCAGAAAGTAGCGGGAGTAGCAACCACTGCCTACTTCTGAAATCTGAACTCTTTCTAAAGCTCCCTTGGCAATGAGAATTGTTACTTCTTCTTGGAACAATGCTTCATGATACTTGACCAGCCGTTGTTGAATTGGCAGAATAGGAGGAGGTGAAGAAAGAAAAGAGAATAGCCTTCCTGAATGTTCTGCAAGGCCCTTCTGTCCGATGTTTTGGACTGCCAGGCAGAGGAGATGATGATGAATTCTCCTTCAGACTGGAGTGAAAGGGTCTTGCAGACACCAACTAGGAGTGCTTGGAGGATGCAGCTGACTAGGGCTGGGTGGCAGTCAACTTCTGGCTACCATTCTAAGGTCAGAATGAACCGCGTCCATGCATAACTTGGGGAGTTTGCACAGGACTTTGGCTGGGATACAGCTGACGTGGTTGAAAACCCCTTCCTGTGCCACAAAAGGTGTGAAAGCTAGACTGGCCATGAGGTGTGACCTAGAGGTCCAAGGATCTGGCCGTAGCAGGTGAATCCTTGAAGCGCTCGATGGCCGAGTCCGCTTTCCCCCCAAAAAGATGAGTTCCGTCAAAGGGCAGGTCCATGAGATTGGCCTGTACTTCATTCGATAAGCCAGATGTTCTGAGCCAGGCATGGCATCGTAAGGCCACCATTGATGAAACCACTCTTCCCAATGAGTCAGTCATGTCTAAGCCCCACACCTAATAGTGAATTTTGCTGCATCTCTCCCATCCTTCACTGCCTGGGAGACTACGGGCTGGGCCTCCTCGAGGACCTATGGTAGCACTTGCGCAACCATCTCCCAAAGGGTGTGGGAGAAAAGGCCCAATAAGTATGCCGTATTCACTGACTGCAATGCCAGGCTGGTAGAAGAAATCATTTACTTCCCAAGTGTGTCCAGCCTCTTAAATTCCCTATCCAGAGGAGAGGGCAGGAATGACCCATGTGAAGTAGAAGCCTGAACCACCAAGCTTACAGGGGTAGGGTGTTGGCTAAGAAAGCTTGGGTCGCCTGGTGCAGGGCGGTGGCATCGTGCAATTGTCCTATTCACAGGAGCCCCTGTACTAGGCTTGGACCACGTGCCTAGAAGAGCATTATTAAAGCACAATTGGGGTTCGGATGTGGAAGCCCCAGGCTGAAGTACCCCTGTCAAGAGATTAGTCCTGACCTGCACAGAAGGCAGGTCCAGTCCAAGGAACTCTGCCGCCCTCTTTACCACCATGGAATAGGAGGCTCCAGTTGGCAGAGAGAGCATACCAGTATCTGGAGATATGTCCAGTCCACTGGCTTCTCCAAGATCCTGTTACCAGTCCAATTGCTCCACAGGAGTATTTAGCTGATGTTTTAGAGGGCCCATATACCCCTCTCAATCCTCACCCATGCCCGAAGCTTCCCCAAATCACACAGGCAATAATGTAGAACATCTGGGCTCTGTCAGCGCTGGAGTCGGCGTCGAGAGACACCGATCCGACTCTGAGTCATCTGGTATAAGGATGCAGACTGTGGGCGCCAGCGATGTCAGAGGCACCAACTTCGGGTCCGACACCAGGGAAGGCCGCGTTGTCACAACCAACAAAGATCCCTAATTGGATCCATAAGGCCCCACCGGCACCGTGGCTGGAGCATCAAATCGATGGGGCCTCTTCTGACTTTGCAGGGCCTGAAGGCTCACCAGAAGGGCCGTTCCGCTAAAAATACACGGTGCATGGCCTCATAAAACTTCGGCTCTGCACAACTGTGCCTAAAGCAATGGTGCTCCTTACCTCTCTCATCAACGGACGACAGAAGTGGTGAAGATGAAGTCTGCTTGTACTTCTTCTTCTTCTCCTTGTGCCTCTTCCCTAAGTGTCCTGAGGGCCTCGAGTGGGAGGAAGAGGACTTGGGGCTCCTGGAGTACTCTCGCAACCTCCTCTTCTTTGAATGGGATTGGGATCTCTGCGGAATTGTGCCCGCCGGTGTCGACTGTCGACCGCAATGAGTTTCAACACTTGCTCCCGCATGGCCTTCAGTGCCATGGCCAGACTGTTCAAGCATGACTTTGTGTTGTGGTCGCGCTCGAGGTACCACAAACGAGGTGGTGGTCGGTTACCGACATGGCGCGGTGACTCGTGCTATATGGTTTAAACCCTGTACGTCTAAGTGACATAACCTCGACACACAGAAAAAATCACTCTACAAAAAGTCAAAAAAACTTGTCAAAAAAGAGCCAGAGGAGTAGCCCTAATCCGGATGAGCACTTAACTGGCGCAGACAGAAAAGAAGGGACGTCCACGTGCCTGGACGGCGCCTATATAGGTGATGGCGACTTCATAACAAACACTAGCAACACCGACAAAGGAGCCACACGACGGCACACAGAGGTACTGCTCATGCAAAAGTTTCCAGATCCAGCCTGACGCCTGGGGAATTCAAAGGCAACGAATCTGCAACTAGAAGTCTCTATCAGATAAGGGGGGGATGACATACATGCTTGGTATTTTGGCATATGAGGCAACATTCCACATGAATCAGGTCCCTGACACACTGTGGGAGGGCGGGTCTGTGAAAACACTTTGAGATAGAAAGGATGGACACTTTGACAGCCCTAGTGCCAGCCTCAGGTCTCACCTACACTATCATGAAGGATGCCTTGCTTACAAAGTATGGTATCACCTCACAGCAGTATAAGGAAAAGTTTAGGTCTTTTAAGAAAACTGATTCTCATACTTGGTTGGAATGTGTTGATCATTTTTGCAGAGCAGTAGATGGTTGGATCAATGGCAGCAAGGTTACAGATTATCAGGGGCTGTATGATTTGATTGCATGGAAGCACTTGTATAATCTTTGGTTTCCAGAGCTGCTCCAGCATCTGATTTACAGCAAGCTGACTGACCCCAGACAGCTTGCACAGGAAGCGGACTGCTGGTTGGGTACCAGGGTCCACAAGAGGTATGTGGGAGACTCCGCCAAGGGTGGACAGGGTCTCTGGCAGAAGAGTGGGAGGTACAAAGGTAAACAGAGGGTTTAGGAGGCTGGCTAAGAATATGATGCACACTTAAAGCAGTGATGCACTTTGCACTAATCCAGGCAACTCTTATGGTGATTTTAGTGATCTTTGATAACCTTGGAAAGCTCTCAAAGTGGTAGCTGTGGAGAGCAGCATTCAGGCTTATCTTGAAGGAGTGTACAGCAGCCTGTTTTACCACATTAAATCGACAGTGTGGATTAGATGAAAAAAAGCCATGCAGTCTTTATAAAAATACACCTATTTATTACACAACACAATCACTAACGCATTGGTATATCTCCTAGATGGAGATATTAACAATACACATGAATAAACTTAGAAATCAGGTAAGTAGCACAAATATACACTAGTCTCCAGGGGAAGACCAAACCTTATACTAAAGAAGTGGAATGTGAACTGCAAAGAAGAACGGGACTTGGACCAGAAGACTCAGAGGAGCTGAGAGAACAAGAAAAATGCCAAGGTAAGAACCCACAAACCCCAGGGACGCTGTGTGCAGAGTGGAAACACAGCCGAGTGCCCAATCGAAGTCTATAGAGAAGTCGTAGTTGCAGTTTTAAAGAAAAAGGACCCTTCCCAGTGGACCCAGAAGAAACCCTTTGAAGGACTGATGGTTGGAGAGCCACCGCACCAGTGGATGACCCAAGACCCAGGTTACCAGCACCAAGGAAGCCAGGTGTATAGGAGTGAATTGAAGTCGAAACCTTCCGTAGATGACAATGTAAGATTCATGAAGAAAGGCCTCTGGAGAAGCCTCTGAAGGTTTCTGTTGGAATTTGAGGGTGGATTCTTGAAGAGGAGCATCAGAAAGTAGAGGGGAAAGAGTTTGTGCCACTCGGAGGTGACCCAGAGGCACGGCAGCACAATGCCCACACTTGGCAGAGAGCTCAGTAGAGTTGATGAGGACTTTGTCACTGCAGCTGTGAGGACCAGGCAATGCTGAGGATGACCAGGAGCCGTGCAAGAGCTGTCCCACATCGGATGTTGGTGTCTAGGTGGCTGGTGTCCGGCAGGAGTGCTAACAAGCTTTGGTAGCTGCAACTGGCTGTGAAGAGGACAAGATGCAATCTTTGGGACCAGCAAGGTCCAAGGGACTCACCCAGTGCAGGAGAGTCAGAGCAAGCCGCAAGCAAGGAGGGGAACCCACCAATGCAGAAAAAGACCCTCTAGAGGACCCACAGGCCGAAGACACAGGTGTCACAAGAGAACCTCAGGCAGCTCACCAGAGGTGGAGGCCCATGCTGCAAGGGATACAGTGAGGATGTTGATCTTCAAGGGGTGAGGTGCTGGAGGCTGGCGCTTCTTGTAGCCGAAGATCTCTGGAGTGCAGAGCCAACAAGGCTTGGCAACGGCAAGTCAAGGCGATGCACAGGGGTTTGGTCCCAGCGGCTCCAATGAGGGATGTTGGACTCGAAATTGCAAGAAAGACAGGTCAGACGACTGGAGAGCTGCAGAGCCACCACCTGTGTTGCTAGACCTTGGAAAGTCCATAGGAAAACAAGAGCAGTAGACCATTCAGCGATTCTTTCAATTCAAGGGAGATTTATTTGGATTTCCGTGATGCCCATAGGTCTTCTGGAGAACCTGAGTGAAGCACAGACAAGGCAGAAAATATGAAGAACAGTGAGAGCAGGAGCAGCAGAAGTCTTCCTTGATGCAGTCTTTTTTCCTGTCGATGTCCAACGAAGTCCAAGTGTCCAGACAGTCGAAGAGTGTCTTAATTTCAGAGGTGAGTTTTGTTCCACAACCAATCTGACGATCCTTCCATGGGGGAGCCCTTAAATACCAAAGGAAAGGGTTGGAACGACTCGGGGTCCCTCCCAGAGGAGGTGCTAGACAGAAGGCAGGATACACCCCTGTCCTTTGCTCAGTTATGCACCAGAGCAGGAACCAAGGGTTCCTGTTATGTAATGTTATGTTCCTGAATTGGCTCAAACTGTAGGATGCAAGGAGGGCACCAAATGTGCCCTTCAATGCAGTCTGAGCACTGGAAAGCACCACCATCTCAGCCCAATACTCAAAGTACAGTCTGGGAAGTGGTCACACCTCCCTGTGACAGGAAACCTATTGTTCTACTTTCCCCTGCTCGAGCTCACCTCAGCAGCAGGAGGGCAGAATCATGATTGTCGTCGGTAGCAGCATTAGCTTGCTGGCAGACCCCGGAAGGCTGTAATCGGTAGTACAGGGGGCTCCCCTGAGGGCCCCCCCAGTACATGGGATCATACCTCCAACAACAGCACATTACATGCTGCAGCCCATGGGAGACACCTGGTTTGCCTATGCCCTGGGTACCTCAGTGCCATATACTAGGGACTTATAAAGGTACACCAGTAGCCAATTGCAGAGGTACAAAAGTACTTACTAAAGCCGTTTTGGGAGAGAGAGTACAGATGCTGGTGTCCTGGTTAGCAGTATCCCAGCAAACTACAGTCAAAACACAATGACACTAGGCAAAAAGTGGGGGTACCTATGAAAGCAGATCCTACTTTTCTACAGAGGGCCCCAATCTAGTTCCCAGGGTAAGGATTTCCGTCCCCCAAGGTGAGAAGAAGCCTTGGATCTCTTTAGAGAAGCCAGCAGAGAGGGGTCCCCGCAAGTATTATGCATGTGATCAGGAGTGTCACATGAGGGGGAATCCCAAGTGGACACCGGTTAATAGAGACAAATGAGCCAGTTTGACTTCAGTAAGGTGTCACCTGGTGCCCGTGGAGCAGGTGGTCCCCAAAGTGTTTCATCAGGCAGTTGCAGTCGACAACTCTGAGCGCCAGAACAAGGTGGTGCAGGTTCCCTTTGAATGAGGGGGGGTCTCAAGTTCCTTGAGATCAGATGTGAGCCTAACCATGCCTGTTGATTGTGAGTGAATGAATGAAAAGGCACTTGTAAAGCTCTTAACTACCCAGAGGTGTCTAGGCACTGAGCTCCACGAAAGGAAAAGAAGAGAGAAAAAAAGAGATTAGTGCTGAAAGAGCCAGGTCTTTAGTGCTTTCCAAAATTGCATAAGGTTGGGCGATTTTTTCAGTTGGAAAGGAAGAGAGTTCCAGAGCAGCGAGGTAGTGGTAATGAAGCTCCTTCCACCCAAATGTGCCTTTTTGAATCTGGGCACCACCAGATTGTGTGCAGAGCTAGAGCGTAGAGTTCTGGAGGGGGTATATGTAAAGATTCAGGTACACTTGATCTTGAAGTTCAGGATAGGTTTATTAATTAACAGATTAAACTTAACAGCATCTCCAGCTCAGCACAGTTTACTTGCTGTTGCTCTTCAAACTCTAGGTTCCATCCTATGTCATCAATGACCACATACATTCTAAAGTCAGCATCAAATCCTTACATATCTTCCCCCTTTTAATATATTAACAAAATCAGAAACAATATAAACACTAAATAAGGACTACAACACAAAACATTTCATTGAGAATAAGAAATAACAAGCATAACAATAATAATACATTATTAACCCTGGACTTTACAAACATCACACATACTTCTCGTAGTTCCATATTCTAAAATCACCACATTACGCTTTACCTCTTTCACTTTGTAAGGATCAGAATATTTACTCTGAGCATTACAAACAAACCCTCTTAGCTTGATAACCACCCAATCTCCAGGTTTAACACAACATCGCGTCACCCTGTTCTTCTTATTATAATACTCCATGTTTTTGATTTGCGACGTTAAAACCTTCCTTTGGATCTCTGCCCGATCCACTCTGACATTAGTTACCACTCCATTCAGCCACATCGGACATTCTTTTACTCCAGGATTTCTCCCTTTTAAGGAGACAAAAGGAGAAACCCCCGTCATTGAATGAGGACTAGTCCTGTACGTCCACAACATCCTTCTCAACTCTCTCTTCCATGGAAGATGATTAGCAAGGGACAATTGTATGTTGTCCATCACCAATCGATTTACTCTTTCTACCAAGCCATTGGCTTGGGGTCGAAAAAGAGCCACTTTATCATGCTGTATTCCCATACCAGATAAATAATCCTTCATCTCTCTAGATACAAAGTGTACCCCATTATCAGAAACAATTTTCTTGGGCACACCTTCCTCCACAAAAACTTCCTCCAAGAAGTCAATAATGTTTGAAGTCTTCACTTCGCCCACATCTTTGAACACAAACCATTTGGTATGATAATCTACTAAAATTAAAATAAATCTGCTGTCTGATCCTAACCTTGATATAGGTCCCAAAATATCCATGGCTAATTTTTCCCAAGGTTTCTCTGGAAAGCTCACAATATCCAACGGAGGTTCCCTAACCATTTTTTTTTTTCACTATTAGCACATATTGAGCAATTCTTCGCTTTTTCCTCAGCATCCCGATCTATACCTGGCCACCAGTATGGCTGTCTGATTTTCCATTTTACAATACCACGTCCCAGATGGCCCTCATGGACAATATTGAGAATCCTAGATCTAATACCTACTGGAGGTACTAATTGATTTCTCCTCATCAATTTCCCATCCATTATACTTAACTCTTCCTTGACTTTAAAATATTCGCGTAATTCACTATTCATTTCACAAATTTCATCCCATCCATGTACAACCTTTTCCTCAACTACATCCATCCCAAGATCTTCTCCTCTCGCAGCCATCCATTCTTCAGGCATTATAGCCATTTCTCCATTGACAAATACCTTACTACTAGAAACTTCTCCAATTTCATCATCACCGTCTTCTGGTACTCTTGATAAAAAATCTGCAATCACATTTTTTATCCCTCTCACAAATTCAATCTCAAAATTATAGTCCATTACTGAAAGCAACCACCTCGAAATGCGTGGAGTAACATTTCCCTCAAGTCCCCTACCACCTTTGAAGACGAAGGTCAATGGTTTGTGCTCCGTTCTTAATTTGAAGGGAATTCCCCACACATAGAACCTGAATCTGTTGATTCCCCAACAACAAGCTAAAGCTTCTCTTTCAATTACAGAGTACATAGATTCCGCTCCTTGCAGTCTCCTAGATGCAAAGCCAATTATATTTTCAACACTATCTTTAACCTGCGTGAGGACCGCACCAATTCCCACTTTACTAGCATCCGTCGTTACATATGTTCTTGCTGTAACATCAATATGTCCTAATGTTGGAGCATGGCTTATGCTTTTTTTTTATACATAAGAATGCATTTTCAAACTCTGTACACCAGACATATTCAGCTCCTTTTTTCAACAATTTCCTTAATGGTTCCACAATTTCAGTAAATCCTTTTACAAATTTAGCACAATATTCTGCAAAACCCAAGAATGATTTTAATTCATCCTTGGTATGTGGTCTATTCGCTTTTTCAACTGCAGTCACAATGCTTTTCTTTGGAGTTATTCCTTTAGCATTTATAGTATGTCCAAGATAAGTCACTTCATTCTTTCTAATTTGGCACTTTTCTTTTTTTATTGTCATACCATGTTTGCGTAACCTCAACATCACCTCATCAAACAATGTATCATGTTCAGAAAGATTCTTTCCTATAATTAATATATCATCCTGAAAACATAATACATGATTGAGATCTCCAAAAATGTTTTTCATTATTCTCTGAAACACTGCGGACGCCGAGGCTAGGCCAAACGGCATCGTCTTGTAACGAAAGGCACCTAAAGGCGTCACAAAAGATGTTAAATGCCTTGATTGAGCATGCAAATCCACCTGATGGTAAGGGCATGACATATCCAGAACACTGAAAACGACCCCACCACCATTCATCGTCAACATCTCAGATATATTAGGAAGCGGAAGCCTATCCACCCAAATTGATTTGTTTAAATCGCGGAGGTCAATGCATAAATACATTTTTCCTTCAGCCTTGGGCGCTACGGCAATCGGCGCCAACCAATCAGAAGCTTCAATAGGTTCGATCTTATGTCATCAATGACGACATAAATTCTAAAGTCAGTATCAAATCCTTACAGTATACCTCCGAAAATGTAGCCTGAAGAATTTGGGACAACTTCCACGCAGAGCCCTGAAAGCTATGCATAGAGATTTGAATTCAATTCGCTTTTTGACAGGAAGCCAGTGCAGTTGCACCAGCGCTGAGGACACAGATTGGCGTTTTGGAATGCCCAGGAGAAGCCGGGCTGCCACATTTTGTAAGATCTGAATTCTGTATATAGATTTGTTTTTCAAATTACTGAAGATGGCATTGTAGTAATCTATTCTCAATAAGACTAATGAAGAGGTCACTGATGTCTGTAGATCATTAGAAACGAAAGCAAAGCTTTTCCTAAGAAGTTTCATAGAGTGAAATGATGCGGTGTGAGACCCGGCATCTTTTGTCATGTTTACCCTGTCTCTTTGCTTTCTGACCTCCTGGTTTTAACTCTGTTTTTGCTGGTTTTGTGTCTGTGCACTTTCTCACTGCTGTTCAGTATTAAAGTGCAAGTGCTCCTATTGTAAATTGGATTACGGATTGGTGTTTCCATGATTGGCATATTTGAATTACTGGTAAGTCCCTAGTAAAATGCACTGAGAGTAAATCAAATGCTGCTAGTGGGCTTGCAGAACTGATTATGCCACCCATACGAGCGGGCGTTTAAAGGTTTCTCAGGCCTGCCACTGCAGTGTCTGAGCGCATTTTTCACCGCCATGTTGACTTGGCAAGTGCCCCCTCTTGCCAAGCCCTAGCCTTCCCTTTTATTACATGTGAGTCACACCTTAGGTGGGCCCAAGATAACCCTAGGGGCAGGGTGCAGTTTATGTGAAAGCTAGAACATGTCCTGGTGTGTGTGACGTCCTGATAGTGAACTACAGAGTAATTCGTTTTTCACTGTTGAAAGGATATCTGTCCCATAGGATAGAATGGGGAATCTTTGGTAACCTTTTACGAGTACATCTTCCCACTGGGCCAAAATACATAAAGGAAGTTTATTATTCCTGTATTCAGAATGTAGAAATGCACCTTTTAGTAAAGATGACTTTTATGTTTTGTGTTTGAAAATACTACTTTTAGAAAGTAGGTATTTTCTTGCTTAGCCCTCCTGTGTGCCTCTACTGGGTTGTGGATTGACTGTCTGGCTTTGGAGTGACAGGAGCTAGGATCTGCATTCTCTTCAGATAGCCACGGGAGGGAGGACGAGGTGTGTCCTCCCTTTCCTGGATGAGTCAGGGCTGGTCTGAATGGACCTGCGCTGCATTTAGAGTAGTGAGAGGATATTTCCTTGCACCTGAATGGGCCTGGTCTGCCTTGGATAATTTTGTCTTCACTTCCTGCGGGGAAACTGGGCCAGAGAGGACCAACCTGGTTTGGACTGAGGACAGACACTCTCTGCCCAAGAGAACAAAGAGAGCCTGAGTATAAATATGGGGGCCCAGACCCCAGAACTTTAGAACTCACTTGGATCAAGATGAAGAGCTGGAAGAACTGCCAGGAGAAGTACTGTCC
Organism: Triturus cristatus; assembly: GCF_964204655.1. Lineage (NCBI taxonomy): Eukaryota > Metazoa > Chordata > Amphibia > Caudata > Salamandridae > Triturus > Triturus cristatus. The sequence continues at coordinate 700,939,157 of NC_140584.1, read as the reverse complement.
CTTAGCTGTGTTGTTGCTTTGCTAGGGTGGCCTGCAGTTGCTGCTTCTGCCTTAGGCAGAGAAGAACAAGTTACTTACCTTCGGTAACGCTTTTTCTGGTGGATACAGTATCTGCCTGTGGATTCCTCACCTTGTGAATATCCCCTGCGCCAGCATTCCACTGACCTTTTTTCCCCAGCTCTCTACGCCGACGTGGACGACGGCATAATGCATCGGCTCCACTCGCGACTCCGTATGATGTCACCGGAGCCATAAGAGAGCCACGTCGGAGTGATGACGTCAGTTCCACCCATTTTTTCCGTGCCTCCGAGGCGCACAGGTGGACCAACGACAGATTCAAAGTATACACAGTATACAATATACAATCAAATATACACAGTACATAAACAAAAGGAAAGCTAAACAAAATAAGCATTTCCTACAAATGTACCAGAAGCATAACAACATCTCAAACAAGATAACTTTTAAGGTATACAAAGGTGGACAACGGGGAGGCGGGTGGGCCAGTGAGGAATCCACAGGCAGATACTGTATCCACCAGAAAAAGCGTTACCAAAGGTAAGTAACTTGTTCTTCTGATGGATACATCTGCCAGTGGATTCCTCACTTTGTGAATAGATTCCCACAGCAGTCCCCACTCCCGGAGGAGGGTGTCCACCATCCTATACCAGAAAGTCTTGCAAGACAGAGCACGCAAAGTGGTCCTCCCTCCTCATCTCAGAGTCCAAGCAATAATGCTTTGCGAAAGTATGGAGGGAGGCCCAAGTCACGGCTTTACAAATATCTGCCACAGGAACACCCTGGGCCAAAGCAGATGTAGATGATTTAGCTCTAGTTGAATGAGCCCTAATACCCTCAGGAGGAACCTTACCAGCCAGGGCATAGCAGATCTTGATGGCAAGGATGATCCATCTTGACAGAGTGCGCTTGTGCACCGCTCTTCCTTTGGAATGTCCAACATAACCCACGAAGAGCTGATCGTCCAGACGAAAGTCCTTCGTTCTGTCCAAGTAAAAGCTTACAGCTCTCTTTGGGTCCAGGCGATGAAGCCTTTCCTCCTCCTTGGAGGGATGAGGAGGCGGATAAAAAACAGGGAGAGTAATAGACTGCCCCAAATGAAACGGAGTAACAACTTTGGGCAGGAAAGCAGCCCTGGTCCTGAGCACCATCCTTTCAGCATGTAATGTTAGAAAAGGGGGTTTAGAACTAAGAGCTTGAAGCTCACTCACCCTCCTTGCCGAGGTTATGGCTACAAGAAAGACCGTCTTAAAGGACAACAGCCTCAGAGGACAGCTATGAAGAGGCTCAAACGGGGACCCCATCAGAAAAGTTAAGACAAGATTAAGGTCCCACTGCGGCATTACAAAAGGAGTAGGAGGAAACTTGTTTGTAAGGCCTTTGATAAACCTCAGTACAACCGGAGATTTAAATAATGACGGTTGATCAGGTAGACATAGAAAAGCCGATAAGGCCGAAAGATAGCCCTTGACCGTGGCCACAACTCAGCCCTGCTGAGCCAAGGAAAGGGCAAACTGGAGCACCTCAGAAAGATGTGCTTTTAAAGGGTCAATGGATCTCTCTCCACACCATTTTACAAACTTGGACCACCTGTAGGAGTAAATGGACTTGGTGGAGTGTCGCCTGGCCGATAAAATAACATCCACCACATCAGGTGGGAGAGAGAAAGAACTCAGGTTGCCCCGTTCAATCTCCAGGCATGAAGGTGTAAACTCTGGAGATGGGGGTGTAGAACCTGCCCATCCGACTGTGAGAGGAGGTCTGCCTTCAGAGGGAGACGGAGCGGAGGGCACGAGGAGAGGTGGAGAAGATCTGTGTACCACACCCTTCTTGGCCAATCCGGGGCGATCAAAATGACTTGGGCCCGGTCTTGGTGAATCTTCCTCAGAACCCGAGGAATCAAGGGTATGGGAGGAAACGCGTAAAGGAGTCGTGAGCCCCAACTCAACTGAAACGCATCCCCCAACGCCCCCTGCATCGGAAACTGGAGACTGCAGAATGACGGGCAGTGCGCGTTCTCGCGGGTGGCAAACAGGTCCACCCGAGGAGTTCCCCACGTCCGAAAGACGTAATGAACCACCTCCGGATGGAGCCTCCACTCGTGGTCGGCGGAGAACTGCCGACTGAGACTGTCCGCACGCACGTTCAGCACCCCGGCCAGATGATTTGCCATCAGACAAATCCGATGGTCCTGAGCCCAGGACCAAAGATGCAGGGCCTCTCTGCAGAGACAATGCGACCCCACTCCTCCCTGCTTGTTGACATACCACATCGCGGTAGTGTTGTCCATCAGGATTTGAACAGACTGACCGCGAAGGGAAGGGAGGAAGGCCTTGAGTGCCAAACGAATCGCCCGCAATTCCAAAAGGTTGATGTGAAGCAACCTCTCCTCCGGAGACCAAAGACCCTTGATCTCCAGATCCCCCAAATGAGCACCCCAACCTAAGGTGGAGGCATCCGTTATCACCGTGGCCACCGATGGAGGTAGATGGAAGGGCTTTCCTTGAGACAGATTGCCCTCCACGCTCCACCAAGATAGATCCGCTGCAGCTTCTCTGGAGATCCTGATCGACTCCCTGAGATCTCCGTTGTGCTGATACCACTGCCTGCGGAGGCACCACTGGAGCGCCCTCATGTGCCAGCGTGCATGGTTGACCAACAGAATGCAGGAGGCGAACAGACCGAGCAGACGAAGGACCTTCAGAACCGGAACAACCGCTCCATTGTGGAATAAAGGGACCATCTCCTGAATGTCGAGAATTCTTTGAGGTGGAGGAAATGCTCGACACACAGTAGTGTCCAGTACCGCCCCTAGGAACAGGTTGCGTTGAGAGGGCACCAGGTGAGATTTGGGCACGTTTATCGAAATACCCAATTCGAACAACAGCTGAGATGGTACCTGCAGATGATGCTGCACCATCTCTGGGGATTCTGCCTTCAGAAGCCAGTCGTCCAGGTAGGGAAAAACCGGAATCCCCGACCTCCTGAGATGGGCTGCTACCACTGCCATCACCTTCGTGAAGACTCGAGGTGTGGTAGTAAGGCCAAACGGGAGGACCGCAAACTGGTAATGTTGCGACCCAACCGTAAAACGGAGATACTTCCTGTGCGACTTCAGGATTGGGACATGGAAGTACGCGTCCTGCAAGTCGAGCGACACCATCCAGTCTCCTTGCTGCAACGCTTGAAGAACCTGTGCAAGGGTCAGCATCTTGAACTTCTCCTGTTTCAGGTAAAAGTTCAAGACTCTGAGGTCCAGTATCGGACGCAATCTGCCGTCCTTCTTGGGAATCAGGAAATACCGGGAGTAGCATCCCTGACCCCTTTCCTGCTCCGGAACCACCTCTATCGCACCTTTTTGAAACAAAGCTAGCACCTCCTTCTGCAGAAGAAGCAGATGGTCTTCCGAGCAGTAACCTTGGCAAGGAGGGTAAGGGGGAGGAAACTCCCGAAAGGGAAGGGCGTACCCAGTCTCCACGAGGTTCAAAACCCAAAGGTCTGTAGTAACAGATTTCCAACCCCGCAGAAAGTGGGACACCCGACCCCCCACAGGTCCAGGATGGGGGATCTAGGGCTGCTTCCCTGAAGCCTCATTGGGAGCAGAGGAGGAGGAAGAAGAAGAAGAGGGGTTGCGTCCAGAACCTCTCCGACCCTTTTGTCTCCCTCTATAGGACCTATAGAGGGGATTCTGCTGTTGTTGCTGCTGCTGCTGCTGCTGCTGCTGCTGCTGAGGCTGTCGGAAGGAGCGAAATGAAGACCTTCCGAAAACCCCTAAACTTTTTAAAACCAAAACCTTTAGCAGGAGCTTGTAGACCCAAAGAGTTAGCTGTTACCCTGCTGTCCTTAAATCTCTGTAGGGCGGAGTCAGCTTTTTCTCCAAATAATTTTTGCCCATCAAACGGCAAATCCACCAATGTGGCCTTAACATCTGTAGAAAAGCCAGATGAACGGAGCCATGCCTGCCTTCTCATGGCTATAGACGAGCCCATTATTCTTGCCACTGAATCTGCTGTATCAAGCCCCGATTGAATCACTTGTCTTGCAGCAGCTTGAGTATCTGCGACCACCTCCATGAAGGACGCCTTATCACCCTCAGGCAGCTTAGGGGCTAAAGACTTCATTGAGTCCATTAAGGCATGCATATAACGACCCAGCAAGCACGTGGCACTGGAAGATTTAAGTGCCATACTTCCTGATGAAAAAGCTTTCTTAGCTGCCTGGTCCACCTTTTTGGACTCCCTGTCCGCAGGAGACTGAGGGAATGCTCCCGAAGCATGCTTCGAGCAGGACGCCTGCACAACTAGGCTCTCTGGAGACGGGTGCGTAGAAAGAAAATCTGGATCCCCAGGTGCCACCCTGTATCTTCTCGCCACCTGCCTGGAAATCGCTGGAGAAGAAAGTGGTTTACGCCATACCTCCAAAACAGGCTCCAAAATAGCCTCATTAAAAGGCAGTAAAGGCTCAGAAGTCAAAGTAGGTGAATGCAACACCTCTGTCAGCAGGTTAGATTTATATTCCGCAGAGGGTAACTGCAAATCCAACAACTCTGCGGCCTTCCTCATAACCATATGGTAAGGAACCAATTCCTGAGGTGGAGATGATCTAGATGAAGTATGCTCCCACTCAGGGGTTGTATCCAGGCCACTAGCCTCTTGTATCCCTTCAAACTCATCAGAGGACGTGTCCACTTCACCTTCCTCTACCTCCACTCTATACCTTTCCTCATCCAAGACCCTTTGGGCCTCCCTTCTGAACCGAATCCGTGGAGCCGGCGTCATCGGCGTCGTACGCGGCGTCGTTGGAGCCAGAGGTGTAGGAGTCGGCGGCGCCAAAGACAGAGTCGGCGGCGCCGAGGGAGTCGGCAACGGCGTCGAGGAAGACTCCGAAGCATGACGATCCAGCCGAAGTCGCGATGGATCCCAAGACGGCGCCGGAAACTGCCACGAAGGCGCCATTGGCAGAAAGGGCATAAACGGGGCCTGAGCATACTGCTGCGGTACCCCTAGAGCATACACCATAGGACCCACGGGACCAGTCGGTGCACCGGATGGGAAGGCAGCCCGATGGAAGATTCCATACATTGCATTTAAAAAATGCGAAGAATCCGTACCCGGAAACTGCAGATAAGGAACCGATCCTGGATCCATCTGCGGAGTACCTGGCAACGGCGCCGCAGTGTCCTCTACCGGAACCGTAGGATCCTCAGGCCCTGGAGAAGGCTCCTTCCTTTGTTCCTGCCCATCATCAGAAACAGACGACTCCACTGGAACCGGAGATGGCTCCGGTGATGGCTCCGGGGACTGCGCCGGTGACCGCGCTGGAGTCCGCTTCGGCGAAGGAGATCCTTCTGGAGACTTAGAAGGAGAAGGAGACAAATCCTTACTTCGGCGTCGAGGCAAAGTCGATCTCGACGCCTTGTTCTTCGAAGACCGGCGCCGAGAGGAATGCTTCCTTTTCTTATGATTCTTTTTCGACTTCGATGAACGTGAAGTCGACGACTCCGGTCTCGACCTCTCCTTCTTTCTACCTCTCTTCTCCTTTTTGGCCTTGGCCATAAAAAACTTCGCCTCCCTTTCCTTCAAAGCCTTCGGATTCATCCTCCTGCAGCTTGAACTATCTTCGACGTCGTGGTCAGATGAAAGGCACCACAAACAATCATCATGGGGGTCTGTCATAGACATGTGGCACCCACATTCCCTACAGGGCTTAAAACCCGACTTCCTCGTTGAAGACATAATAGATTTTCTCTAACAGTAACACCGAACAACTACAAAGTAGCAGGAGAGTACTGGAAAAACCGTTGCGCGTCGACGGTGCGGAAAAAAGGGAACTGACGTCATCACACCGACGTGGCTCTCTTATGGCTCCGGTGACATCATACGGAGTCGCGAGCGGAGCCGATGCATTATGACGTCGTCCACGTCGTCGTAGAGAGCTGCGGAAAAAAGTTCAGTGGAATGCTGACGCAGGGGATATATTCACAAGGTGAGGAATCCACTGGCAGATGTATCCATCAGAAAGGATTGGACTGAACTTTCTTCACTTGTTGCCGAGTATCTCCGAGGCCTTGAAATAGAGCTTTCCTCCTGTTCACGAAGTCTCAGGGACAGCAAAGTCTGCACTTACCTCCGGGTACCGCCACTGGAACCGTGGGTTTCAGTTGCCACAGAGGTAGGAAAGCAGCCGACACCACCACCAACCCCGCTGCTGGCTCCATGTCCTGAGGGCACAGCAGAAGGCACTGCCTCATTGCGCACCGCAACCCTGGTCTCACAGACGACACCCGCCACTGAGCCGCTGCTTGCACCGCAACCTGTGGGCACCGCTCTTTGCCCCGCCCCACTTCACTCCGCCCCCTGGTCTCACCGATAACGTTGCTGCATGCTGACCTTGACACCCATGACAGCACTGTGGTTTGGGTGCAGCACTCGTAAGTCATACAACGCACTGCCCCGTCCCACACCGCAGCCTGGGCCGACCGATGCCAGCTCCCATCCACTGCCACTGTTGCTTGCACCATGACCTGTCAGCACCGCAATGAGTGCCACCTCACTCCGCACTGCAGCCCCGGTCTCACAGATGACGCTGGATGACCGTCACCGAGCCACTGCATGCACCGTGACGTGAGGGCACCGCACACTGCACCACTATGCTTCACATCCCAACCACAACGGTTGCCGCGACTGGCCCGCACCAACACGGAGAACTGTAACAAAAGGGACTGTTTATGAGTCTGCTGACACTAACGCCAGTCCACACAGACGCATTCTACAAGAAATGTTGGATTCTGTTTTCAGCACCGTGGTAGCCCCGGACGGAGCTACAGGCTTCAAGGAAATACATTTTAAAGTTATTCTTGCAAAGTGCATATTTTGAATTATTGTACGTTGGCTGTAGGAAAGTAGGATCTGCTTCTTATGGTTACCCCCACTTTTTGCTTCAAATGATACTGTTTTTGACTAGTCTAACTGGGATCCTGCTAATCAGTCTTTCTGCTTTCTCCCTAAGCTGTTATGTCTTGTACTTAGGTACACTTCAGATTGGATACTGGGGTACCCTTGTCAGTCCCTAGTATATGGTACCCGTGTACCCAGGGCATAGGTATCCCGGAGGCCTCCCATGGGCTGAAGCATGTATTATGCCACCCATGAGAGATAATGCAAAATGGAACTACAGGCCTGCCATTGCAGCCTGTGTAAGATGGTGCAAGATATAGGTTTCCTATATCTAAGGGTCACTGCACTTAGAACCTATAGGAAACCCCTATAGCAGGCCATATCAATCCTGAAGGCAGGGTGCTTGGTTCTAAATGAGAGGATGCCCCTGCATGAGCAGGACATCCCTGCACCCTACAGAGTCCATTCTCCTGGGTTGTCAGTGTATCAGCCATTTACGACATATAGAGTGGCATTATGCAACTGTGTGATGACCAACTATAAAACGGCTGAAAGTAACCCTATCGTGTTTGGTATCAAACATTGTGGAATCAAACCCCGACACTGGTAACAGGTGTGGGAGGTATGATTCCACCCTTCAGAAACGAGCTTTGTGAGGTTACTGGTGTTCCCGGTACCAGCCTTCCAGCCACCGGCAGCCCAGAAGGGTTGCTGCCGACCAAACTCATATTTCTGCCCTCCTGCTGCTGAGCCAAGCTCGAGCAGGGGAAGGCAGAACAATAGGCATCCTCTCACAGGTAGGTGTGACCACCTCCCAGACAGGATTTATTGTATAAGGCCTGGGTGGGTGCGCTTGCCAGTGACTGAAAGTCTGCATGAGGGGCACATTTGGAGTCCCTGTGCATAGTCCAGTTCAAACCAGTCCTGGGAGCTGTTGGCTCCTGCTCTGGCGTGAAACTGGATAAAGGATATTGGAGTAACCTCCCCACTGTCCAGACCCTCCCCTGGGAGGGTACCCTGAATCTGTCCAACCCTCTCCCGTGGGTACAAAAAGGCTTACCTGGCTGTCGGACCCTAGATTCGATGTGGACAAGATTATGAACCAGAAACCACTCAACTTCAACCTTCTGGACACTCTAGACTTTGTTTGGGTCTGACTTTGTCTCCCTCTCAGTCTGAAACATCATCTGTGCCCGTGCACCATACAGGCTCCGTGCAGGACCTGTGGAGCATCAAGGACAACTTAAGATATCTCCCTTGGAGTAAAGGAGTCACTCCCCTGCACCTGCAGGCACCACATCGCAAATAACTGGTCTGCTGCTCCTGAGCTTTTACGGACTCCGAAGGCTCCAGCAACACAGGAGGTAGATTTACAAGTCCCTTGAGGTCTGAGCTGTCCTTTCACCAAGTTTGAGGTCAGAATCCCTCGTGGGAGTTGCAATACCCGTACCCCTGTACACCGCATACTTTTGCAAGTGCACTGGGCTCCAAGTAGCCCCAACCTCTGGCACCATTTCCACCAAAGAACTCTGGCCTCCTCACACCGAGTGCTCCGTGGGCTGCTGCTTTGTGAAACTGCTCGAGGTCCCCTTGCGACTCCTGTGCCTCCAGCCTGTGGGTTCTCTTGAGGGTCAACACTGCTTTTCTTGGGCTGCCCTGGTTTCTCCAGGCTTTCCCTGACTACCCTGTGTTTGGTGAGGTTCCTGGAACTTGCTGGTCCCAACCTTAAAATTTCTTGATCTTCTTTGTGAGTTGCCGCTGCCAAGGCTTGTTGGTGCTCTAGCTGGACACCGACCCCAAAACACTCAACATCCTTCATGGGACAGTTTGTATCCAGCTTCTGGTTGTCCTCGACATCTCCTGGTCCCTGTGGCTGCAGAGTCAAGAACCCCCTCTTCGCACCTGAAGCGCCTAACATCGGTAGGCATTCGTCTACTGAGCCCCTGGTCACTCTTGAGTGGCCCAGACTCTGTCCCCTCTGCTTTCAGGTACTCTTCATCAAGAATCCACCTTTGGGTTCCAACGAACACTTTCCTTCTTGCCTGCAGTGGCTCTTCTTCTAAGTACTCCATTGACTTCGACTGCAGTTTCCAACACTACTTCAACCCTATGCACCCGGCTTCCCTGGGATAGGTAACTCTGGTACTATGGTATCCACAGTTGGGGTGGCTCTCCAACCTCCTAAGTTACACAGGGTTTCTTCAAAGTCCTTAAACTTTAAAACAGCAACAACGACTCTCTCATAGAATTGTACGGAACACGCGGTCGTGTTCCCACACTGCACGCGCCCTCCGTGGGGTCCCTACTTACTCACCTTGGGGTCCCAGTGATTCTACATCCTCTAGATACGGTCTTGACTCGAGTCGTGTTTCTTATATCACTATTTTAGTATATGGTTTGGTCTACCCCTGGAGCCCACTGTATATTAGTGCTACTTACAATTGTTTCTGTGCTACAGTATTGTGTGCTTTGTGTTTATCTGTGTGTGGCAGATACTGTGAAGTATTTAGAGTGTGTTATAATAATAAATACATATTTTTATAACTACTGTGTGGTTCTCCTTTCATTTAACCAATACAATAAGATTGCATTCTGGTTAAACAAGCTGCTTAACATTCCTTCAAGACTAAGCCTGAAGGCTGCTCTCCACAGCTACCACTAGGATAGCTCTCTAAGGTTATCTTTGACCTCTTAAATCACTATAAGGGTTGTGTGGACTGGTACAAGGTGGCCACTTTAACTAGTGGACAGCATATACCAGGCCAATTTTTCACATTGGTCTTTTATCGTTTTGGTCTTGTTTGCGCAGATAAATATTGGTTACTTTTCTAAAACTGGTGTGGTGTCCTTTTGTAGTGTTTTCACTGAATTCTTGTATGTATGTTATGGGCAAACGCTTTACACACTGCCTCTGAGATAAGCCTGACTACCAAAGGGGGTGAGCAGGGGTCATTTCAGTAGTGTATCCCCCTTATGCTGACTAGAAGGAAGGGTCCCTATTTGGACAAAGGTGCAAACCACTGCCAATTAGAGACCTCTTTTTCTAATAGGAGGTAATGGAGTTTATATGGCCTTCAAACGAGAGCTTGCTGTCAAATATTACTCCAAGATTCTTCGCTTTGGGAATCGGGAAAGTCCCTAGCTCCAACGGCCACCAAGCAGGGGTCCACATGGTGGTGTTCTTTCCAAAAAGCAACACCTCCGTTTTATCGGAGTTAAGCATAAGGCAGTTTTGAGTAATCCATTCACCGACCTGACGCATGTAATCTTAAAACCAGAGGGCTGTTTCAATTGGTTCATTGAGACCACAATTTGAGTATCATTGGTGTAGGAAATGTCAGAAAAAAGAAAATATCTGATGAGTTTAGCCAAGGGAGCAATGTATATATTAAATAGGGTATGACTCAAGGCAGATCCCCGAGGAACCCCACACGGAAGAGAGTATAATGGAGATTTAAAATCTTCAAGAGCCACAATCTGTTTCCTGTCAGAAAGAAAGGATTTCACAAAGGAGTGGGCTAGATCTTTGATGCCAATGGATGCCAGGAGTCAAAGTTGGATGTCATGATTAACTGTTTGTCGATATTTGCTCAGTAGCCGTAATCAAGGCACGTTCGGTACTGTGGAGGCTTCTAAAGCTGAACTTAGAGATGTTAAGATGATGATGCTTGTGAATGAAGGTAGTGAGCTGAGAGTTAATCTCCTTTTCAATAAGTTTTGCTGGAAAAGGGAGACGAGATATAATTGTTTTAGTTGGAGTCATCTAACTTAGGTTTTTTTGAGAAGGGGAAGGATTGATGCCAGTTTATAATGAAGCTGAATTAGCCAGAGCTGAGAATCTGATTAAAGATGTACGTGAGATGCTTTGAGATGATATCTGGAGCTAGACTTAATATTTTGGGCGGACAAGGAGCCAAAGGATTTTATTTGAGAGATAAGGGATGACAATTGCGATGGAGAAAAGAGAGAAGGACAGAGCCTCAGAATCTTAACCTTTCTTGGATAGTAACTCATTGGGAGAGGTCACAACAAGGTTGGGGGGTTCTGTGTTAATACCTGAGGCTACTGCGCCTGAGTCGGTGGGCTGAACTGTTCTTGAAGCCACAGAGGGAGCCTGCTTAGTGGAGAAATGGTTGAAAACCGCATTAACTTTTTCAGGAAAGAAGGTCGCTAGAGAATTTCAGAATTCCTGGCTGATGTGGTTGTTTTTATTATGAAGAGGGTTGGATAACTTTTTTAACTGTTGAAAAAAGTTCTTTAGATGAATTCTTGGGTGCAATAATCATATTCATGTAATATTTTGTTTTCTCCTTAATGTTCTTTGTAGAGGGTAAGGGCGGACTTAGAGTGTTCCTTGTCTGAAGGATCATATTTGACCCTCCATTTCCTTTCAAGCCTGCGACAAGATTGTTTCTGACAGCAAAAGGGTTTCAGAGAACCAAATTTTGAAGGGGAGGATCAACTGCTGTTGGTGCTCTTCAGTAGGGCTATAAGGTCCAAGGCCACATTGATCCAGGTGTGATAGGTTCTGGTAGCACTATCCATGTCAGCTGAGACTGTCTCAGGTGGGAGAAAGGGGCTAGGGTCAGATTTAGTTGTGCTAGATCAATGTTCTGATAGGAGCAAAATGGCCTGGTTGGCCGTTTCTGCGTGTTAACGGGGGTGTTGTCGGCAGAATAAGATTAAACAGAACTGCCACATGGTCTGACCAGACCAGTGGGAATGAAGGCAGGATCTGAAGAAATGGATCGTCAGAGAAACTTGCATCAAGTTGATGGCTGGTAATGTGAGTGGGTCCCTGTACTCGTTGTTCAAGACTCATGATCATTATAACATCAATAAAGTGGGCAGAGTCGCTGTTCGAGAGATTGTCAAAGTGGGGGTTAAGATTCCTGAGTAAGGTAAAATCTGCTGAGTCGATTTTTGTGTCCACTAGCTGAGATAGATTTGATGGAGGCTGCCTTAGAGCCAGTGGAACAATAGACTAAGAACCATTAAAGGAATAGTGCTTAGAGAGCTTTGTTTTAAACAACAGAGCTTCGGGTTCTTGGGAATCTTCAAGTTCGATAAATGAGGATCTGAATGAGCTGCAATAGATAATGGCTAGTCTCCCTACTCCTTTTCCCACTCAATCTCTTATAAAAGAGGGGTGGTCAGTAGACACAGCTATAGCAAATTCCGGCCCAGATCCCAGCATCGGGAGGGTCTCAGTTATGAAGGCGATTTCTATTGCTTGAGACTCCAAGAAATCTGAACATTCTAGTGCATGTTTAACTAATGAGTGAGCATTAATAAGGGTACAGCGGTAGGTGAGACTCGAAGTGAGGTAGCTGGAGTTGGCATTTTCACTATGTCTGAAATCTGTTCTGGATAGATCAGACAGTGACAACATGCATTTTAGACAGGCGTAACCTTCGGATGAGGACAAAGGAGAGAGAGTTGGACCTGTGCAGTGCTTACCCCTTATGTTAAGCATCAGTAGCTGGTCACTGGTTTAGGTTTAAAACCGAGTGGCTGTAGGCTGGGAGCCTGCATCGGCATTGTGGCCTGCGCCGAGAGCAGTCAGAGCGCGGACGGGCAGAGACGGGCTTGACTTTGGCGTGCCTGTCTGCTGGGAAATGACCTGGAAGATTCCCGGTGGGGTGAAGTGGAACGCCGGTCACACTTGGAGATCGTGGGGTTGCTTGGGTGGGCATGTGTGACCACTCAGTCTATGGCAGCCAGTAAGGGTTATTAGAAGGACCTCAAGCCTGAAAGAGTGACCCAGGTCCCTGTGTACTGTCAGTACCATTCCCTGGGGGATCAGAGTTTACCAGGGTGGAGTCATTAGGCTCCTCCCTCTCATGCTCAGAATTAAGGTCACTAGGGCAACCCTCCCTGACCCATCTTCTGGAGCACCCATATCCACTTTGTCCGGCTCTTTTGACCCACCAGGATTCTGGAGGCCATCCAGCATAAGCAGCTCTAATAGGTGCTTAGTGGTGGGGTTACTACCTGTCTTTAACTTTCTAGAGGTACACAGGGTCCTATGTTCCTGAAACGTAAGACCACTGTATTTAGAGAGTTGGGACCCACCGAGTTCCATAACTAAAGACTACTAGGTGTACTGTGGTGTTGCACCTATCTACCCTACTGAAAAAAATATTCAAAAGATAGGAGAAAGGGTTGTGTTAGGGGCTTAACAACCACAGCCAATCTTAATGTTCAGTAAAACGTATTTGTTTAAAAAAATATTTTTACATGTGCCTAATGCTAGTGATGGTTTTTCATTTGATCCACGCATAGGTTAGCTGGTAAAACAGTGCAGGCTTAAATCCCACTGCTGTAGGAGGCTGCCTTAGTATATGGTGCACAATTATTTAAGTGAAGCACCTTGCACTAATCCAGACAACCCTTATGGCGATTTTAGTGGTCTTAGACAACCATAGAAAGCACTAACTGTGGAGAGCAGCCTACAAGCTTAGTCCAGAAGGAGTGTTAAGCAGCTTGTTTCACCAGAACTAATCATCTAGTGCAGTGGTTCCCAAACTTTTGACTCCTGAGGACCCCTATTGACTCACCACTGGAAGCCGGGGACCCCCAGCAATCTGTATGATTTAAATTTCAAACATTAAAAGAGTCATTCGAAAAAAATAAACACACATCTGCACACAAACCAAATACTCGAATTACTAAGGATTTTAGTATTTTATATTGAAAGAGTTCTGCCAGGGCCTGAGTGGAAACCCAAAGCAGCCCTGGAAAATGTTTTCAGACCAGTCCCCATACAGTGCACACCAAGTGCAGTGAGTGAGCCTAACCACTACAAAGGGGGCTTTGGGAGGCTCTCCCCCCCCCCCCCCCCAAGAAAATTTAGGATACAATGGTGCATTCAACAACACATTTATCATTATATATTGAATTGCATTAGCTTTGAAATAATAGTAAATGATGACCTTACTATGCACCAGGATACAACAATCTTTGTTGGGGTTCTTCAATGATTCCCTTATTATCACCCTTCAACAGTGCCTCTCATTTCTCCATAGCACATCTGTCACATGTATTTAATTTGTTTTATAGCATCTCTCATACCATTGAAGGATGTCAGAGCACTTTACATAACACACATATAGAGACAATGAATCATACTTGTAATTTAGTGTAGAGGAAATGTTACATAAGGCAAAGGGGACTACAAGGTGTAGGATTCACATGTCATTCATACTGGTAGGTATTTTTAAAGAGTGCTTGGTCTGGAAAAGCACAAACTTAGGATTCAGAACATAACACAGTGGTTAGCATTGACTTAAACAATTACAATGTATTTCCACCCAAATAAACCCCTTTAGCAGCATCAGGCAAATGAAAGAATGGGAAAAGTTACTAACTTGTACAAAGCAGTGTGTAAGCAGCTCTTTGATGACAGTTTATAGGTCACTGTGCTGGATTATGATTGTCTCTTATGAGCTGCAGAGTAACAAAAGAATCTCTGTGACATGGTACGCGTTCTTTGCAGCAGGCATATTAACCCTCTGTGCTACATTAGATAAGTCAAACCTGCCACTGGACAAAACTCTCATCTCTCTCCAGCAGGTACATTATTCACTGGTGTTATCTTGACACATTTATTGTTGCTCGAAAACTGCTAATTATACAAGGAACTGTGTAGTGTTTTTAAACTGCTGCCTGCGGACCCCCTGGGAATGTGTCACGGACCCCTGGAGGTCCATGGCCCCTAGTTTTGGAAACACTGATCTAGTGTAGGTTAAACAAAAAGAACCACACAGTGTAGTTTTAAAAATAGTTATATTTATTATACACGCTCATTATCATATTAGTATATCTCCTACCCGGATATATCAACACAATTCACACAATATTTCAATAGGAAACAGGTAAGCACAAATACAGTTGTCTCCAGGGGGAGACCAAACCATATACTAAAGAAGTGGAATTGGAACTGCGACCAAAGTTAAGACTTGACCCAGAAGACTCAGAAGAGCTGGGGACCCAAGGAACCACCCAAGGTAAGTACCCGGGAACTCCACGGAGGCTGTGTGCAGAGTGGAAACACAGCTGTGTACTCAATGCAAGTCAATGGAGAAGTCACGGTTGAAGTTTAGAAGTAAAAAGGACCCTTCCCAGTGGACCCTGAAGAAACTCAGTTGAAGATGATAGATTGGAGAGTCACCCCACCCGTGGATACCCCAGGAGCAAGGATACCTACACCAGGGAAGCTGGGTGCACAGGAGCGAAGTGACGTCAGAAACCGCTGTAGACCACAATGGAGGACATCAGTGAAGACGGCGCTGGTGAAGAAGGTGAAAGAGTCCGATGGAACTCAAGGATGTATTCTTGAATAGAAGTACCTGCAAGCAGAGGGGACACAGTCTATGCCACTCTGATGAGACCAGGAGGCACAGGAGACCAATGACCACCGATGATGGAAAATGCAGGAGAGTTGACGGTGACCTTGTCGCTGCAGCTGTGAGGACCAGGCCATGCTGTGGAAGACCAGGAGCCATCAGCAGCAACAGATGTGGTAAACAAAGAAGGTGCAGTGTTGGGACCAGCAAGGTCCAGGGGATTCACTAAATGCAGCAGAGTCAGAGCAGACCCTGGGCAAGCAGGGGAGCCTACTGAAGCCAAAGAAGACCCTCAGGCGACCCATAGGCCGAAGGCCCAGGAGTTGCAAGAGGACCTCGAGCAGCTCACCACGGGTGCAGGCCCACGGTGTAGAGGCTGCAGTGAGGGCAAAGATCTTGGTAGCAAGAGATGCTGGAGGCTGGAGCTTCTTGTAGCCTGAAGCTCTCTTTAGGACAGACTCACCAATCCTTGGCAAGTTAACGCCATGCACTGGGGTTCTGTTCCAGCGGTTCCGACCAGGGATTATGGCCTCAAGCTTGATGACAAGACAGTGCAGGCCTCAAGGGAGTTGCAGAACAACCACCTGTGTTGCTAAACCTTTTGGAGTCTGTGAGACCTCAGCAGCAGCAGACCGGTGAGCTGCGTTGTGGTGCCTGCAGATGCAGGGGAGTGACTCCTTCACTCCAAGGGAGATTACTTCGGGTGTCTTTGATGCCCACAGGCCTGGAGAAGACCTGGATGAAGCACAGGCGACACAGAAGACTGGCAGGATGAAGAGATCAGGAGCAGCAGGAGTCTTCTTTGTTGCAGTCTCGGTTCCAGACGATGTCTATTGAAGTCCAAGGCGCCCAGACGGATGAAGTGGAAGTGGTTTCGGATCTGAATCTTGTCCCACAACTAATGTGAAGAGCCACCCACAGGTAAGCTCATAAGTACCCTAAGGAAAGGGTTGGGACGATTCAGGTGTCCCTCCCAGAGGAGGGGCTGGACAGAGAGAAGGATACTCCCATGTCCTTTGTCAAGTTTTGTGCCGGAGCAGGAGCCAACAGATCCCTGAACTGGTTTCAACTCGAGTATGCAAGAAGGGCACTAAATGTTCCCTTAAGAGCAGTCTGTTTGCACTGGCAAGTGCCCCCACCCCAGCCTAATACACTATGAGCTGTCTGGGAGGGGGTCACACCTCCCTGTGACAGAAAAACCTATTGTTCTACCTTCCCCTGCTCGAAAGGTATGATCTGTTAACACATAGTGGATCTCAAATACAGCGCACTTGGACATTGGTGTTAAGGATTTTGACTGACAGCACTTTTATCACCGATAGGCCTTTTGAACGCGGTAACCAGTTTTCCAAACAAGAGGGATGTATGAAGTGTTTTGACTCATGCCATTAGTCAATCAATCAGTGACACTTGTAAAGCGCACTACATACCCGTAGGGTCTCAAGGCGCTGGGGGGGGGGGAGGGGGGGGGGCCGCTACTGCTCGAACAGCCAGGTCTTCAGCTTCTTCCTGAAGGAGAGGTGGTCTTGGGTCAGGCGCAGGTCGGTCGGGAGGGAGTTCCAGGTCTTGGCGGCCAGGTAGGAGAAGGACCTTCCTCCTGTAGTCGCTCTTCGGATGCGGGGGACGGCGGCGAGGGCGTGGTTGGCTGATCGGAGGTGGCGTTTGGGAGCGTAGAAGTTGACTCGGCTGTTGAGGTAGCTCGGGCCTTGGTCGTGTAGGGCTTTGTGTGCGTGGGTGAGGAGGCGGAAGGTGATTCTTTTGTTGACGGGGAGCCAGTGAAGGTCTCTCAGATGTCCGGAGATGTGGCTGGTTCGTGGGATGTCGAGGATGAGTCTGGCTGAGGCGTTCTGGATCCGCTGGAGTCTCTTCTGGAGCTTGGCGGTGGTACCGGCGTAGAGGGCGTTGCCGTAGTCCAGTCGGCTGGTGACGAGGGCCTGGGTGACGGTCTTCCTGGTCTCGGTGGGGATCCACCAGAAGATCTTCCGTAGCATGCGTAGGATGTTGAAGCACGCCGAGGAGACGTTGTTGACTTGCCTGGTCATGGAGAGGGAGGAGTCCAGGAGGAAGCCCAGGTTGCGTGCATGGTCTGTCGGTTTGGGTGCGGTGCCCAGGGCGGGAGGCCACCAGGAGTCGTCCCAGGCGGAGGGTGAGGAGCCCAGGATGAGGACCTCCGTCTTGTCCGAGTTCAGTTTCAGGCGGCTGGTCGTCATCCACTCGGCTACCTCTTTCATCCCTTCGTGCAGGTTGGATCTGGCGGCGGCGGGGTCGTTGGTCAGGGAGAGGATCAGTTGGGTGTCGTCGGCGTAGGAGATTATGCTGAGGTTGTGTTTGCGTACGATGGCCGCGAGGGGGCTCATGTAGACGTTGAAGAGGGTGGGGCTCAGAGATGATCCTTGAGGGACGCCGCAGGTGACTTCGGAGGCCTCTGACTTGTACGGTGGTAGGCGGACTCTCTGTGTTCTTCCGTCGAGGAAGGAGATGATCCAGTCCAGCGCCTTGTCCTGGATTCCGATGTTGCTGAGGCGCCGTACTAGGGTGCGGTGGCAGACCGTGTCGAATGCCGCAGAGAGGTCTAGGAGGATGAGGGCCGCTGTTTCTCCATTGTCCATCAGGGCTCGGATGTCATCGGTGGCGGCGATGAGGGCGGTCTCGGTGCTGTGATTGGCTCGGAAGCCGGACTGTGAGGGGTCGAGGGATCCGTTTGTCTCGAGGAAGGCGGCCATCTGCTTGTTGACGGTCTTCTCGATGACTTTGGCTGGAAACGGGAGGAGCGAGATGGGGCGGTAATTCTTGAGGTCGGTGGGGTCCGCTGTAGGTTTCTTTAGTAGGGCGCTGAGTTCGGCGTGCTTCCAGCTCTCAGGGAAGATGGTGGTGTCGAAGGAAGTGTTGATGATGTCTCGCAGGTGGGGTGCGATGACAGCGTCGGCCTTGTTGAAGACGTGGTGAGGGCAGGGGTCGGTCGGTGATCCGGAGTGGATGGAGTTCATCGTGCGGATGGTGTCTTCGGTGCTGATCGGGGTCCAGGCGTGGAGGGTGGTGGTGGGGGGTGGTTGTTCGGTCATGGTGTGCGTTGGTTGGTTGTTGAAGCTGTTATGTATGTCCGCGATCTTGTTGTGGAAGTATGAAGCGAGGGAGTTGCAGAGGTCTTGCGATGGGGTGATGTCGTTAGTGACTTGCTTTGTGTGAGTTTGGCGACATGTGTTTTTCCTATTGTCTTCTTATTTATGCTTGCACTGAAAGCACTAGGTTGGATGCCTATACACAAGATTGTTTTATAGTTTGAGCACATACTCTGAGGTGTTACAGTTGAGTGGTTTTATCTATCAAGCCACATTTTCTAATCTTCTATAGTTCTATTAGCATGATTATTGTTCTTATTCTTTTAAAATACATTTTTGATATTCCCTGTTTGAATCACTTGACATGACTTTCTTCCATGCATGTCCACACCCAGCAAGCTCGGTGTAACGGAGAGGACAGGTGTTTAATATATTCCTTGGCATCATTCTAATTTTTGGGATTATTGTAGGTTTGTTCCATTACCCTTGTCCTGAAAAGGCCCAGAAGTAATTGGGGGCCAAAATGCGTCGACAGTTTGGATATGAGAAGCCCGCTTAAAACATGAGATTTATTATTCTATTTTGTCGCGCATTTGAGTAATTAGTTTTGAAGCAGTTTTACCTCATGCACCTTTAGGGTTATCTCTCAGTGGATTACCCTGATTTGATGTGTGAACACTGATATTTGCATAACTAAGTGGGTACTGGTAACTTATTTATGCTTTCCAGTTTTGCTAATATTTGAGAGTTTGATTCATGTTTCTTTGTCCTTTAAATGGTTTGTGATATAAATGTCTATGTAAATGTTGATATATATGTTTGTTTGTTTGATACAAATGTTAATGTAAAAGTTACCACATATGTGTGGTTTGGCCTTGTCCTTTGGTCCATATAACAAATAATTATGATTCAGTTTGTCAAAGACTGTCTTCTTGGTATGTGTCATGTTTAATGTATTTTTCATAAATTCATACAAGACAATGCTTCAAATGTAGGGTAATTTACTGTTGGTCGGCAGCAGCACTAGCCTGTTGTTGGACTCTGAAAGGAAGGTACTGGGAAGACAGCCCCCCAGTACATCAGATCCAACACTAGAATCAGTGTTGGGGTAGGATTCCAACATGTTTGATACACAACATGACCAGTTTCGGTGAAGCCAATATATAGTTAGACATCTCGTAATTGACTTGATGTCCACTCTATGTATAAAGTGGCTGGATAATCAACCCCAGGGTTTGTAGGGGATGTCCTGCTCATGCAGGGCACCCTCACACTTATAACCTAGCACCCTGCCTTCAAGATTGAAAGGCCTGCCTTAAGGGTGACTTATAGGTTTTAAGTGTTGTGACCTCAGATATAAGGAAACCTATATCTGTTGTGAGTGGTGCTAGCACCAGCTCACTCAGGCTGCAACGGCAGGCCTGTAGTCACAGTTTGATTGGGCTCTCATGGGTGGCATAATACATGCTGCAGCCCATGGGAGACCCCTTGTGTACCTATGCCCTGGGTAGTTTAGTACCATATACTAGCGACTTAGAAGGGTACACCAGTAGCCAATTGGGAAGGTACCAAAGTATTTACCATAGTAAAGTTTAGGGAAACAGCACAGTGACTGGTGTCCTAATTAGCAGGATCCCATTCAGACTAATCAGAAAACAGAATGGCACATGCAAAAAGTGGGGGTAATCATAAAAGCAAATCCTGTTTTCCTACAATTGTCTCCTATATAGTGAGCCTAAGATTGCTGTGCCTGGGGTAGCCTGTGTGCTGGTGGTACCCTATCACTTCAGAGTCTTCCTACTGGGTCTGGCTTATGATGTAAAAACCAAAGGAAATGATGGACGGAGTGTTGAACATTGCAAGCACTCACCCCCAGTCAACTGATCTGGGTTTAATCCACCACCGTTCTTTAGCCCACACTGCCACCCAAGTTCAGACATGGCCATATGCAAATCAGTCTGACCCTGTGCCTCATGGGAACAGTCCAGCCCGAACTGCCAAGCCATGTCTTCCCTGGACCGGAAACAAGCTTCCTAGGACCGGTTTCTGGCATTTCAGCTGTCTTCAGCCAGGCTTGCTTGAATCCAGTGGCAAAGTGAGCAATGGACTCACGTCTGAGCATACCCTGCCAACTTATGGCGAACAAAGCAAAAACCAAAGGAAATGATGGACGGAGTGTTGAACATTGCAAGCACTCACCCCCAGTCAACTGATCTGGGTTTAATCCACCACCGTTCTTTAGCCCACTCTGCCACCCCAGTTCAGACATATGGCTTATGATGTACCTTTGTAGAAGGATACAATGGTTCTTAATGGCCTACGAAGGTCCAGGGCAGAGCAAGGCCCTTAAGAGGGCAGATTATTTACTATAGGTACAAAGACTCATAGGGGAGAGTGATACTTAATATAGAGAAGGGGACAAGAAAGTCAGAGTATAACACTTATTTATTATACATAGGATGAATTCAAGTGCTCACATATTCAGTGACAACAAGCGTGACGTGAGGGTGAGGGTGAACTTTAAAAGAGAACATTGCATTGGCAACAGTTGTGAACCACTTTTTTGTTAAATTAGTATAAAGGGTTCAGGTTGCGAAGGTCGACGACGTTTCGAACTCAATGATTCGAGTTCATCTTCAGGACAAATGTGAGCATATGAATTTTAGCATATGGAAGGGTTAATCCCTGAGGGTGTAGTCAATAAAATTGCGTTCCATCGGTGGTGTCACCACTTCAAAGAGGGCCTCGTGGGAGGTCGAAGGCTTGATAAAGCCCGCTATGTCCAAAACCGTCAGTTAGGAGGGAGCGAGGGTGTTCAGGTGCCGGGATTTGAATTCATTTAAGAACGGCACATAAACCAATCAATGGGAGTCTGAGGACGGGGTGGAGCGGGTCCTGTTCGCGTGCTAATACGCGCGTATTAGCACGCGAACAGGACCCGCTCCACCCCGTCCTCAGACTCCCATTGATTGGTTTATGTGCCGTTCTTAAATGAATTCAAATCCCGGCACCTGAACACCCTCGCTCCCTCCTAACTGACGGTTTTGGACATAGCGGGCTTTATCAAGCCTTCGACCTCCCACGAGGCCCTCTTTGAAGTGGTGACACCACCGATGGAACGCAATTTTATCGACTACACCCTCAGTGATTAACCCTTCCATATGCTAAAATTCATATGCTCACATTTGTCCTGAAGATGAACTCGAATCATTGAGTTCGAAACGTCGTCGACCTTCGCAACCTGAACCCTTTATACTAATTTAACAAAAAAGTGGTTCACAACTGTTGCCAATGCAATGTTCTCTTTTAAAGTTCACCCTCACCCTCACGTCACGCTTGTTGTCACTGAATATGTGAGCACTTGAATTCATCCTATGTATAATAAATAAGTGTTATACTCTGACTTTCTTGTCCCCTTCTCTATATTAAGTATCACTCTCCCCTATGAGTCTTTGTACCTATAGTAAATAATCTGCCCTCTTAAGGGCCTTGCTCTGCCCTGGACCTTCGTAGGCCATTAAGAACCATTGTATCCTTCTACATTGTATCACCCCAGGTTCGCATATTGGGGTACCCTTGTTTTCTTAAAACATTATGATGTACCTTTGGTAGGACATTTGGGGCAGGACAAGACCTTTGAGAGGCTTGTCACCCACTTCTTTTGGCCCCAAATGTGAAAGCACTCTGATGCAAATTGCAGGTCTTGCCGGAAAGTGGCAAGAGTGGAGGGAGATTTAAGGCTGAGCTCTAGCCTATCCATGCCGTGAGCACCCATTTCGAGCAGGTGGGGATCGACATTGTGGGGCCCCTTGATCCCAAGACAGCCATGGGCAACAGGGTTATCCTTGTCTTGGTAGACCATGCAACCCAGTACCCAGAAGCTATACCTCTGAGAACAATAACGGCGCCCGTAGGGGGCCGGGCATTGATGGGGATCTTTTCGCACATGAGTTTCCCCAAAGAGGTGACATCTGACCGGGGTGCCAACTTCATATCTACCTATATGAAGTCTCTGTGGGACCATTGTGGGGTAACCTACAAGTTCACCACACCTTTTCACCCCGATGGTAACGGTTGGGTTGATTGAGAGATTCAACAGGACCATGAAAGGCATGATTATGAGTCTAACCAACTTCTTGAGGCATAAGTAGGACGTCCTCTTGTCAGGCCTTCTTTTTGCTTACAGGGAGGTACCACAGAAGGGATCTGGCTTTAGCCCTTTGAGAAGCTGTACGGGTACCCGGTGAGGGGACCACTGAGTCTAGTGAAAGAGGTCTGGAAGGTAGCTCCCAGAAAGCCTACCCAGGATGTATTTAGCTAAATGCTGGCCTTCAGAAACTAGACTGCACGCTTCAGGAAACTCACTCAGGAAAACCTGGAAGGTATGAAACGCTGGTATGACCAGAATACAAATCGGATTGAGTTTCAGCCTGGACAGAAAGTGTGGATCATGGCCCCTGTAGAGCAGTGTCCTCTCCAGGACAAATGGACTGGGCCTTTTGAGGTGGTGGAGTGATGTCACCTATCTGGTGAACTTGCAGACCTCTTGAGGGTCCTACATGTGAACCACCTCAAACCTCACTTTGAGAGGTTTGAAGTGACTATGCTCTTGGCTGAAGATGATGGAATGTAGGAGGAGAGTGAGCCTCTTCTTGACCTCAAGTCTGCCAAGGAGAAGGATGGATCTGTGGAGGGTGTGAACCTCTCCCTAACACTGACCCTAGAACAGCAGAGTGACTGTTGTTAGTTACTGGGATAGTGTGCCTCTCTATTTTCCTTTACCCCAGGAGTCACCCATTAGTGTACCCATGATGTGCATACTGGTAATAGTCCACCTGTAAAGCACAACATTTACAAGCTGACTGAAAAGGTTAAATCCAGCATCAGGGAATAGGTTTCCAAGATGCTAGTGTTAAGGCTGATAGAGCCCTCCAGCAGTTTTTGGGCCAGTCCAGTGGTCTGGGTCCCCATGATCTTGTAGTCAATTAACTTTCTGGGCCATTGGAGGTTGTTTTGATGCCTGAAACCATCAAAACAGATGAACTACCCTTCCAGTGTCTGTTTTTCTGACGCAGCACCAATGTATGGGAGAAATTCCAACATACTGCCGCAGTGTGGCCGAAGAAATCGAAACAGCGTCTGCCCGCGGCCAAAGAGACTGCCGTAGCCTGAGTTCAGCTCACTGTGTCTTCAAGGTCCAAAACCACCGCACCGACTCCGACGCTGGTCCTGCTGTGTGGCTGAAAGAATCAATGCATAGTTGGACCGTGGCTGAAGAAATCGTCGCAGTGCCTGTTTGCTGCCACCGTATCGACCTTCAGCGCGCCCGGATTTCCACGCATCGCACCTCTGCGGCAAGTTCTCCGATGCATCACCTGCAGACCAGAACCGTCTTGGATTTCGAAGCATCTCTTCCCCTTACAGTCTGGATTCGATGCAACACTTCTCCTGCATGCAGCAGAACTGCTGCATAGCCTCTCCGGGGACTATGGAACCAATGCATCGCTGTGTTTTCTGGTGCTTCCCTCCTCTGCGGCTGTTTTCCTTGAGAACGCATCTAAACGTAATTTGTGCAAAATCACTGCATCCATAGAATTCTAAGGATAGAATTGCTAAAACCTTCTAAAAGTGATATTTGGAATTGTGTATGTTGAATGTTTGTTGTTTTGGTCTTGTTTGGTTTAGATAAAGATTTTTTATTTTTAGGTCTCGCGGAGCCCAGCATGCGCTGGTTCAGAGAGACATTTTGTATGTGGGATTTTCAAAGTGCTGCCTGTGGCCTAAAGCTTGCGTGCACGCGAGCGTGGACACGCGCAGCCGCCAATCACTGCTGCGCGCGCACCACTCGCGTGCTTGCCACACAGCGCGTCCCGTCCTCGCGATCGCGATCACTTTTGCTTTGATCGCAATCACTTTCGCTTTCACGGCCGCGTGGCCGTTACTTTTACGGCCGCGCGGCCAATGCTTGTTACTCAAGTCGTGCTTTCCCCTCCTCCCTCTCAAAGCTGCTTTTCTGTTTTCTCGCAAGCCTGATTGCCTGCTGTTTGAGTCGAGTCGCGCTGCATAAACCACATTAACAAACCCTACTGCGCTGGCGGAGCTGATTTGCATAGTTCACCCCTCCCCCTTGCGCTTGGTCTCCTGTGAGGGAGGGGCCGAATCCGTGCAACGCTTCCCCTGAAACGAGGAACCTGCACCTCCATTCATGTCGACCTCTAGCCCCATGTACTTAGTGTCCAGTTCTTAAATCTCCTTTGAGGAGCTAAACAAGGCACCGTGAAGTGGCCGAGCGCCAAACTGGAATGTAAAGTACTTGGTTGAAGCCCACCTCCTCCTTTAAGTGGTTCATTCAGAATAATAAAAGGTAATGTTCATTGAAACACTCGGGCGGCGCCCTGTAGCTTGAATTATTGCATTAAACCTTCCGTGGGAACACTAAAAGTAGTTTTTTTTCTGATGGGTGCGTCAGTATTTTAGTTGAGTTTCCCGTCTTGTAAGATCGTTGGACATGTAAGAACTCGACAGACTTAAGAAATAACTTTTCAGACTCGCAGCTTCAGACCAATGGAGTGAGGACCTTTAAAACTTGCATTTCTCCCCGCCAAACTTTTATTCATTGCAATTTGTGACCTCTTACAACGTGTCTTTAGGCTTTTTTATGAGAAAACTGGAATCCTGGTTAATGTTTGAGCCGAATAATGATTTGGGGGTATTTGTTTGTGTTGGGGGGACCTTTGATAAACCCAGAATTGCCAAAATTTGAACCACATTTTCCGGTAGACTTTGCAGCACAGGGCTGCTGTGGATAGAAAGGTCTTGTTTCCATACCTGTGTGTAATAAAGAGGAACTGTTTCTGCAACAATATTACCAGGAACAGTCTCCAACTTGCTGGAACTGTCCCTGCAAAAACAGGACAGTTGGCAATTATGTCAGTCTCATGAAAGGACACGTCCTTCGTCGCTCTTTACTCTGCAGGACCTCATTTGCATGATGCAGGGTTTCAGTGAGTCCTGATTAGTCTATGATTTAATAGCTAATTTGTGTGTTTATTGCATCGGATGTGTTGGGAGTGCCTTTCATGAGTTGCATTTCACTGGCGGCCTTACCAGTGCTTTTGGGTGTAGAGAAGGGCCGAGCCCATTGCAAACGGCAGGGCACCGCTCCAGGTGGTTGTGAAACCACATCCTTTGTCAGTAAAAGTAAAGGCTGGGAGGGCCGGCTTGTTCTGCCCAATACACCTGTGCACCTTGCGTTTCAGAAAGCTCATGATGGGTGGTGCTGTTCTGAGGTGAACAAGAGTCACACCTTGCTTTGCAGAAAGCTCATGATGGGTGGTGCTGTTGTGAGGTGAATAAGAGTATCATCTTGGGTTGCATAAAGCTCATGATGAATGGTGCTATCTGAGTATGGGCACGCACTCAGCATCGATGTGCAGCATTGCACATGCTATGCAGAATGAGCTATGCTGCTGCAATGGCTGCATGGTTTAAGGGTTTGTTAAAGATTCACAGAACTTTTTGCCTCCTGTTCCCCTGCTTGAACCCAACTCAGTTGTGTGTAAGTAACACTCTTGTTTTTTTTTAGGCCTGCAAAATAATCACATCTGTGACACGTCACCGCCATTGTGCCCTTAGTAAAGTGACCAGAGCTTCATTTAGAAAAGCATAAGTACTGCCAGATTCCATCCACCTTAGCAATATGTCAGCGTGCATGGGAGAGGTGTTATGGTGCAAGTGTAATTTTTGTCTAGATTTCTATTGCTCTTTACCATAGTTCCCAATCTTTTTCACAGTTCTGCTTCTCTCATAGTTGCTGTAAAACCCCGCCTTTTTTATTTTACTGATACATGGGAAATGGACTCGACCTCTGATCTTCCCAGCATTCGACCCCCCGACTACAATGTACAATGTAATTATTTTTTTGTTTTCTTACACTTTGTGCTCTTATCAGGCCTGGTGCACAGTGTTATAAATCCGACCCTTTTTCTAGTGCCTGGAAAACTCCACCGGCTGTGGTTTGGAGTCCATGGTTTCTTGTACCCTTGTGCTCGTGAGTCTGGTGCTGTGGATACAGCACCCGAAAGTTTTCATAGTGTCGGTTCTCACTCCAAGTTGGATCCAAATGTAGATTAAGGAAGAGCCTCATGGAAGAGACAGAGGGATGAGCTGTCATTACACGGGCGGTCCCCAGGGCTGGGTCGATGGTATACAAAGCGACACCAGGCTTCGTCATGTAAACGTTGAGCATAATACAGAGGCGTTCACTCCAACCCCAGCTCACCTTGGTATTAACAGGTCTGATGCCCTCACTGCACCAGCCTACCAATCGTTTCACGTCTCAGTCTTGTGTGTGCAGGATGCCCGTCTGGCTGGGGTTTGAGCCAGGACTCCAGATAGTCAGCCACTAGAAGCCTTTGTGTGCATGGGGGTCTTGGACCCCCGTCCTCATAATTTCCCTAGTTCGACATAGAAGCAGTAGGTGAAATTGTGCCTTGTGAAAAGTTGCAGAGATTCTGCTTGGGTCACCAACACTGCTGGTCCAATTGTTATTTTGGCGTTAATGTACAACCGTAGGTGGAATCTCTCCCTATAAAAGATTGCAAGGTTTCTTCCCTTTTCATCCTGCAGATTTCTATGATTACGCTGTTTTGAGTGTAAACGCACAATATTCTGTGTGCCCAGACTACCACCCCCAGCTAGGATTACCTATGTAAATGCTTATATACAAGTGAAAAAAACCTTGTCTACAGACAGCAAAGAATGGTGCTGCACGATTGGTAACAGACACAAACGTTCAGCAGAACGCATTAGACAGAACACCTCCAAGACAGATGCCTGAGCACGGATGGTACAAGTGGTGGGCTGTTCCTGAGCTCAAACAGCACTTTCAAAAGTGATGTGTGGTGCAAAACGCACTGAACATAACTCTTCACGTACATCCAAAGGGCAATGCACGTTTTATAATGGTGATATGCTGTAGCACTTGCCACCTAGAAACACAGACACACTGCTTAAAATGTGCAGAGGTCCAGTGGTGCTCTTAGGAGCCCACTGCTGCAGTTGTTGAGTGCCAAGGATATCTAGTCTTGATTGTGTCTTTCTTCCCCCACCTTGCAGTTCCCTTCTCTTTGTCACTCTAACATGCTCTTTTTCATCCTTGCTCTCACCTTTGTCACTTCTTATCTTCCCCTTTTCTGCCTTTCTGCCTCTTGCTTTTGTTAAAGACTGATGTCATGAATCCGTTCCAGTCCCCAAAAGTGAGTGACAGCACCAGGACTCCTCTTTGAGGTCACTATGCGCAGTAGTAGTGTTTTTTTTCTTTAACTAATTCACCACCAGCTCAAATTAAGCACGCTACAAAAGCACTCATTCATACTCGTTGACGATAATCTTCAGTTTCGCCACTGAAGTAGGGTCAATAACCGACTGATCAACGGCGCAGCTCTGAAACCTAAAGCCTTTTGTTGACTTTAATGAAGTACCGAAATATGTCATTCTTCAGCAAAGCCCAGCCAGATGCCGCGCACCTTTAACGAGTGAAGCCGATTTTAATGTTAACAACCATTGGCATAGCCAATAGGTCTCGCCTTTGGGATCTTATAAGTGTTTAGGCATGCAACAGTTAATGTTGTTGCAGTAAGGATATTATGCTGCATAACTAAATACTTATAAGGTCCCAAAAGCGAGACCTATTGGCTATGCCAATGCTTGTTTTTAAATGGTGTGGTGCCTATTTGTAGTGTTTTCACTGTGTTACTGTGTGTGTGGTACACATACTTTACACATTGCCTCTGAGATAAGCCTGACTGCTCATGCCAAGCTAACCAGCGGGTGAGCAGGGGCTATCTGGGTGTGTAATCCCTTTACCGACAACTAGAGATCCCCATTTCTAACAACTAGCACACCTGATCTCTGCAGACGAGCTGCAACCACTGCCATCACCTGGTTAAACACCAGAGGATGCACTGGGGAGGCCAAAGGGGAGCACAGCAAACTGAAACTGCTCGTGGACCACAGGGAGCCGCAGGTAACAATATGGGAAGACAGTACAGGAACATGGAATTATGTGTCCTGCAAGTCCAGCGCTACCATCCACTCTCCTGTGCCCGGGAGATAGTACCTGAGCTAGAGTGAGTATTTTGAACTTCTCCTTCTTGAGGAGAAGTTGTGAGAGCGAAGGTCTAGGACATGACAAAGGCCTCTGTCCTTTTTTGGCACCAGAAAGTAGCGGGAATAACAACCACAACCCAGTTCTGGCACCTGCACTCTCTCTATGGCTCCCTTGGTAAAAAGAGCCATCCATCCCTTCCCATCACTGGAGAGATCGATGGTCTTACATAAGTTTGTTGTAAGTGGGTGGCATGGAGCAAAGGGAAGTCTCTAATGGGAGGGAGTAGCCCCTTCAGACAATCTGCAATACCCACCTGCCCGATGTTATGGACTGCTAGTGGGGCAGGTGATGGCAAATCATGCCACTCACTGGGCACCCATGATGATAAATGGGTGTAGTAAGAAGGTTTGGAGGCTGTAGCTGCTGGGATGGTGGTGGACTAATATGACAGCTGGCTACCCAACTCCCGGGGCCTGTAGGAGCTGCATCCGAAGCCATGCAGAGGCTAGAAACCTTGTGCACCATGGTGGCTGGGTGGGTAAGGACGCAGCTGAATGCCTATTCCATGGCCACAATAGGAACAAAAGGCAGATTGAGGGAGACGAGGGGTCATGGAAACGCTCAAGGAACTGGTAGAAGCCCTGTTGTCCTTAAAGTGCTCTAGCGCTGAAGCTGACTTGTCTGCGGAGGGCATGCCCATGAGTGATGTCTGGACATCCCCAAGAAAGCCAGTAGTACTGAATCTGGTGTGGCGTCACAGGGCCACTGCCAACTAAGCACTCTGCCTAGTGAGTTGCTGGTGTCTAGACCACATCTAATTGTGAACTTAGCTGCATCTCTCCATTTGACAACTGCCTGGGAGAGCAATGCTTGGGCACATGCACAACCTTATCCCACAGAGCATTGGAATAGCGGCCCAAAAGCCATGCGGTGTTCACTTCAATGCTAGGCTGGGTGAAGAAAACATTTTCTCTCCTAAATTGTCCAGCCTCTTGGATTCTGGATCCGGAGAGCAGTTGTTAATGCACCAGGATCTAAATGTGTAGTGGAGGCTTGGACCCCCAAGCTCTTCAGATTGGGGTGTTGGGTGAGGTCGTTTGGGTCGCCTGGAGCGGTTAGGTAGAGGCAGGCAATCATCCTGTTCACAGGAGTTCATATCCTGGGCTTTGACCAAGTCCCGAGCAGGATGTCAGTAAGTACTTAATTGAAAAGGAGAAGAGGTTCTGATGGGGACACTCCTGGCTGCAGCACTTCTGTCAGGACATAAGTCTTGACTGCCGCCGAGGGCAAACTAAGGTCCAGGACCCCATCTACCCTCTGAACCACTATGGTGAATGAAGCCTCCCATCACCGTAGCCACAGTAGGGGGAGAAAGGATGCCAGTATCTGAAGAAGTGTCCAGTCCACTGGCTTCACCCAGATCCTAACACAAGTCTATTGGTTCTACATAGGGCCGATATTCTTCAGGGTCCAGCAACTCCTCCCATTCATTCCAACTCCTAGCTTATAAGAATTGGGCTCAGGCTCGGATGGCATGGCTCTAGAAGGCGCCGGCGTTGGAGACGCCCCACGGGCTCTGTGTCAGAGTCAGGGATGAGGATGGGGACTGTGCCAAAGCCACTGGGAGCATCTTCCTCAGTGCTGGGGAAGCTCAAGGTGGTATAACCAGCACGATCTAGATCCATCTGTAGATCCTTGCAGCCTGACAGGCAGTAGAGCCGTCGGCATGGACCCAGTAGGGACGCCTCCTGAAGGCACGCCATAGGGAACAGGCTGCCCAATTATGAGGTGCCTAGACTCATACAATTCTTTTAATTGAACAGGGGTTGCTCCGGCTCTCAGGAACTCGGGGAGCTGCAGAGTTTGTCCAGGTGCTAGCTCAACTGCAGAGCCAGGCTTTAAGTACTGACATACCCTTGTCTCGACGGCTGACTGACAAGGTGAAATCAAAGGACGCTTCGACTTATTTTTCTTTTTGTGGGAGGGGGACTTACCCAAGCTGCTCGACGACTTAGTATGCTGACGACCTTGGACTCTGTGACCGCTCCCGGGACCTCGATCGCCGCAGCATCACACGTCCAGCCACTTGAAGCTTGAGGAATCACTCCCTCAAGGCTTCTGAATGAATGGTGCGGCAGTCAGAACAGGCCTTTGGGTCATGGTCTCATTCAAGGCACCACAGGCAAACAAGATGCGGGTCTGTCACTGGCATCTGTTGGTGACAGGTTCTGCAGAGCTTGGAGCCAGCCTTCTTCAATGACATTTTGGCCACAGCAGGAGAGAAGACCTCAAAATGACTTCAACAAAACATTGAAAAAAGCTCAGTCAAAAAGTGAAAAGCTCTTTCTGGGAATGCGCTGACTAGCGCAGAAAGAAAACAACTGATATCAGCGCATCTCGGTGGTGCCTATAAGGTGCCGCGAACGTCTCTTCCGGTGCGGATGATGCCGACACCACGGGGAGCCGAACACCACCTACCGGTGCACAGGGGTACTGCTCACAATTTTTTTTTCAGATCCAGTCTGATATCGGGGGGTAATTCAAAAGTAAGGAATCTGCAGCTATAAGTCTCTCTCAGATTTGGCTAAATGCCTTGACTCTGATCAAAACATTTGAACTATCTTTAATCCTCTGTCCACACTGTGAAAGGGGAAGCACCATATCCATGTGTTTAAAACTTCATCTACACACTTGAGCTACTGTACCAGAGTTATGACTTTGGCCCTGATTCAGATCTTGGCTGACGGGTTAATCAATCACAACGGGGACGGATATCTCACCCACTAAAATATAAATCCCATTCGATGTAATGGGATTTATATTTCAGCAGACAGGATATCTGTCACTGTTTTGATGTCGTAACCCTTCCCCAAAGATCTAAATCAGGCCATTTGTCTTGTTAATAGAAAAGTCTAAAGTATGAAGAATGTCACTACCTTCCACAACTGGCACCTAATTCCACAGCTAGTCTTGGTAGTAGAGAAGGGCATCTTGCTTTCAACAGCCAATTGTCTAATTAAGGATGCATACAAATTCCATGACGATTGTTAGACCTGACACCCTTGGCATGGCTTTCCCCAAATATTTTGCCTTAATTCTTCTGTTTTGCTGAATTTGTTTTGGCTGTCCTTAGGACTGCAATTTACCACAGCTAACCAGTGCTTAAGTGCTTGTGATCACTCCTCTAAACATGGTAAACTGTCACATTTAATCTACTTATAAGCCCCTAGTAAAGTGGTTCTGTAAACTAAATGCTGCCAGTGGGCCTGCAGCATGTATTGTGCCACCCACTTAAGTAGGAATGTCTCAGGTCTGCTTTTGCAGCCTGTTTGCAGTTCTAAACTGCCATTTCAATCTGGCAAAATAAACATTTTTGCCAAGCCTAAAACCTCCTTTATAAGACATTTAAGTTACCCAAGTGCTAGGTCCTAAACAGCCCATATGGAAAGGTGCATTGATTTTAAAAAGTTGGACATGTACTTTTATGTTTTGCATTTCTTTGTAGTGAGAAGCTCTTACATTTATTTTTCACTACTGCAGAGCCTACCTCTTCCATAGGATAACATAGGTTCACTTTAGTGCATTTAATAAGGGATAACTTTTGTTTGCAAACAGGTAGAAATATCATGTTTGGTGTCTGAGGAATTGTAATGTAAAACCCTCATTAATGGTGAAGTCAGATTTTAAGTCACAATTCTGAAAATGCTGCTTCTAGAAAGTTGCCATTTTCTTGTCCTAACCATTTGGAGCCTGCAGTCTGTAACCTGGGTCACATGACTAGGTGTAGTTGGCCTTTATGTATTCCTCCCAGACAGTATCACAAAAGGGAGATTGGGTGTTGGTAGGATGGGCCATTCTGACCTGATGGGAGGGGCAGAGCTGTCACCTACCACACTAGCACTTCAAAGGAAGTGTCTCAACACACACGCACACACACACACACACACACACACATGCAGAACTTCACATTAGCCTTTTGTGAACCTAAACATCCTGGGACCAGGAGGCGGGTATGACTCTTGGACCCACTCTTCAGTACACTCCTGGTCCTTTGGATGCTACAAAAGAAGGATGCCTTGCAGCTTAAGGCCCGCCCTCCTTGCTGAGAAGAAAGACTGGACGTGCATCCTTCATCTCAGGCTGAAGTGACTGATTAACCTCCTGTTCAGAGCTACAGTGCCATAACAAGTTCAGGCCTCCCTGCAACTGCTCAGCTAACCTGCTGCAACTGGAACTTCCTGAGTCCTGCTGGCCTCTGCAAGAGTGAGTCCCTGATTTCCAAGAGGTGCCTCCCTAGGTCCTGGGTCTAGATTGGCATCAGTGTGCACTTCTCGGACACAAAGGAAAAAAAGTATTGGACTTTTTGTGACTGCAAACGGCCAGTTCATGCCGAGATCTCGCTGCCCACGCTGGTTCTGCACTTCGCGAAACAGATATGACAGCCTGCGGTGACCGCCAATGAAAAGTCCAGAACGACCATCTGCTTTCTCCAACAGGATCTTGGTGTTGAAGCAACGACTGTCTGCAACACCTGGCCTGCACTTTACGCTATAGTGGCAACCATCTGCGGAGCTCTCCTCGTGAACTCCTCCATCACGAACTGGACTCTCTGTGCTGGCCTATGATAAGGTAACTTTTTCAGCAGGACTGACCTGGTTCCTGCATCCAGCCCATCCTTCATCGTGGTCAGCCTGAACATGTGATTTTCCCCCAGTCTAAATCAAGCAGA
Organism: Triturus cristatus; assembly: GCF_964204655.1. NCBI lineage: Eukaryota > Metazoa > Chordata > Amphibia > Caudata > Salamandridae > Triturus > Triturus cristatus. Next base: position 700,905,996 of record NC_140584.1, on the reverse strand, counting down.
AAACCACGAGTGGTGCTTTGTGCTTTTAGGAGCTATTCTGACCTAAATCTTTGAAACTGTGTATCTCTAGTTCTACTGATTGGATTTTTTTCATTTGGTGTCAAATAATTTATAAAGATGTACTCTATTGTTTCAAATTAGTGTGGGATTGTTCTTGTGTTGTGTTTTCACTTTATTTCTGTTTGTGTGTGGCATAAATAATTTACACATTGCCTCTAAATTAAGCTTGACTGCTTTTGTGCCAAGCTATCACAGGTTTAAGCACAGGTTATTTTAGCGACTTTTTGTTGTTTACTCTGACATGGATTGTGGTTGTTGCGAGAAGGGCTCACACCCCCCTCAACCAACAACCCAATCACTCACAAATATGAAGAAGCATTAAGACAACTGCTGAACACCCTACATGCCAAAAACCTTCCAAAAGGAAGAACTGCAAGGTGGTAATGCGCTCCAGTTACAACAAATGTCTTCTCAAGAGACCTACACATAGGCATCCTAATGAGCTAAGCAACCAGACTTGTTCCTGAAGGGCTGGTTGCATATCCTGCTTTAAAGAAGCTGGCTTTTTATGTAGTATACAAAAACGTATAAACAAATGGAGAGAGCGAGGATTACATTTGGGGTGCGTCCTAATTCCCAGGAGAACATTCATAAACAAAGTGGACGAACCCACTAGTAAAGATGACTCAGTTATGATTTTCGAGTGCCGGAAACCCACTAGGTTTGTAAAAAGAACCCTCACCCACCAACCTAGTTGGTGGCATGCTTCATCATAGGGTTCCCAACCGGGTAGCCGAGTGCCACCCAGTTGTGCTTCAACACCTGGATTACAGCGGAGTGGGATTGGTATTGTGTGAAGAAGTGCTGGAAAAGTGGTGCAGATTAAAAATGTCTCTGGGAATCCTTACTGACCGATTTTTTATTCCCGGTGGCCCAGGACAAAGTTAAAAGAAAACAGAATAAGGACAACATCAAGATTAATTGATCTTAGTTATCCATATGGTCAACATGTTTCAGCCACCTCAGAAATGGGTTTGGAGGCTTTCTTCAGGACCAGACTATGTGAAAAAAGAGTGATACTGTGGCAAAAACACACCATGTATATATATTTTTTACAGCACACACGCTAAGGTGTGCTGTGCATGCAGTGGTGTCTACGTACTTACGGACCCACTGGTAAAATGTAAAAACACTAGCTACTTGTTTGTTGTAGCTTTAAGCAGATCCCGGAAGGGGCGAACGCCTGTAGTCACACATTCGTCAAAGCAGGACGCCCGCCTCTGGTGCTTATTTCTTGTTCTTCTCAGGAATCTGGACGGGATACAAAAATGACCCTTATTGGTTTACAGGGCTAAGATTAATAATCTCAAATGCTCTCTCTTGTGGCAGTGTGGGCGAGCAGTTGAGGCTTATCAGAGGGTAGTGTTAATGCCTTTGTTTAACACATACAGAGTCAATCAATGAGCCACACACTGAAGAAGAAACTTGAAACCAATTTAGAAAAATAACATGTATTTTTATACTTATTTTAACACCAAGAACTTCATAAATGGGTAAGTACTTTCGTAATAGCAACTTTAGCATGTAAGTAAAATTGCCATTACGCCATAATGCTTACCTATGGAGAATAAGGCAGTTACTGCAAACAGTTACTGCAAACAGTTCTCAGGGGTTCCCTTCAGGACATAAGGTGCTAGGAGGCCAAGGTCCAAAGTACCACCAGCAGTTCGGATTTACCTGCCCTGGAGTGTCTGGGTGCAAATGTTCTGGATGGTTTGGTAGCCTTGCACACTACACCCTAGGCAATGAGGGGGACCACATAGAAACAGGCTGCAGAAGGGGATTTGGAGACAAGTCCAGCGGATACCAATGGGGGCTTGGTTTGTGGGGGTCCTGGGAACATGGTGACCTTTTCCTAGGGAGCTGCTGCATTGGTGGACACAGTGAACAGCAGAATGGTCAACCGGACATTGAGGTCAGTGTCTGCAGGCTGCAGGGAAGTGGCTCCTCTACTTCAATAGAAATGCTGATGGCTTGGCAAAATGCCGGCAGCCCTCTGAGGCTTTTGGAGGATGCACAGCTGCAGGACGAGTCGCGTTGTTGCAATTGTCGGGACAGGAGCAGGTAGGCAGGCAGGGTTTGGAGTCAAAGTCCACCAGCAGTCTTCAGTTCCTGCTTCTTCGGCTCTTCTTTATCCTATTCTTTCTTCATGTGTAGCTAGCAACAATTGTTCACAAAGAACTCATTTGGAAAAAAAATGTTTTTTCATTTTGGCAAATATTGATCCTTTACAAAGATCTAATCATAAACCGGAAATTGAGAAGGCATCTAGAATATGTAACAACCCATACACCTAAATGAGTTACTTAATTGCAATATAACTTGAAATTACGAAAAAGGTAGCCCGAAGAGTATATACATTTCTACTCAATTCAGCCGAAATGTGTAATCTATATATTCATCATTACAAAAAGATTTTTATCAAAAACACACACATGTAGAAATGCATTTACAATGCAGTAGTTGAAAAACAGTGACAATTGTGACCCCAGTGAAGTGTCTATAATCAACTTGTGATAAAACATAAAGTGACTGTATTTATTTAAAAAATGACAGGTTACTGGAAAGAAAGGATGTGTTGACGATTCTGATTGAATATTCCAGATTAAGGACCAGATTCTTTTCTAGTCCTTTTAAGACTATCTTTAATGGTTGCCGACGACGTTTCTACCCAACTAAGGATATGGGGATCTTTTCAGGACTGGGAATTCCTGGAGACTAGGGGCACTTAAGAGTCTGTAACAAGCGCAGTTTTGTCTATGGCATATGTCTTCTTTTTCACCACTTTTTTCAATAGTTCAGGCAATTCTGGGTAGATTCATACCATGTAAATTGAATGTCAATGTATAGCCCAGATCGTCAAGGAATGAGGACCGAGTCTGGGGTTCCAAGGACAGAAGCATCCAAAGTGATTTTAATTGAAAGAGCCAACTATGCCAATTGCTGTGATAAAAAACTCACCGCAGGCAGCTGATGCAGCGGCTCATGAACTGGCGTAATATGGATAAAGACAGATGGAGTGTTGAATCTCCCGAGATTCCGCTGATTGGAATCTTCCAACGGCGATCCGGGCTAGACACTGAAATTCAATTTACATGGTACGAGAAACCATCCTGAACTTTCATTCCCTAAAAATGTCTTAAGGAAATGCCAATCCAAATTTGTTTTGAGACAACCATACTTCTTGGGGATGATGGAGTATCTTAATTAAAGGCCTTTCCTTTTCCCTGCTTTCAGAACCAACTGCCTCGCTCCCTTTTGGAGAAGGGCTAAGACTTAAGAGTATATAATGCAGCTTTGTCAGAAAAGGAAGAGTAAAACCATATTGCACAATCTGACGCATCCAATGATCTGGGGAGAGATTTATCAATTTCTGGCAAAGCAACATTAGCTGACCTGGAACCGGCTTCAAGTAAGAATCTGACAAGAAAAACTTGGATTTTGTTGTAGTAAGAATTGAGGATAAGGAAAAGAAGCCTGCTTGTTGTCTTCCTGCAAATTAGCTATGCCCTTGACATGTTTATCTGTAGCACCTGCTGATCATTCCTGGTTAGCTGGTTCTTGTATCCACAGAATATCCTATTCTGCTAGTAGAACGTTCTAACAGGATGGAACGGCCAACCTCAAAGCATGTATAAACTGTTATAAGGACAAACTAGCCTTTTCCCCCAATCAAACTCTGCCCATTAAAGAGCATGTCCAGCAACTAAGCTTGGACATTTACAGAAAAAACCCATAGAACACGTCCAGGCATGACTCTATAATACTGCATAATACCCCACGAACCTTGCTCAGTGATCAGCCAGACTGCATAGCTAGCTTTTAAACCTCCATGCCATTCTTCAAGAGTTCTTTAAAAAGACCGTAAAAATGCACTGGCAGAAAGAACGTCGCCATCAAAGCTAAATTTACAGACCATTTGCACTGAACAGAGAATGTCATTTAAAAATGCAAGGGCTTCAAGGTTTAGCTGAAAGGTAAAGGCTGATTAATGGAGCACAAGAGCAGAGGAAGGGAATTCCACTGTTTTGCAGCTCTCACAGAAAAGGCTCACCCCACCAATCAGGAATAGGGGAACTTAGAAATCTCTGACATTTTGTTGGAGATAATGAGTGCCAAAGACTGACAGGCATGAATAACTAAACAGAGCAACTTGAAGGTAACTCTTGTAGTAACAGGCAGACAATGAAAGGTGTTAAATGGATTAGACGATAAAGGGTGTCAAATGAAATAGATGATGAAGAAAGGCAAATCTATTGTCGGCAAGTCCCGGAGAGGCATTTTAAATATGTTGTAGATTGTTAATGTACTAACAAATAGAGAGTTGCAGAAGTCCAGGGCAAGCTTTTTGTGAAAGAGTCTCATGGAAGAGATGGCAGACAATTAATTAACCTGGCTGTTTAACATGCGGTCCGAATGTAACTCAAAACAAGTGTCTTGGACCTCAGGTACTAGAGCTGGAACAAGACCCAATGATGTGGGTCAGAAACCCAGGGGAATATTCTGTGGACAGTCACATCAAGATACAATCAAAACCTCAGTCTTAATAAGTTTTAATTTTGATGAGTTATCTGCCAGCCACCACAAGCCTTCTTGAGCTGTATAAGCTAGAATTATCATCAGTATTCAATACAGTTTCCTATGAGCAGCTACTTGTGAGGTTATCGAAAGCTAGAGTACAAGTTCTGGCTTCGAATTGGATTAAGTCATATCTTCAAAAAAACTACAGAATTCTCAAGACAGATTAAAATCAGTCTGTCACCCGCATATTTCATAAATTTAAAACCAAAAGTACGAATGAATTGGGCTAGCAGCTACAAAAGTCACAGAAGAGTGGGCCTTTAAAGGAACCCCATGGAATTCTCTCTGTTAAAGTCTTAAAATCTGAATGAAATAGGAATGTAGATAGCCTGACATCTATCATGAAGATAAGACTTAACCAAATTTAAAGCCATACTCCAGCTCTTAAGAAACTATATTGAATGTTGCAGATAAATCTAGCAGCATTTAGGCCTACAACAGGCCTTGGTCTGCTACGGTTCTAAAGCTATCCAAAATAAAAACCAGAAGCTGCCTTTTGATAGTCTTTTCCAGTATTGCAATTGGAAACAATAAGTGTGAGATATGTCAATAGTTGCTCATAAGGAGGTATCCACTGGTGTGTTTTCAACAACGGAATAAACATTGCTTTTTTTGAAGCATAAGGTACATACACCTTAAGGATAGGTTTACAGCAAATTTCCAATAAAGATTACAGTAGATACAAAGACCCAGATCACCATATTACAAGAGGGTCAAGAGGAGAACCAAAAGACATAGTATTTACCACCTCATTTAGTTCCTCACAAGTTAACAGATCAAAGTTACAAATAGAAGGAATCACGGATTCTGGTTCTGATACAATGAATACCTCACTAGCCTCTGGAGCATATTGAGCTCGCCATGTATGACTGAGCCTTTAACAAACTAATTTACAGAAGAAACACAAGTATTTATGTTCAGCTAAGTTTACCATATGTTTTTCATAACATTTTAAATCTGTGTGATAAAAAGCTCTGAATATTTGCAAGTGGACAGAGTCTGGTAAAAAATATAGGCCAAAATAGCAAGGTAAGGAGATTTCAAAATCAAGGACATTGCTGGCTATAGCTTAAGGCCGGCACAATATAAACAAACACCGGTAAAGCCAATAGATCTCACCTGTGAATTTGCTAAACGCTTGTTTTTCACCTAAGATGGTCACCATATGAGCACAGACATGCATGTTGGCCATCATTGAGTGACTTTTCTTTTGCTTTAAGAACAATCTTTACAAGATGGTTGCCTTACCTACTCACAATTATGTGGTGACCATCTTTGAGCGATTTTAAAAGCATAAAAAAAAAGAGCAGTCATGCATCGCACATGCATACATGTTACCGTCTTTTTACTTTCGTTTTTAATTGTCATGCTAAAATGGCATTTATTACAAAATAATACATATGCATGGGATATAGTGCAAATAGGAAAGAGCGAGCAACCTGGTAGCGGTATGCAGTTAAATAATGCAGTTAAAATAATTTGGAAAAAAAGACCTATGAGGAGGACGGTTGATGGAAGAGGGTTGAGAATGCACGGTGTGGAGCAAATTGAAAAATGTGAGTAGCCTTGTAATTCTGTGTAGTAGGAGGGCCCTAGAAAAAATTATTTAAACAAGCATTTGCAATGCAATAGGTCTTGCATTTGTTGGAGCTTGAGCTGGAGCTATTGACATTGTAAAAGGCAAAAAAAAAATATTTATGTTATTTTATTTGCAGTAGAAAAAAGTGCACACTCTACAATATTATAAGCTTTTATAGCAACCGTACAGTAAAGCTATGGCTAAGTTAAAGTAAAGGGATGTGAGTGGATAAATAAAAATACAAAAAGGGATATTAAAAGGCAGGATGGAATGTATAGCAGGTGACAGGGACTACCTATTATTTTAGAAAAATGATTATACGAAAACGAGCCAATGCACAGATTCTGAAACCTGCGAACTCCAGGAAAGTAGCTGGCACCAGCGTGGTGACGAACACATGTGACAGAGCTAATCTGCTTTCACTAGGAAAGCGCTTCGGTTATGCAAACCCAGGTGGCACTAATAGGTTTACAGTATTAACTGTGGAACTTCGCACAGCTTGTTACACTCTAACCTTCCCACAGATAATTTTGGTGCTGAAGGTTAAGCAAAAGACATACATAGCTCTAAACCTAGTTCCCCTGTGGCCGTGTTCACATTTGTAATGCTCTAAAAGCGTAAACACAGAGCACATGTACATCAATAAAATATTGAAACAAAATTTCTTTATGTTAAGTAGTGCTTATATTTTGTTTGTTTACTTATTTATGTTTGTTTATTTTATAATGTTGCCTTGACACTTCCAAACATATTTAGTTATGCAACTACGTTTGTGTTGGACACCCAATGAAAGTGCAAGAAAATACACTCTAAGGTTATGACGAGGATATGAAATTTTACTTCAAACATATACTTTATATGTTTGCACTGCTGTTTGCCAAATGTACCAGTTATGTATATTTAAAATGAGTCATAATCTCTAAATTATAGTGAGAGGCCTACCAACGAGCCTGCAAACAACATCCAGAGTTTCATGGGTGGTGCACGAAAGTTAGAAATAAAGGGAAATAAACGAGATACAAAGGTTTCTTGGTTATCTCAGAGCACAAAGGCGCTTATTCTAAAAGCCTTCACAAGATTGCTAGTGTTCGCCAATTCATGAACAACATTGGAAGCTCAATGTGAAAAGGTGTCTTTGCATACAGCAGTACAGCAGAGGAGCACAAACTAAAGTATGTCATTACGCTGCAAACAGCTTGGCATGAAAGCAATCCAATAGCAAAAACAAAATAAATTGCAGGGCAACTAGCACATGCAAGTTTGTGATTCCATTGTTGGGTTAGACAGAGTATGCAGGCAGGTTTTATGTTATGTTATGTTATGTTAGTTTATTTTATAATGCGCACAGCTACCCAAAAAGGGTTTCCCAGTGCAAAGCTAAAAAGGGAACTCAGAAAAGGACAGCACAACAATTTACGCAAATTATTGATTAAATAGCCACGTCTTTAGCTTTTTACGAAAATTTGAATACAAAGATTCCTTGCGCATCGACAACGGGAGAGAATTCCAAAGACGTGGGCCCAGATATGAGAAAGAGCGACCGCCCACTCTTTCAAGCTTGATCCGAGGAATCTCAAAAAATTCATGGACATGAGAACACAGCAAACGAGCCGGTTGGTAAAGATGTACCAGGTTTAGCAATTAGTTAGGTGCCAGTCCATTTTTGATTTTAAACATAAAGCTCAGGGCTTTGAACTTTGTGCGATTTTCCATCCTGAGCCAATGCAAGTCTCTCACAGCCTTAGAGATAGAGGACATTCTAGGAATTTGGCAAAGCAGTCGAGCAGCAGCATTTTGCACCGTTTGAAGCTTGCGCATTACATCCTTGTTGATGCCCAGATAAAGAATGTTTCGATAATCCAGGCGTGAGATTACTAATGCCTGGACTACAGTCCTTTGGGCATCAGCAGGGAGCATCCAAATTATTTTTCTTAACCATTTAAGAATGGTAAAGCATGTGGCAGCAGTTTTTACTACATGTTGTCTCATTGACAATGTATTGTCAATGATAAAACCAAGATTACGGACGTGAGAGGAGGGTACAGGTAGGGTCCCATTTCAACAGGCCAGTGTTGGGTACCCCAGAGGTTTGCATTTTTTCCAAAGATAAGAACCTCCATTTTTCCCCGTTAAGTTTTAACAATTTAGATTGCATCCAGGTTGCAATTTTGCGCAAGCCCTTCTGCAGAGTAGATGGTCCAGAACTACTATCAGTCGTTAAGGAAAAAATGATCTGCCTATCATCGGCATAAGAAAACAATGACAGACCCGCTTCTTCTGCAATTGCTGCCAAAGGTTGTACATAAATATTAAAAAGAAGCGGGCTCAGAACAGAACCCTGTGGTACCCCATACGGTGAGGAGAAAACGTTAGAGGAGGCCCTGGAGGAAAAAACTTGAAAAGTACGATTAGATAAAAAAGAGGACAGCCACCCTAATGCTGATCCCGAGATGCCTAAAGATTGTAACGACTTAATTAATACGGTATGAGAAACCGTATCAAATGCAGCACTTAGGTCCAGCAAAATCAGTGCCACTGTGTTGCCTGCATCTAGGCGTTGACGTAACATTTCAGTTACGCCCAACAAAGTAGTCTCAGTTGAGAAACCTGCTCTAAATCCAGATTGTGCAGGATGTAAAAAGTTAGAGGATTCAACAATCAGAGACAGTTGAGAATTTACATGTTTTTACAGGATTTTTGAAAAAACTGGAAGAAGAGAAATAGGCCTAAAATTTGCGGGTTGGGAGGGATCCAAATTCGCCTTTTTTAACAAAGGAAGGACCATTGCGTGTTTCCAAATAGGCGGCATTACTGCCTCCACAAGAGAGGCATTAAGTAGTTCCATAACAACATTGAACGATGGCTGTTCAAATTGCAAAAGCATAGCAGCCGGAAGGGGATCAGCCAGGGAACCCGATTTAATACTAGCTAAAATTTTTAAAAAGAACTTATATTAAGTGGTTCCCATTTTTCCAGTTTTATCAGTGGGACAGCCCCAGCAGTGGGATCAACAACCAACGTAGTCGAAGTTGAAGAAGCTAAATTACTACTCTCTAATGTCAAATATATTTGTTCCACCTTGTTTATAAAAAAGTTAGCGAGAGTATTACATTGCTTTCCATCCAAAACAAGAGATGAAGGTTGTGTATCTGAACCCGCAAGCTTCTTAACCATCGTAAACAAAGTACGAGGGCAATTCTGCGCGCTTGAAATAGTAAGGGCAACATGTTCTGTTCGAGCTATTTTGCATAAGTTGTGATATTTTTTCAATGCACTTTTACAGGTGCATTTAGCTTCGAGGGAATAGTTCTTATGCCATCTTCTTTCCATGGCTTTACATTTACTTTTTTCAACTTTTAATGGCTCTGTGAACCAGGGAGCCGGAGGACGGTGATTCTTCGGCTTCCTTATAGACAGAGGAAGACAGACATTAGCTGCCTCAGTAATCCAATTATACAACCGCTCAACCGAGGCAGAAGATATAGAATCAGACAGAGGGACACTATTAGACAATGTTAAATTACATTTTTCCACATCCAATTTCCCCCAATTCCTGGATTGGCCTGATTTACCCAACGATGGCAAAGTCGGGGAATCTAGGATTGTGAATTCAATTTTAACAGCAAAATGATCAGACCAACAAAGGGGAAGTGCTGGGGGGCAAATGATATTAGACAAATTCGAAAAAAAGGGGTCTAAAAGATGTCCAGCTGTATGAGTAGGACCATTATTACAAAGCAAAATATTCATTGCAGAAAAATCTGAAATCAATGTCTTACTTGCAGTACATTCATCATTTTCCAGATGCAGGTTTTTAGTCACCTATTACTGAAAAATTGCCATTTTAGGTAGCAGTGTGGCAATCAAGTCAGGGAGTAAAGATCCCCAAGGATCAGCTGGCCCTGGTGGTCGATAAATAAGTACTCCAGACATAGTAAATTGAGCTGTAAGAGTCAATTTAAAAAGTGCGGCCTCCCAGTCAACTAAAGGAAAATCATCAAATTTGCAGGAGTAGCGTCTTTCAAAAACTATTGCTATGCCACCTCCTTTTCTGGAGGTTCTATCTTTTCTCACTATGGCATAGTTATCTGGTAAGGCACAGGCCACATCTGGTCCTGAGCATGCATTTAACCAGGTTTCTGTTAGAAAAATAGCATCCGGTTTTTCACTAGTCAAGAAATCAAATATCTCTTCCTTATGTTTGGACAGAGAGCGACAATTAATATTCCAAAAGTTATAAATGTTATTTTTACTCAAAGCATATCCACACTTTTGATGGGTGATAGAACCATCCGTACTGATAGTTCCAGAAATACTCGACTTCTGAGCATGTAAGCAGTACTTGCAACATGCACATATGGTGCTTTCCTCCGCGGGGCAGAGTATATTACAGTCTGTGCCCATCCTACCTCGTAGTTCAATCAATTCTTTAGCGGAATAATGTATCGTATTCGTATGGGTGGAGGCGATATGGGCATGACTCATGGCCCCTGGTCCCGGTTGGTCTCGGACGGTCGCAGACTGTCTTGCCTTTGTCGCGCCTACGTCGCGTGCCCACTGCGCGTGCCCACTGCGCGACCAGTCCATGGTCTTTAAATTTAGGCAGTGACCGGGCGGTGTGCAGCGACTGGAGCGCTGACCTCCGTCAGCGCGTGGCAAGTTAAAAATGGCTGCCGGCGATGATTAGCGGCCCGAAAAAGTAAAGTGCAAGCGTGCTTTCTGTTGATAACAAATTACAAACTAATCGCTTCCCCCGTAAAACAAGTTTCATAAAAACAGGTTTGTTAAAAATTCTGTAGTCTCAAAACGATTTCAAGAGCTAAATAAAAAATAATCAGTAGCAGCGATAGTACCCCCAAGAAATTCAGTATTTTTGTTCCCCCTTTATAAACAAAGTTAGTGCAAGTTTTAACCAAGCTCCTTATAGCGCCGCACGACCAGTCCAAGCCCCTTAGATATAGGCAGTGACCGGGCGGCGTGCAGCGACTGGAGCGCTGACCTCTGTCAGCGCGTGGCAAGTTAAAAATGGCCACCGGGGATGATTAGCGTCCCGAAAAAGTAAAGTGCATGCGTGCTTTCTGTTGATAACAAATTACAAACTAAGCGCTTCCCCCGTAAAACAAGTTTCATAAAAACAGGTTTGTTAAAAAATTCTATAGTCTCAAAACGATTTCTAGAGCTAAATAAAAAATAAACAGTAGCAGCGATAGTACCCCCAAGCAATTCAGTATTTTTGTTCCCCCTTTATAAACAAAGTTAGTGCAAGTTTTAACCAAGCTCCTTATAGCCATTTATGTCTGGCATTAGAACCTGGCACTCACAGGGACCATGAATCCATTCCTTACCCATGGGCAGGATGGAGGGAGTGCCACTGGCATGGTCCAGTGGAGAGGGTAATAAAATGGATCAAGTAAGCCCGGCCACAAGGTGACGCGCTCGTGACCCCTCTGTAGACCCGGGGGTTCGTTTGCAACAGGAGCTGCTGCCCCGAGGGTCAAAGACCCTCTGCCAGACTCTACTCACCAGCTGCCACACTTCCTTGTCCAGTGGAATTTCCCAGTACTGAAATACGAAAGAAGCCCAAAGCAAACCCAGCCTCCCCAGCCCATGAAGGGAATAGATGTTAAAGATATATATGTGTGCCTTTAAAAAACTAGAAAGGAATTGTTTTGTTCTGTTTGCTTTAGAAAAGCTGTAGAGTCTTCTCAGTCTCTTGTGAAACCAGAAAAACCTGCTCCTGCACAAGGCAGAATGCTTTTCTGAGCACGGTCTCAGAAGGAATGTTTTGCATCTCCAAGTCCCTCGCGAACACGGCGGTGTCTGCAGCTGAGCACATGTGAGCTGTATGCCGCGTTCCGACTGGCAAGATATTATCCTTTTTTAGTCAGCATACAGAGTGACGCAACAATAGTAAACTTGCCTTGCTGTTTTATTTAAAAGCGATTCAAATATCAAGAGATTACTTCTAAGTGGATGCAGTGAGGGGAAAAAATGCAGAGGTGCGTGGCTGCGATGTTTTGAGCGGAAGTATGCAGCGTCTCACCCTGTAACCTCCTCACCCTTTCCCTTGCGTGCCGTGGGAGTGTTTATGTGCTTGCAGGAGTAGACTGCCTTTGTTTACAGTTAAATGTGAGCAGGAATGCATTTCCCTGTTCCAGAAACCACAACCAAAACCAATGCTGAGCTATTAAACAATTAGTCTTCCTCTTCCATTGGTTCTCCGGAGCCCCAACTCAGAAGCACGTGGTCCTTGTTTTTGTTTCTCTAAACTAAAAGCAGGTGCTGTGCTGAAACAAAGCATGGTGCACATGTACATAAAACCTATGCGCATGGCGGCCCCTGAAGGGGGCACCATGGTAATAAATAAGTAGTCCCCAAACAACCACATCAGCACCTACAGTGCAAGGAAACTGTATTTGGTCATTGCTGCTGGACTAAAAATGGAAATGATGAGTGACGCAGCAGGTGGGATTACACTCCGTACAGTGATTACTGCAGGTCTTGCAGACAGTGCATGCATGCTGCCTAGGCTGGACCTAAAAATGCAAACAGAAAATGTGGAGATCGTACATTGGATGTAGGGAGGGGTGGCATGGTGCAGGTCAAATCAGCAACTACTAGTAGCAGTATGCAGCTCCCAGGTCCTTGAAAAAGTTGGGAGAAAAAAAGATGTGTGGCAGTGGTGATGGAGAAGAGAGGCAGAAAACAATGTACACCGATGGAGTGAAGCATGAAAAATAAATAGTCCTTGCACGTCGAGTGTGGAAGGATAATATCCATCCAATAAATACACAATGAAATTGGAACTTTTAGTGGATGGGACCAACAGAAGAACATGTAGGAACGTCATCATAAACAGGGAACTGAAATAGATGAGAGGCCTAAACCATTTTTACCTGCAACATTCACTTTCTGCAATTCAGACAAATTAAAGGATAAGTCTTCTTACCTGTAAGAATTTTAATCTGGTGAGAAAATCATTGACGTAACTTCCAAGTGGTTTGAGACTGGGGTAAGATTTTTTCATCCACATCCCAGGAATTTTGCCTTTAAGAATGCTGTTAACAACCTCTTCCAGTTCAGCAGACATAACTACCAACCCCTACAAAAATGTTTATTTTGGGGATAGGAAAGAAGCAAGAGAGAGAAGAGAACATATTTAGCAACATTGTTAATTTATATCCACTCCTTTTTAAGTATTTGAATTGAGAAATAATTGCATGGGTTCGACAACTAACCAGAAAAAAGTGTTGGTATTTTGTTGAAATATTTTCACTGTGCACTTACTTTCTAAAGTAGCAGGCCTACGAAAAAAGGCAACTATGAAAAATGTAATACAGTTAAAAGATATTTTACTTCTGACTTATTCTGTGGTGTGTGGTCGGGTTGCCAGCATCAACCACTGAGTACCTTTCAAAGTGTAGACTTGACATTTAAAAGCAACGAAACCTTTAGATAAATGTCACTGGTATTTCGTAACATTTACATTATCCGGCCTGCATTTATTGACATTTGTCCCGAAATATGACTCTTTCATGGAAGCATTCATACATTTTTATGGACAAGCACAAACACCCATTTCTATATTTGTATCCATTCTATGTTACAGCCTAACTGAAACAGTGATAGGTTTGAGTAAAATTGAATTAGATTTGGATCGACCTTTATTTATGTATTTATCTATTTTAGAATTTTATAGTGTGCTCTCTGTTACTTTTAATCTACTTCAAATCAAGATACAGAACACATTGATTAAAAAAACCCACGAGTGAGACAATGTTCTACAACCAAATGTCCCCTATCATACGGCAGGTTCATTAGAATGAGAAACTAATTCACAAACACCTAAGCAAATTCACATCTGGAAAAATATCGAGGCATATAATGAATGTAAGCTTGATACATAGGTAAACAGCTATTTCAATGTATTTTATTTAAATCTGCAGGCAGACAAACATGTGAAGGACACTCCTATTCGACTTCAAAATATTCCTTTACATGTGTCTACCATTATTGAATAACTATATATAGGAGTTAAAGTATTGATAAACCATTTCCTGCTAATTACCGGCAGATTGAATGAAGATGAATGTCCTGTTCATATGTAACAGTGAGTCCGACCCCGACAGTGCCTTCCTCTGTCACTCTCACACTGACTTTGTGTCCCCCACCATATCCCCTCTGTACCCACAGCACCCGGTCTCACGGATCAAACCTACAGCCTTTGGCAGCGTCGAGACGCCTGACGAACACTGTTTCTTTAACTGGGACGAGCTAGCAGCAGACCCCGCCCCCGACGAGAACGTCACAGAGACGGAGCCGTCATATCCCGGAAGGCGAGGACGAGAGGGGTGTGTAATCACCGGAGCGGAGAAGAGAGCGAGAGAAGGAGAACGAGAGGAGAACCGAGAGGACCGAGTGGAGAGTATCGTGGACGAGAAGAACGAGGAGACAACCAGACGAGGAGCGGAGGTGCCGGTAGCCGAGCCAGGAGGCCAACGACCCCGTGATTCGCCCCGCCACGTTTCCGAGGGAGAAGCATGGCACCAGCAGGTACGGGCTCGTATCTCGGGTTGGGCGGGGCTTCGTAGTGTGCCTAGAAAATAAGAGCCGTACCCCTCACCGTACCCTTTCCTCACTACCTTCGTCACATAGGTTAGGAGTTTTGAGCACGGTGATCCTCCTTCACTCCCTGGGCCCCCTCACAATATAACCTTTGAGCAAACCACTGATTCGCGTCTCCCTTCTGTCCCTTCTTCCCTCACCTCACCCTGAGGACCGGAGAACCGCCCTGTCACGAAGACCTCGACACCCTGGAGCGGAGGCAGAGAGGGAAGACGCC
Organism: Triturus cristatus; assembly: GCF_964204655.1. Lineage (NCBI taxonomy): Eukaryota > Metazoa > Chordata > Amphibia > Caudata > Salamandridae > Triturus > Triturus cristatus. The sequence continues at coordinate 700,890,934 of NC_140584.1, read as the reverse complement.
CCCTACCAGTCGCCGGACCCCGGAACTCGACGAGGAGAGCACCTTACCATACTATAGACCCTCAAAAGATAGAAAACGTGTACCTAAAAAGAATAAAGTACCTAGAGAAACAGCTCCTGTTTCAGAGCCTCCTTCCATCCCGCAACAAGTGGTGGAGAATGCGGGCATAAGTACAGGCATCTGTAAAGAAAAGATGGATGAACTCCTACAGCACATTATACAAGGACAAGAAAAGTTAGGATGGGTGGTAGAACAACAGCTGAAGTCCGCAGAAGCGGATAGAGAGACCTTTAAATCTACCATCGCGGCTCAGTTAGACGGCATCCAAACGATGATTCGAGACCCTGGTACCGGACCCGTACCAAATCCCAGACCAGCTCTGCCGGGACCATCCGGTATAGCTCTCCAGAAATACGTAGCCGGAGAGGATCCCGATGCGTTCCTCCTGAACTTCGAAAGAGCCGCTCTAGCCTGCGGATGGCCAGTAGAAAAGTGGCCTTTCTTTCTGGCACCTTTGCTCACCAGTGAGGCCCAAGCAGCCTATCAGGTTGCTAACGTGAATGGCACCGTTCCATATGGCACCATCAAGGCCATTATTCTGGACCATCTAGGCCTGGATGCCGAGGCATACAGAGTACGGTTTAGAAAAGAAAGAGGGAGACCCGGCGAGAATCTCAAGACTTTGTTTTTTCGACTAAAAATGGCTGCCGACAAGTGGTTGACCCCGAACACCAGTACTAAAGAGGATATCATGGACAAGGTGTACCTAGAGCAATACCTGGAGGCTCTACCCTTCAGCATTCAAAGATGGTTGCGGCAGCAGCCACACTTGACAGTGGCCCAAGCCATAGAACTGGCGACCTCATACGCACGAGCCCAACCTCGTAGCGCTCCATGGGAGACCGAAAAACCACCACGCCCCTCCCCGTTAAAACCAGAAAGGAAACCCCGACCTCCAGGAGAAACCCTCCCTCTAAAACCTTTCAAACCCGAAACCTACCCCATAAGAGGACCACAGTGTTTCGAATGTGGGACTTGGGGGCATATAGCCCGTTTATGTCCACACCGCAGATCCACCGAAGAACCCATGGAAGTGGGATACGTACCCAAGTCCGTCCTGTACAGCGCGGAACTTGGGAGTTCCTTCTACGTAAGTGTAATGGTGAATGGGAGAACAGTCAGGGCTCTTCTTGATTCAGGGTGCCGACAGTCTGTGATTCAAGGGAAGTTGGTAGAGTCCACACAGGTGCTGCCCCACTCAGTAGTAAACATCAAGTGTGTGCATGGGGACATAAAACCATATCCGGTGACTGTCCTACGCCTAGAGCTCCCGGGTGGGATTCAACATAGAGTAAAATTGGGGGTATTAGAATCCTTGCCTGAGGAGTTGATTATTGGGACGGACAACCCCGAATTCCTGGAGCTGTTTTTTCACTCTACCCGTAGGCCGTCCATACAGACCCAGAACTCCCTACTACAGCGTCCGGTCCATCCCGCGTATATCACCCCAGAACCATGGGTGGGAGACAAAAACTTTAGCTTCGCCCAGACCGATCGCTCTTTAATGCGTGGGAGCATGCCCACCAGTCTAAAGACGACCCTAACCCCACGTACCCACGATTCACCATCAGAGATGGGTTGTGATACAGAGAAGGAAATAAGGGCGAACCCCTACAGCTGCTGGTACCCTCCCCCTTTCGTGATCAAATAATGTTCTACGCTCATTCCCATCTCCTGGCAGGACACATAGGGAGTGAAAAGATGACTCAGAACGTACTTCGGCATTTCTATTGGCCAGGTATCTATAAAGATATCAAACTGCACTGTACAACATGTGAGGTGTGTCAAAAGAAAAACTTACACCGCCCTCCCCAGGTTCCCTTGCAGTCATTACCCATTATCGGGACCCCCTTTGAGAGGGTTGGCATGGACCTGATAGGACCCCTGCCAAAAACAAAGAAAGGGAACCAATACGCACTGGTTATAGTCGACTATGCCACTCGCTTCCCGGAAGCCTTTCCACTGCGAAATCCCACCACCAGAGTAATTGCGGATAAAATGATAGAACTGTTCTCTCGGGTTGGGTTCCCGAAGGAAATCCTGACGGATCAGGGTTCTCCGTTTATGTCACGCCTAATGAGGGAAGTGTGTCAACTAGTGGATCTACGTCAAATAAGAACCTCCGTGTACCACCCTCAAACCGACGGCCTTGTGGAAAGGTATAACGGGACACTCAAGACAGTCCTTAAAAAGATGCTCTCAGTAAGTGGGAAAGAGTGGGACGCTCTTCTACCTTTGTCCCTGTACGTCATAAGAGGACAAACCCAAAGCAGTCTGGGATGTTCGGCCTTTGAGATGCTCTATGGAAGGCAGCCACGCACGCTACTGGAGATGACCAAAGAGGCGTGGGAGAAAGAGACGGGGGAAACCCATGGAATATTGGAATATACCCAAGACCTGAAAAACAAACTAGGAAAATTGAGAGACCTGGCCTATGTACACCTAACCCAAAGCCAGACCCGCCAACAACACTGGTACGACAAAGGAAAAAAATGGAGACAACTGAAGATAAACGACTGGGCGTTGGTGCTCTTACCTTCGGCCACCCGACGGTTCCAAACGGAATGGATGGGACCTTATAAAGTGACCGACACCATTGGGAAGACCAGTTATCGTTTACAAATATCCCCTAGGAAAACACAGGTATACCATATTAATTTGCTTAAGAAATGGATCGGACCTCCGCCCAAAGTCGTCCACATGGCCAGACCAACACCCGAGCCCACTACTTCTACGTTGGGGGACTTGAACATAAACGACGACATAGCACTGCACCAGAGGGAGACCTTGCTCGAAACTCTGACGCCCTATGACTATTTGTTTTCGGATGTGCCTGGGAAAACATCGGCGATTGAACATCGAATCGACACTCCTCCTGGAACTGTAGTGAAGAGGAGACCCTACCGCATTCCAGCCGCCAAACGCCCGGCCATACAGAAGGAGGTCCGGGAAATGCTACGGCTTGGGATCATAAGACCCTCTCGTAGTGAATGGTCATCACCGATTGTAATGGTACCAAAGCCGGATGGAAGTACCAGGTTTTGCATGGACTTCCGAGCCCTAAATCAATTGTCCTCTTTCGATGCATACCCCATCCCACGGGTGGATGAACTCATCGAACAATTAGGTGAAGCCAAATATATCAGTACGCTAGATCTAACAAAGGGGTACTGGCAGGTACCCCTGAGGGAAGAAGACCGCAAAAAAACCGCCTTCGCAACACCAGAAGGATTGTTTGAATTCAACGTCCTACCCTTCGGCCTGCATGGAGCCCCCGCAACATTCCAGCGGTTGATGAATGAGACCCTTCGTGACCACTCCACCTTTACCTCAGCCTACCTGGATGACATTATCATCTTCAGCCCTAGCTGGGAAGAACACCTCATTCATCTCGCTTTAGTTCTTCAGGCACTCAAAAAGGCAGGGCTACACATAAACGCAAAGAAATCCCGGGTGGGCTATCAAAAGGTAAAATATTTGGGGTACATACTAGGCCACGGGGTTATTGAACCCCAGATCGAGAAGGTCCGGGCTATTTCAGAAACACCCTTTCCCACCAATAAAAAGGAAATGAGAGCCTTCCTCGGGTTGATAGGCTATTACAGAAGATTCATCCCCTCCTTTTCGGACATAGCCTCCCCTTTGACAGACACCCTAAAAAGACAAATCACCCCTCAGGCTTTTCAGTCCCCGTCGCCGGCTATGTGGAAAGCCTTTAACACCCTGAAAGGGATCATTACCACAAATCCTGTTCTGGCATCCCCCGACTACTCCAAGCCCTTCATCCTTCATACGGACGCCTCCGACTATGGGGTGGGGGCGGTGTTATCGCAACAGACGGACGAAGGAATCGAGCACCCCATCCTGTATATCAGCAGGAAACTGTTCCCCCGAGAAGTGAAATATCCCACAATTGAGAAAGAGTGTTTAGCCATCAAATGGGCAGTGGACAAATTGAGGTATTATCTGGAAGGCCACCCGTTTACACTCTATACAGACCATGCCCCATTACAATGGATGAGCCGCAACATGTCGAACAATCCCAGAGTGTTGCGCTGGTTTCTGTCACTACAACCCTTTTCCTTTACCGTCCTCCACCGTAAGGGTGTTGAGAACGGTAGCGCGGACTTCCTCTCACGACATCCTCTCCCCGATCGGGAGAATCCAAGGGGGGAGGTGTGTAACAGTGAGTCCGACCCCGACAGTGCCTTCCTCTGTCACTCTCACACTGACTTTGTGTCCCCCACCATATCCCCTCTGTACCCACAGCACCCGGTCTCACGGATCAAACCTACAGCCTTTGGCAGCGTCGAGACGCCTGACGAACACTGTTTCTTTAACTGGGACGAGCTAGCAGCAGACCCCGCCCCGACGAGAACGTCACAGAGACGGAGCCGTCATATCCCGGAAGGCGAGGACGAGAGGGGTGTGTAATCACCGGAGCGGAGAAGAGAGCGAGAGAAGGAGAACGAGAGGAGAACCGAGAGGACCGAGTGGAGAGTATCGTGGACGAGAAGAACGAGGAGACAACCAGACAAGGAGCGGAGGTGCCGGTGGCCGAGCCAGGAGGCCAACGACCCCGTGATTCGCCCCGCCACGTTTCCGAGGGAGAAGCGTGGCACCAGCAGGTACGGGCTCGTATCTCGGGTTGGGCGGGGCTTCGTAGTGTGCCTAGAAAATAAGAGCCGTACCCCTCACCGTACCCTTTCCTCACTACCTTCATCACATAGGTTAGGAGTTTTGAGCACGGTGATCCTCCTTCACTCCCTGGGCCCCCTCACAATATAACCTTTGAGCAAACCACTGATTCGCGTCTCCCTTCTGTCCCTTCTTCCCTCACCTCACCCTGAGGACCGGAGAACCGCCCTGTCACGAAGACCTCGACACCCTGGAGCGGAGGCAGAGAGGGAAGACGCCCCCTACCAGTCGCCGGACCCCGGAACTCGACGAGGAGAGCACCTTACCATACTATAGACCCTCAAAAGATAGAAAACGTGTACCTAAAAAGAATAAAGTACCTAGAGAAACAGCTCCTGTTTCAGAGCCTCCTTCCATCCCGCAACATCATATTACATGATGTCCAATCTACATGGCATGAACCGGACCGTGGAAACTCGCATACTGCATGTGCAGGACATATATAGGCACGAAAACCAAATAAATTAGGAAACGTATAAGGCAACATATGTCCCGCATGAACTGTGACGTCATGACTGCCACCCTTGCCATTCACTTCAAGGAGTCAAGACACGCTGTCATTGATCTCAGATGGACCATGTTAGCTAAAATTTAAAAAGATCAACAAGGTGGCAATATGGAAAGACAATTACAGTTCTTTGAATCCAGATTTATACAATGGATTGACACTGCGAACCGAACATCAATGCCTCAGATCAAATGTTTAATTTGAATAGGTTTTGATCACAATCATTCACGCCTGCACCATTTTTAGGTCGAGCCTGGGCAGCGCATGCGCTGCTCTGCGCGGCATGCTGTAATGAGGTAGGGTGTTGAAGCTCCGCTCACTCCCACACCCATATTGTTAATTGGCTTGTGTTATTGTCCACTGTAAACTGTTGCTGTTCATTGGTACCGCCTTTTCTCATTCTCTAACCTCCCATAGCGACACCCCCTGTTAGGTGTGTTGTTAAATGGTATGTTGTGTTTCGATTTAGATACCTATATATAGGTTTCCCTGAATCATGTCCTTATATAGGCACAACTCGCTTTGCCCTTATTTAGGCATAGAATCCCAGCCCTTATTTAGGCATTAGCCATGCTAACCAAAAGGCATGGTCACCTACATCCGTCCATCCCACATCACAAGGAGTTCTTAGAAACCAGACCCTTAAGTAGAACAGGACTTTCCCTAGCTAGGATTATTGATTTCTCCAAGAACTCATCTATTATGCATGAACTACTATTCCTTAGGGGTTCATCCATGACATCTTCCTCTGCCCGACTTTACATCAATGCTAGCATTCCTAAGCACCTTCCAGGTATAAATATACTTTCCATTACCATGGCAAACCATGGCACGACTCAGCATGACTTGACTGCACGGTTCGCCACGGCAAGTTCGGAAGAGACCACATCCCGTTCTGATGCACTAACCAGACGCTGGCATCCCTGCTTGCAGAGAATCCAGCCTCCAGTGTTCTGACTCCCTTCGCGGGGTGTTAGAGTTTGAGACCCTGATAGAGATTCCTACCTTGTTCATTCTAAAGGTATGGAGCCGACTAGAACCTAGAGGGACTCTTGGCATACTAAACTTAGTATATACCATACTATAGAAGACAACACCTACTTCTTACCTCGCACTACACTTAGGTTAGGTACACGAGAGTTGGACTATTTAGAAGCATCAGACGAGTATGCACTTTTTAGCCTGTGTTATTTATGTATGTATACATGAATATAAGTCATAGCTAAAAGACAATGCTAATGCAGTATTATTTCTTCTTACTGCTTATGCTGTGTGCATTATATCTTACTTTCTGTCTAATGATCGTAACAGCTCATATCTCTTACACGAGAAACAAGACCGTTCAATAAAACCTTTTATTGAAACGCCTGTCTATCTATTTCTGTGTAACTCTGGAGAAACTAAGCATGCACGATTGACTGAGTGAAACTGTTATCTATTGTTTCCACGATTCTGAGACATGTTCCGATTCTAAGGGAAACAAAGTTGTCATGTTTATGCGGTTGTCAGAATCTAATCCCTTCTTGTTCATTCAAGATGTTTCTAGTGACCTCTGAGTTAGCTGGCACACAAAGTAATACTGACCTTAGTCCTATGCGAAAACTATAGTGTATATTATTCCAATGCGCAGAGCCTATAAGGGAAACAGGAACTACACTACATGGCGCCCAACATAGGGTAAAGCAAAACCAAAGGGGATGATGGACGTGGTGTTGAACAATACAAGCACTCAACACCTGGTCAACTGATCTGGGTTTAATCCATCATCATTCTTTAGCTCACTCCGCCACCCCAGTTCAGACAAGGCCATATGCAAAACAGTCTGGGAACAGTCTAGCCCGAACTGCCAAGCCATGTCTTCCCTGGACCGGAAACAAGCATCCTGGGACCGGTTTCTGGCTAATCAGCCGTCATCAGCCAGGCTAGCTTGAATCCAGTGGCAAAGTGAGCAAGGGACCCACGTCTGGGCATACCCTGCCAACTTAGGACAAACAAAGCAAAACCAAAGGGGATGATGGACGGAGTGTGGAACAATGCAAGCACTCACCCCCAGTTAACTGATCTGGGTTTAATCCATCATCATTCTTTAGCTCACTCCGCCACCCCAGTTCAGACATGGCCATATGCAAATCAGTCTGACCCTGTGCCTCATGGGAACAGTCCAGCCCAAACTGCCAAGCCATGTCTTCCCTGGACCGGAAACAAGCATCCTGGGACCGGTTTCTGGCTAATCAGCCGTCATCAGCCAGGCTAGCTTGAATCCAGTGGCAAGGTAAGCAAGGGACCCACGTCTGGGCATACCCTGCCAACTTAGGGCGAAAAACAATTGATTTAGGCCCATATCTCTGCACTGGGGTGAATGTATGACATTGTTCTGCATTCTGTCCATCAACTGTTGTTTTTGCATTTGTCACCCTGAGTGGGAAGTGTATGCCCAGACGTGGGTCCCGTGCTCTCCATGCCACTGGAATCAAGCTATCCTGGCTGAAGAGGGGTGAAACCCTGAAACCCGTCCTAGGATGCTTGTTCCCAGTCCAGGGAGGACCTGACTTGGCAGTTCGGGCTGTACTGTTCCCATGAGGCACAGGGTCAAGACTGATTTGCATATGGCTGGGTTCAAACTGGAACGGCATGGTGAGCAAACAAACAATGGATTTAGGCCCAGATCTCTGTACTGGGGTGAATTTATGACATTGTTCTGCATTCTGTCCATCAACTGTTGTATCTGCATTTGTCACACGAGTGGGAAGGGTATGCCCAGACGTGTGTCCCGTGCTCTCCATGCCACTGGAATCAAGCTATCCTGGCTGAGGAGGGGTGAAACCCTGAAACCGGTCCTAGGATGCTTGTTTCCAGTCCAGGGAGGACCTGGCTTGGCAGTTCGGGCTGTACTGTTCCCATGAGGCACAGGGTCAAGACTGATTTGCATATGGCTGGGTTCAAACTGGAACGGCATGGTGAGCAAAAAAACGATGGATTTAGGCCCAGATCTCTGTACTGGGGTGAATGTATGACATTGTTCAGCATTCTGTCCATCAACTGTTGTTTTTGCAACGTGGGGTAAGGCACTAATTTAACGCTAGGTACTTGGAGACCACTTGCACAACAAGATAGCCACCATATACATGAACATTGATCCCCAACCGACGACCTCCTCTGCCTCCCCACTACCACGAAGACAGCCACTGACCACACCTGCTCACCACATAGGAACAACTCAACACACCGAACACTATGGCCTTAATGAACTCCATCAATTTGGAAGCACCCTCCGATCCATGCCCCATCAACTCTTCAACCCTGGAAGCGATGAGATAAGCCACCAGCTCACCACCATCCTCAATGCCTCCAGTGCCCCAGCCACATTCCCCAATGCCTGGAAAATCTCAAAGCTCGAATCCCTCCTCATGAAGCCTTCTAGACCCCAACGATCTCCAGAACTACTGCCCCATCTCACTGCTTCTGTTCCGCGTAAAAGTCATGGAGAAAGCCATCAACCTCCAACTCACCGAACACCTGGAGAGAAACAACCTTCTAGACCCCTCCCAATCAGGATTCAGAGCCAACCACAAGACTGAGATGGCCCTGATCGCTGCAACAGATGACATCCACACCCTACTCGACAGAGAAGAATCAGCCGCCCTAATCCTTCTCAACGCTTCCGCAGCCTTCGACACCGTCTCCCACCACGCACTCATCAAACGACCGTACCAGATCGGAATAAAAAATGATGCTCTTAGAAGGATGGCATTCTTCCTCACAGGACGCACCCAGAGAATCTGCCTCCCTCCTTTCACCTCACAACCCCAGTGCACCATCTGGGACATCCCCAGTTATCATCCCTCAGTCCATCCCTCTTCAACAGCTACATGAAACCGCTAGCAGACATCGTCAAGACTCACAAAATCAATATAATTTCCTACACCAATGACACCCAGCTCATTCTCTCACTCTCAATGACCCCACCACTACAAAGTCCACCTTCCACTACTGCATGAAGAACATCTCATCCAGAATAAAGGACAATTGCCTGAAGCTCAACACGGACAAAACCAAAGTCAAGACAAGTCAAAGACAAGACCCTGAGTTCTGGAGTGGCTTTGGGTACCAGCACCACTGGGCTGGACCAGGAATTACTGGAATGTTCACTCACTTACAATTCCAAATCTTGGAGACTTCCTCCTTAATGCTGGCCCTCACTTTATCTGACAGCCTGTAGATTTCATTTTTGACTGGCCGGCTGTCTCCAGTGTCTACATCACGGGTACGCAAGTGTGTAGGCCCAGGAGTGATGGAGAACAGGGAAGCAAACTATCCCAAAACTGGTGACAATACCTATGCTGTTCTGGGGTCAGGGTAGGAGACGGGCAGACACCTTCCACTGATCCATCTTTTTCTTTGGATGATAGGAGGTCACTCTCCTCCTCCACTCCATTATCTGTCACAAGCAGCATGGTGACCTCAGAACTCTATTCATAGTGGGGTTTGAGGCAGTTCATATGAAGTACCCTTAAAGGGTTTCTTAGGGTCCTGAGGTCCACCAAGTCGGTGGCCTCCCCCTTTCTCGCCTTCACCTCATATGGCCCTATCTAATAGTGCTAGAGGGCCCTGGGCTCCACTGTCTCCATCAACCACACTATCTGGCCAGCTGAAATTCCACCAGAGTGACCTTCTGGTAGTACTAGAGTTTCATGACTTCCTGGTTGGCTTCTGGATTTTTATAGGCCTTTTTCCTGAACTTTTGTATCTGGTTCCTGAGGGCCAGCATGTAGTTAACCACATCTGAAAAGGTTTTTTGGGAGCTTGTTCCCACCCCTCCCTAACCAGACTGAGAGGCCCCCTAACAGGGTGTCCATATAGGAGTTCCATTGTTCTGAACTCAACTCCCTTCTGTGGTATATCCCTGTAGGCACAGAGAAGGCATGATAAGAGGACATCCCACTTCCATTTCATGGGCTCAGGCAGGCCCATAATAATCATGTCTTTCAGTGTCTTGTTGAATCTCTTAACAAGCCCATTGGTTTGGGGATAGTAGGGTGTGGAGAACTTGTAGGTTACCACTCACTCTTACCATATTGATTTCATATAGGTTGACATGAAGTTGGTGGCCCATCAGATATCATTTCTTTGGGGAACTCCACTCAGTGTAAATGCCTATCAGGGCCCTAGCCACTGCAGGTGCAGTCACAATCCTCTGGATACTTAGTGGCATGGTCCACCAAAACCAGGATGAACCTGTTGCCTTAGGGAGTTTTGGGTCCAAGGATCCAACAATGTTGATGCCCATCCTTTCAAAGAGGGTACCAATGACAGGTAAAGAATTCAGGGAAGCCTTAATCGTTTTCTATGTTTTCCCACTGGCTGGCATGGAAGATGCGACATTGCCTACAAAATGTGTCTGAGGATGTCTTCATCCAGGGCCAATAGAACTGGGAGACAAGCCCGGCAAAGATCTTGTTTTGCCCCAGATGTCCTGCTATGGGACTTTCATGAGCCACCCCAGTAGAAAGGCCATGTAGCAATGGGGGACCACGAATACATATATTTCCCAATGCACAAGTGCCTTAGGCTCACTACACAGGAGGCAAGTCTCCCAATAAATGAGGTGATCTCCAGAGGTGTCACCAGCTGCCTCGGCTTCAGGTTGCGGCCTCATGCCCTCTGGGCTTGGGCACTCTCTCTGAGCCTTATACAACTCCTCAATGGTGTGCCCACCCTCAACTTGCTATCCAGCAAGCTCAGACAGGTGTCCAAGAGCAGCAATGTCCTCCCCGGTAAGTTCTGGAACAGATGCCTCCAGTGCCCCATGATCCTGTTTCAAGTGTGTTCTAGGGCCTGCCTTCCACACCCCTTGCCTTTCACTTTCTTGGCAGCTGCCTGGGCCATTTTTCTAGGCTCCAGGCTCCGTTGATTCCCCTCCTGGGCTGCCATGGGTCACTTGCCATACAAACATACCCACTCAGGAAACCACAACATCTCCAGCTGTGACCTGAGCTCCACTTCCTTTCATGTAGTGTGCTCTAGGTCACTACCTAACAGGCAAACCACAGACATGGCAAGCCTCACAGCTACCTGAAGAGATAAGAGACTGACGCACCACTCAAAGGGAACCAGCGCCAATGGATAGTGACTCTCACGGTTGTTTGCTACTACAACCTGATGGAATTTATTGTGTATCACCTGCTCTGAGAACACCAGATGACACCTTAGCTTAGTCATGCTGGTCAATGTGTCTGTCAGAGCCTCCACTCTCTGCTCATTGAGGGTGACCCACAGCCTGTACTTGAAAGTATTGGAGGGCATGTGGGTTTTGGGCACTATCTCTCTGTCACCCAGGGACATTAGAGTAACTTCAGCTGTCACCCCACACTAACTAGGGGACATCTTCCCCACCCAAATGCTACAATGGCAAAACCCTAGTTCTGCTCACCAGTAGTGGGTGGTGCCCTCTTAGGGCACTTGGGATCAGCCTTTGAGTGCCTATACTTGTGGCACTCATAAAACTTGGGGACAAACTTTCTATTACCCTTGTCCCCAAACCCAGTGTTCTTATGGTTAGATAGGGGTTGGGACCCTTTCCTTTGAGAAACAGTTTGAGGGACTTGAAATTACTCATCCCTAGTTTTATCTTCCCCTCTTCTTCTGGTGGGGACCCTAACCACTCTTTGAAAGTTTCCCCAGATCCCTACCTGTCAACCCTGGTGCTGAAACAGTGGTTCGCCTCCATAGAAAGCTCCCTAGGGTCAGAGAGATTTCTATCAACTAGGTGTTGGCGCAGTTCTGTAAAACAAATGCTGAATATGTGCTCCTTGGCAATCAAATTGTACAGCCCCTTGTAATCTCTGACATCACTGACATTTACCCAACTATCCAGTACATGGTGGACTGTTCAGGCCACTTCTGGTGGTCCCTAACCTTTTGCCTTTACTTTTCTAGGGTAAGCTCCTATTTCCTGGTGAGAGTGTCCTTCATGCTGGGATGCCTCATCCTGTACCCTTTCCATAGGGTTGACAGGGCATCCCTCCCTTTACTGGGAATGTGTCTTCAGAGACTGCCCCCCAATCCTTTTCAGGGACCCTATACATCTCAAGAGCAACCTCATAGTCATCATACCATGTATCTATATCATCCCCTACAGCAAAGTTAGGCACCAGATCCTTAGAGATGTGAACCATGTTTTCTCCAGTGGATACTGTAGTATTTCTGCCACCATTGCTGCTGGACTCTGAGACTTGCCTGGATTTGAGCACCAGCTCTTTCATGTTCATCTCATGCTCTAGCAGTTTCTTTACAGCCACAGCCCTCTCCCTGGCCAAGGCACACTTTGCCTCAGCCCATCTCTCCTCTAAGGCAACTTCTTTACCTCAAAGGAACTTTTCACGGCAGCCTCCTCCTTTGTTGCTTCCATCTTCAATTTGGCCAGCTACAGTTAAAGTTCTCTATCAGTTGTTCTGTCCTCCAGCTCCTCTGGGGACATACAGTGGGAAGACACTGCGTTCTGCTCAGATAATAGGCTCCACTCTTGGGGATTAGTTGTCCTCCTCCAAGTGCTGCAGCTCAGGACATATGCCCGGGTGCTCCTCCTATTGCCCCATTACCTCCTTCTCATCCTGTGATGCACCTAGCATCTGGTGGGCCTCCTCAAAGGCTCTGAGAGCCTTCTGAAGCTCTTCCTTCTTGGAGCTCCACTCTTTAATTCATATGTAGGTTCCTTAGGTTGATATTCTTGTGACTGTTTGTAAGCCCAAAGCCAAAACGTGTTTCGTCGCTTCACGTTCAATTAACATGAGGTACTCGAGGAAGACGGCGTGAGGGGGCGATTACCTTTAGACACAGCTGACTTGAGTGACTGGGCTCTTGATTTTGGATCCTTTGAAAGAATCGTATTATTCTGCCCGCCCGCTATTATCCACGCCAGAGGTCAGTGTGGGTCGGAATTAACACCACACTGAAACGGTCCCTAAATGGAAAATCAAGCCTTGAAAAAGTCGCATGTTAATTGAACGTGAAGCGACGAAACACGCGTTGGCTTTGAGCTTACAAACAGTCACAAGAATATCAACCTAAGGAACCTACATATGAATTAAAGAGTGAAGACTTCAAGATATACAATGTGTACTACTGACTTATATGTTGTCTCATGTTTATTTCGTATCTTTTGAAAATCAACGTGTGCTAGGGACTTATGTTGCTAATTGTTTGCGGCCTAGGCTGCTGATTAGGAGAGGCTGGTGGTTCACTCCTCCTTATAGCACCGTACTAAGCTGGGTAACACATAAAAATCTTAGTGAATATTTCTGGCAGCGCCTGTCCTATTACTCATACCACCTTTCTTCTAGTAAAATTTCTTGGAGCTCTTCTTGGCTGGAAAGCCCCTGTCCTAGCAGAATTTCCTAAGTTCAGCTGCAGTGTAGCTCTCCCGGTTGCTGAACTCCAGCTCCATCCTTGCAGGTAGGGACTCAGGTGCATACAGTTAGGTAGAGTGAAAGTGAGGTTGGAAAAAGCAAAAGTAGCCAATTAGGGAGAATTTAAAAGAAATTGAATCTGACATCAAATTATTTATATGAGATTTTCAAAATCACTGTATTGCATTGCAGAAACACAAGTACTGAATACCTCCACTGCACACCAATGTGAGAAACTAGGTTGTTGGTTGAGGGGGGAGTGAGCCCTACTCAAGCAAAAGCCATAATCCCTGTCAGGGTGAACCACTAATGTCAACAAATTAACCCTCTGGGAAGCTTGGCACAAAGCAGTCAAGTTTAACTTAGAGGCAATGTGTAAAGTGTTTATACAACACTTCAAACAGTAATAAAGTGAAAATACAACACAAGAAAAATCCCACACCAATTTAGAAAAATAGAGTAAAAGTTAATACATTATTTGACACCATAATGACAAAAAGCCAATCAACAGAGCTGGAGATATGCAGTTTTAAAGATTTCAGGTAAGGATAGTGCCTAAAAACAGAAAACTGGACTGGGGTGGCGGAGTGAGCTAAAGAATGATGATGGATTAAACCCAGATCAGTTGACTGGGGGTGAGTGCTTGCAATGTTCAACACTCCGTCCATCATCTCCTTTGGTTTTGCTTTGTTCGCCCTAAGTTGGCAGGGTATGCCCAGACGGGGGTCCCTTGCTCACTTTGCCACAGGATTCAAGCTAGTCTGGCTGATGACAGCTGATTAGCCAGAAACCAGTCCCAGGATGCTTGTTTCCGGTCCAGGGAAGACATGGCTTGACAGTTCGGGCTGGACTGTTCCCATAAGGCACAGGGTCAGACTGATTTGCATATGGCCATGTCTGAACTGGGGTGGCGGAGTAAGCTAAACAGAAAACCACCACTCTGAAAGAGTTACCTTCTCAAGTCCAGTGCAAAGACATTTGTTAACGGGGAGGAGGCTGCGAGGAGCAGGGAGAACGCTGCAAATGGTCATCACTGCAGAACGAAGATCCTGTCAGGCATTGAAGACGGTTCTTCTGGAGATTCACACTGGCACTCACAGCGGGCTATCGATGCTGTACCTTGAAGTACGGATCTCGCATTGCCAGTCATTGCTGGCACTCACTGTAGCCTGAAGGGTCGGGTTCACCGGAGCTTGCATTGGCGGGAGGCAGGATCTTGGCACAAACTGGCTCGTTCACAGTCGCAGAGAGCCCAAAACTTCCTGATTTTTCCTTTTCTTCAGGGAGGAATTCAACTGTGTCACACCAAGGGTCCAGGACCTAAGGGACACCTCTTGGGGATAAGGATCTCACTGGAGCAGAGGCCAGCAGGGTTAAGGCAGGTCCAGGCAGCAGGTCAGCTGGACAGATGCAGGGAGGCCTCTGGAGCTTGTTATGTCTCTGTAGCTCTTATAGGTCAGTCATCTGGCCTTTGGAGTCACTTCAGCTTGAGATGAAGGGGGCAAGTCCAGTCTTCCTTCTCAGCAAGCAGGGCAGGTTTTAAACAGCAGGGCAGTCGAGTGCCCATCTTCTGTAGTATCCATTGGTCCAGAAGAGTACTGAAGAGTGGGTCTGAGTGTCCTTCTTATATCCTGGCACCTCCTTTGAATTAGATGAGGAGTCTAGAAGTTCCCCTTTAAAAGTGCTTGGAATTAGTGTGAAGTTCTTTGTGTGAAGGGAGGGCTCACCTTATTGACTTGCAAATGGGGCTATGTCCATCTTCGCCCTCCTTCCTGCTGAATTTGGCCCATACAAGCACACCTAACCCCTCTATTCTGTGTCTGTCTGGGAGGAATATAATAAAGCCAACTGCCACTCACACGTAGTCATGAGACCCAGGAAGAGGCTTGCAGTTAGGACAGGAAAATTCCAACTTTCCAAAAGTGGTATTTTCAAAATTTTGACTTAAAAACTGACTTTATCTTTAATGAGGATTTTAATTTGCAATTTCTCAGACACAAAATATGTCTTTCCTACTGCTCCCAATCAAAAGCTAGCACTTATTAGATATAAGAAGGCAACCCAATGTCATCCTATGGGAGGTGTATGGCTCACAAAAGTGAATAACGAATATGGGAGTATTTCTCTACCGGGGCATATAAAACTTCAAATTACATGCCCCACTTTTCTTTGTAATGCACTCTGCCTTATGGGATTCTTAGGGCCTACCTTAGTGGTGACTTGTATGGAATACAAATGGAGTTTAAGCCTTGACAATGGGGTAATTTTGTCAATTCATATTGGAAGTTTAAAACTGCTACCAGGCTTTAATGGCATGCCTGTTACGTGTTTAAGGGGCAACTTCAGTGGGTGGCACAATAAGTACTGCAGGCCTTACTAACAGCATTTAATTTACCAGCCCTAGGTATTTGGTATACCACTTTACTAGACGTAAAGTAAATACGCCAATCATGTATAAGCCAATTTTACCACATTTAAGGGAGTAAACACAAGCACTTTAGTACTGGTTAGCAGTGGAAAAGTGCACAGAGTCATAAGGCCAACAAAAACAAATTCAGCAAAAATAGCTAGGGTAAAGGCAACAAGTTTGAGGGAGGCCCACCCTGAGAGTGACAGGTCTAACAGTAACATTTAATGGGAAATGGCTACAATGGTCATTCAGAATCTTTTTTCAATATTTATTAAAATTCAATCCATTGGTGACGTTATTTTTCAATAAATATTTAGGAAAGGTAACTTTTAGAAAGTTAATTTTCCCTGCCTAAAGCTCTTGAAGTGTGCTCCCACCCTGTTTTTGTTTAAAGTTCTTGGACCCTAATTTGCATTGTCCTGCTACAAGCTGCCAAGCCAGTGCTTGACCTGAATGAAGTGTAAAACTGTTCCCAGAGCAGAACACCGACATGCCCAGTGGGGAGATCTCAAAGGCTCAACCTCCTCCCACTTGTATCCAGGACTGATAAATGGACTCCAAGAGTCAGTGGCTGACCTACGGGGCTACAGGGATAAGAAAAGCGCGATAAGGCCTTTTTCCTCAGGTAACCAGTTGACCAGAAACAACTAGACCCTACTAGCGACCTCTGCTGGAGTGAGTCCTGGTACCTTAATGATACCCCTGAGGTTTTGGGATCATTAGAAATGACACAGAGAAGCTCTCCAGAAACTCTGGACTTGAAAACATTTTGGATTTCCAAAAACTCTGAATCATCAGTGGGATATTGCAGCAAAGATGCAGCTTTGTTGGATACAGCTTCATGCTTGCCCCATGGGAGGATTTGTTTCTCCATAAAAAATGATTACGTTAAAAGGGAAAATCTTTTCCTGGGACAAACCCGCTTGGTTATGTGACCCACGCGCCATTGCGGTCAGTCTAAAATCAGTTCCATAGATTATTACTGGCTCTTATGTTCTTTTTTGCCACATCTCTCTGGTTACTCTTATTGGATTTTTGTTATTTTCCTAATTCAGTTTGGGATTTTATTGTTTGGTGTTTTGAATGTATTACTTTTTTGCACTGCAAATGTACTGTACACACTGCCAAACATTAAGCCTGTCTGCTCTTTGCCATAGCTACCAGAAGGTAGAGAGCAGGTTCATTCAGTGACTTTGGGGGTTAACTCTGATGACTTAGTGTTATTATTCCTTTAGGTGCATGACCATCCACCCCAAATAAAAAATCCAATTTCTTACAACCATCGAAAATTCTCTGAGTTCAGCTCCAAATGATTGACCTCTAAAGTATCCTAAAACATTGGCGTTTCACAAATGTTGGAAAATCTTAATCAGTTTGAAAGAGATATTTTGTAAACTGATTTGCCTTTTTGTCTAAAAAACAGATCCTCCTAGAAGTATTAGAATTCTATATATATTCTTTTTGTTTTTAGACACACTGTCCAAATGTCAACTGGTTGACATATATGCCTGAATGATGATCATCATCCCTACCCAATTTGCCTCCACACCAGGTGTGCATGTTGAATACCAGACCCATGGCTTGAGGAAAAGGAATACATGTCAAAAGAGACAGAATTCCAGTCAGACCAAAAACACTAATAATGGAAATCAAGAAGGTGACATAAGCAGCTTTTCTATGAAGAAAAACAAGTTGTGTCAAGAGGTCCTGCTGCGTGGAGGGTGGAAAACCATTGACATTGGAAAGATTCAATTATGCATTGCATAATGAATCTCTTTCCCCTTCCGAAATTTGAGGATTCCTGTGTTAGAGTGGTAGCATCATTTGAGCACATGGAGTTTGTATATACAGCTGATGCTTTTAGAACAATTGTTTGTAAAGTTACTCACCTTTTGCAACTTTCTTACCTATGGACATATAATCTCCTAGAAGTATGTTGTGGAAGGCCTTCTAGCTGTAAGAAAAACCTCCTTCGCATCAGAAGGTAATACCAAACTAGACTTGCTTATGCTACAAGAAAAGGTTCTCTTCCAATGCAGAGGACAATGACGGTGACTATTTGGGTTTAAGTAAATCCAAACAACAAGGACATTTGGTCCAGTCAAGATCATATAAGCCTTGGGTTATCTTATTTTCTGTAGCACTTAATGAATCAATGGAACTGGAGAGAACAAAAACACAGGTTAAATCTCGACTCCAGACAAAGTTCATACGCACATCTGTGATTGATAACTCTCTACAGCAAAACCTCTTGCATTGCTTGTTAAAATGAGTGGCAAATCAATCTATGTCTAGTAGTACCATCTTTTAAAGATGCAACAGTTCACTTCCCTGGGCGTTTCTCACTCATGGTTTTCTGCCCCCTGCCTGTTTATTTGGTCCTCTCTTGTCTTCTAAGCCCCTGATAAATAAGCTGCAGAAGGCTATGGGATCTACTATTATTTGCAGGAGTCAAAAATCACTGCAATGTTGAATGTTAAAGGTTAGCAAACCCCTACTCTCATTTTAAAATGGTTTATGTGAAGATTCTACAACTGATTCGATCTAAATCATTTGAATGATGCGTTCTATGGATGACCTCCAAACCGAGGAGAGATGCTTTAATTACTATTGTGACCTGCTTTTAACATGCTACAGGAACACTGGGCAAATCTCTGGATCAGAATTACAAATGAAAGATCAAGACTTGCCTAGCTCCACTGAGGGCATAGATAAAGGTGTCATCTGCATGCCATCTGAAGGCATTTTGGCGAATACAAGAAGCTGTAGAATTTCATCATGTCATCAATCTAGAAAAAAGCAATAAGACTGATTTGGCTTTCTGGAACAGATTTCTCATAAGCACTACATCTGTTAAATGTGAGACACTGTCTCAGGATAAAAATATGCCCTGGATAATTCCTATGAATTTGAATCCTTCTGATAGCTTCAGAAAAGATGAAAAATTACAAATCATGGGGGCGCTAGGTGGTGCACGAGCGGAATGGCCGGACTTGTGTAAGGCACCCTCTGTACGGTGCTTTTATCCTATAAAAGATCCTGATAAACTGGTTGAAATCGAACGCAGATGACAGCCATCTGTTAATAATCTCCCGAGGCGCTGACAGAACAACATTGAAGGGAATCGGTGGCCAAATCCGTCCTCCAGCAGCGGCTAAAGAAATCACCGCTATGAGGCTTGAGAAGGAGTGGACCTGGTGGGCAGCGCTGGCAGCTACGCGCCAATGCGGTGAGTGTATAGAACCGCGTTGCTGCTCGAGACCCTGAGCATCCGGCACAGAGCAGGAGGAAGCGCCGCTAATCTCAGAGGGCGACACTGAACTACCTACAAGGAGCGAAGGTGGCATAGCAGAGACTGAAGGGCAGGGCGCGCCGTGTGGATGGCACCTCGGCCATAGGCGGCGGGGCCCTCATTAACTGACTTGCCGATGGTACTGTATGGCGCGCAATGCGGGGGGGCCGCCCTGGTGACAGTCCTTGAGAGGCTGAGTGGATTACCTCAAGGGAACACATTGACAATGCTCTGGAAGTGGTGTGACTGGCCACTGGTGACGACCACCTTGCAGGAGGTGCACACATAAGGGCCGACTCATTGCACGGATTACACCTTCTCTCCCAATGTGGATGGCCTGAAAAACGCACAGCAGGCCGGATCACACACGCAGGAGGCATCCTGTCTTAAGGTGTCCCTTGCACTGGGAATTGGGCAAAAGCTGCGGCTAGCATACAGCGGGGGTGCATACCACGGACCTGAGCGCAACAGTGCCAGACAGCTCACTGAGGGACACTGGTGAGAGCACCAACACTATTTGGCGGAAGGGGCAGTGGCACCCAACCCGGGGCATAGACTACCTTAGAAAAGTGTAAAACCACCGCTGCACAGAAACGGCAGGGCGCAAACAAGCCCCACGTGCGCAAGACAAGGTGGGGCTAGGCGGACACCTATGCCCTGAGCAAGCAGCAAAAGCAACTACTCCTTAAACAGAAGACATCCCCATTGATACGAGATTGCTTGGCAGGCCATTTACACGAACCCGCAGTGCTGCTCCCGCTGGTGTACGCCACACTATCCGGACATTGTGCGGTGGCTGCCTTCCCACAGAACATAAACAGAGGGTTGCTCACACAGCCCTCATCTCAGAGTAAGCCCAAACATAGCGCTATATTGACAGTGATGGGGAAACCAGATGCAAAACAACCACGCCTCCATTTCGAGACGAAGAAATCCACTCGCTCGCAACAGCTGGACATGGAAAGTGGAGCCGAGCCCATGATGTCCGAGACCACTACTTCCTCGGGCGATGACATAAAAGCACTTATGCTGGAGGTACGACAAGGGCAAGGCATGGCTAATTTAGCGTGAAAATGGATGCTATGAATACACGCATGGCCAACATTGTCCACAAAATTGAAAAGCATGATGAGAGCATAAAGGAAGCGGAACGCCGCATTTCGGATACAGAAGACACAACAGCACACCTGCAAGGCACTGTTACTCAAATGGACAAGCTCCTGAAAATAATAGCGGCAAAAAACGAGGACATTGAAGCTAGGAGCCGGAGGAACAACATTAGAGTCCTGGGGATACCGGAGTGTACCAACACGGGCAAATTGGAGACTTACATAGAGAAGATGCTAATCGCAGTCGTGAGGGCGGAAACGCTAACCTCTCACTTCATAGTAGAGCGGGCGCACCGCGCCTTGGGCCCGAGACCCCCTCCTGGAAATACACTACGCCCTAGCATAGCTTGGCTCCTAAATTACAGGGACCGCAATACTGCCGTTAGAGTAGCTCGCGAGAAGAAACAACTGCAAAATGAGGGTGTGCCATTCACCATCTACCCCAACTTCACTGCTAACATGCAAGCAGACAGATGTCGCTTCCTCCCCATGAAACAAAAGCTGAGGCAAGCGCAAACAAAATATGCACTGCTCTACCCGGCCCGCCTTCAGATAACGCACCAAGGCAAACAATCGATATTTACCAAACATCAACAAGCAGAAGAATTCCTGAAGCATCTTAAGAAACAAAATGGGACAACGCAGGCTCCAGATGGCTCACTGGAATCGGATACACCGGAACTGGGTTGAAAGGAACATAGACGATATACCCTTAAGCGGTGTAGAGAAATGAAACACAGGCAAAATGCAAAATGAATAGATGACCATGCCTTGCAATTACTACTGTTTCTGCATCAAAGAAGATACACCCACATCGTCATACCGCAGGTACCACTAGATAACTACCACCGGACACCCTCCGGCCCCTGAAGAGACTGATAGACCCACCGCGTTACCTTGGGGCAGGAGGGATTCCGTTGCGCCACCTAAGCAAGGCCCCCAAATGGGAGATCCCCTTGTAGACTTACGAAAAGGTGCATTATATGTTGGAGTTAATACACTCCTTAATGGAGAGTTACACGTTGGGAGTAGGGGTGGAGGGAGGGGCAGGATTCTCTGGCATGATTGGGATGCCTCAGTGGGTGGGGGTGGGGAGGGAGTTGGATGTTAGGACTGTTGCTCAGTATATTATTCAACAAAACGGACAGGCAATTGAGCGCAATCATGTTCTTCTTGTGACAGAAACACACATATGGCTTGATTATCACATTTCCTATGGGGACTAGAGGTAAACCAGCACACACACAACGGGTGGGGATATTGTCATGGAACGTCAGAAGATTGGGGGATCCTAGAAAATGCAGGCAGATCCTGGCTTACCTCGATCGTCACCACATACATGTAGCCATGCTACAAGAGAATCACATTAACCCACGGCAACCCACCACGTTTGCGAGCAAATGGGCTGACCATAGGATCTCCTCCTCATACTCTACTTATGCAAGGGGTACTGCGATTTTTATAAAAAAGCACACGCCATTCACCCTCGCGGGCACACAGACGGATCC
Organism: Triturus cristatus; assembly: GCF_964204655.1. Lineage (NCBI taxonomy): Eukaryota > Metazoa > Chordata > Amphibia > Caudata > Salamandridae > Triturus > Triturus cristatus. Next base: position 700,868,944 of record NC_140584.1, on the reverse strand, counting down.
CCAAGGTAGATATTTACTCCTATGAGGACACTTAGGCTTGTTGCTACGGCCTTAACGTCGACGTGTCTGACTTCTTCGCTACCTTATGGGGAAAAATCTTGGAAATTGGTTCTACCCATGTCATCTGGGGAGGAGATTTTAATGTTGCACTAAATCCAGCCATCGACAGATCGAATACAGCATCACATCACTATACCAGAGCACAGACTGCACTACAGGGGATTCTGGGGGAGGGGAATCTCATAGATGCAAGGTGCCAACATCACCCCACTACTTGTGAAGGAACACACTTTAATACCCAGGCCGCAACATGGACTAGAATAGATTACTCTTTACTCTTGAGGGGACTGGTACCAACTATAAAAGCTGTCACACATTTAGCCAAGACTTTCTCGGATCATTCACCGGTGAAGCTTTAGATTCTACCACCAGGTTACAATATAACCAGCTGTAGTTGGAGACTACAACCCACAGCATTATTAGATGAAGTCTTTCACGCTGAACTAGGAGAGGAAATCCGTGACTTCTTTCAGAGTAATAGGGATTCGGTAGACTCGGTGGAGGCCTTTAAGGTTACCACAAGAGGTTTCTGTATCTCCAAGAGTTTTGGTGTCCTTAGAGATATACAAGGCTCATTAAAGAAGCTGGAAAGAGAGCTCAAGACACTGGAGGATGAACTGGCTAGTGGAGGAAGAGAGTGGACACAACTTGAATATCGGGAGAAGCTGTCAGAATAAACGGAGACTGCAGCGTGAGAGTCCAAGTTCAAAGGGAAATACTGGAAAGCCCGCAAATATGGGGAGGAAGAAAGGCCCGGGAAGGCATTAGCGGACAGGATTAAGAAACCACAGTGTTCACAATACATTATAGAAATTATTGGGCCTGAGGGGGAGGCATATAGAGACACAGCAGATATCTTAACAGCCTTCACTGCACACTAAGCCACTTTATACACATCACAACGACAGGGCGACTTCGAATTAGATAGCTTCCTTGGGGATGAGGCGCTGGGTTGGTTGGAGGACAATCAGCAGGAGTTTCTCAATGCCCCATTGGAAATCGACGAAATTCGAGAGGCCATAATGCAACAAAAATCTAGCAAACCCCCAGGACTAGATGGCCTGCCTGCTGAATTTTATAAAACCTACATAGATATTATGGCCCCAGTGCTGAAGGAGCTATACGAGGAATCCTTAGAATGTGGCATGCTTCCCCCATCGATGAGAGAGGAATTGATCACATCCTTACTCAAGCCTGGCAAAACCCCTATCTCGTGCGACTCGTATAGACCGCTTTCACTTTTAAATTGCGATACGAAAATACTCGCCAAGGTTATAGCCAATAGACTAATCCTATTAATGGACAAACTTGTGCTACCTGATCAATCGGGGTTCTACCTGGGCGCGCAACCACACACTATCTCCATACCTTATTATCAGTCCTTCAGAATGTTGCACCAGAGCTTCCTCTGGCAGCAGTGTTTTTAGACGCCACCAAGGCATTTGATTCTGTAGAATGGGACTACCTCATGGGCATATTACAGCGCATGGGTTTTCCCACTTTGTTTGTGTCCTGGATTCAATTATTGTATCAACGCCCCACAGCTACGGTGCTCATAAATGGGCACATATCGGCAACAGACCCCATCTCGAGAGGCACCAGGCAGGGCTGCCCATTATCGCCCTTGCTACTTGCCCTCGCGATCGAGCCACTGGCATGCAAACTGCGCCAGCATCATCAGGAGCGGGCGCTGAGGTGTAACTTGCGACAAATCCTGATATCCCTCCACGCGGATGATATGACGCTTTATGTGAGAGACCCTCAAAACAATATTAATCCATTGTTATGAGAATTTATATTGTTTGGACATCTTTCGGGTGACCTCATCAACTGGGCAAAGTCACAAGTATTCCCGCTCACGCCGGCGGTCGCACGATTTGCCCTAAATTATCCGCTGGAATGGTGATATACCGACCTGCGCTACCTGGGGATCCAAATTGGAGAAAACAGAGATGAGATAATTTGCCTTAATTATGGTACGCCAGGGGAGCGCCTTGCTAGTAACATCACACAATGGATTTCTCTGCCTCTATCAATAGCCGGGAGGGCATCCCTGATAAAAATGGTAATACTCCCTCAATTCTTATATCTTTTTATGAATATCCCGTACAACCCTGGGCGTCACTTTTTTAAAACACTCCGTACAGAACTGATAAAATTGTTTTTGGGGGGCAAACAACCCCGACTAAAATGGTCAGTGCTCACAAGACCTTATGGTCAAGGGGGGTTTGATTTCCCGGATTTTGAATTGTACTTTGAATGTGCGCAGGCGCACTATGCTTATTTTTGGATTAACCCACCCAAATACATGCCACAGGTTGCGGCAGAACACTGGCTGGCTGACCCTATCCCCCTTGACGGGATGATGATGATACACGTACCGCCTCGCACCCGAAACGTAGAGCTAACAACTGTCACCAGCACGGTTGACACCTGGCACAGAATAGGCAACCGCCTCGGGGCTCCACTCATATACTCTCCACTACTGCCCCTCTCCTATCATCCCCAGATGCCTCTACTCCAAGAACGAGGATTTCGCAAACTGTGCGAACGTGCAAAAATCGCTAAATGGGGGGGGGGGGATCTCTTTCGAAATGGCATATTCTACTCTGCTGATCAATTATTTCATGAATCACAGAGCACTCCATTAGATTTTTTTTATATGTATGACTGCGGCAGGGAATGCGTTCCATTATTCCAAAATTCCCTCGGGAACCCGCACACCTTGCACCTCTCCACAATATGCTGGGAGCTACCAGTCCGGGGCATCTAGTCTCTGCGTTATATCACGGTATTCGCACGCAACAACCTGACTCAGACCACACAGCACAAATGCATTGGAGCACAGACTTGGGCATAGAAATAACACCTGAACAATGGACATACTGCTGCCTACAAACTGCACACATATCTGCTAGCTGTAGGCTGCGCATTTTTCATTACAAATATGTGCAGCGATTATACTGCACCCCGGTCAAGATGTTTCGGTTTAAACTAAGGGAAACAGATAACTGTGATAGATGTGGAGCCCTGGGGCTGGATTTATGCAGCTGGCCTGGGCGTGCCCGCAAATGCGAGAGTACTGGAGAATGGTATTTGATGCTTTATCACAGATGACATCTACCACAGTAGAATGCAATCCATTATTGGAGCTCCTTGGGTATACTGAACAGATTCCAAAGCCATACCGCTGATACATCACACTCTCACTGTTATTGGCAAAGCGCAGAGTAGCATGTAGATGGGGCAGAGGCCGTGCCCCCAAATTTAAAGAATGGCTCGATTACTTAATATACTGTCAAGAACAAGTTACTATATGCTGAGATGCTACCTCGTAACTCAAGACCCAAAGATATATGGGGCTCCCTCAAACATTACCTCATGATGCAAAGTGTTGAGAGTGCATCGAGCACACCATCTGAGGAGGGAGAGTGACAATGTTGATATTTCAACACATCCTAAACATGGGGTTCAAAGTTAATAGTATTTCTCCTGAAAGAGGAATGGGATTAGTGGGGCATTCCTCCATGTGGTTGAGAGTACTCATAGAGCTGTATAGCCGGTCAAGCTGGGATTGTCGAATGCTGTGAATGATGTGCTGAAATTTACCCCCATAGACGAACCAAAACATGTCCTTACTGCCCAATACACGCATATTTCAAGAACAGACTGTCCCTATCAAGGCAATCAAACAATAATGACTATAGCTATTAGCTTGCCACTGCATAAGGGGGGAATTGGATTGAAATTACTGTATTGTTGAGTGTTGCACAATGTGATCAATGCCTTTTTGATATATGCAATGTCTGTTACATATGTGGAAAATTCAATAAAAAGAAGTTAAAAAGAAAAATTACAAATCATAAGAAGGGGTCATTGTAGAGTAGGCATTCAGTATTTCATAATCTGGAGAAAGGGTCACTGTAAGAAAATGACACTTTTTGCATAATCATCCCCATTTTTATTGGACTGATGCGGTTGGTTTTTTGACTATGCAGTGCACTCTGTTCCTGTATCAATGTAGCTGCAACATCATTTCCCCTCCTTTCAGGGACTAATGTAGTTTCATTTATTTTTAAAAGACTGAGTACCGCTGTTATTTATCTAACACGTGACATTCAGCCTACCGGACACCATAGGTGAGGGTTCTAGGTAAGGCATAATCAGTTCTCTCAATAGATATTATCTTTGTAACTATTACAGGCTTGCACGATCTGCGGGATCTTCTATATTATTTCTCTCCTTTTAACAGAATATGCATTATCATTAAATGACACTGTTGTCCACTATGACAGCAGTGGAGTGGCCATCTCCATTGACATAATACTTACATCAATACAGCTTGTAAGTACCCTCTAGCAAATATTACCTATTGGTAAGTGGCACTCATTGATTGACACAGGGTAATCGCACTGCAGTCCCTTCTTTCATTCTTTCTGTCAGTGGTTTTTCTTGGCCCCACATTATGTAATAAGTATGATGGTGTACTCGTCTAGCTTTGTGTCAACATTGTGTTTTTTATATTCTCATAATATCTCCCATAGTAAGTATGGGGAGATATATATTTATTTCTCTGTTGTATGAATTTCACAGGGTCTGGTGTCTCTGGCTGTGGTTCTTTTTGATAGTCACTCTTGTGATTTTTATATGTCTGTCCAATCGACCCAAATGTACCTTTGTATGGGCTGCTTATATATTTTGTTTATATTTTTTAGCTATCTCCTGGGTGCATTGTGATTCTTTGGTATCTGGCAAGGTCCTGAGGAAGGTGGCCGTACTATAGCCTTATAGCCCGCCGTAGCGGGCTATACCGGCTATTAAAGGCCCGCTGCAGCGTTAAAGGCCCGAGCCGAAGGCGAGGGACTTTAACAAAAGCAGCGGGACTTTAATAGCGGTATAGCCCTGCTACGAAGGGCTATAAGGCTATTAGAACATTCTGCCACTAGAGGGCAGAATGTTCTAACAAATTAAACAAAGGCTTCTCGAAGCTCGAGGAGATTTAAATCCCCTCGAGCTTCGAGAGGCTTATGTAAAACATTGGAATGTTGCTCTGCGGGCCTTTACCGGCCCGTAGAAGCACGGAGCACTCCATTGTTTACAATGGAGTGCTCCACATTCCAATGTTCTAATATCTTTTATATGCCACCGAAAAGCGCGTCAACCTATATTGTTCAGATTCTGCTGAACACATCCACCTTACATGGTCGTGGAGATTTTGCAATCTATTGTCTCCCTTTTTTCCAGATTTATGCGCTTGTGAATGTTGTATGAGTCTGTATGATTTTGGATGGTTTTGTTTGAGTATGTATGAACATTTTTCTTTTGTATGGTTTCTCTCTCAGGGGTTATTGGTATAATAGTGTATTGCATTTACTTTTGAATTTTATGTAGGAATTCTGTTCACTTGTATGTATATTTATATAAAATAGTTTTATACAAAAGGAGAAAAAAAGCAATGAAAATGTTGATACATATATCTTCAATGATAAAAAAGAAGTTAAATAAACAATTATGATAAAATCAATTTTATCTTATTAGTTTTGTTGATGTCATCACATTGTTGGCTACGGTTTCCTTTTAAAGAAGATTTTGAATAAAGAAAAGTCACACAAGACCTGCTGTTTGGATTTGAAACTTTGTTAATTATAACCTGTAACCTATTCTGATATTGAGTGGAGTGCTGGATCTCTTTGTTTGGTTATTCAATTATGTGGAGTTTTCCATAGGGGGCATAGGGGTATTGAGCCTCAGGTCCCTGGCACCCTGAAAAGAAAGTGACTATAACCCAACTAACGGATAGGTGCAGTCATTGTTGCCCCACACCCTGTGTCTTTTGTGTGAATATATCAATGCAGTGTTTCGATGGGGCATAAATCTCAATTGGTCAGGGTGCACTAAGTTACAGATTACTTGGGTCAGACGATTCGCCAGCACTTTAACTAGGATTTTGGGTTCCGCATTTAGCAGGTAAATGGGCCTGTACGTGGAGCATTTGTACTTTGGCTTTCCCTCCTTACATATAGCTACCAATGTGGCCACCAGCTGCTCGGCTCTCATCAAACATGGCCCGTAAATGCGGGGCTATTGTATCAGGCTTTATCTTGTATAATTCGATCAGTAGACTGTTGGGGCCCAGGGCCTTGCCGGAGTGAAGGCTTCTAATCGCCTGTGCTATTTCGTCATTTGTGAGATCGCTATCCAATATGTCCCTTTCCTCCACTGATAGGGTGGGCAGCTGGATATCCCTAAGCAATTCCTTGGAGTCGTCCTCGGATAAAGTTGAACACGTTCGATATACAAAGTTATAGTGGTCAGCAAATTCATTGACGATTGCCTGCGGATCTGTTACTTTCCCACCTTTGTCGTCAGTCAGCTCCGGTACCAACCTGCTTGCCAATTCTTTCCTGTTAAGCCAGGCAAGCAACTTCCCGGGCTTGTCCCCCAAATCGTACAATCTACTGTCTTTGTCCTTCCCCAGTGTTTTGGCCATGTCTGTGGCTATGGATTTATATTCGTTCGTTTGAGCTTCAGGGCATCGAGTTTCTCCTGTGTAATCTCCTCCCCGGTGATCCTCTCTAGACGGAGAACTTTATTCTCCACCTGTACCAAGTCTCTCAATTTCTCTTTACGCACTCCTGAAATTGAAGAAAGTGCCTACCCCCTTAACACTGCCTTGAAAGCTTCCCAAATAGTTTGGGAGGAGTTTTCCTCATTGTCCAGGAAATAGTTATCTATAGCCTGTAGGAGTGCTTTTTTGACCACTGGATTGCGGAGGTACCAGGGGTTGATAGGCGCAATCCTCCCGACCTGCTTTTCACCCAGGACCAAAGGTGCCCAAACAGGAGAGTGGTCAGATATGCCCCATGCCATGTGTCTGATCTCATGAATGTCAGCAATTTGGGCTGCTGGAACAAGGAGATTATCGATACGGGAAAGGCTATTGTGTGCCCCAGAGTGGAAGGTGTGTTGAATACTGTCAGGGTGGTATGCTCTCCACACGTCAACGAGGCCCAAGGCGTCCAGAAAGTCCAGAAGCCATCTATACGAGGAGCCAATTTTGCGTGGAGGATGGCACTCAAGGAGTCCCGACACAACCGAGTTGAAGTCCCTTCCCACCACGAGGTGGCAATCCGGGAACGAAAGCATTATGGTTTCCAAGTCTTTAAAGGTGAGGCTCTGAAGGCCAGGTGGGAAATACACCATCATCAAGGTGTTTTCCCATCCCATTGCCCCGAGTTCGCGGCATATCTGCCCATGTCGTCGACCCAAGTATGGTGTATGGAAAGTGGGAAGGAGTTTTTTTACCATGATGCCCACCTCCCCCTGGAGCCTGTGGTGAAGCCAGAATGTTCCACTAGTCAATAGGCCCATCTATTCAATGCTTTGCAGGAATTACCCACAAGGTTGGACTCCTGTAGGAGCACAACGTTCGGGGACTGTCGTTTGATGTACTGTAGGACTATGCAACATTTTAGTTTGTCTCCGAGGCCATTGACATTCCAACTTAGGAGCCTAAAGTGTTTATCCCAGTATGCCCTGCCGACGTCACAAAAACTAGGTGAAACCACCCTATTCCCACCCAACTGCCCCCCACCCTGCTCCCCTGCACTCTGGGCCTTAAACTGCCCATTTAACAAACCATGCAGAGTGCCTGTTGCCCACACTTGCAACTAAAAGTAGTCTAATATGGGGGTGAGAGGCTCCGCTAATCCAAACTCTCCCCAGTTCAGTAAATCTATCTCGCTCCCGGTGCCAGGGCGGTTGACAACAATTAAACCCAAAAGAATAGATAGCACTACTGACAAAGTACATTTCCTCGGACTGTCTCTATGAACCCCCACCGCCCAACACGGTTCTTGAATTTAAGGCATCAAAATGGGTTGAATGCACCTTAGAGTCTGGAGACAGTTTCAGCCCTGGACCCTCAGCAAGCATTGTGTTCTTCTGCTCCTCTCCAGCCCTCCAACCAGTCGGCAGCCCCTTCAGGATGGTCGAAGAACCAGGCTTTACCATTTGCCTCCGCTCAAAGACGGGCTGGAAATAACATTGCATATTTAACGCCTTTGTCCCGCAGTTTTTTCTTCACCGCAAGAAAGGATCTTCTCCGTTTCTGCACTGCAAGGGTGAAGTCCGGGAAGAAAGAGATTTCTGCGTTCTCAGAACAGAGAGGCGGGGCCACTCTGGCGTTCTGTAGATTGACATCCGGATTGTGAAAGTTCAATAATCTTGCCAGGATAGGGCGGGTGGGTGCTCCAGGCTTTGGTCTCCTCCAGGAACTCTGTGTGCCCTTTCAATCACGAAGAATTTGGAGAGGCCCATAGGCTGCAGGTGATTGAGTATAAGACCCTCTACGAAAAGGTCGGTTGCCTGTCCCTCAGCTTTTTCAGGCACCCAAATGATGCGCATGTTGTTCCGGCGGGTGCGAACTTTATAGTTGTAAAGCTTGTCCTCTGCAAACCTCCAGAAGGCCTGCAGTTCTCTGACCTCCTGCTGCAATTACGATGTATCATCAACAACGCTGGAGGTGGTGATCTCCATCTGTTTAACTTTCTCCCCAATTTTCATTAGATCTGCCCTGATAAGTGTCACCTCTGATGTGATTACGTCCATTCTTTGCTCCAGGGACGATCTAACCCCCGAGATGACATCCATTACGCCCTGCAGTGTTAGTTCGGTGGGGGGTCCCCTTCCGAGCCAACCGTCGTTTTCGCCGTGGGGTGGTGTTCTGAGAGCGCTGTTTTCGGGAGAGTATATCTGTCCAGCTTATTTTGCTGGACTGTCTTGTGGCCCCTGGATCCCGACATGTCTCACAATGGTGCACTGGCCTCACCCGTCCCCTGGGAGGCTATGGGCTCCGCCGACAAGCGCGCTCCAGCGCAACGACTCCCATGGTGGGAGCCAAGGTCCCCAGAGGTCCAATTTGCCAATGAGGCAGTGCAGCAGGGGGGAGCCTCACACCTTAAGCGCCCTGTGACATAGCGCCACAGCCAGGCCCACGCTGCCAGTCAATCTGGTCTTATATTGCTCCGCTAGGCCACCGACTAACTCGCCTCTTGGTAGGCCAACACACGCCGGTCTGCTAGTCACTTGGGCAGTGCTTTTCTCTACCCTCAAGGTGGTGGGGGGCTGTTATCTGCACAGGTTGGGTCTCTATCCCGTAGCGTCCACTGCTCTTCTGGACTGGCGGAGAGCAGGGCGATCACTCGACGTCAGGCGATGCGCTTCCCCACTGCCTCTTCCACCGCGACCCAGGTCCGGGGCAGGTCCCTGCGCGCCAGGATTTAGTTCCTCATGTTCTGCTCCCAGGCCAGCCCTGAGGGCACAGTCCCCAAGGGAGGGTTCCACCGGCCGCCTCCTGGAGGACTCAGGAGGGGACGAGATCTCTCCCGATGGGAACAGCCTGTAGAGGTGGACACGGCCGGTCGGTGCAGGAGCGGCCAGCCAGGAGTACCAGGTGCTTATGCTGCAATGCGGCCCAATTTTAAACAGCACGTCTGCTGCCAGCAGAGTCACAGCTCACCTCAGAGTCGCTGTATGTTACATCGGGGGCCTGTGCGATACTTAGGGTCACCACCTCATTTCATTCCTTCCCGGTCTGATGGAGGGCCCCAACTCTGGCCTCGCGTTGCAGACAGGCCCTATCCGCTTCGTCGCCATGCCCCTTTGCTCCGCACTGCAGTCTCCAGCTTCAGGGCCAGAGTGGGCCGCAAATCGCCGCGGTCGTAACTTCGCCGGTATCAGCCGAGGAAAGCCGGTTATTGGCTCAGCAGTAGCCTTAGAATGTCCGACGATCGCCCCACCACTCGGGTGCCGGATCAGTGTCACGGATAGCCAGAAGGGAAACGGGTGTTGTCGGAGCTACTCTATCTCACGGCCATTGTGCTCAGCGGCGAAGTCACGCCCCCCCTTACTGGATTTTTGATATTGTTTAGGTTATTAACATATTTTTTATTGTTATACATTTTTATTCTGTTGTGTTTTTGACTTTTAACTATTTTGGTACTTTGTGCCATTGCTACCAGGGGTTGAGATCAGGTTTAAATTACTGAAACCTTTACTGGACCTAACAAGAATAGCAACATTATTACTTGTGGTTGACTACCACCCACCCTAAATATTAATCCAGTTTCTCACTCTGGTGTTCATTGATAGGATGTAGAACTTGTGTTTAGCAGTATCACTCAGCTATTAGGTTGAAAATTAGAAATCCTCAAATTGAACTTGACGCAAAAATGTATTTTTGATTTTAAATTGCATGAGATCTTTGATTGGGTCATTTTTAATTATTCTACATTCATTTTCATTCCAATTTTTGCACCTTTTAAAAGTCTAAGGGAACAGGAAATTGGATCTGGCAACCCTGACAACTCTCACAGTAGCAGAGAAGAAGACCCTATGCAGAGAAATAAAATTGAATCTGGGCCACAATGCCAAGAAGGTGAATTTATTTTTTTAAAGTCAAATGTATTTTTAACATTTGATTCAGACCTCATCGGAGGTCAACAAATGCAAGTACATATTTTTAAAAAATTGCATTTATACTTTTAAAATTTTCTTTAAAACATGTTATAGGCATGGTAATTTAAAATTAATGAGTGCAAATACATTGTTTGTGGTTATTAAAATTATAGCATTTTTTAAAACAACTTTAGAAAACTCTTTAAGAACTCATACAAGTTATAGCAAATAAATTCAGGCAGATAGGTTTTATGAAACGTTGCCGGGCTTCTACCAGGGTCAGATTTGGGCAAGTTAAAAGTACATGGCAGAGGTCTTGTACTCCACCGTTGCACAAGTCACAGAGACCTGATGAATATTCAGAGGAATTTAATATGGAAGAGTAAACTTTTAATGGAAGAATTCCTAGTCGCAGTAGAAGGATACAGCAGCTTACTCTATGTTCAAGTTCTAACAGGGAATTTTGGTGCACCGTTCAGGGCTGGTAGTGAATGGGATCTTCCAGGGCAAGGCCTCCTGAACTAAACATTTGCCAGTTGGAGCTCAGTCACACACATTCAGCAATGGAGTTGAAGGCCAAACTGGCAGCCAAAGCCGTGGAGGAAATGCAACTGGAACTAGACAAAAAGAAATTGGCTTTGGAGGACGAGAAGGCCAGGCTGGGCTTCATGCCCAATGAAGATGGTGGCGGTAATCATAAAGTATCTGCGGAGAGCCACACACCCCTCAATTGCCCAAGGGTATTGTGCCTCACTTTGTGGTGGGGGACGATATTGAGAAATGGTTTGCCTTCTACGAAAAAGCATTGAGGATGTGAAGGGTGGATCAAAAGCAATGGAGGACCTTACTGTGAGAGTTAGTACCAACACTAGAGAAGGATACACTCCTGATTCTAGAAGAGGGAGTAGCGGACTTCTACACTGACTGTGCAGAGATGTAGTCTCCACCTGAAGTGTAACAGAAGAAGTTCCAAGACACACACAAAGACACACAACAATCCTGGGTTGACTTTGTAGATGTCTCGCTAAAAGCACCAGAGTACTGAGTAAAAGGCAATATGGTCACTGCTTATAATGGGCTATGTAATCTAATCATGAAGTAGCACATCTTGAGTAATTGTCATTCAGAGTTACACCAGTGGACTTCACGTTGTATGACCCCAGGCACTTTGGTAAGACAGCTGACATGTGGGTGTGCACTATGGTGTCTAAAAAGTACTAGGCGGATAATTCCAAGAAAGGGGGTTTAGCCCCCTCTCAGGGAAAAGAGTGGAGCAACATGGATAAAATGGAGTTCTCACAAAGGCCCCAAAAGTCTACTCAAAAGGGGGAGTCCCTGTTTTTCCAAACTGAACTATGGCGGGTATGAGGGGAAGAAACCTTTTGATCACATTAACCTTTGGGTGTGCCTGGACTGTCACAAGACAGGGCAAAAAAGGGGGACTCAGTCTGCTCCAAGAAGTCCCCCATATGTGAGCAGTGCTAGGGGAAACAAGGCATTGGACTGAAGCCATCTTAGTCTCTGTGGGTGGGGTGGATGTTGAAGCTTTGGCCACCTTACCTCCCAGCATGTTGAAGTGCAGGCAATGGCCAATTATCAATGGGACCAAGGGAGAGGCTCTGAAGGATACAGGAGCAAGCATGAATACAGTGGTCGACACTTTAGTTTCCCCAGAGCAGATTATACCAGATGTCGTCCATAGGGTAGTCAATGCTGACAATGAGGTGACATTTCATCCCATGGCAATAGTCACCTTTGAGTGGGGAGGGATTATTGATCTGATGAAGGTAGCTGTGCGCCCTGCCATTCCAGTGGAGTGTCTTCTGGTAAACAGCCTAGAAACCTCTGCTTGGGCTGAGTTGAAAGGGAAGGGTGATGCAGAAACACTGGATCTGCCCAAGTGAGTGTGTTCTGCCACAAGAGCTCAGACAGCCCATCAGGGGAGTCAAGGGTGCCTGGATTCTGGAACATTGGCCCTGATTCCCACAACCAAGTGGAAGGGAAAGTGGTGTGGGAAGCCAGCCCCAAATCTCTCTATAGCCCAAAAGGAATCGGACCCTCCGGGGGAGGATGATCTAGAGTTTAAAGGGAAATAACCTACCCTGGGAGACCTACCAGAACTCTTTGAGCTGCATGGGGCAGGTGAGACTCAAGGGAGAAATTCTGCAAGCACAGAGAACATGCCCAACCTGTGAAGGCCTTTGGCACTAAGCTGAAGATCAGGACCAGGATGATACCAGGGGAACCCTTAGGACCCCCAACAACATAGGGACTTTCTCTTAAACCTAGCCCATGATATTCCCTTTGGAGCAGATGAAAACCTGGGACAGGTTGAATAACTATTTTACGGGTACCAGATGTCTGAAAAGATGAAGAAGCTCTGTCACTCTTGCATCACCTGTCAAGCCAGGAGAGAAACCAAATATCTTTTAATTCCAGTACCTGCGGTAGGGACTCTTTTTGAGAGGATGGGGACTGACAATGTTGGCCCCCCGGGCACTAAATCTGCTTCAGGGAAAAGGTTTCTCTTGGTGGTGGTGGGCTATACCACCATGTACCCTGAATCCATAACTCAAACTGCGTCAGTGGTGGACAGGGCCCGGCTAGATATGGAGGTAATCTCAGATAGAGGGACAAACATCATGTCTGTGTACTTGAAGGCTATGTGGGATCAGAGATGGGTGACTTAATAAGTTCATCACCCCTAATGAACCCCGAACCAATGGCCTTGAAGAGAGATTCAACGATATGATTATGGGGTCGTCTGAGAAACTCCATAGGAAGTGGGATGTCCTAATCCCATGGCTTTCATTTTCCTGGAGGGAGGTACCACAAAAAGAGTGGGCTTTAGCCCCATTGAACTTTTGTATGAGTACCCTGTCAGAGGTCCCTTATTTCTTGTTCAAGAAGGGTGGGAGAAACTTCTCAAAGAACCCACACAGGGCATTGTGGACAATGTGCTGGGCCTGCGTTCCAGCATGGCTAAGGACGTGAAAAGGGCTAACAAGAACTCGCAGGCCAGCCAGGAACTTAATACGTATTAGTATGATCAAAATGTACCTTGTTGAAATATCAGCCAGCATATAAAGTGTAGGCCGTGGCTCGCAGGACCCTCTAGAACAAATGGACTGGGACCTACATTGCAATGGAGTAGATGGGTGAGGTTACCCACCTGCTAGACCTTGTGAACAAAAGTAACCGTACGGCTGACCAATGTTGAGCACATCAAATCCAAAATCAGTATACAAATTCGTAGTAGGTGCAAGAACACGTCCAGAGCGAGCCGTACTTATGCTCTACTGGAAACCAGATATACAAACTTTTTTACAAAAGGACGGTGCACCAAAGAGGAGTCTTTTCAAATATTCCAATTGTTGTTCTTTTATTCTTATTCAACTCTTAGAGATATCAGACTCAGCCAACGCGTTTCGTTCTTTACGAACTTCGTCAGGGCATAGATTGTTTTTTAAAACATCGACCTTCAGGAATTTCAAAAGGTGGTCGACTTTCAATTGGTATGCTTTTTCACAAGAAATGTCATGTGACCTCTCCAGGTAGCTGAAATGTGTATATATGGTCAAGATCCTATGTAAACCACCGGTTAGTTCAATTAGAAGTCGGACTCTTAGTTTAGTCCATAGATTGCGTGAGTAAAATTGAATCAACACTGTTGTTGTATATTTAAGACCAATGTGTAGGCTCCATTTTTCGTAGAAACGGGCGCTTCCTCAAGTTAGCGGCATGTACCTTGTTGAAATATCAGCCAGCATATAAAGTGTAGGCCGTGGCTCCCAGGACCCTCTAGAACAAATGGACTGGGACCTACATTGCAATGGAGTAGATGGGTGAGGTTACCCACCTGCTAGACCTTGGTACCCCCAGAGACCCTCACAGGATGATTCATATCAACCATTTAAAGCTCTGGTTTGACCAGGAAAACATGACAAGGCTCGTGGTAACAGATAGAGGAAAAGGAGGGTGAACCTCTCCCTTAACTCTTGTCTCACGTGTCAAGGTTGGTTCAGTGGAGCAAGTAGTGCTCTCTCCTACATGGACAGAGCAGCAATAGAGAGACTGGTGCCAATTGTTGGGAAGGTTTGCTGTACTGTTCTCCCTGCACCAGGATTGACCAAGAGGTACATTCATGACATTGACACTGATCACTGCTATTCAAAAACAAAATCTACTAATTGTTTGACAAAGTAAGAGCAAGTACTAGGGAACAAGTTTCCAAAATGTTGTTCCTGAAGATGATTGAGCCCTCTAGTAGTCCCTGGTCCAGCACACTGGTGCCCAAGGCCAACCTGAAAAGGGGGACCCCAGATCCTAGATTACGTGTGGCTTACAGAGGACTGAATGTCATAACCAAGACTGACACCCCATTCCCAGAGCAGATGAGCTTATCAACCGGTTAGGGGCTACTAGGTATCTCAGTAAATCTGATCTGACTTCTGGATACTGACAGATTATCTTGACAGAAGGAGAGAAGGTAAGATCTGCATTCTCAACTCCTGCGGCCACTTCCAATTTAAGCTAATGCCCTTTGGGTTGAAGAATGCCTCTGATTTGAAATAAGCAGCCAAAGAAGGTCATATGGACCAAGGAGTGTCAGAATGCCTTTAACACCCTGAAAGAGGCACTATGTACAGTGTAGGAGAGTAGGATCTGCTTCACATGTTTACCCCCACTTTTTGCTGGTGTTTCACTGTTTTTCGACTTTAGTCTGGCTGGGACCCTGCTATTCAGGGCTCTAGCCTAGCTGCTTCCTCTCTAAAATGATTCCATGTACTTTAGGTACAGTTCAGATTGGATCTGAGGTGCCCTTATAAGTCCCTAGTATATGGTATACTATGTACCCATGGCATAGGTATCCCAGAGGTCTACCAGGGGCTGAAGCATGTATTATGCCACCCATGGAAAGCCATCCAAAAAAACACCACAGGTCTGCTACTGCAGCCTGGGTAAGATGGTGCATGCACCCCTTCCTGAGATATAGGTTCACTATATCTCACCATATACTGCACATACAAACCTATCAGTCACCCCTATGGCAGGCCTTATCAATCCTGAAGGCAGGGTGCTTGGTTATGTGTGAGGGGGTGCCCAGGCATGAGCTGAGCCCCTCTGCAGTCTTCGGAATCTCTTCTCCGGGGTTGTCAGTAGTGCAGCCTGACCATATACTCTTAAGTGCATTATAACCAAATGGTAAATGCTAACTTTGGACTGGCTAAAGAACAAAACACCTAGTCCTCCCTGGATTTAGTTTAAATGACACAATATTTTTATATACCCTTTCATGAATTGAAACACAAAAGATGGGGCTTTATAAATTGCCTATTGTTCAAAAAGTTTTTTATTTATTACACATTCTTTTATTGTGTGATGGAGACAAACGTAACTAATACAAACATCTATATACAATATAAATGACAATACAATACATTGAACAGCACCCTAGGCAATTTAAACATCCAATCATCTACCATACTTGGCCAAACCATTCATACCAATAGGCTGACTCATACTCTACTAAACTAGAAGGCCCTTCAACAACTACTCCCTTTTGGGACACAGATAATTTATCCGTGTCAAACTTTTTAAGACAATTATTTTCTTAGTAAACACTTAGAACCCAAAGAAAACATCAAGGGCAGGACTTTTTGTGTGGAGTGTGTAAAGGACCAACTGGTCGACTGGTCTACGCGTTTCAAACCTCTAACATTATGAGGTTCTCATCAGGACCCATAAATTCTGAAAAGGAAATCAAAAAAAGAATAAAAAATGATAACTCTCAATTTTAATTTGGCAATTACAGAACTTGAGCCAGCCCCCATTCTCAGCCTGGCATACCCACCTTATGAATATTTATGCACGTGTGGTCTTAGCCTGCTTAATGTCCAAAAGATTATTCAATCAGCTAGTGCCTGGAGCTGAAAACAACGAAATATGACAATAAACCTACTCGTCAAATACTTCACACACACAATGGACAGACGCACAAGGACAAGACAGTAAGTAGGAGAGTTGCTCACCCTACGATTTCAAATGCTTCCCAAATAGTCGGTTGGTCTAGCGTTCATGTGTCCCCTTTGTTGGGCGTAATCGGGCTTTTAATAATCCGCTGCCATCAAAGACTGTGAATAAAAAGAGCGAAGCGGTGAAGCTTGCGTGTGTAATAACGCTGTTGAGCTAATGTGCCGCTTTGAGCTTCCCCATAACGTGGACTCAATAGATCATCGCCTACCTGGTGATTGCTTCTTCTCGCCATTCTACGGAGCCGTATACCTCAACCGGGGATTGCTTGAGTGACCAGGAAGTGAATTAGATCCTTAACGATAGGTGATGCGCATAGCATCATGGGAATTGTAGTTCTTTTCTTGGGAGCAATGGGAAATGTAGTTCCCATCTAGTCCATGATGTTGAAAACTTTATTAAACAGGGATTAATATCAATGCAAACGATTAGATCGTAATTATGCGATGAACTGTTGATGCGAAAAAATATAGTTTCCATTGGACCAATGTCACAAACGCTTAGTCAAAACATATTTTATGTTTTGTTGAACGAATATTTTGTTGGAAAAATCCCCCAAAAGGCAGATACCTTTGGTGAGATACAGAAATGTGAATTCATACACAGGGAGAAGTCCACTGATCCTACTCAAGTCGTGAGCGGTCTATATATTTCAGCTATTTCATTAAGACCGTTGGTCGTTGTGTTAAATTTCATAATTAGAAATGACTCTCTTTGACTCAAGCGACCTTCCAAGTCACCACCACGTGGATCTTGCTCAATTTTAGACAAAACTGTCCACTTCAGATCTTCCTCACGGTGTTTCAATAGGCTCCAATGACTCACTAGTGGAGCATTTTCAACTTTCCGTCGGATCCTCGACTTATGTTGAATGATGCGTTGTCGCACTTCCTGGGTAGTCTTGCCTATATACAATTTAGGGCATGGGCATGTGACTGCGTAAATCACATTTTTCGTCCTACAATTAGTAAAGGCATCATGTTTCCAATAGATGTTATTAAAGGTGAATGTATCGCCTTCTATAGTTTGTTCACAGCAAATGCAGGATCCGCATCTGTGATGACCGACGATTGGAGGCAAAGCTAATAGTCCTCTCAACGTGGGGGGCTGTGGTTTAGGCAGAGCTGCTCTTACGATGAAGTTAGCTATGCTTTTTTCTTTTTTGAACGCGAATAGGGGTGGTGTGGAAAAGTCATTATGGAGATCTTTGATCAGGTGCCAATTTGACAAGACTAGTTTGCGAATTTGATGTGAATTGGGACTAAATGTTGTCACACAAACCGGTCTATTCGCTGTCTTCTTCTTTTTGCTTGTCAATAGGGTTTCCCTTGGTGTCCACCAGGCTCTTTTTAGGGAATGTTTGAGTAGTTTTCGTGGGTATCCTCTCTCAAGTAGTCGGTCTTTAAGTTTGTTGGCATGAAAAAAGTATTCTTCTTTTTGAGAACAATTCCTACGGATCCGTAGGAACTGCCCGTACGGTAAATTCTGCTTTAGGCTCCGAGGGTGATTGCTGGTGTAATGCAATGCCTTATTTCGATCGGTTGGCTTCCTAAAGAGTGTGGTTTCTAATTGTCCTGATAGGTTTTTTACTTGAACGTCCAAGAATGTTATTGATTTGTTGGAAGCCGTGCAGCTGAATTTGATGTCTCTCGTTCGTTCATTGAGCCATCCTACAAATTCATCCAATTGTTGTTCAGATCCAGTCCAAATGAGAAAGATGTCGTCTATATATCTCATATAGTTAGAAATGTTAGTCGAATAGGGGTTGTTTTCATAAATGAAATTATTTTCATATAGTCCCATGAAAAGCACCGCTAGCTCAGGGGCGAAAGGACACCCCATCGCCACGCCTTTTATTTGAAAGAAGAACTCAGAGTCGAAAGAAAAATAATTCTTCGATAGTGCAAATTTGGCGAGTTCTAGAATAAAATCAGATGGAACCTGGACTGGCCGTTCTCTTTTCTCCAGGAACCATGTCAGTGTCTCTAGTGCTTGGTCCTGAGGAATCTGGGTGTAAAGTGACACCACATCTAGTGTCACCATTAGTTGATTTTTACTATCAAATTTGACTGATGTTATTCGGTTCAAGAAAGCTGTGGTGTCCTTCAGGTGGGCAGGGATGTCGTTGATGAAAGGTTTTAAGAAGAAATCTATATATTGAGCAACTGGTTCAATGAGCGACTCACACCCTGAGACGATTGGTCTACCAGGGGGGTCGATCTCGCTTTTATGTAGTTTTGGTATAACATAAAAGACTGGTATCCTAGGATTTTTATTTTGTAGAAAAATCCGTTCTTTTGGGCCGACGAAACCTTGTGTGTACCCTTCCTCAATAATTTGAAAAAGTTGACTTTGTAGCTCCTTGGTTGGATCCCTTGCAATTTTCCGATAGCAGCTGTGATCCTCTAGCTGACGTAGCGCTTCTTTTTTGTATTTGTTTAAGTCCCAAATGACCACTGCTCCTCCCTTGTCAGCTTGTTTGACTACCACTGACCTGTCATTTTTAAGTGCCAGCAGAGCATCTTTCTCTTGTTTGGCAAGATTGTAACTGACGAAATTTTTCTTCTTTTCCATTGTTTGTATCCCGGAAAGAATGGTCTTTTCAAAAGTACTGATGTCTTTAGGGATTTTTGGTCCTGATGGACAGAATAAGGATTTTCTCCTTAATCCTGTTATCTCTATTGGGGAGGTTTCTGGGGCATCCTGAAAAAATATTTTGAGCCGCAACTTCCGACAAAATTCAATTATTTCTAGCTTCAGTTTGACAAAGTCCGTTTGCCTGGATGGTACAAATCCTAATCCTTTGGATAGTACAGATAATTCTGCTTCTGTTAAGATTTTTTCAGATAAATTGAACACAGGTGAAGGAGCTAGCTCCTGTAGTATTGACGTCGAGTCCTCATTTCCCATGGCTGTGAGTAACGTAAGCGGCCTCTGCCCTGCCGCTGGCCTCGGGCTAAAAAATGCGGCCCTTGGTTAATTTGTTGATCCTGGTTTTGTTGTTTTAACCTTGGATTTATGTTTGTCCCTGTGTTGTCTTCCGACTCACCCCCTGAGGATGAAGATGTTGTGTCGGAGAAAGTGATGAATTTCTTTCTTGAACGTCCTCGATAGTTTTGCAAATAATTCCTCGATTCGTTGTTACTGTAGAAATCTTTGTTTAAGTACGGGTATGTGGATTCCAAAGAAAAATTCTTTTTGTCCGCCTCAAATTTGTTGCTTTTTTGAATAACCGTGTAGTCTTTAAACTCAGATATCTCCTTATCAACTTTTTCAAGTAATGTTTTGGCGTCAGTAAGACTTTGGTTGTTTCTAACTTCTGTTTCCAAGTCGGCTATTTCTTGTAATTGTACCAGTGACAACCTATGGGCTGTTTCAACAGTCAACACCATTAAATCCTGACTACATTTAGTCTCAATACAACTATAGCCCTTCTTGTATATCGGGTCGTCGATAAAAACTACTGGAATATTTCGTATTTGTAACCCTGATGGAATCGTTCCTTCTTTAAGGTGTTGTAATAAAAAATTACCATGTAAGTCTGTCCTAATTTGTTTTTTGCGTAATCGAATAAGTTTGTCAGATTCGTTCTGAGTTTTTACTTAATACTACAGGAGCTAGCTCCTTCACCGGTGTTCAATTTATCTGAAAAAATCTTAACAGAAGCAGAATTATCTGTACTATCCAAAGGATTAGGATTTGTACCATCCAGGCAAACGGACTTTGTCAAACTGAAGCTAGAAATAATTGAATTTTGTCGGAAGTTGCGGCTCAAAATATTTTTTCAGGATGCCCCAGAAACCTCCCCAATAGAGATAACAGGATTAAGGAGAAAATCCTTATTCTGTCCATCAGGACCAAAAATCCCTAAAGACATCAGTACTTTTGAAAAGACCATTCTTTCCGGGATACAAACAATGGAAAAGAAGAAAAATTTCGTCAGTTACAATCTTGCCAAACAAGAGAAAGATGCTCTGCTGGCACTTAAAAATGACAGGTCAGTGGTAGTCAAACAAGCTGACAAGGGAGGAGCAGTGGTCATTTGGGACTTAAACAAATATAAAAAAGAAGCGCTACGTCAGCTAGAGGATCACAGCTGCTATCGGAAAATTGCAAGGGATCCAACCAAGGAGCTACAAAGTCAACTTTTTCAAATTATTGAGGAAGGGTACACACAAGGTTTCGTCGGCCCAAAAGAACGGATTTTTCTACAAAATAAAAATCCTAGGATACCAGTCTTTTATGTTATACCAAAACTACATAAAAGCGAGATCGACCCCCCTGGTAGACCAATCGTCTCAGGGTGTGAGTCGCTCATTGAACCAGTTGCTCAATATATAGATTTCTTCTTAAAACCTTTCATCAACGACATCCCTGCCCACCTGAAGGACACCACAGCTTTCTTGAACCGAATAACATCAGTCAAATTTGATAGTAAAAATCAACTAATGGTGACACTAGATGTGGTGTCACTTTACACCCAGATTCCTCAGGACCAAGCACTAGAGACACTGACATGGTTCCTGGAGAAAAGAGAACGGCCAGTCCAGGTTCCATCTGATTTTATTCTAGAACTCGCCAAATTTGCACTATCGAAGAATTATTTTTCTTTCGACTCTGAGTTCTTCTTTCAAATAAAAGGCGTGGCGATGGGGTGTCCTTTCGCCCCTGAGCTAGCGGTGCTTTTCATGGGACTATATGAAAATAATTTCCTTTATGAAAACAACCCCTATTCGACTAACATTTCTAACTATATGAGATATATAGACGACATCTTTCTCATTTGGACTGGATCTGAACAACAATTGGATGAATTTGTAGGATGGCTCAATGAACGAACGAGAGACATCAAATTCAGCTGCACGGCTTCCAACAAATCAATAACATTCTTGGACGTTCAAGTAAAAAACCTATCAGGACAATTAGAAACCACACTCTTTAGGAAGCCAACCGATCGAAATAAGGCATTGCATTACACCAGCAATCACCCTCGGAGCCTAAAGCAGAATTTACCGTACGGGCAGTTCCTACGGATCCGTAGGAATTGTTCTCAAAAAGAAGAATACTTTTTTCATGCCAACAAACTTAAAGACCGACTACTTGAGAGAGGATACCCACGAAAACTACTCAAACATTCCCTAAAAAGAGCCTGGTGGACACCAAGGGAAACCCTATTGACAAGCAAAAAGAAGAAGACAGCGAATAGACCGGTTTGTGTGACAACATTTAGTCCCAATTCACATCAAATTCGCAAACTAGTCTTGTCAAATTGGCACCTGATCAAAGATCTCCATAATGACTTTTCCACACCACCCCTATTCGCGTTCAAAAAAGAAAAAAGCATAGCTAACTTCATCGTAAGAGCAGCTCTGCCTAAACCACAGCCCCCCACGTTGAGAGGACTATTAGCTTTGCCTCCAATCGTCGGTCATCACAGATGCGGATCCTGCATTTGCTGTGAACAAACTATAGAAGGCGATACATTCACCTTTAATAACATCTATTGGAAACATGATGCCTTTACTAATTGTAGGACGAAAAATGTGATTTACGCAGTCACATGCCCATGCCCTAAATTGTATATAGGCAAGACTACCCAGGAAGTGCGACAACGCATCATTCAACATAAGTCGAGGATCCGACGGAAAGTTGAAAATGCTCCACTAGTGAGTCATTGGAGCCTATTGAAACACCGTGAGGAAGATCTGAAGTGGACAGTTTTGTCTAAAATTGAGCAAGATCCACGTGGTGGTGACTTGGAAGGTCGCTTGAGTCAAAGAGAGTCATTTCTAATTATGAAATTTAACACAACGACCAACGGTCTTAATGAAATAGCTGAAACATATAGACCGCTCACGACTTGAGTAGGATCAGTGGACTTCTCCCTGTGTATGAATTCACATTTCTGTATCTCACCAAAGGTATCTGCCTTTTGGGGGATTTTTCCAACAAAATATTCGTTCAACAAAACATAAAATATGTTTTGACTAAGCGTTTGTGACATTGGTCCAATGGAAACTATATTTTTTCGCATCAACAGTTCATCGCATAATTACGATCTAATCGTTTGCATTGATATTAATCCCTGTTTAATAAAGTTTTCAACATCATGGACTAGATGGGAACTACATTTCCCATTGCTCCCAAGAAAAGAACTACAATTCCCATGATGCTATGCGCATCACCTATCGTTAAGGATCTAATTCACTTCCTGGTCACTCAAGCAATCCCCGGTTGAGGTATACGGCTCCGTAGAATGGCGAGAAGAAGCAATCACCAGGTAGGCGATGATCTATTGAGTCCACGTTATGGGGAAGCTCAAAGCGGCACATTAGCTCAACAGCGTTATTACACACGCAAGCTTCACCGCTTCGCTCTTTTTATTCACAGTCTTTGATGGCAGCGGATTATTAAAAGCCCGATTACGCCCAACAAAGGGGACACATGAACGCTAGACCAACCGACTATTTGGGAAGCATTTGAAATCGTAGGGTGAGCAACTCTCCTACTTACTGTCTTGTCCTTGTGCGCCTGTCCATTGTGTGTGTGAAGTATTTGACGAGTAGGTTTATTGTCATATTTCGTTGTTTTCAGCTCCAGGCACTAGCTGATTGAATAATCTTTTGGACATTAAGCAGGCTAAGACCACACGTGCATAAATATTCATAAGGTGGGTATGCCAGGCTGAGAATGGGGGCTGGCTCAAGTTCTGTAATTGCCAAATTAAAATTGAGAGTTATCATTTTTTATTCTTTTTTTGATTTCCTTTTCAGAATTTATGGGTCCTGATGAGAACCTCATAATGTTAGAGGTTTGAAACGCGTAGACCAGTCGACCAGTTGGTCCTTTACACACTCCACACAAAAAGTCCTGCCCTTGATGTTTTCTTTGGGTTCTAAGTGTTTACTAAGAAAATAATTGTCTTAAAAAGTTTGACACGGATAAATTATCTGTGTCCCAAAAGGGAGTAGTTGTTGAAGGGCCTTCTAGTTTAGTAGAGTATGAGTCAGCCTATTGGTATGAATGGTTTGGCCAAGTATGGTAGATGATTGGATGTTTAAATTGCCTAGGGTGCTGTTCAATGTATTGTATTGTCATTTATATTGTATATAGATGTTTGTATTAGTTACGTTTGTCTCCATCACACAATAAAAGAATGTGTAATAAATAAAAAACTTTTTGAACAATAGGCAATTTATAAAGCCCCATCTTTTGTGTTTCAATTCATGAAAGGGTATATAAAAATATTGTGTCATTTAAACTAAATCCAGGGAGGACTAGGTGTTTTGTTCTTTAGTATTTCCGGCTCAGTTCTGCTGGTTTTTTGAGCCAAAGCCCAGTTTTGGTTTTTAACTTTGGACTGGCTGCACGGAAACATGTTGTGTTTGGTGTCAAACACCTTGGAATCATACACCCACACCAGTAACTGGTGTGGGAGTATGATCTCACCCTTCTAGAGGGAGAGACATGACAGCAATGGTATACCCGGTAGAAACTGGCATCACAAAATGGATGCTGCAGCCACAGACACGGGTCTGGCCTCCTGCTGCTGACCGAAACTCCATCAGGGGAGGCCTGGACAATAGGTTTCCTGTGACAGGGAGGTGTAACCACCTCCCAGACAGGCTTATGTGTATTGGGGCTGGGTGGGAGCACTCTCTGAGTGCTTTGAAGTCCTGCACTGGGGGCACATTTGGCGTCCCTGTACATAGTCCAGCTCAAACCGGTTCAGGGGCTTCCAGCCCCTGCTCTGGCGCGAAACTGGACAAAGGAAATGGGTGTAGCCACCCCTCTTTCCAAACCCTCCCATAGGTGGGTCCCCAGAGTATGTCCAACCCCCTACCTTAGTATAAGTATGGGACCCCAGTCCTTAGGACGTTAGATTACCCTGCACAAAACTCTGAAGCTGAATTCTGGACCTTCGACGCGCTGCTCAAGACCAGAGGACTGAAGAAATCTCCCTTGGGGTCAAAGAGCGACTCCCCTGCTTGGCAGGCACAAACAAAGCAATTTGCCAGTCTTCATCATCGAAGCTCCCACCGGACTCCGAAGTATTTGCAGCCCAGGAAGAGGATTTCCAGACATCTCGGAGGCCGACCCGAGTCCCCAGCAAAGCTGAGACCCGCAGCCCTCGTGAGTAGCGTGGAACCGGAACTCCTGGTCACCATGCATTTCTGCAAGTGCATTGACTTCTCGACATCTCTTGAAGTCGTGCTTGGGCTGACTTGTAGCCCCTACCTCGAGCACTGAATCCACTGAAGATTGTTGGCCTGGTCAATCCGAGTGACCCGGGGGCCTGCCATTTTGTGTTTCTTCTCGAGGTCCCTTCGTGATCCCTGGTCTGTTGACTGGCGGGTCCCTGAGGGGGTAACTTTGTATTTGTTTGGGCTTCCCTAGTTGCTCCAGACGTGCCCTGACTCCCAACCAAGTGGTGAATCCCACAGACCTTGCTGGTCTGCACCGAAGCATCTTGCTCGTTTCTGCGTGGGTTGCTGTTGCCAAGGCTTGTTGTGTCCAATCCGGGCACTGACACTGCAGCACTCGACATCCTTCGTGGGACATCTCGAATCCAGCTCCTGGTCATCCTCGACGCCTCCTGGTCCTCGTGGCTGAAGAGTCAACCTTCACCTCTTTCTCCTGAAATCACCGGACATCGGTGGGAATCTGCTCATCGCCTTCCTGGTCACTGGCTAGTGACCCAGACTCTGTCCCCTCTGCTTACAGGTTCTTCTCATCTTTGATCCAGGCTTGGATCTCTTCGGACACTTCGCATCTTCACGGCAGCAGCACATCTTCGCCAGCTCCCATTGAAATCGACGATGTGACCCGACACCAAAAGACACCTATGCACCCGGCTTCCCTGGGTGAGGTAACACGAGTACTCCAGTGCTCCCGTGGGTGCTAGCCCTAGAACTTCCTAAGTCCAAAAGGGTTTGGTCCTGACTCATTTCTAAGTGTCCCTAATCTTTAAAAATTTAACCGCGACTTTCCCCATAGAAGCTAACGGGAGCTCGCGGCTGTGTTCACACACTGCACATGGCCCCCGTGGGACCCCTGTGTCACTACCTTGGGTGGTTCCTTGGGGTCCCAGTGATTCTACAGGCTCTAGGCCTTGTGTCTAGTTAAGTCTTGGTTCTTATACCACTATTTTAGTATATGGTTTGGCTCGCCCCTAGGGCCGGAGGTGTATTTGTGCTATTTTACTGTGATTATTGAAGTGTAACTCATGTGTTTTGACCTCTAGTCTCATAAAGAGACTAGGAGAGTGTGTTTAGTAATAAATACATATATTTTATATATATACCTGGTGTGGAGATCTTTCATTTAGTGACTCAAGAGATTATAGACTACTAAAACAAGCTGCTTTACATTCCTTCAAGACTTAGCCTGAAGGCTGCTCTCCATAGCTACCACTAGGATAGCTTTCAAATAAAGGTTGTCTTTAACCTATAACCAACAAGGGGTTGTTTGGACTGATACAAGGTGCCCACTATAACTAGTGGACAGCATATATCAGGCCAACGTCTCACATACAGCACCTGTACTCAAGGCACCTGAGGTCCAAACAGATGTTTTAGAACATGGGACTGGGGCAGTGTTATCACACCTAAATAATGAGGATTAACCAGTTGTCTTTATCAGCAGACGACTACTCCTCAGAGAGCAGCTTTGGTGTGCCATAGAGAAGGAAGATTTTGATGTGGTCTGGTCACTGAAGATGCTGAGCCTCTACTTTTTGGGGACTCACTTCAGGGTTCACTCTTACCACAGGCCTCGCAGATGGCTTGTGCAGATTGGAGGGGAAAACCCTAAACTTTTGAGGTGGTCCATCTTTTTAAAGGGTATGTACTTTAAAGTGGACTTTGCAGGTTCTTCCACTTAGATGATGAGAATTGGCATGGGAATGGCTCAGTTGCTCTTCACTTTTAATCTGGAGTGGGGGGATGTAGTAAATTGTCCCTTTTCACATGATCACCCCCATTTTTGTGGACTAATGCTGCTGGTTTTGTGACTCTGTGCACTGGGGCTCTGCTAACCAGGCCCAGGTGCATGGGCTATGACCCCTAAAACATGTTGAAATTGACTGTGATCCTATTTAGGCATTCAGCGAGGTTTTAGGTTGCAGTAAAGGAAGCAGAAGATAGAAAATGTATTTTCGATTTCCTGAATTGGTGTCTGTTGATAACATTGACGAATGAGGCCAGTTGCAAGACACAGGCAATGTCCTTCTGTGTTTAGATTCAAGATAGTGGTCTGCTTTCTCTAAAAAATTTCATTATCTATGAAAGGGCATGCCTAAGAACTGGAATTGGAAACCCTTGAAAATCCTACAGACCTCATTCACACATGCTGCCTCAGGTCTACCCCGGAGCATGCTAACTTGGATTCGGCATCCACACTGCCACACTGTTCAATCCAGTCTTCAAAAAGTGTTTTGCTGTAGGATATTAGCCACTGCAAGCACAGCCATCTTCCACAAGGCAGCAGTGTGCCTTTCTAGTGAGCAAGTTACATGACTTAAAGTCCTAAAGTGTAAACTTCTGGATGCAAACTTCTTGTTAACTAAGGCATACAGGCTTTTTGGAACAGTATTCTGTCCGTATTTGGTTGAAGAAGCCTGACCTATTAGACTTTTTGGTGGAGACTCTGCATCCAGAAAAGTGAGATCCGACCACACTGGCCTGTGATTTCCAAGAGCAAGGCTGGGCATTCCTGACACAGACTGTGTTTTTACCAGGCTTTGTGTAAGCCATCCAGGAGACTGATTAAAGAAGGGAACAAATAGTTCAGCCACTTATTTTAATGCCATCTTCTCAGAAATAAGGTTAGGTTCGTCTCACACAGAGCCCGTTAGTATGGTCTGTCAAACTCTAAATCAACCCCTCTAGAGTTTAGAAGTTTTTTAAATTTTGACATCAGCTAGTTCAGCTAATGAAAGCTCTTTAGAGAAATTATCTTTCAGTTCAGGCTACCAGTATTTTGTAGTCGCGGTATAAGCCCTGCATCTTAATGCTCTTAAACCAAGAGTTGTCTGTCTCACCTAATCATCTCCGACTCGACCTGGCTCAGGAACACAATAGTGTCAGTGTCTGACCCACAAAAGGTCTAGAACTATAGAAAGAGTTTCAGTCCCTGCCATTCTACTTAAATAAAGTACCTCTAACAAGAGTTGTGCTAATCTTTTCTTAGCTGTTTTCAAAATCAGAAGTCATCACCGGCAAAAATGGCTTCAAAGACAGTTGAGATCAGCATTCTTTTTACTGTCTTTAACATCTCTGGAGTCCAACTCAGAGTAAATAGTTTTCTTCGTAATTTTATATGAAATACATAATGTTCTGGGATATAACTTCACCCACTCCAAGTCCATGACCATCCTGTAGCATTTGGTGCATGTAACTGTGCCCACGTTAGAAATTAGGGTCCAACTTGACTCGAGTGAGGTGCTCATTCTGAAGCACAATCTTCTGAATCTATCTAAAGATAAAAGCACACCATCTCGTCATAAGCTAAGTTGCATCATGAGTCAGGACTAACCAATCAAGTATCATCACAGAGATAACCTCAACGTTTTGGAAGCAATATTTTCTGAATATTAGTAACTCCTAATACTTTGTTTCACCTATTTTTTCTGTTTCATTTGAGTTGGTTATGTGCCGCTCACAACCTAGTACATCCACTATTGCTACTGCAGAATATATATATATATTATCTACTGGCGGTCGCCAGTAGATAGTTATAGTTAGGACCATGTTTCCATAGGAAATCTCAAAATTCTATTTTGAATAACTTTGGCGCCGGTTGACGAATCCTCGCAAAATTTTCAAAACTAATGGGGCGCTCCGTTCAGCTCCTACCCTGAAAGTCTCGGGGTGAATCGTCAAGCGGGGGCTGAGAAAAAAGGGGGGTCCCAAAACGCGTTTTCCCCATGCATTTTCCCATAGGACCTTTAGACACAGCTACAGCCCGAACGGCTGAACAGAATTACTTGAAATTTGGCAGAGAGGTAGCCATAAGGCCAAGGAAGTGCCTTTTGCAGGTCTGGTGTAAATCTGTTCAGTATTTCCTGAGAAAATAGCATTTAAAAGCATATCAATATCTATACGCGCGCAGCGTGCGCGCACAGAGCAAGCCCTGAGCGCGCACCATGCCGTGCGCGAGCGTAATTCTGATTGGTTGTTACATGTTAGTAAACATTCGAATCGGTCGAAATCAGGAAGTGTCGGCCGCCATTTTGTCTGTCACACTAAAAAGGAAAGGTGGAGACCGTGAAATGGGGCAGGGTAGGGAGTTCTAGACCCCCTAGCCATTGTCAGGGGGGCACAGTAGGACCACGAAGGGCAAAAAAAAAGATTTACATTTTTTAAAAAACATCGCGAAGTGCGCGCACTCTACGCGTACCCGAAAAAACCTTTAAAACATCACGACGTGCGCACACCCAGCGCGCACCCGAAAAAAACCATTAAAAAAAATAGAAATAAAAATCACGTTTAAGTGTTTAGATATTAGGTGGCTCTAATAAGAGCCCTTGTGTTCATTGAGTGTTTTTCGGTACCTACAAGTAAGTACCGATGCAGAGTCTAAAGTTCAAGAGGAAGACTCTGTTCCCTTCATCATTGAAATGTACACCGTCTCCTCTATAAATGTCTTGCATGTTGTAACGCAAGTTGTTGTGGTATATAGAACCCATACCATAGTCTCTGAGGAAAGCAGAAACAGACTTATTGACGTGCTTTCTTGCTTTGTCAATCTGTGGACAAAATTGGTTGGACCAGTTCCACTTTTGCCTTTGGCATATGTTAGAATATACAAAGGCAGATTGAGGAAAAAGCGACATCAATTGCACAAAGGTGTCCTTAATAAGTATTTCCAGACCTACCCCAGTTAAAGTGCCTAGGTCATTTCCACCACAGTGCACAATAATAAGGTTAGGCTGTGGGAGATGTAGAAAGGTTTTCACCAAAGGCATTAATTGGTGCCCCTTTAACCCTCTCTGACCAATCCATTTAATGTCTACATTTGGCAAAGCAAGGTCTCTCACCATACCTCTTTTTTCTGCAAATTTTTCACTCCAGAAGACATAGCTATGACCTACAATCCACACTGTGAACATCTTTCAAGGAGATCTGGATGCACTCAGAAGGTGTCTTTCAGTAGAATGGCAATATGAAAAGAAACACAGTTGAAAAATGGAGGCATACATACTTTTTTTTGATACAAATAACTCATTGGCTGATTCAAACCATTTTACAGTTAAAACTAGGCTGTATGTTTAAATTTTTAAAAGCATGTTTTGGATTGGTACAGAAAAATGTGTTCCCACTGAACATTACTTTGGATTTGCTGTTAGGTTGGAAAAGTCAAGCACTCTTGCTCTTTTGATTTGAAACAATGTCTGCTGAACTTCTGACCTCTCTGCTCACACCTGTGTTCCATGAGCTGTTGCTATGGTAGCAGGCAGAAGTCATGTTGGGGGAAGGGATGATTTGCAAAGGGGTTGAAAGTTGCAACCAATAGAAATGTGTGATTCCATTTGAAAAAATGTGGGAAGGACTGTGATTTTACATTAACATGTATATGTGGGGAAAAAGAGAGGGAAAAATTGCCATTTACTGGTTGTGGAGAGAGGAGAGAGGTGTACAGCTCTGAGATTCTGGCTCTGATAATCTGCTGTTTGAGTCCCACATTTCTTTCTCAACTAATTAATTTTAAAGGTGAGTTATGAGTTTGATAGGGGAAGTATGTGGTGTATTTTGATATAAATAATAGAATTGTCATTCTTGTTTTAAAGTTGTGTTTTACATTTTGTGATTTAGGAGAAATTTAACTGTCTTGAACTAGTAAGATATTATGGAGTATGTCTTCACTGTAAGTTAAGGTGTAGTGGTATTAGTGAGGAATATTGTTTTGTGACTAGAATTACATCATGAGTCTGTCTGCACACAGGATTTGTTGACAGAGATTTAATTTGTGTTGCTGTTGTTCTGTTAGCCTTGCACTCGCAGAAAAGGGGTAGTTTGTTATCTTAAAGTGTGATGGTTAGCATTCAGCAGAAATCATTTACTGATCAGTGAGAGGCAAAGGCAAACACATTTGAAAATAGTATGGTACATTTTCCTACCACTTTAAAAGTTGTGTTTTACATTTTATGTTAAGGAAGATATTTAAGTGGCTTGAACATGGTATATATTATGGAGTATGTCTTCATTATAAGTTAATGTGTACTGGTATTACTCAGGAATACTGTTTTCTACCTAGAATCATACCATGAGACAGTGAGCACATAGGAAATGTAAACAGAGATTTCATTCCGGTTGGTCTTGTTCTATTACCCTTGCACTCACAGGAAAGGGGCAGCTTGTTTTTTGTAACACTCTAGTCTAATCAGTCACCCTCTAACACATGGTCATGGACTCAAGGAACTGTTAGGACATGTGCTCTTTTGTGCTTGTCTAAACTAGAAGGAACATGTGTCAGTCTGTTACAGTAATTATCACTTGCTCTACCCCAGTAGTAAATGTGCTTTCAAATTGCCAAAGGAAATATTGCTTTCTGCCTAGAATGAGACCATGAGTCTATGTGCATACAGGAATTGTTGTTAGCGTTTTAATTTGTGTTGCTGTTGTTCTGTAAAACTTGCACATTCAGGAAAGGCTCAGCTTGTTTTCTTCCAATGTGTTGGTTAGCACTCAGCAGAAATCAGTATCTCAAAAATGTGAGGCAAATGCAAACACATTTGAAAATAGCATGGTAGATTTTTCATCAGATCTTACAATGGCTGAGGTGGTTCCTACATGTTGAAAACTCCAATTAACCCTTACCACACATGTACTCTTACACACGTCTGTACTCTTCATGCAGTTGTGGGAGTCTCCATGCAGATGTCTCTTGCAGCTGACAATACACAGTCTCCAGAAACACACTCTTTGCACACACGCAGCAGCTTCTGCTACACTCCCATGTGTATTAGTCAGCTCTGTGTGCTGTTTCAGATAGCAGTGTGTAACGCAAACAGATTCTAAATCACCAAGGCTCATTTCCTTTGCTCTAGTCTAATCAGTCACCCTCAAACACATGGTCATGGTCTCAAGGAGCTGTTAGGACATGTGCTCCTTTCCGCCTGTCTAAACTAGAATGAACATGTGTCAGTCTGTTACAGTAATTATCACTTGCTCTACCCCAGTCGTAAATGTGCTTTCAAATTGCCAAAGGAAATATTGCTTTCTGCCTAGAATGAGACCATGAGTCTGTGTGCACACAGGAATTGTTGTCAGCGTTTTAATTTGTGTTGCTGTTGTTCTGTAAAACTTGCACATTCAGGAAAGGCCCAGCTTGTTTTCTTCCAATGTGTTGGTTAGCACTCAGCAGAAATCAGTATCTCAAAAATGTGAGGCAAATGCAAACACATTTGAAAATAGCATGGTAGATTTTTCATCAATTCTTGCAATGGCTGAGGTGGTTCCAACATGTTGAAAACTCCAATTAACCCTTACCACACATGTACTCTTACACACATGTCTGTACTCTTCATGCAGTTGTGGGAGTCTCCATGCAGATCTCTCTTGCAGCTGACAATACACAGTCTCCAGAAACACACTCTTTGCACACACGCAGCAGCTTCTGCTACACTCCCATGTGTATTAGTCAGCTCTGTGTGCTGTTTTAGATAGCAGTGTGTAACGCAAACAGATTCTAAATCACCAAGGCTCATTTCCTTTGCTCTAGTCTAATCAGTCACCCTATAACACATGGCCATGGTCTCAAGGAGCTGTTAGGACATGTGCTCTTTTCTGCCTGTCTAAACTAGAAGGAACATGTGTCAGGCTGTTACAGTAATGATCACTTGGTCTACCCCAGTAGTAAATGTGCTTTCAAATTGCCAAAAGAAATATCGCTTTCTGCCTAGAATCAGACCATGAGTCTGTGTGCACACAGGAATTGTTGTCAGATATTTAATTGATGTTTCTTCTATTTTGTAAGAGTTTGACTCGTAGGAAAGGATCAGCTCATGTGATAGGATTTGAAAAGTTTTTAAAAAGAAAATGTAATGAATTTAAATTACATAAAGGTATTTTTTTTTAGTTTTTTGCAGGTATTGGTGAGCAACAGTGAAAAAATATAAAGATGCCTATAAAGTCAAGAAAAAGAAAAGAAAAGAAACAACAACTATATTTGAAGACGACTGATAAAAAAAAAAATAGGAGGCGAAGCACGTGTTGGAAAACAGAAAAAGTCTTCTGGTAAGCAAACGAAAGAATTTTTAAAAAATATCTTCAAAAAAAAAAATGATCGAAAGATACATTCAAACAGTGTTACAAGTACAAAACTACAACAGAGTCGACAGCAAAAACAAAATGCTAATATAGACTCAGAAGTTAGGAAGAGTGACTTAACACGGAAAATAGATTTTAAAAACATTCGTCGAAAAATGTTTCAGAGAAGAGTGATGTTAAATTTGCTGAAGGATGTGAAAAAATATAAGAAAAAAACAAAATTTTATAAGAAAAAGAAATTTATTGAAAGTATTGCTACCAAGGCATTAAAAATAAAAATAAACTATTCATTTTAATTTTGAACAGGATGCGTAGATTAGATAAATTAGTGAATACAATGAAGTCACAGAGCAAAAGGAAAAGAGAAGTAAAAAAAAAAACTTTTGGAAAGTGTTCTTAGGAGAATGGAAACATAGTTCAAGTACTGAACCATTTTTTAATGAAGAGAGTTATCTTCAAAGTAATAGTTTGTTGCATGCAGTTGACACCAATGGTAGAGCTTATGAAGTTAAGGATGGTTGTGTAATGGAAAAGGAGAAAATGGTTCCAAGAAATGAGGAACAAGTGATGGCTGATGAGGTTATGGGAAGACGTCCTAAAGCCCCAGTGTACACTTGGAATTGTAGTAGTATTTGTACTGTGCGTCAGGAATCTATTGATAAATTACGTGACTTTCTAAGAGAATATAGTAAAAAGAGTGTTAAACAGAAAATTAAGGTGCTTCAAAGACTAGATCCATGCAGAGTGAGAGAGAATACTGGTTTGCAAGGACATTCTCTGGCTTGTCTATCTAGGAAAGTGTGTCAAAGTGTTTTTCACCATTTTAGGATGCTGGCTGTTCATCATACTGAAATGAGAAAGTTTGTGAGAACATTGTATTTTGCTAAAAGTCCAGCACTAAAGTTAAATGAGTTGAATAATGCTCTGTTCCGTGGATCTGTATCAGATGTAGTGAAGGTTACTGATGAGATTCAGTTTTGTTACTTTGGTCCAGAAAAAGAAAGTGCAGAAAATGACACAGTTATTGATGAAAATGTGGAAGAGAATGTAGAACTCACTGTTAGTAAAAATTTTGATGATGAAATGACAAAATTTGCTATCATCTCTAATGAAAGACCAAATATTACTTGTATATGTTGCCGGAGAAGCCATTACAAAAATCAAACAAGGAATGTTGATCTGTATAAAAAAAGTGAAAATGAAGATAATTATAAGTGGAAAGATTTTGCCACATATATATTTCTGGAAAATTGTTTTGATTTGGGTGAAGATCAGCGTATTTGTAAATACTGTTATAACAAGTTAGAAGAAAATAGAATGCCAGCTAGAGCTGTACATAATAATTTTGAATTGGTTGATTTCCTCCAGAACTTTCTGATTTAAATACGTATGAGTCTATACTCATTCAATGTGTCCATCCGTTTCAGACCATAGTGCGTATGGAGCCAAAAACTGGTAAATTACCTCCTTCGGATTTACAAAGAGGTTTAAAAGGAAGAGTTGTCTATTTGCCATTGGATTTGAAAAAAAATATGGAAACAATTGATGCAGATACTTTGGAAACTGAACCATTAGTTATTCTGGTTAATGGTGTACCTACGAAGAATAAGAAAATTTGGCAGGAGCTGGTGGATGTACGAAAAGTACAAAGAGCAAATTTGTATTTGAAAAATAATAATAAATGGTATGAAGCCATTTATATGGATGAAGATGAAGAAGAAATACTAGAAGACACAGGAATACCAATTGGGCAACTTGAAAAAGTGGATAAGTCAAAAGAAGAAGAGATTTATGAACATTTCAGCATACATCCTCTACATTCTAAAGAAGTTATGGGAAACGCTATTGATCTGTTTCAGATGAAGAAAGCACAAGGAACTCCCGTGAGTGTATGGGAGGAGAGCTTGGAAGCTCGTTGTTTTCCCCAGCTGTTTCCTACAGGAAAAGGAGGACAATATGATGAACGTCCAGTACAGATTCCTGCTTCTGAGTATCGGACTACAAGACTATATGCAGAAGATCCGAGATTTCGTCAAAGTATTCCTTATTTGTTCCATCTTTTATTTGAAAGTGACTTGTCAGCACTATCTTATGCAGTAAATCACATTTTGAAAACTGGAGTACATCTACGTAATGTGACTGCAAAGGATTTTATGAACAAAGTGCAACAGCGAGATGATCATTTGGAATCTCAATTGATCAATTTGATGGCTTGTCAGCGTGGGACGAATGAATATTGGTACCGACGCCATGGGGAATTGAAATGTATGTTACGGAATTTAGGAACTCCTACATGGTTCCTTACCCTAAGCTGTGCTGAGTACGCTTGGGATGATCTGCTGGATTTTCTTCGAGAGGCAAATTCAAATATTGAAAACATCCAATACAAGACAGCAGGAGAATTGTGCTCATTGGATCCGGTTAATGTTTGCAGATATTTCAATCATAGATTTGAGGCTATGATGTCCTTCATCTGCAATAAAAAAAATCCACCTCTTGGAGAAGTTGTGGATTTCTTTTGGAGAAAAGAGTACCAAGCCAGAGGTGCTCCTCATATTCATATGCTGTTGTGGATCAAGGATGCTCCAAAATTTGGAACAGATTCTGATGATGCAGTTTTAAGTTTCATCGAAGGATATGCAACATGTGCTATACCTAAAAGCACAGAAGAGAAAAATTTAAAAGAGCAAGTTTTACGTTTCCAAAGTCATCGGTGTGGAAAATACTGTCGACGGAAGTACAAGAGTAAAGATAAATTCTACACAAAATGTCGATTTGGATTTCCACGACCTGTTCTTTCAAAAGGAAGAGTAAACAGTTTTATGTCAGCTGTGCGACATACCATTACAAGAAAATCGCCTAAAAATACCTACAACCTAAGAAGAAAAGAAGAGTCAAAATATATAAATGACTACAATCCAGTCATTTTATCCATGTGGAATGCTAACATGGATATTCAGTATGTAGCTGACAATTCTATTGCTGTTGCTCGGTATGTCACATCTTACATCACTAAATCTGAGAAAACGGAATTGAAGGAAATGTGGGAAGAGATTTCTCACAAGAAGACTGTCAGTAAGAAGCTATACATTTTCAGTTTAAAGATGTTATCGCATCGAGAAATTGGATCCTACGAATGCTCAGATAGGTTATCATCTGCAAGTCTGTACTCAAAATCCAGAAGAATAATTTGGGCAAGTTTAGGCCTTGCAGGAATGCGAAATCGGGTACTGAAATCTATTCGAGAAATTGAATATTTAGCAGAGTTCGAACCAGAAAGTACAGACATTTTAAGAACAAACATGTTGGACACATTATCCACAAAGAAGTCATCACCTTGAGAACATGTGTCTCTATGAAGTGCTGCAGAACTTTATTTTTAAACGGAATGTCACAGAAGATATCAACAATGGAAAATATAAAGTCATTGGTGAGGAAGGATGTTTGGTGAAGCAAACAAAAGGAAGTTTGATAAATCACCGGAAGCTGAGTTGCGACACTCCTGATAAAAAGGAATTTTACTACTTGGCACTTTTGCAGCTGTTTAAACCATGGCGTTCAGAGGAGGAACTACTTGGAGAATTTCAGAGCTATGAAGATTCCTTCAATGCTAGCAAAGACAGCGTTGAATGCAGTACTTTCACAACTTATGTTCAAATGTTAAATGAAGAAATTGAACAAGAAGCAACAATTGCAGCTGAAGTAGCTAGAGACAGTTCTCAAGACAGTCAAAGTTCTGGGACATTCAGTCAAGATCCTCTAGGACAACCGATCATCGAAAATGAAGCAGCAATAGCTATGAACGAAGTGGAAACAGCTATGAATCAAGCTCAGGAAGATTTAGTAGACTTAACATATTTGGAGGAGCAACTGAATGAAGAACAAAAACAAATTTATGAAGAAGTCAGAGAAAAAATTGATCACGGATTACTACATGAAAATAAAGAGTGCTCATGCACATCTTTTGAACCAATGAGAATGTATGTAAGTGGACAAGCAGGAACTGGAAAAAGTTTCTTAATTAATGTAATTAGAAGCTACCTACAGAAGAAAATGGATTCCATTTTGTCTTGTGTTGTTACTGCTCCAACTGGGTTAGCAGCGTATAACATCAAAGGAGTTACCTTACATCGTTTGCTAATGTTACCAGTAGAGCATGAGAACAAAATACTGTACCACAAACTAGCAGGAGAAGCATGCTTGGAAGTTTCAAGAGTATTGAAGAAAATGAAAGTACTGATTATTGATGAGGTAAGCATGGTATCAACCTTAATGCTTGCCTTTGTGCATTTAAGAATGCAGCAAATTCTGAAGACAGACTTTGACGTCCTATTTGGAGGAAAACACGTCATAGTTTTTGGAGATCTTTTGCAACTTACTCCAGTTAAAGGACAACCGGTATACCATACACTTACACATGAAGACACAAAATAGTCATTAGGAAGTATAGGCAATGTAAATATTTGGACATATTTTGAGTATAAGGAACTCATTACCAATATGAGGCAAGCCAATGATGAGGACTATGCAAGTATTCTGAAAGATATAAGAATTGGACTACTCACAGAACATGGCAGAAAAGCATTACAGAGTTGATTGCTGAGTAATTTGTTTCCAACAGAACAAATAGTTCCAGAGAAAATATACAAGGAAATTGCAGAAAAAAATACTGTAATCTGCTTAATGCCAACACTACATGAATGCTCTGTATTCAATCAAGAACTTTTGAAATTGGAAAATGAAGAGATCATAAAACTGGAAGCTGTGGATAAAATAGAACATGAACGAATAACTGTTATATTGACAGGCAAATTGGGTACTAAATTGGATTCTCTGGAGAAAAACATTTCAAAAACAGCTGGTTTGGAAAAGAATCTTTATGTGTGTATGAACTGTAGAGTAATTTTAAGACGGAATTTGGATGTAGAGAAAGGTGTAGTGAATGGAGCTATGGGAAGAGTTGTGGGTTTTATTAATTACCAGAAAAAAAGTTGGAATTGAATGTTTAAAAATAAAATTTGATCAGATACAAGAGGTTAAAGACATTTGTCGTTGTTCAGTTCGTTTCTTGCTTGTGAAAGACTTATATGTGCGTAGGAAGCAGTTTCCGTTTTCTCTAGCATATGCTGTAACTATTCACAAGTCTCAAGGATTAACTGTTGATAGTGCTTTTGTAAACATTGGATCTAGTGTGTTTAAAGAAGGTATGGCATATGTTGCTTTGTCACGCGTGAAAAAATTATCTGGTTTATTCATGATAGACTTTGATGACTCAAAAGTAAGTGCTGATGCAAACTGTGTAAAAGAGTATAATAGATTAAGAAGAAGCTATGCTCCTCATTTAGGTCAGTATCCTGTGTTTGAAAAACTTGTGTTGTTTGTCGGAAAAGGAGATGTGAGGATATCTGTAATGAGGGTGTACAGAAGAGAAAACAAAAAGATAGTGATGTGACTGCAAGCAAAAAGAAAGAGGACAGTGTGGAAGAGGTTGTTGGTTGTCATTTTGAAAATAGCTCTGGTGTCAACTGCTACGCAAATGTAGTGCTGAATGTTGTATTTTATCTTGAATTTTTGCAAGAGCAGATAACACTAAATCATGAAAAAAGATTCTGTTCTTTGCTGAGTCTCCTCTATGAGAAGCTGAGTAATGATAAAACTAAAATAGAAAGTGCTTCTGATGTTAGAAATCTTTTAGATGTATGTTCTGGACGTACACAGTTTACACAAAATGTCCAGCAAGATGCACAGGAATTCTTGATGTATATCCTGATGGTACTGGAAGATGAAGGGGTAGAAGTAAAAAATGTATTTGGTGTCTCTTATAAATGGGAACATTGTTGTGATAACTGTATGAACACAAGCAGTAGTAATGTTGATTCTGAAAGGTTCATATATTTACCATTACCAGAGAGTAAAACAGTGACTTTTAGTAAATTAGTTAAAGATGCTAATCACAACATGGAATGTTCTCAATGTAAATCAGACATGTTGTCAACGTTATGTTTAAAGAAATATGGACAGTATGTAATTTTAATGATGCAACGTTGTAGAGCTGATGGTTCAAAATTGGACACTTTAATAAAGAAGTTTACAGGACAACAATTATCAATATCTGGAAAATCTTTTGTTGCAGTTGCAATAATTTTTCATGATGGACCTTCTATAACTTCTGGTCATTACACAGTTTATCTTAAATGTGAAAAAGGATGGACACTGTGTAATGATTCTCAATTGATTTTCAAGCAACGTTTGCCTTATGATTTACCCAATTGTTACCTAATTTTTCTGAAACCCAAATTTTAAATACTAACATCATCATTGGAAGAAAGCATTATTAAAATTTAAAAGGATTTAAATTGGATATTTCGCTCAAAAGAGATTTTAAACTTATCATTTGGCCGTAAGGAAAGGTAAAACAAACAATTGTGGACTTCTTTGACAGATATTATTTTGGAAAATGTTCTTTTGCAACAAGGTTTACAGACGTTATTTTTTGGAAATTGTTATTCTTCTTAAAAGGTATTTTTAACATTTCTATTAAGGTATGTTTTAGTGAGCATACATTTGGGGCTTTTTTAAACAATCTTTCAGATTGGTTTTTTTTTTGCCCGCTGTTAAATGATGAATACAATTGATTTCACTATTTTCAGTGAAAATCAAAACATTCTGAAAACTGCAAAAATAAGGGCAAAAAATTGCTTTGCTAAATATGAAAAAACATGTACTGTTTAATAAAGTGTATTGTTGAATATTAATACTTTTTTCTTTTTTTCAGAACTAGAAAGAAAATTATTCAGTTATCTTTGCAATTAAATAACAAAATTTTATTCTAAATTATTTATTTTGATGGTCAGGTAAGTTTAACATATCTGTATGTGTCACTGGTTTCGTTTCATGCTTCCTTTTCTTCACCTCTCCTTACTCTACTTTTCTCATTTCTCTTCTCACTCTCTCTTCCTGCTTTACTACTCTTTTGTAACTCCCTCACTCCTTCTATACTACTCCCCTACCTTTACTACCTCCATCACTAATTTGTCATCCATGTTTCTTTTTCTGTATCCACATGTCTTAGGGCCTCATGTAGGTGGCATACACTTTACCGATTCTAAAATACCGAATCATACCGATTCGGTATTTAAGAATCGGTAAAGTGTATGTAGGTAAAAATTCGGTAACTGTTACCGAATCGGAGTGAGTCGGTAATTACCGAATCGGTATTTACCGATTCGGTAATGAGGCATACCTTCCCATTGATGGGAAGGTATGCCTCATTACCGAATCGGTAAATACCGATTCGGTAATGGGGGAGCACATGCAAGGGTGGCAGGGTGTCACATTGACACCCTGTTGCACCCCTGATTCGGCCATGTGTGCACATGTGGCACACATACATGCCCTAAGGGTATGTATGTCTGCCACATTGCACACTTCTAAGCGCTATGACATGCTTATACACATCCATACTTTATTTACCACCAACTATTAGTTGGTGGTAAATACCGACTCCAAACAACACCCACACACTCCCCCTACATCTCATTTCTGTATTCGGAATTTACCGAATCGGTAAAATTACCGATTCAGTAATTTTACCGATTCGGTAAATTACCGAATACAGAAATGAGCCCCCTACATGTCACAAGCCTAAATACCGGTCGGTAACGGTATAATTACCGAAAATCGGCCGTTACCGACCGGTATTCGGCTACGTACATGAGGCCCTTAGTCTTTTTAACTGCCTTACTCCTTCTCAGTTGTTTGCTCTCTATGTCTGTATCTGTCACTCTCGGTTTGTCGGTTTCACCCTTAATTTCCTTAACATCTCTGGGGCACATTTACAAGCCACCTGCGCCACCACTACGTCAATTTTCTTGACGAACTAGTGGCGCAGGGTGCTCCTCCATATTTACAAGGAGAGGATATGCCTCTCTGTGTGTCTTTTCCTCTCCTTGTAAATACAGCCAATTCAAATGCAGCACTAAAATTAGCTATTATGTTTTTTGGGTACCTATACATAAATACTGATGCAGAGTTTAAAGTTTAATAGGAAGACTGTCTTCCGTTCATCTGTGAAATGTACACCATCTCTTTTTCAATTACTTTGCCACTCCCCTCTCTTTCTCAGGGAGTTCCTGAAGGTTTACTAAAGGTGAAAAAAAAAAGATTTTTTTTTTTTTTTTTTTTAAACCCATTGGGTGCGCGCTGGGTGGGCGCACTCTAAAAAAAAAAAAAAAAAAATAGATTCTAAAAAACAAGTTGTGGTGTTTTGATTTTAGGTGGCTTTAAAAAGAGCCCTTGGGTTAATGTAGGGACAGAGGAAGAGAAAAACGAAAAAAAATAAGAAAATTATGGCCTCTCGCAAGGATGCTCCTCAAATTTTCTTTGAATGAGATCAATACTGCTCTCACCCAAAGAAATAAGAAGACCACAATCCATGCAGTGTGTACTCATCCTCCCAAAACAAGGACGAATATCCAGATGTGTGGGAGAAGGTGAAGGCACCACTGCAGAAGAAGTGCTTGCCTGAGCTGCCGAAGATGTGCTCGGCTGAGCTGCTGCAGATGTCGTCGGCTGAGCAGGTGGAGGGTTTGCTCCAGAAGCTCGACGAAAAGTCACTGGATGCATTACCTCAACGTGCCTCGTCATAGTATGAATACTAAAAGAAAACTTCTTGTTAGGATTCCCACGTGACAAGACGCGCTGACACAGTTTGCAGGTGACCTTTGGTGC
Organism: Triturus cristatus; assembly: GCF_964204655.1. NCBI lineage: Eukaryota > Metazoa > Chordata > Amphibia > Caudata > Salamandridae > Triturus > Triturus cristatus. The sequence continues at coordinate 700,827,392 of NC_140584.1, read as the reverse complement.
ATTCACCTTCTTTTGTCCCTCTGGAAAAGTGAAAAACTGCCATATAAAGGAGTCTTTCTGCTTTCTCTGCCTCTGTCTCTCAAGAGTGTCCTGTTCACTCTCAGAAGATGGCTGCTGCTCTGCCATTGTATCTCAACACACAGATTAGCTCCTTCTCCTAGGGAATCAGAACTAACAATGAGGGGGGTGGGTGTGATTGTGGAAGAATCTGGAACTAAAAGTACTTTGAACCAATGAAAAGTGATGTTTCTTCATCACATCACTTGCCATGAGGGGATTGGGTGTGGTATTGAAACAATATGAAACTGAAAGTAATGAAAACCAATTAGAAGTGTTGTTTTATTCATCACATACCCCGAGGTGCGCGCACCGAGCAAGCTCCCTGCGCGCACGGTACAATTACGCATGCGCGAACGCGTATGCACGCATGCGCTTACGTACTATGCGCGTTCGTAATGCGCATACGCAGCACGCGCGTATGCGTAAACGTCACCGCGCGCACTCTACGCGTACACGGAAGTGTACCGCGTGGAGTACGTACGACGCACGTAAGCATGCGTACGTACGCATGCGTACTAGGTGCGCGCTCCGAGCGCAAAGTAAAACGTATGTATGCGTACGTAAATAACGTACGCCGGAATTCATGAAAAATGTACGCAAACGTACTAGGTGCGCGCTCTGAGCGCGCACCCCAAGAATTTATATATAAAAAAAAAAAGTGGACATAACTTAATAGAAGATTTTAACTATGCTGTTCAACTTTAAAATAAATAAAACTTTAAAAAAAAATGAGCCACACCAAATTAAAGGATGCAGATAATATATAAATGTATACATAGGGAAGTTTTTAAAAAAGAAATATTTAAAAAATATAATTAAAAAATATAAAAATTAGCATTTAAAAAACCTTTGAAATTCACTGAAAAAACCATAGGTTTCACACACGTTATAGTTAGGAATTAGCATTTAAAAAACCTTGCAAATTCACTGAAAAAACCATAGGTTTCACACACGTTATAGTTAGGAATTAGCATTTAAAAAACCTTGCAAATTCACTGAAAAAAACAGAGGTTTCACACACGTTTGGACATTTTACTCGTAAAAAAACAATGAAATTCCCCCGTTATAGTTAGTTCAGCTAACTATAACTCGCGCGCCCGCAATCCACTGCTGATGACGTCACATATTACATCACTCATGACATGGTCAGTGACATCACTGATGACATCACTGATGATATTTCAAATGACATCACTGATGACATCACTGAGGACATCATCCTTGTGATAGAGTAGCACATCTTCTCACACTCTAATATAACCTTTGATACACCGACTAAAAATTTAAGAGTTCCATTCTCAAAACCATACATACTGCAATACGAATAACTACATACCCAATTATTAACTCTTAGGTCTACATACACCTCCACACACTCACCTGTACAGTCACTCATACTTACAGTCACTTCATACAAAAGTATCATATGAATTTATACACACACATATATAGACACTCACACACTACCAATCATCCATAGAGGTGCTCTCACACTTACTCAATCATGCAAATAATCACACTCCCATTTACTCACCTAGGCAGTGAAACACACTCAAGTTCACTTACTCATAAAAATAGTATCACATTCTTACGCTCTTAGAGAATCATTGATACAAGCACACACTCATCCATACAGTCACTCTCACAATGACACACTCTCACATCTACCCACTTATATACTCTTACACGCATATATACTGCCTTTCACATATGTAGTTAGTCACACATGTACCACTGAGATATACATTCAATCCCTAACACACCCATGCATACACTCATCCAACCATCCAGTCCCTCACAGATGCACTCTTAAAACCATGCACCCATAGAATCACCCACTCACACATCTATGCACAGAGTAACACACACCCTACCCACACAAACACTCATGAACCCATACAGATACTCAAACAAGCAATCAATAACTCATATAGACACTCATATAGCTGTTCTCAAAACCATGCAGCCACTTATACACCAACATACAGACACATACATACATTTACACAGTTTACTCACTAGTCTGCAGTAAGATACATTTAATGACTAACTTAAAGAATCATGTTATGCACCACAGAAAATCATCCATTTACACACTTGTACACCCACTCATTCTTAAACAGGCCTTTCCCTATATATATTAAACATATTGAAATTTTTCAAAAACACATACTCACTAGATGATGTCATCAGTGATGTCATCAGTGATGTCATTTGAGATGTCATCAGTGATGTCACTGACCATGTCATGAGTGATGTAATATGTGACGTCATCAGCAGTGGATTGCGGGCGCGCGAGTTATAGTTAGCTGAACTAACTATAACGGGGGAATTTCATTGGTTTTTTACGAGTAAAATGTCCAGCTAACTATAACGTGTGTGAAACCTCTGGTTTTTTCAGTGAATATATATATATATATATTTAAGCAACTCCATGATGAAAACACAGCAATGGAGTGAACATATTGTTACTGGAGGCGAAAAGGGAGTGAAGGTGATCTTAGAAATAAATCCCCAAATGTGCCAATGTTAGTACACTATTCATTGATTTCACAGCTGTATATGTGAATCCACATGTACTATTCCTTCAGACAGTATTTCCTTTACAATACAAACTATCAATTCAGAGGCTTCAATGCACTACCATCCATACATCCAAATGAAGCCCCTCAATAAGGGAGCAGACATTGATGAGTCTACAGATGAGAAGACTTTGCTTTGTAGGGTTTTCATTGAATTCTGATGGATGGAATGCTTACAAATAGTCTAACCACTGGCAATCACTCGGGGTAACATTCCAACCTATCCTTTATTTACACACCATGCCACCTCAGACTAGACCCAGCCAAATGCAAATCAGCCCAGTTTCTGCTTCAATTGGAAAAGGCCAGCCCAAACTTTCAAGGCAGATATTCTCTGAACCGGAACACAAGCAACCAAGACTGGTGCTGGCCTATTTACCTCACTTCAGTTAGGTGAAGCTTGGTGCCAGTGATAGAGTGAGAACAGGACCCACATCCGGGCATACCCATGGCAACTTACTTAATTACTTCAAACACACAAAAGGTGAAGTCAGGAATGCTTACGAATAATCTAATTGCTGGCAATGACTCAGGATAGCATTCCAAACTATTATTCGGCGCAGGGTTAGAGGAGGGACCCCCTGGGTAGTTGTGTGCTCTACACGTCATGACATTCATTAAGTGTTATAGATTATACACTGTGGCAGCCTTCCACTACACATGAATATGTATGAAAGTGTGTGGACCACCATTCTATGTTTCCCATCCTGCCATCATGTCTGTTTGCTTGCCATTTTCAGAAGGAAGATTTTAAGTAAATCTCAAAAACGTATAGATGTCACCATCTCAAGAAACTTCACACCATGCATTATATTACTCCATCATGCAAACTAAGATAGGCCCATCAGGACTACCCAGCATTTCAAGTGCAATTCTATCCATCTTACAAGTTATCGACTCTGCTGTGCAGAATGGAAAAGTCAAATTCATGGAAGCAAATTTGAAGAACATCTCCCAAGCTCAAACATCTCGCTTACTCTTATTATACAAGAGTCACCTCATCCCTGCACCCAATCAACCACTCACCAGCACTGAAGTGAAACAACCGTAAAAGCACAAATAGTTCTACAGTGCTGCATCAGTAATGTGCTTTTCAAAAACCAATAACAAACTGACATGACATACCATAGAAAACCATGGCACCGGACATTACACAAACTTTTGGGTGGTTCCAAGCAAATTTTTGAGTGTAGCTCAGCAACTCAGGGGTTGGTTGGTTTGTCACTATTTGCTACAAATTCATTATGTAAACTGGAGCTTGAGACCAACATAACCTCACGTTTTTGCCCTTCTTGTCAGCCAGCAATATGTTTAGAACTGAGGAAGAAGCCTATTGTTGCTGTGGGTATAGAAAGCCCTCAAAAACTACAAGGCTCAGCTGCTTTAAACCGTTTGTCGGGATTTGCTGTCCTCATGTGACAAGACCGTCTGCCAAGTCCAGATTGCAGCTGCCCTGCCTAAACAAATATAACCAGCACCATTGCAAAGAATTCCTTCTATTCCTCTCTCTAAATTTAGCCTCAATGAGAATGTTCTCTTTTCACAATCTTCCCCCCTGAGGCTTTAACCACCAAGTATAGAGTTTAAAATACTGCTGCCTTAATTTGTGTTGATAATGGTACTATACCTGGCCTGTGGCCCTAGCATTGGCCCCTGTAGACAGTGTTGTCCAATGTCCTCTCTGGTGAAGGTCAATTAAAGTCAAAGTCACTTCTCCAGCACTGACACCCAAAGACTAGCTCTCCCTTCCAGCCCCTCTGGATTTACACTCTACCCCCATTTGTGTGTCTGTGGATGTTCCCCATGAAATGTGCCAGCAGCATTATCACAAGTAGCCACAATGAGGCAGCTAATATCACCGGGAGGAGGAGAAAGGCCCAAAAACAATTAAGCTTAAACTAAAATTCTCCATCCTGTATTCTGATCTTCTCAGCATCCAATCTAATAGACATTTTGAAGAGTCCACTAAAACATGAGTACAGTGCTGAGTTCAATCTGTTTTAGACAGCACAAAGTGAGACAGAATGTGAAAAAGAGAGATTGTCAAGGGCCCATTCTCCCTATTAGACAGAAACAATACTGCTTTGTGTGATACCTAATTTTATAATCATATTTATTGCGAATTATTTAAGCAATATCTGCATATGAGTTGCTAAAACTGCATCACTATCTCAGAGAAATCTTAGGCTGCTCATGCGACTAACGGACACATTTTGCAGTGTGCACCTGAGCGCCAGGGTGGGGTTGAAGGAGATCCTCATTATATTGGTTGAGAAAGTAATGTCCTAAAAGTGAGGGCCCTCTATTGTTCTAACGGGTAAGCAATAGATTAAGGTTATATGTTGATTTGAGGTCTCTAAATACCAATATTGTGGTAGACTGTCATCTCCTGATGAATATCAATGATTTAATGACAACATTAGAGGTTCCCTCTCTTTTTTACACTTTGGACTTAAGGTCAGCCAGATTTCAGAGTTGTTTACTTGCCTGAAAGCAATACTATTATGCAGATTGCTTATCTAGACTTTTGTATGAGTCCAGTGGGATGGAGTCTGAGTTTGACAGTAATGAGATGGGGATTATAGCTACCCTCATTAACGAACTGACGAGGGGAGAATTTAGTGGAGCATGCAAGACAGACTGGAATTATGTAGAAAAGTATGTAGAAAAAGGGTGTCCTACAGGTGATTGTATATTCCCGAGTTTCATGCATATTTCCAGGTTGCGGGTGAGCTTGAGGTGGAGGGAAACTTACTATTTAAAGATGGGAAAGGGGCGTGGCCAAGATGGAAGTTAGCTAAGACACTTCTTACTGCTGCTCCGTCCCTGCCGCTGATATAGCTTCCATTAGCACCCCACCTACCAGCCGCACCATCACTTTGGATGAATTTATGGTCTACAGAGGTGGTCTGACGTATCAAGCAGATTTGCTGACCTTTCTTCACTTCCCTGAAATTACCTGCATTTCGCCAACCCTACTTGTCCATGCTACATGAATGGATGCAAGATGGTGGCTACTGCCTACGATTGATGATCAGCGCAACATGCTAAGAACCGAAAGTGGCACCCCAAGCTCAACAAGCCATATGGGACTTCTTCTGATGGGCCCCTGGGGCTGGCACCAGGATAAATGCAATAGGTGCGGCTGAGCTGCTCTCCTGCCCACCTGGGATCGTTCCCAGTTACATGCCTGCTCCTGCTCCATAGTCTAAGGCTGGTCTGCCTGGGGGAGTGTGGTTTTGGAGGATTGAAGGGAAACTTGAATGCCTGCATGTACAGCTTACACCACTCTCGGGCTCGATGCTGTGTTGGTAGGATCTGTGTACCACTCCTGTCCCTAGAGGCCCTTGGCCGGCACTGGGAGCCATGTTGCATGTGAGCTGCAGGTTGATCATTGGACATTCTCTGGATTTCCACATGCTGCGGGGGAAATCCCCCCTGGCTCGGGTGACCTTGAAGCCTGGGCTCTGCAATTGTACACTGAGGGTGCGGACTGCCCAGGACAGATCTAGGTACCAGTTTTGGGCAGGGTTGATTTCTGAGGTGCACAGCTGTGGCCCTGGAGCATACAAATGCGCACATCATTGACTCTTCATTTCACTGGGGTGTGAACTCGCAGCACCCATTTACCACCCCTGACCATTAAATACAATGGGGTTACCCTGTGTCCCTCAGAACCTGGGTATACAGTTATGAACTACAAACAGTTCTGTCGGGTAAAGGAATTGTAAATAATGTTATTCATTAAACATTAGATACTGGAAGGATCTATAAATGAATACATTCAACATCTGGGAGACTTCTCCTGAATCAAATAACATCCATATTTGAAGAAAATAATATCTTAAACCCACCGACACAAAACAAACATCAAATTGTGTTTTAAATATATTATTTTTCATATATCAAAACATATATATATCTATATTCACTGAAAAAACCATAGGTTTTAGGCTCGTTATAGTTAGGAATTAGCATTTAAAAAACCTTAGAAATTCACTGAAAAAACCATAGGTTTCAGGGGCGTTATAGTTAGCTGGACTTTTCACTCGTACAAAACCATTGAAATTCCCTGTTATAGTTAGTTCAGCTAACTATAACTCGCGCGCCCGCAATGCACTGCTGATGACGTCACATATTACATCACTCATGACATGGTCAGTGACATCACTCATGACATCACTGATGACATCTCAAATGACATCACTGATGACATCACTGATTACATCATCCAGTGAATGTGTGTTTTTCTGAAAATTACATATGTTTTATATATGTATATCTCAAGGTCGATGGAAGAATAAATGGGTATATAAGTGTCTAAATGGTTGATTTGTTTTTGAAAAATTGATTGTATAACTGACTGATTAAGTGTATCTTAGTGAATACATGGCTTAGTGAGTAATGTTTAAATATGTAAATATCTGTATCAGTCTCTCACTTTGTGTATAAGTGGCTGCATGGGTTGGTGAGTAGCTACATGGGTGTCTATATAGGTTATTAGTTGGTTTTTTGAGTATCAGTCTGAGTGTCTGTATGGTTCGGTGGGGGGTATTACGTAGTGCATAGGTGTATGAATGAGTGACTCACTGTTTGTATGTGTTGAAGACAGCATGTGTGCAGGACTGTATGGGTGGATGAGTGTGTGCATCGGTGTGTTAGTGAGTGAATGACTGTCTCAATAGTGTCTTTATGAGTAACTACATATGTTTTAAACTAGTATATGTGACTATTGGTGTATATAAGTGAGTATATGTGAGAGTGAGAGATTGAAAGAGTTCCTGTATGAATAAGTATGTGTTTCTATAAGTGATTGTTTAAAAGACTAAGTATGTGTAAGTTTCTGTAGAAGTAAGTGTGGTGGTGTGTGTATAACTGTATATGCAAGTAAATGGATGTTTGATTCTTTATTAGCATTAGTGACTATGTGTGTGAGTAACTTTATGGATGAGTGGCGTTGTGTAACAGGATGTATAGGTGTATGAGTACATATGATGAGTGGGTACATGAATGAGTGACTGTATAGGACTGTTGGTGAATGAGTGGATGTGTATGTGGATCTTAGAATTACTGAATAGGTTGTTGTAACTGATATTGGTATGTCAATTGTTTTGAAAATTTTAGTTTCTATTTTTGAATGTGTGTATCAAAGGTTATATTAGGGGGAGAGGAGGTCTGCCACACTATCACAAGGATGATGTCATCAGTGATGTCATTTGAGATGTCATCAGTGATGTCATGAGTGATGTCACTGACCATGTCATGAGTGATGTAATATGTGACGTCATCAGCAGTGCATTGCGGGCGCGCGAGTTATAGATAGATGTACTAACTATAACGGGGGAATTTCAATGGTTTTGTACGAGTGAAAAGTCCAGCTAACTATAACGCCCCTGAAACCTATGGTTTTTTCAGTGAATTTCTAAAGTTTTTTAAATGCTAATTCCTAACTATAACGTGCCTAAAACCTATGGTTTTTTCAGTGAATTTCAAAGGTTTTTTAAATGCTAATTTCTAACTATGCCTACAGAGATAGGACATGTGAAGAAAGAAGAAAAAACGCACAGAAAGAAAAAAAAGAAATGCAGAAAGAAGCAACAGAAGTCCTCAAAGACGAAGAAAAGTGCAGGAAGAAGGATAACGTGCAGAAAGAACAAACAGAAGAGCAGAAAGAAGCCTTGTTGCAAAATCATCCTCTACCCTCAACTTTTTCAGACGGATACTGGTGGTAACTGAGTCTGACTAACCAGTCCTAGAGCCAGTGCTATGTTAAAAAACACTCAGAATACAGTGAAACCACCTACATACACTAGGGAACATTATGCGATGGGATCACCGTGTGATCAGCATGACCTCCTCTGTAAGCCCCTAGTATATAATAGTGCAGGGGAATAAAACTACCTCTTAAAACGCGCCACAGGGTGTGTTTGCACACGTCACCTCAGGCCCGTCCCCTCACTTCCCCACTGTGTAAACACGCCCTGTGGCTGTTTTAAGTTGGGAGATTAAGTCCCCTTGAATCCTGAGGGTCCCTAGGGTCCAACTAGACCACTAGGTACCTCCAGTAAGCGCCACAGAGCTGCGTTGCAGAGAGATGTAAAAAGGGGCACGGCCTAGACCACCTCTCTGCAACGCAGCGCAGTGGCGCTTACTGGAAGCACCTGGTGGGTTAGTTGGCCCCCAGGGTCCCTCAGGATTGAAAGGGAATTATTTCCCCAACTTAAAACGTGCCACAGGGCCTGTTTGCACACGTCACCTCAGGCCCCGTCCCCTCCCTTCACCACTGTGTAAACGCGCCCTGTGGCCGTTCTAGGTTGAGAGATTAAGTCCCCTTGAATCCTAAGGGTCCCTAGGGTCAAACTAACCCACTAGGTACCTCCAGTAAGCGCCACAGAGCTGCGTTGCATAGAGGTGTAAAAAGGGGCATGGCCTCATAACACCTGTCTGCAATGCAGCTCCCTGGTGCATATTGGAGATACCTGTTGGGCTAGTTGGCCCTCAGGGACCCTCAGTATTGAAGGGGAATTAATTCCCCAACTCACAACTGGCCAGGGGGCGCGTTTTCAGAGTGCTGCAAGGAGGGGGCGTGGCCTCCGACGCGATGCCGGTCTTTTATTTATTTTATTTTTTAATTAGGAGAGCTGTGTGGCCCCCCTTCTTTTTCTAATTTACTGGCCCTGGGGACCCCATCCCCCAGGGTCTGCACCCTAATTTTTTTTGTTGACAAAAATTTCTTTGGCCCTCCCAAGGTGTTAATCGGCCCCGGGGCCCCCAACCCCCGGGTCATGGCCTTTTAAAAAAACATTATTTAGGAGGGGGCTGCCTGGCCCCCCTCCTCAGGCCACTTATGGCCCCGGGGACCCCATCCCCCGGGGCCGGCCTTTGTTTTTTATTATTTAAAAAAAATATAAATTTATAGAAACACCTAGGACATGCTGGACAAACCGTATGTACCTATCACCATGACGATTTGCGTGATATTCATTAAAAGGCGACTATGCATAGAATGAATCCACGTGGAATGTATTTACACCGCTAGTGAAGCTCTGACGTGTCTAACGACCCACCGTGCCTAATCCCGGCGTCCCCGCCAGTGGGTACTCTCCAAGTAGACACCCTTGTCGTTTATTTATACAAACATGGATAGCTATTGACGGGCACATTTAATATACACGCACACCAAGCCATTCAAAGGGGATTCGACAAAAATTCGACCAAACTATGCAAGAAACCCCCCTCACGGTTAATAAAATACACATCCACCACCGGATGTGTAATACTTTTTATTTTACTCTCTGGAAAGGAGATGAATCTCACTTGAGAGTCACAGCGTGCTCCGGGCTGAGCCCAATGCTGTGTTACACTCACCAGTGCCCGCCGAGTGCCTCACACCTCTGTGTTGTATTCCACCAGCTAGTGCGTATGCTATGACACTCTCTAGCCCATGTGCACTGTAACACCACCCCGTGAATATGTCATGCCACACTTGTCTTCGCACGGGTTATATTGCCCCATCTAACGTGCCTTCCTCGATGCCTATGTTATAACGCACAGTGCTATGCCATACATATTACAATCTGGGATCCATATCTTTGTCACAGTGCATATGCAACGTTAGACTCCCCAGCACATATTTTATATTACAACTTTAGAGACTAGTTAGGTTACACAACACTGCCCTGTGCATATTACACTCCAAGGCGCATATTGCATAGCACACGCTAGTGCCTGTGCTATCTCGCGCTGTCCAATGAATCTGTCATTGCGAACAATGTATTGCATATTATATTTCAAACCCCGGTTCATCTTATATCACACTTTTTGGTGCATAATTTATACCATATCCTATATCTAGTTTTCATTTTCAATCGTGCTCTCAGGACTATGTTCTATATAACACTGCGTCCACCTACCCTTTTCACGGGCATTACATTTTGTAATGGGGGGTGGAGGGTCAGGGGGTGTTTCTGCCAAGTGAGCCCGGAGTCACAGTCACAAACGTCCTCTTCTTCCTGAATAAAAGTCAGATTATGCTGCATACTTGTTCATATTTTAAGTAGTTCCCACAGACACACATTTTAAAAACAATAAAGTTCCTAATACCCACCTTCTCTGAACAGTTAGCTTGCTGCCCCATCCACCTCCTCCCTATCCTCTGTTTTCTGAATCCATGGACTAGCCTCCTCCCTCCTGCCCTGCATGGTCTGATGTGCTGCCACTGCCCTCCATTTAGCATGATGTACCAGTCCACTCCACCTGCCCTCCATTGCCCAATTCTATGGCCCATCATTGACCTCCTGCTTAGCCTCTGTGCTTAGCTTGCCGCCCCTATTCTCCTTCCCCCTGCCCTCCGATGTCTTTGTGCATGCCCCTGCTCCATCCTTTTTGCCCACCATGTACCATGGACCTGCCACTCCTATCTACTCTGAGTGTTCTGTTGAGCTGCCACTCCCCTCCCACCTGCCTTGCATTGTCAGATGACTGTAACTTGTCCCTGCCACCTCCACCCTGCCTGTCCACATGCCATGCCCCTATCCCCTTCGTCCTGTCCTCCAAGGTCCATTTTACTGTCACACCCTTCTGCCCTCCCTGGTCTGTTGTGCTGCAACTGCTCCTCCTGCCTGCCCCGCGCGGTCTGTTTAGAAACCCCTTCCCCTGAACTCTCTTGTCTGTGCCAGGTCCTGACCCTCCCTTCTATCCTCCATGGTCCTTTGTGCATGCCCTTGCACCATCGTTCCTGCCCATCATAGCCATTGTGCTGCCACTAACCCTCCCGCTTGCCATGCATGGTCTTCTGTGCTGCCATGGCCCCTCCCACATTCCCTGTGTGGTCAGCTAGCTGCCCCTGACCCCCTCCCACCTTCCCACCATGGTCTGTGTGTATGCCATCATAGTCTCATTGTTGCTGTCCATGGTGTGTCTTGTTTCTAGTGCCCATCCTGCCTGACCTCCATGGTCATCTTCCTGCTCCTGCCCTGCCCCCTTGCCCCCAGCCCTCTGTTTCCATGTGCAGACCCCTATTCCCTCCCTCCTGGCTTGTCTGTTCCATTGTAATGCCCCTGATCCGTCCCTCCGCCATTTATGGTCTGTTATGCTGCAGCTTTCTCTCCTGTCTATCCATTATGGTCAGCTAGCTACAATTGCTTCTTTCCCCTCTGTTCTCTGTTGTCCATGTGCATGGTCCTGTCCCCTCCCTATTGCTTTCTATGGATTGTTGTGCTGCACTCCCGTCCCGCATGCACTGTGTGGTGTATTGTGCTGCTGCAAACCCTGATGCCTGCCCTTTAGGGTCAGTTTGGTGCACCTCTCCATGTCCCTCCTGTACTCTGTTATCCGAGTCCATGTCCCTACCCCAACTCCTCCTGCCTACCATGATCTAATGTACCATACTTGCGAACATTTTGAACTTGGTAAGAGGGAGATTTTGAAAAAAACTGGGGTATTGATTTTCCCCTTTGAGTTACATTGAAAAAGAGGAGATTGTAGACAGGAGACAGATCAAATAAAGCCCATTTGAGCTTAAAAACATTGGACATTTCCTGGCTGAAACGGGTCTGTTGACATGTATGGTTGTACTACCACTGCCTCTTCCTTCTGCCCACAATGGTCTATTATATTGCCACAGCCTCTCTTGCCAGTCCTGATTTGTTGGTTTGTTGCCCCTGCCCCCCTTTCCACTGCCCTCCATAGTCTGTTGTGCTGCCACTGTCCTTCATGCCTGCCCAGTGTGGTAAAATTGTTGCCTCTGCACTCTCCTACCTGCCTTCAATTTTCAGAGTCCGTGCCCCTGGCCTCTGCCTCTCAACAGTATCCCAATGAACAACTAGATTGCTAACATTCTATATTTATTACAAAAGTGTGGAACGCCTGACGTCATCTTGATGTAATCAAAACTGTAATACCTAGAGTATTTCCTTTAGAAATTTCATATATGAGAGGGTCTTATTTGCATCAAAATTATGGTTAGTGCTCTAAAAAACTAAAATGAGGACATATTTTCTGAGTTTTCAAATAGCGACAAAGAACTTTTAAATTATTTGTAATCTTTATGTTTTTTTATCCAGTTGACCAGTTGATTAAATGTTGCACCTGGGGGAGAGGATGTGGTGTTACTTCCAGAGCTGCAGACTTTGCAACTGGGGAACCAGGTTGGAGTTTCTGCTTCAGCTCAACATTCTGTGATTCTGGTCAAATCACTTGATCTCCCCATGTCTACAACCAAAATGAATTTGATCTTGTGTGATGTAACCAATGCTCATGTAAAGCACTCCAATACCTGACAAGTCTGCACTATATAAAACTGCAAATACACAAAAAATAAGTGTTTTGCACACTTCTGTCATTGGGCTACATGTGGGCTACATCTGGGTGATATTTGTGCTGCATTTGGGCTCTTTTGTCTCTGGTGGCCATCTTGGGAGATTTATTTGTTATGAAGTTTTAAGTGTTACCAGTTTATTCCAATCAAGATGGCTTCAGGTGCGCCATTCTTTTGTAATAAGTAAGACAGTAAGCGCTCTAGTTGTTCGTTAGAATACTCTGGGACATTCTGTCATTGGGTTATACTTGGGCTACATCTGGGTGATATTTGGGCTACATTTGGGCTCTTTTGTATCTGGTGGCCATCTTGGGAGATTTATTTGTTTTGAAGTTTCCTAATTTCCTCATTTACTGCAGTCTCCTCAGTAGGAAATACTTTCAGTTTTTTACTTTGGTTCCATCAAGAAGGCATTCAGATGTGTCACACATTTGCCATAAATTCTGAATGTTAGCACTCTAGTTGCTCATTAGATCACTGTAGTAAAGCTACTGATCACCAGGGAAGTCTGCTGCTGGTATTCAAAGTGCATGTTTCAGTCTGCATGTCAGAATTTTTTTATGAAATAGAAGAGGATTTGAGAAGTCAAAATGTGCCCTAATTTTTCTTTCTGCAGCACTAATCATAATTTCTATGGCAAAATGAACCCCCTCATTTTGTTCCTTTGTAAATTAAATTTTTTAAGTGTTACCACTTTATTCCAATCAAGATGGCTTCAAGTTTGCCATACTTTTGTCATAAGTAAGACTGTTAGCACTCTAGTTGTTTGTTAGAACACTCTGAGATATTCTGTCATTGGGCTATACTTGGGCTACATCTTGGTGATAGTTGGGCTACATTTGGGCTCTTTTGTCTCTGGTGGCCATTTTGGGAGACTTATTTGTTATGATGTTTCCTAATTCCCTCATTTACTACAGTCTCCTCAGTAGGAAAAACTTTCTGTTTTTTACTTTGATTCCATTAAGAAGGCATTCAGATGTGTCACACATTTGCCATAAATTCAGAATGTTAGCACACTAGTTGCCTAGTTGCTTATTAGATCACTGTAGTAAAGCTACTGCTCACCAGGGAAGTCTGTTGCTGGTATTGAAAGTGCATGTTTCAGTCTGCATGTCAGAATTGTTTAATGAAATAGAAGAGGATTTGAGAAGTCACTCAAAATGTGCCCTAATTTTTCTTTCTGCAGCACTAATCATACTTTCTATGGCAAAATGAACACCCTCATTTTGTTCCTTTGTAAATTAAATGTTTTAAGTGTTACCACTTTATTCCAATCAAGATGGCTTCAAGTTTGCCATACTTTTGTCATAAGTAAGACTGTTAGCACTCTAGTTGTTTGTTAGAACACTCTGGGATATTCTGTCATTGGGCTATACTTGGGCTACATCTTGGTGATAGTTGGGCTACATTTGGGCTCTTTTGTCTCTGGTGGCCATTTTGGGAGACTTATTTGTTATGATGTTTCCTAATTCCCTCATTTACTACAGTCTCCTCAGTAGGAAAAACTTTCTGTTTTTTACTTTGATTCCATTAAGAAGGCATTCAGATGTGTCACACATTTGCCATAAATTCAGAATGTTAGCACACTAGTTGCCTAGTTGCTTATTAGATCACTGTAGTAAAGCTACTGCTCACCAGGGAAGTCTGTTGCTGGTATTGAAAGTGCATGTTTCAGTCTGCATGTCAGAACTTTTTAATGAAATAGAAGAGGATTTGAGAAGTCACTCAAAATGTGCCCTAATTTTTCTTTCTGCAGCACTAATCATACTTTCTATGGCAAAATGAACACCCTCATTTTGTTCCTTTTTAAATTAAATGTTTTAAGAGTTACCACTTTATTCCAACCAAGATGGCTTCAATTGTGCCATACGTTTGTCATAAGTAGGACTGTTAGCGATCTAGTTGTTCTTTAGAACACTCTGGGAAGCTGCAGTAGAACACAAAGGAATCAACTGACAGTCTCTGCCCTTGTTGGATGTACATGTTCTATTGAGAATGTCAGACTTCATTCTCACGTGACTGAGAAAGATAATGTGAATTTACAGAAAATATGCTCTCAGTTTAGCTTATAGATCACCTTCCAAACCTCTGTTGGAAAAGCATGAGAAAATAGTTTTCTCTCAAACATGATTCATGATATCACAGCAGAAGGCTTTTTCACATGGTAAAATCACCTTAGAACACACCACAATACCTAAAATGAGTATGGTACCATCAACAAATGATTTATAATGTAACTAAAGTCTTAAACCTTCTATTAACTGCAATGCTTTTTAATGAGGTGCTATCATGTATATTGGTCCCAAGATGGCTGCCAACACTTCTTGGATGAAGTGCTGACAGCCAATCAGATCTCACGATGAGA
Source organism: Triturus cristatus (assembly GCF_964204655.1). Classification (NCBI taxonomy): domain Eukaryota; kingdom Metazoa; phylum Chordata; class Amphibia; order Caudata; family Salamandridae; genus Triturus; species Triturus cristatus. The sequence continues at coordinate 700,812,067 of NC_140584.1, read as the reverse complement.
TGTGTAGTTAGGCTCCGCCCAGATAAATATGTGATTTTACTTTTGATTTTCTCAGGAACTACTGAACAGATTGACACCATATATGCAAAAGGCACATGCCTGACCTGAGGACTACCTCTTTGCCAAATTTCAAGTAATTCTGTTCAGCCGTTCGGGCTGTACCTTCGACTAAAGGTCCTATGGGAAAATGCATGGGGAAAACACGGTTTGGGACCCCCCTTTTTTCTCAGCCCCCGCTTGACGAATCACCCCGAGACTTTCAGGGTAGGAGCTGAGCGGAGCACCCCATTAGTTTTGAAAATTTCACAAAGATAAGTCAACCGGCGCCAAAGTTATTCAAAATAGAATTTTTTGATTTCCTATGGGAATTCGGTCCTAACTATAACTATCTACTGGCGACCGCCAGTAGATAATATATATATATATCTATATCTATATCTATAAATATATATATATATATCTGTATATTACCTACTGGCGGTCGACAGTAGGTAGTTATAGTTAGGACCTATTATCCATAGGAAATCTGAAACATTCTATTTGGAATAACTTTGGCGCGAAATTTTCAAAACTGTGGCCCGCTCCAGTGCGCTCCTATCCTGAAAGTCTCGGGGTGATTCATCAAGCAGGGGCCGAGAAAAAAGGGGGGTCCCAAAATGTGTTTTCCCCATGCAATTTTCCATAGGGACCGTTAGTCGCAGCTACAGCCCAAACTGCTGAACGGAATTACACCAAATTTGGCAGAAAGGTAGATCTTGGTTCACACTCGGACCTTTTGCTTAAATGGTGTAAATCCGTTCAGTAGTTCCTGAGAAAATCAAAATCACATATATATCTATGGCCTCGGAGGATCCGCGCACTCTGCCGAGCACGAGCTGTATGCTAATTGGCTGTCAACACTACAAACCAGGAAGTGTTGGCAGCCATCTTGTGCCTCGGTAGAACCGAGGCACAAGAAAAGAGAAGAAAAAACGCGCAGAACACAAAAAGGGGGCAGGGTAGAAACACCCTGACCCCCTAGGCCTGCTTGGGGGGTCCCACAAGGACCCCCAGGGCCAAAAAGCATTTTTTTTTTTAATCGGACAAATACGCGCTGGGTATGCGGATCCTGCCGATCCCCAAAAAAAACGAAGCGCGGGCTTCAATGAATATTAGCCCCCGGGGGGGGCAAATCCCGGGGGCATGTTATAAATAAAGTGTGGGGGGCCCAATCCCACCCACACTTCCCCGGGCACCGCCACAACCCGGGGCAAAGTATGAATAAATGCGGGGGGCACACGGCCCCACCGCAGCCCCAGGGATCACCACCCCCCGGGCTTAATAGTTTAATGTGGGGGGGCCTCTAAGGCCCCCCCAGCCCCGGGGACCATCACCCCCGGGGTTCGACTTTATTAGCATTGCGGGGGGAGCACAGAGCCCCCCCCACAGCCCCGGGAACCACCACCCGGGGCTTTCTTTAAATAAATACATACCCTGTGTGGGGGGGCTCAAGCACCCCCACACACCCCGGGGACCGCCACTTCCCGTGGCACTAAAGATTCGAAATGGGGGGTCCGTCACGGACCACCCAGCCCCGGGACCACCAGCCCCCGGGGCTTTGTAAAATTTTGGAGGGGGGCCGCGCGTCCCACCTCCTGGAGCCTTGTTGTGGCCCTGCGGACCGCCACCCCCCAGGGCCGGCTCCTGCAGTGTCCTGGGGTGCCCACCCCCGGGACACTGTAGTTTGCTATGGCAGGGCGGGAGCCTCGCAGCTCCCGCCCTGTCATAGCAAACTGCTTTGCTATTTGGAAGAGAGAGCAGGAAACCTGCTCTCTCTTCCAAATAGCAAAGCAAAATGCTTTTCCACAAGGGGAGCAGCATGTTAGCTGCTCCCCATGTGGAAAAGCTCCTGCAGGTCCCCAACGGAAAGCGCCAGCCGCGGGGGCTGGGGTCCCCGGGGCTAAAGTGGCCCGGGAGGGGGGCCACGCGCCCCCCTCCCCAATATGCATTTTTTTTTAAAAGGCCGGCCACGGGGATGGGGTCCCCGGGGCCATAAATGGCCTAAGGAGGGGGGTAAGGCAGCCCCCCTCGTATTTGCAATAATTTTTTTGAAAAAAGGCCTTGTAATGTAATGTAATGTAATGTAAATTGATACTTGTATAGCGCACTACTCACCCGCAAGGGTCTCAAGGCTCTTGTACGAATACCGCTATGGAACCCATCCTGGCTTTCCCTGTGAGGCGTCCACTCCTGGGCACCCCCAAGGTGGAGGCCAGGCATCCTTAGCGTTGTGGGGGCCGTTGTAGAGATTAAGCAAGCTATTGCCCAGAGTTGCAGAGTGGGACTCCATGATTGGAATGGCACCGAGGCGAGAATTATCAGGTCCGTGGAATTTTTGAGCCCAAGACCCGCCGAGGCGGGGAATTGAACCCTGGTCCCGGGCTAGACCTCTGCATCAGGGTCTGCTGCTCTAATCATTGAGCCACACTTCTCCGGGGCCGGGGGATGAGATCCCCGGGGCTGATTAAGGCCAAATTGTAATTTAAAAAAAAAAAACAATAAGGGGGCAGGCCCTGGGGATGGGGTCCCCAGCGCCAAAAAATGAGTAAAAGAAGGGGGACCCTCAGGATTCAAGGGGGGGGGGGGGGTAATCCCCCAACTTAAAATGCACCACAGGGTGCGTTTGCACAGTGGTGAAGGGAGGGTGCGGGTTCTGAGGTGATATGTGTGCAAACACGCCCTGTGGCGCGTTTTAAGTTCAGGAATGAATTCCTCTTCAATCGGGAGGGTCCCTTGGGGCCAACTAGCCCACCAGGTACCTCCAGTAAGCGCCACAGAGCTGCGTTGCAGAGTGTTGTAAAAAGGGGTGTGGCCTCTGAACACCTCTCTGCAAGGCAGCTCTCTGAAGCATACTGGAGGTACCTGGTGGGCTAGTTGGCCCCAGGTACCCTCAGGATTGGGGAGGAATTAATTCCCCAACTTAAACCACGCCACAGGGTGTGTTTGCAGACATGTCACATCAGGTCACGCCTCCTTCCTTCACCACTGTGCAAACGCGCCCCGTGGCACGTTTTAGTTGGGGGATTAACTCTTTTTTAATACTGAGGGTCCCTGAGGGTCAACTAGCCCAAGAGGTATTTCCAGTATGCGCCAGGGGGCTGCGTTGCAGACAGGTGTTCAGAGGCCACGCCCCTTTTTACACATGAATGGAACGCAGCTCTGTGGCGCTTACTGGAGGTACTTAGTGGGCTAGTTTGACCCGAGGGACTCTTAGGATTCAAGGGGACTTAATCTCTCAACTTAGAACGGCTACAGGGCGGGTTTACACAGTGGCGAAGGGAGGGGACGGGGCCTGAGGTGACGTGTGCAAACACGCCCTCTGGCGTGTTTTAAGTTGGGGAAATAATTCCCCTTCAATCCTGAGGGCCCCTGGGGGCTAACTAGCCCACCAGGTGCTTCCAGTAAGCGCCACTGCGCTGCGTTGCAGAGAGGTGGTCCAGGCCGTGCCACTTTTTACACCTCTCTGCAACGCAGCTCTGTGGTGCTTACTGGAGGTACCTAGTGGGCTAGTTGGACCCAAGGGACCCTCAGGATTCAAGGGGACTTTATCCACCAACTTAAAACGCCCACAGGGCGTGTTTGCACACATATCACCTCAGGCCCCCCCTCCCTTCACCAGTGTGCAAACGCGCCCTGTGGTGCGTTTTAAGAGGTAGTTTTAATACCCCTGCCCTATTATATACTAGGGGCTTGCAGAGGAGGTCATGCTAATAACAGGGGTACTGCAATGCATAGTGTTCCCTAGTGTATGTAGGTGTTTTAACTGTATTCTAAGTGTTTTTTAGCATAGCACTGGCTCTAGTACTGGTTAGTCAGAGTCTGTCACCACCAGTACCCATCTGCAAAAGTTGAGGGTACAGGATGATTTTGCAACAAAGACTCTTTCTCCTCCTCTGTTTGGTCTTTCTGCACGTCTTCCTTCTTCCGGAACTTTTCTTTGTCTTTGAGGACTTCTGTAGCTTCTTTCTGCATTTCATTTGCTTCTTTCTGTGTGTTTTTCTTCTTTCTTCACATGTCCTATCTCTGTAGGCATAGTTAGAAATTAGCATGTAAAAAACCTTTGAAATTCACTTAAAAAACCATAGGTTTCAGGCACGTTATAGTTAGGAATAGGCATTTAAAAAACCTTAGAAATTCACAGAAAAAAACATAGGTTTCAGGGGTGTTATAGTTAGCTGGATATTTCACTCGTACATAACCACAGAAGTTATAGTTAGTTCAGCTAACTATAACTCGCGACCCCGCAATGCACTGCTGATGACGTCACATATAAATAGGTACTCACAAAAGAGGCACTGTTCCTAGGTGAATCAGGTCAAGGAGCGACCAGGATCCACAAGCAGAAGTGAAGAGATAGAGAAGATTAGGTCAGGGCTTAGGTACTCAGGATGACAGGGGAGACACAATATTGTCTCTTGTTGCCCTCACACACCCCGAAGGATGTCATGCTTCATCATCGGGTGTTTGCTCCTCGTCGGGCCGGCGGTGCAATGCCCTACGGGTCCCCCGAAGGGTCTCTTTGGCGGAGATCTTTTAGAGAACTGCCGATGGGTGCATGCGGGTATGTGGAAGGGAAGTACCAGAGTGGTCAGTGCAAAGTGGTGTGTGCAAGGTGAGTTTAAAAATACCTAAGGATACCAAACAAATTGTCATTTAATACAGAGATATCCTTGGTATAGTAAAAATAAAACGTAGGTTGATAGTTATCTGTCGAGACGTTATGTGTCTGGATAACTTAAAAGATGGTCGACATGTTTCACGCCTTGGGTGGTCAAAGTGATCCTTGGCGTTTCATCAGGACCAGTGGTGATGGTGAAGTGTGAGCGGTGCACAAACTAGATAGAGCGGGTAGGGTGGTATTAGCCCTCTCGCTGTTCAAAAAAGGGGGGGGAGAAGATTTAAATTGCCTACATAGGTAGTGTGTGAGAAAACCAGCTTGTTATGCCCCCTTTAGAACTGACCTAAAAAAGGAGTTAGAGTTTCTCCATGAGTCTAATGGCGTAGGATGCCCACACCTTCTAGGGGGGTTACTCAGGTGACGGCACTGGAAACCTGCCCGGTCCTGACGCCAGCTCGTATAAATATACATTCACTCACTAACACAACCATACACACACTCACCCACCCATACAGTCCATCACAGCTGCACTCTTGAAACCATGCACCCAGTGAATCACCCACTCACACATCTATGCACAGAGTCACACCCACCTCACCCACACAAACACTCAGGCACCCATACAGATACTCAGACACCTAATCTATAACCCATATAGACACTCATGAAGCTATTTGCAAGCACATGCAGCCGCTTACACACCAACAGACAGACAGATACAGACATTCACACAGTTTAGTCACTAACCCATGCATTCAGTAAGATACGTTTAATCACTCACTTATAGAGTCAGTCACGCACCAACAAAATTATCCATTCACACACTTATACACCCACTCATTCTTCAATATGACTTTCCCTATATATAATAAACATATTTAAACTTTACAGAAACACACAGACACTGGATGATGTCATCAGTGATGTCATCAGTGATGTCATTTGAGATGTCATCAGTGATGCCATCAGTGATGTCACTGACCATGTCATGAGTGATGTAATCAGCAGTGCATTGCGGGGGCGCGAGTTATAGTTAGCTGAACTAACTATAACAGGGGAATTTCTATGGTTTTGTACGAGTGAAATGTCCAGCTAACTATAACACCCCTGAAACCTATGTTTTTTTCTGTTAATTTCTAAGGTTTTTTAAATGCTAATTCCTAACTATAACGTGCCTGAAACCTATGGTTTTTTAAGTGAATATATATATATATACATATATATTTCAATTGTGGCCAAGCAGGAGGACAGCAGACAAGATAGGTGCTGCTGCTGGTCACACTCTATATTTAAAAACAAATGAAGCCACGATTGGGCCAAGAGGACTACAATTGAAGAAGAATAACTGATCAAGAAAAAAATTAAATCCCCACAGTTAGTGAACCCCACCTGGGTGCTGAGATATGGTATATATCTAACTGATAGCATTCTGGACATGTCACATGTGTGTTTCGTTCAATACATTTAAGGCTGTCCTTTGGTCTGTTTTAGTCCCGAGGAAGATCCGACATGATGTATAAACAATAACACTTGAACACAGGGTCAAAACGCCAATGACATTACGTTATGTCCTATGTCAGCTATCCTTGGAAATATGTGATGAAGATATAAGGATACACTGAACAAAACTCATTTGGACATTTTGATCAAAAGAGGTTCCAAGGTCGCATGTCTGTGATCGCTGGTAGATTTTGATTTTCACTTTGTATATGTTAATGTGATGTACTGTTCTTTATGTTTTCTGGACAGCCGTTGAAAAGAAAAAAATATATATATATATATTCAGCTCCAAATGGAATTTAATCCTTAAAGGCAGAAATGAGGAACAGCAAGTAAGGCTAGAAATAATATATTCTATCAAGGATTGTAAATAAGAGAGATGAAGGAACACGGACTAGTATAAATATCACTGATGCATTATGGATAATGTGGTCCCTTAACATTGTGGAACGAAAATCAGTGCAAACAATTGTGAATATTATCAAATGAACTGTTCTAAGATATATGTGAAGATTATAAAAATGAACTTTGCACTGAATCCAATTATATTATTAGACATTTGTCTCAAAGGACCGCCATTATGAACTATGTCTCTTTAAATTTTCGAAAGATGGAGTTAGTCACGTGACCCTCATCACTGCTGTTCATGTGTTTGTATTTAAAAACGCTGAAGCTGCCACTCTGTTTAAATGCATCTGAGGAAAACTCGCCAGAGTTGAAACGCGTCATGCATGGTACCTGTTATTGCCGAAATAAAGTGAAGGACGGTGGTGTGGCTTGTTTTGCTTGTTCCTGAATGGGAGAGCGATGTCGTTTGGAATATATATATATATATATATATATATATATATATATATATATATATATATATATATATATATACATATACATATATATATATATATATATATATATACACATGTAAATGTAAATGTAAATGTTGTAGACTTGTAAAGCGCACAGCTGCCCCAACGGGGCGTCCCAGCGCTGTAGACCGCTGGGGAACCCGTCCTGGCTATCCCTGTGAGATGGTCCCTTTCTGGGTATCTCCAAGGTGAAACCAGGCATCCCCGGCGTCTGTGGGGGGCCGTTGTAGAGATGAGGCAAGCTTAATGCCCAGAGTTGCTGAGTGTGTTCCTGGTTAGAGTAGGTACCGAGGCGAGAATTATCGAGTCCGTTTTGACCCTGGTCCACGACCCTGCCGCGTCGGGAATTGAACCCTGGTCCCTGGCCGATTCTCTGCTTACGGGTCTGCCGCCTCTAACCAGTGAGCCACACCTCTCCACATACACACACACTTCCTACTGCCGGTTGCCAGTAGGTAGTTATAGTCAGGACCTAGTTTCCATAGGAGAAGCGTTTTTTTCTTTTGCCAATATCTTTGGCATCGTTTGACGAATCCTGAGGAGATTTTTAAAAGTCATGGAGTGGTCAGGTCAGCTCCTGTGTTGAAAATTTCAGTGTGATTCATCAAGCGGGGGCCGAAAAAAAGGGGGGGGTCCCTAAACATGTTTTCTCCATGTTCATTTCCATAGGAAATTTTAGACATGGCTATAGCCCGAACTGCTGAAAGGAATTACACCAAATTTGGCAAAAAAGGTAGCTTTTGGTTCAGAAAGCACTCTTTTTGTTGAATGGTGTAAATCCGTTCAGTAGTTCCTGAGAGATGTAAATATTTCTCAGATATACAAATATCCCAGCGGAGGATCCATGACCCCTCCTGATCTTGAGCCTGCAATCTGAGTAGCTGTCAATGGTTCCAACCAGGAAATGTTGGAAGCCATCTTGTGACTCGGTCCAACTGAGAAACAAAAAAAAAGTTTGAAAAAGGAGAAAATACAAGAAAAGCATGTAAGAAGTTGGCCTGATATATGCTGTCCACTAGTTATAGTGGGCACCTTGTATCAGTCCAAATAACCCTTTATGGGGATAGGTTAAAGACAACCTTTATTGAAAGCTATCCTAGTGGTAGCCATGGAGAGCAGCCTTCAGGCTAAGTCTTGAAGGAATGTAAAGCAGCTTGTTTTACCAGTCTATAATCTCTTGAATGACCAAATGAAAGGACAACCACACCAGGTATATATTTAAAATATATGTATTTAAGATAAAACACAGCCCTCTAGTCTCTTTAATAGACTGGCGTTCGAAGTACTTAAGTTACAAGTCAGCAATCAACAGTAATAGCACAAATACACGTTTGGGACCTAGGGGCGTACCAAACCATATACCAATAAAGTGGTATAAGAACCACGACTGAACTAGACACAAGTCCTAGAGCTTGTAGAATCACTGGGACCCCAAGGAACAACCCAAGGTAGTGACACAGGGGACCCACGGGGGCTGTGTGTGGTGTGTGCACACAGCAGTGGGTTCCCGTTAGCTTCTATGGGCAATGTCGCGGTTGGAAATTTAAAGATTAGGGTCACTTAGAAATGAGTCAGGACCAAACCCTTTTGGACTTAGGAAGTTCTAGGGCTAGCACCCACGGGAGCACTGGAGTACTCGTGTTACCTCACTCAGGGAAGCCGGGTGCATAGGTGTCTTTTGGTGTCGGGTCGCGTTGTCGATTTCAATGGGAGCTGGTGAAGAAGTGCTGCTGCCATGAAGAGGAGAAGTGTCCGAAGCGATCCAAGCCTGGATCTATGATGGAAGAAACCTGAAAGCAGAGGGGACAGAGTCTGGGTCACTTACCATGACCAAGGGCAAGATAGACCAATGCCCACAGATGTCGGGTGCTTCAGGTGAGTTGACGGGTGTCTTGACTCTTCAGCCACGAGGTCCAGGAGACACCGATAACAACCAGGAGCTGGATTCGAGCTGTCCCATGAAGTCTGTCGAGTGCTGCGGTGTCGGTGACCAGATTGGACCCAACAAGCCTTGGCAACGGCAAGTCATTTGGAATCAGAGAAAGGATGTCAGTTCAGACCAGCAAGGTCTGAGGGACTCACCCAGCGAGGATAAGTTGGGGCACGTCTGAAGCAACCAGGAAAGCCCAATCAGAAGAGGAGTTGCTTTTGTGGGGACCTACTAGCCAATGGGCTAGTGATCGCAAAGGAGCCTCAAGCGGTCGCACCGGAAACTGGCCCACAGGTCACTCGTGGAGAGGAGGCAAGCAATGTTCGGTGCAGGAGGTGCTCAAGGCTGGGGCTACTCGGAGCCCAAAGCACAACTTCGAGGAAGACCAGGAAGATGATGGAGCTGCAAAAGTTCATGGTGTCCAGGGGTCACGGTTCCATGTCACCCATGATAGCCACGGGCCTCAGCTTTGCTGTGGACTCAGGGTAGCCTCGGGGAAGTGTGGAAATCCCCCTCTGGTGATGCAAAGATTTCGGCGTCCAGCGGGAGCTTCAGCGATGCAGACCGGTCAGTTGCTTCTTTGGTGTCTGCCAAGCAGGGGAGTCACTCCTTGACCCCAAGGGAGATTTCTTCAGTCTTCTAGTTAAAGTAGGATGTCGAAGGTCCAGAATATATATTGCAGAGTTTTGTCCAGGGTAATCTAAAGTCGCAAGGACTGGGTTCCCATACTTATACAAAGTTTGGGAGTTTGACATACTCTAGGGACCCACCTATGGTAGGGTTAGGAAAGAGGCGTGGTTACACCCATTTCCTTTGTCCAGTTTCGCACCAGAGCAGGGGCAGGTAGCCCCTGCAACCGGTTTGAACTGGACTATGCACAGGGACACCAAGCGTGCCCCCAGTGCAGGACTTCAAAGCACCAGACAGTGCTCCCGCCTAGCCCCAGTACACATCTGCCTGTCTGTGGAGGTCGTTACACCTCCCTGGGACAGGAAACCTATTGTCCAGGCCTCCCCTGCCAGAGTTTCGGTCAGCAGCAGGAGGCCAGACCTGTGTCTATGGCAGTGGCATCCATTTTGTGATGCCAGGGCTGTAGAAAGTCTTTACCGGGTTAGACCAGTGTGAACATGTCTCTCCCTCTAGAAGGGTGGAATGCTACCCCCACCTCCAGAACTGGCGGGGGGTAGTATTCCAAAGTGTTTGACACCAAACACGACATGTTTCCGTGCAGCCAGTCCAAAGTTAGCATTTACCGCGAGGTTATAATGCACTTAAGAGTATATGGTCAGGCTGCACCACAAACAGCATTAGAGGAGGTACTCCGAACGCTGCAGAGGGGCTGTGCTCATGCAGGGGCACCCTCTCACATAAAAACAAAACACTCTGCCTTCAGGATTGTTAAGGCCTGCCATAGGAGTGACTTATAGGTTTTATATGTGTGTGCAATGGTAGTGATATAGGTAGCCTATACCACAGTAAGGGGTGCATGCACCACCTTACCCAGGCTGCAGAAACAGACCTGTGGTGTCATTTTGGAGTGCTTCCCAGGGGTGGCATAATACATGCTTCAGCCCATGCTAGACCTCTGAGGTACCTATGCCCTAGGTACATAGTATACAATATACTAGGGTCTTATAAGGCACTCCAGAATCCAATTAGAAATGTACCTAGTGTACATGGAAACCATTTTAGAGAGGAAGCAGCTAGGCTGGGGTCCTGATTAGCAGGGCCACAGCCAGACTAAGGTCGAAAAACAGTGAAACACCAACAAAAAGTTGGGGTACCCATGTGAAGACGATCCTACTCTCCTACAAAGGAGGCAGGGTAGAAACACCCTGACCCCGTAAGCCTGCTCAGGTGGTCCCACAAAAGCATTTTTTCAAACAATATCAGTGGGATTTGCACAGGGTGCGTGAATCCCGCTGAATTCATTTTTTTAAATGCAGCACGGTCTCCCACGCTTCTTTTCTTTTAAGCCTCTGGGCCAGATCCCGGGGGCAATGCGACATTATGATGCAGGGGACCGCCACCTCCCTTGGGTGATACTCCCCCGGGACATTGCAATTTGCTATGGGATGGTGGGCGCAATGCTCCCGCCATTCCATAGCAAATAAGTGCTCCACTGTGGAGCACTTTGCTTTTTGCTTTGGGGGTAAAAAGCCATGCCGGCTTCATGCTACCCCGCGGTCCCAAAAACAGATGGCCATGCCCCGGGGGATGGGGTCCCGGGGGCTGAAAATCGTCTGAGGGGGGCGGGGGCGCTCGGCCACCCACCTTAAAAAAAAAAAAAAAAGAAATGGACTTTTCCCGGGGGATAGGGTCCCTAGGGCTGAAAATGGCCCGGGAGGTGGGCCATGCCACCCCCCTCCACTTTTGTGATTAAGAAAAAAAGAAAGGCCTAGCCCCGGGGGATGGGGTCCCGGGGGCTAAATCAGCCTCAGGATGAGGCCACGTCGCACCCCTCCTTTTTTGGGAATTTTTTTATTAAATGGGTCAGGCCCTGGGGCCCAAAATAATCAAGGGAAGGTGGGCCACACAGCACCCCTTCCTAAGAAAAAGAAAAGGAAGTCACAACTTGCAGGAGGCTCTGCCCCCTCAAAACACTACTCTGCAAATGCACCTTGCTTGCAGAGGGTTCTTAAGGGCCAACTAGACCGCCTGTTACCCCCAGTAAGCCCCACACAGTGGGATTGCTGAGAGGTGGTGGTAGTCCACTCCCCTTTTTACACCCCTCTGCAAACACGCCTCTTGGCACACTGTTGGTGGGGCGGTGAGGTCCCCTTGTGTCCGGAGGACTTCAGGACTAAAGTGGTCTTCAACCTCCAAGCAGCAGTGCACGAGGAAGCGTGTTTGCAGAGTGGTGTAAAAAGGGAGTGTGGCCTCCAACGAACTCTCAGCAATCCAGCTGTGCGGGGCTTACTGAAGGTAACCGGAGGGCTAGTTGGCCCCCAGAGACCATCAAGAGGCAAGGGGACTTCATCCTCCCATCAAGAGTGCTCCAGGAGGCGTGTTTGCAGAGTGGTGGAGAAAGGGGGTGTGGCCTGCTATCAAAACTCAGCAATCCTGCTGTGTGGGACTGACTGGAGGTAATAGGGGGTAGCTAGTCCCCGAGGACGTCCTTAGTGGCAAACTACCCCTCCTGTTACCTCCAGTTAGTCCCACTAAGAGGTCTTTGGAGACCACACCCCATTACTCCACCACTCTGTAAACATGCCTCCTGGTGCACTACTGGCTGGGGGATGAAATCTACTTAAGTCCTCAAGGATCTTGGGGGCCAAGAAGCCCTCCTGCTACCTCCTGTAAGTCCTACGCAGCGGAATTAATGGGTGCTGGTTGGAGGCCCAGCCCACTTTCTCCATCACTCTGCAAATGCAACCATTAGTTAAGCAAGCATTTGTAATGCAATAGGTCCATCATTTGAGAGATATAGAACTATTGGCGCTGTAAATGTAAAGGTTTCTACTATTGATCTGTGGAGTGGGGTGGATGTACGCTGTGTGTAGTGGACTTATATGGTATGTTGTGCAGTGAAAGTATGTGGATAGAAAGTATGTGGTATTTAGTGCATAGGAATTATGTGGAGTGAGATTATGTCTTATGGAGAGTAATTATGTGGTATGGTAGTCTGTGTTGTGGAGTGGTAACCTCAGGCTTAGTCTTCCTCGTTTCCATACAGGCTAAACTACAAATTTAATGAGACACATAAAAGGAAGCAACCACAGAGGAGCACCTATGGACCTAGTCAGGGGTATGAGCAGGGCCACTGCAATTATGTGACTGTTTGGCTGCGCAGATTTTCACATAGTTATACATTTTCCTCATTTGCCACATAATCCATCATCTGCTGCATAATCTGCAGATTTGAACAAAAAAATCTTTGTTTCTCGCTCAAGCATTACCAAAAATGCTGCGAAGTGTTACCGTGTGGTGGAAGGCCTTTTGCAAAGCTGGAATGGTCACCTGTTACTTATTGCTAAATGTGGGTGCCAAATTGTTACTAATAGTGCGCAACCATTTGCAAAGCAATAGGTCTTGCATTAGTTAAATGTTGAGCTACTGCTGTGCAAATGTAAGAGAAATGCGGCATCCGTCTTCCTTTGCTTTTCTATTTGTTGACTTTTGTAGCAATGGTGGCACACCGTGCTTTAGATGTTTAAAGCTAAAGCGTGGTGTGCCGCCTTAGCCACAAAGGTCAATGCAGTGTCGTTCAGGGAGTAGGGCACACCACAGAAAGGATGTCAGCAATGATGGGAGGGACGAGATGATCCTTTCAGAACCTCTCTTGCTTCTTTCTGTACTTCTCTTGCTTCTTTCTGCACCTCTCTTGCCTCTTTCATCACCTTTCTTTCTCCTTCTGTACTGCTCTTGCCTCATTCTGAATGTTTCTTGCTTCTTTCTGCACCTTCCTTCCTTTTTCTGCATTTCTCTTGCTTTCTTCTGCACCTTTCTTCCTCTTTCTGCACCTTTCATCCTCTTTCTGTACCTTTCTTACTCTTTCTGCAGTTCTCTTGCTACTTTCTGCACTTCTTTTGCCTCGTTCTGCACCTCTCTTGCTTCTTTCTGTACCTCTCTTGCCTCTTTCTGCACTTTTCTTGCCTCGTTCTGCACCTCTCTTACTTCTTTCTGCAACTCTCTTGCTGCTTTCCACACCTCTCTCGCCTCTTCCATCACTTTTCTTTCTTCTTTCTTTCTTCTTTTGCTTCTTTCTGTACCTCTCTTGCCTCTTTCTGCACCTCTCTTGCCTCTCTCTGTAGTTTTCTTGCCTCTTTCTGTGCCTCTCTTGCATCTTTCTGAACCTCTCTTGCTTCTTTCTGCACCTCTCTTGCTTCTTTCTGCACCTCTCTTGCTTCTTTCTGTATCTCTATTGACTATTTCATCACTTCTCTTGCTTCTTTCTGTACCTCTCTTCCTCTTTCTGCACTACTCTTGCCTCTTTCCGAATTTCTGTTGCTTCTTTCTGCACCTTTCTTCCTTTTTCTGCACTTCTCTCGCTTTCTTCTGTTCTTTTCTTCCTCTTTCTCCACCTTTCATCCTCTTTCTGCACCTTTCTTACTCTTTCTGCAATTCTCTTGCTACTTTCTGCACTCCTCTTGCCTCTTTCTGCCTCTTTTGCCTCTTTCTGCACCTTTCTTCCTCTTTCTGCACATCTCTTCCTCTTTGTGCACCTCCCTTCTTTCTGTACCTCTCTTGCTTCTTTCTGTACGTCTCTTGCTCCTTTTTCACCTCTCTTGCCACTTTCTGCGCTTCTCCTGCCCCTTTCTGTACATTTCTTCCTCTTTCTGCACCTCTCTTGCTTCTTTCTGCACCTCTCGTCTCTCTCTGTACTCCTCTTGCCTCTTTCTGTGCCTCTCTTGGATCTTTCTGAACCTCTCTTGCTTCTTTTTGCACCTCTCTTGCTTCTTTCTGTACCTCTCTTGACTATTTCATCACTTCTCTTACTTATTTCTGCACCTTTCCTCCTCTTTCTGCACTCCTCTTGCCTCTTTCCAAATTTCTGTTGCTTCTTTCTGCACCTTTCTTCCTCTTTCTGCAGTTTTCATCCTCTTTCTGTACCTTTCTTTCTCTTTCTGCAGTTCTCTTGCTACTTTTTGCACTTCTCTTGCCTCTTTCGGCCTCCCTTGCTTCTTTCTGCACCTCTCTTGCCTCTTTCTGCACTTTTCTTGCTTCTTTCTGTATCTATCTTGCCTCTTTCATCACTTCTCTTTCTTCTTTCTGCACTTTGCTTCCTCTTTCTGCACCTCTCGTCTCTCTCTGTACTTCTCTTGCCTCTTTCTGTGCCTCTCTTGGATCTTTCTGAACCTCTCTTGCTTCTTTTTGCACCTCTCTTGCTTCTTTCTGTACGTCTCTTGCTCCTTCTGCACCTCTCTTGCCACTTTCTGTGCTTCTCTGGCCCCTTTCTGTACCTTTCTTCCTCTTTCTGCACCTCTCTTGCTTCTTTTTGCACCTCTCTTGCATCTTTCTGTACCTCCCTTGCCTCTTTCTGCATATTTCTTCCTTTTTCTACACCTCTCTTGCTTCTTTCTGCACTTCTCTTGCCTCTTTCTGTACCTCTCTTTCCTCTTTCTACACTTCTCTTGCCTCTTTCTGCACTGCTATTTACCCTTTCTGCACTTCTCTTGCCTGTTTCTGCACATCTCTGGCCTCTTTCATCACTTCTCTTGCTTCTTTCTGCACCTCTCTTGCTTCTTTCTGTAATTCTCTTGCTTCTTTCTGTACCTTTCTTTCTCTTTCTGCACTTCTCTTGCCTCTTTCTGCATTTCTCTTGCTTCTTTCTGTACCTTTCTTTCTCTTTCTGCACTTATCTTGCCTCTTTCTGCATTTCTCTTGCTTCTTTCTGCACATTTCTTCCTCTTTCTGCATCCCTCTTGCTTCTTTCTGCACTTCTCTTGCTTCTTTCTGTACCTTTCTTTCTCGTTCTGCACTTCTCTTGCCTCTTTCTGCATTTCTCTTTCTTCTTTCTGCACCTTTCTTCCTCTTTCTGCACTTCTCTTGCCTCTTTCTACACTTCTTTTGCTTCTGTCTGCATATTTCGTCCACTTTCTGCACTTCTCTTGCCTCTTTTTGAATCTATCATCCTCTTTCTGCACTTCTCTTGCTTCTTTCTCTATCTCTTTAGCTTCTTCTGTGCTTCTCTTACCTCTTTCTGCCCCTCTCTTGCTTCTTTCTGCATATTTCTTTCTCTTTCTGCATCCCTCTTGCTTCTTTCTGTACATCTCTTGCCTCTTTCAGCATATCTCTTGCCTCTTTCTGCACTTCTCTTGCCTCTTTCTACACATTTCTTCCCCTTTCTGAACATCTCTTGCTTCTTTCTGTGCCTCTCTTGCTTCTTTCCGCACTTCTTTTGTCTGTTTCTGCACTTATCTAACCTCTTTCTGCACCTCTCTTAGTTCCTTCTGCAGCTCTCTACCTCTTTCTGCACTTCTGTTGCCTCTTTCTGCACTTATATTGCACCTTTCTGCATATTTCTTCCTCGTTCTGTACCACCATTGGTTCTTTCTGCACTTCTCTTGCCCATTTTTGTACTTCTCTTGCTTCTTTCTGCACTTCTCTGGCCTCTTTCAATACTTCTCTCGCTTATTTATGCACCTTTATATCTCTCTCAGTACTTCGCTTGCCTCTTTCTGCACCTCTCTTGCCTCTCTCTGCACCTCTTTTGCTTCTTTCTGCAACTCTCTTGCTTTATTCTGTACCTCTCTTGCTTCTTCCTGTACCTCGCTTGCTTCTTTCTGCACCTCGCTTGCTTCTTTCTGTGCTTCTCTTGCCTCTTTCTGTACCTTTCTTCATCTTTCTGCACCTCATTTCTTTCTGCACCTCTCTTGCCTCTTTTTAGCTACTCTTGCCTTTTCTGGATCTTTCTTTCTATTCATGCACCTCACTTGCCTCTTTTTGTATCTTTCTGTGAGAAGTTGGCCTGGTATATGCTGTCCACTAATTAAAGTGGGCACCCTGTACCAGTCCAAACAACCCCTTATGTTGCTAGGTAATACAACCTTTATTGAAAGCTATCCTAGTGGTGGCTAGGGAGGACCTCAGCAGGATTATCAGTATACAGCAACAAGTCATCTGCGTAAAGGGCTAACTTGCTGCTATAGAGATGGACTGTGAACGGAACAATTAATTTGTCCAATCTAATTGCTTGGGCAAGGGGTTCTATGTATAAATCAAAGAGTAAGGGCGAGATGGGACAACCCTGCCTTATTCCCCTTGCAATATTGAAACTTGATGTCAAAATGCCGTTCAGTAAAATCACTGCTGAGTCTCCCTGATAGCAGTTAATCAATGTCTGTATAAAGACTGGGCCCAAACCATTACTCTTAAGACCTCCCACAGGAAGACCCAACAGACACGGTCGAATGCATTCGCTGCGTCAAATGCTGCCACAGCCAAAGGCATCGCCCGCGTCACGGCCAAGTCAATACTATCAATCAGCTGCAGGGTCTGTTCCTGTATAAACCTCCCTAGAATGAATCCCTTTTTGTCCGTATTTACTAGCTGTGGAACTAGCTTGACCAATTTCCCTGCCAAGACGGACATAAAGATCTTATAATCAGCGTTGAGCAGGGAGATTGGCCTGTATGAGTTGGCCTCGAGGAGATCTTTTCCTGGCTTTAGAATGAGGACAATCGTAGCCTCCTTCCACGATTTAGGTATTATACCTTCTGCACTATAAACATAGATGAATAGCTCACATAGCCTTGGAACCAATTCATCCTGTAGGGCTTTATAAACTTCCCCTGGGAGGGCATCAGTCCCAGCAGCCTTGTTATTGATCTTTTTGATATGGTTTATTACCTCACTCTCTGTAATACTGGCATCCAAAGCTGCTTGGCTACCCTCAGTTAAAACTGGTAATTTTTTGAGTCTCAGCCAATCTTGAATGCTCTCTGAGCTGGGGGAAATCTCTTCCCTGTATAAATCTGAAAACAGAGAGAGGAGACGGTTTTGCATGTCTTCATACTTACATGAGGTTTCTACATTCTCATCTATAATTAATTCATTTATATTGTTCTTGGCGCGATCTGCCCGCGCCTTCCAGGCCAGAAGGGCACCTGCCTTTTCCCCATATTCAAAATTCTGCATGGTATGGGCAGACCACTGGGCTATTCCTGGCGGAGGCGATCAAGGTCTTTATTGATACGTGTCAGTTCTTCAATGGGTGGCTGAGGGATACTAAGCCTCACCTTCTCCAATATCTCTATCTCTTTTTCTAGCTTCTGAAACTCCAGTGACTCTTCCCTATTTTTGGATCAGATCAGACTGTGTAGCTGCCCCCGAAGATTAGCCTTGAAAGCATCCCAGACAAAGTCTAGGGAGGTCAAGCCGTTGTTAATGGCAAAAAAGTCTGTAGTGGATGTTTTAAGTGTACTTATTAGATCAGGATCGGAGGGCATTGCCCTCTTCAGAGTCCATCTGGATCTGGAGTTTTGTCTAGCACTTAGACAGGAGAAGGAAATGGGAGCATGGTCAGAGAGAATGCTTGGTAAGATAGAAATATCACCAACCCTCTCTAACCCCAGCCTGTCTGTTAAGATGTAGTCAATCCTCGAAGAGTGACCGCATTTTTTACTAAAGACGGTAAAACCTGTATTTTCGCCCTTCTTGGCCCTCCAGACATCGGCCAGCCCAAGATCATGGATCATATTGATCATTGCACGACAGATGCGTGGGGCACCAACATGATGGCTATGATTAGACCTATCCCGTAGGGGGTTAAGAAGAACATTAAAATCCCTTCCTATTAACTTGGATTACATGTGACATATATATTTGATGAATCATCGACATTTGGACAGTAAAATGATACAATTGTTAATTCAGCCCCCCATTTCAATCTGTGCTATAATCCATCTCCCCGAGTGGTCCCAGGAGACTGATTTAATGATACCTTTTGCTCCTAACCTAATTAAAATTGCTACCCCTCTATTGTGAACAACCTGTTCTGAAGCGCAGGAAAGCTCAATCCAACGATATTTAGCAAAGACAGTTTTGCACTCAGAATTACTCAGATGTGTCTCCTGAAGAAGGCAGATCTGTGCAGAAGATTGTTCGAGATTTTTAAGTACTAATCTTTGCCTGCATGGACACCTGAGCCCATTCATGTTCCATGATATAAGTTTAATTTTACTGCTCATTAAGGCTGTAAGGTCTGTCCATTCGGGGAGACAACATTCATTATTCAATGGAAGGTGTAGTTTCTAACACAAATCTGAGATTGAGGACATTTTTTTTATTTTCTCCCAATGTACCCCCACCCGTGCTCCCCCACCCTCCCACTGCCCATCCTGCCCCCTGTGTGACCCCATTACACCCCTGGGAAACCCCCCCTGATCCTCCGGTCATAAGCCCTATGGGCGAGGTCCCCTTGATGCTATCAAAACAAAAAAAATTATTGTATTAACCATAGTCCTGGCCTCTCTGGAACACCTGCGAGATACCATTATAGAAATTGCTAAACTAAAATAGAACCTTCAAACCACCCATCCCTGATCTACACCTCACTCCCCCCTCTGATTTTATCAATGAGAGCATCCACCTCCTCAATCTGTCTCATGTTATACATGTGGTTGTTCCACATAATTCGGAGGGATGCCGGGAACCTTAATTGGGCCTTAGCCCCTAGTGAAGTCAAAACTGTCATCCTTTTACCCAGCTCCCACTGTTTTGTGGCGGTAGTATGTGATATGTCGGACCTGATGGAAAATGAAAATGAACTAGAAAAGGAGCTACATTTTATCAGGCCAGCTTTCAGAGTTGAGGATAGGATTTTTCCTTTTAGTGAGTACATTAAAAAATTTACCAAGATCTTTCTTGGCTTGGATTTAGCAGGGTTCCTTTTATATGGGTCCCGATGGACTCGCTGAATGTCATGTGCTAAATCAATTTCCTGGGATGCCTTTAGAATTGTGTCCTTTAAGAGAGAGATCACAAAGTTTTTGATATCCTCCCCCCTCCAATTCTTCAGGGACATTTAGTATTCTTAGATAGTTTTTTTGGGCGTGATTTTCAAGACGCTCAACATCATCCTTCAATTCCCTGTTCTGTGTGGCTAACTTGTCCACTTCCACCGAGGAGCTGTATAGGGCTTCCTTAATTTTTGGGATTTCAAGTTCGAAAACATCAGTTCTCCTAGTTACTTCTTCGACTTTTTGAGCAAGTGTTTCACATGAGGACTGAATAGCAGCTTGGTTAGTTTCGGAATCTTTTCCCTATATCATCCCTTAGAGCCATCAGGATATCTGCCAAAGATCCGGCCCCCGTCGTAGAGGATGCATCCCTTTCGGGAAGATCTGATGTACCCGACGTATGTGAAAGACCCGGTAAGGCTGAAGGAGAGGGGCAGATGGGGGCTACAGAAGGGGCAACCACCCCAGCCAAGGCCATATCTTGCGAGGAGTCCGATCTGTTGCCTTGATTGTCTTGATTCTCCAAGACCTTATACCTATTAGATCTGTCGATAGCGGGATGAATAACGACTGGTTGCTCTACCCGTGTATTTATCCCCCCCATTGTCTCATGTTCAGATGGCGAAAGGCTCAGATGGCAAAGGAGGAGGAGAGTTGCTTTCTTGACGCACTATGGTCTGTACGCCCCGAGTAGCCATGCTGGATTTTATGTTTGATCCCTTGTCAGAGGAGGTAGATATTACCTTATAAAAGGTCTTCAGGGAGGGAGTTACTCTGACTTTTGAAGATAGAACTTTCTTGGCCCTTCCCTTTCCTTTACCCCCCGTTGGTATAGACTCCGTTGTGTTTCTCTCCTTACGCTGCCAAGATGTGGCTCTTACCTCCGCAACTGGAGGAGAAATGCGAGAAGTGATATCGACGGTTGCATCGAATTTAGCCACCCTGTTACGGAGAGTGTACCTACACACAGTTGTTTTAAGGCTGCTTTGTATACTGGAGGGGGCACTACACTGGGGGCTGCTAACATTGTTTTCTATGCAGCTTCGGGCCCCCCCGCTGGTCAGACCACACCGTCTTTCCTAAATCACTCTCATTCAGCTGAGCAACAGGAGCATAAACAACACTGCTAGGAGCGACCACCCAAGAGTCTAACAGTCCTGGCTGTCCTGGTTCGATCCAACAGGGCCCCTGGACCTCGAGGGACTCACTTTGATTGTACCGCAGAACATGCTCTATACTAGGATATCGGCGGTCTTCTCCTACCTTGTAACATCTCCCGAGCTCTCTCCGCCCCAGCCGTTTGCTGCCCTCAGCCCCGTACTCCCAGGTGCCAAATCTGCCATGCAGAGCCCGGAACTGAAGGCAGGGAATCCGCCTCCTCCACTCCTGCGCTGCACCGACGGCCCGTGGCTGGGAGAGCTTCGGTGATGGAATGCCGAGCACCATTCGCGTCCTCAGTGATGGTCGCGAGGAAACCACTCGGGAAAAAGAGAGGAAAGAAACGTAAGTGATCACCTTTTGCAGTCTCACTTAGGAGGACGCCAGGGAGAAAAAAAACAACAACAAAAACGGAAGAGTTACAGGGGCTTGTAGCACTGAAAACACACGAAGGAGGGTAGGTGGGGGGAATAGTGGAGGAGAGTTAAAGACAAAGGTCAGGGAGGTAAACTTCAATTTTTCGCTTCCATCGGTGGACCAAATGTACGCATCGAAGGGGAGCTCGTCCGCGGCTGTTTAGCCTCCAGCCGCCATGTTTCCCTCCGACAAAATTACAGGTTCTGACGTAGGGGACCCACGGGGACGCGCGCAGTGTTAGAACACAGGAGCAAATCGCCGTTAACTTCTATGGGGAAAGTCGTGGTTGGAAAATTACAAGTTAAGGACACATAGAGGACGACTACAAGCAAACTCTTTTGGACTTAGAGGTGTCTAGGGCCACCACCCATGGGAGCACCGGAGTACTCGTGTTACCTCACCCAGGGAAGCCGGATGCATAGGTGTCTTTTGGTGTCTGGTCGCGGCATCGTTTTCAATGGAATCTGGCAAAGTGCTGCTGCCGTGAAGAGGAGAAGTGTCCGAAGAGATCCAAGCCTGAATCGAGGATGGAAGGAACCTGTGAAAGCAGAGGGGACAGAGTCTGCGTCACTTACCAGTCACCAGGGGCACGATAGTCCAATGCCCACAGATGTCGGGAGCTTCAGGTGAGTTGACGGGTGTCTTGATTCTTCAGCCACGAGGTCCAGGAGGCTTCGACGACAAAAAGGAGCTGGATTCAAGCTGTCCCACGAAGTCTGTCGAGTGCTGCAGTGTTGGTGACCAGAATGGACCCAACAAGCCTTGGCAACGGCAAGTCAAGTGGAAATAGAAGAAAGACGTTGGTGCAGACCAGCAAGGTCTGGGGGACTCACCCAGCAAGGGAAAGTCAGGGCACGTCTGGAGCAACCAGGAAAACCCAAGCAGAGAAGGATGTGCCTTTGTGGGGACCCACTAGCCAATGGGCTAGCGATCGCGAAGGAGCCTCGAGCAATCGCACTGGAAACTGGCCCACAGGTCACTTGTGGAGTGGAGGCCAGAGATCTTCGGTGCAGTCGGTGCTCAAGGATGGGACTACTAGGAGCCCAAAGCACAACTTCGAGGAAGACCAGGAAGATGATGTACCGGCAAAAGTTCAGGTGTCCAGGGGTCACGGTTCCACGTCACCCACGATAGCCACGAGCCTCAGCTTTGCTGTGGACTCAGGGTAGCCTCGGGGAAGTCTGGAAATCCACCTCTGGTGATGCAAAGACTTCTGCAACTCTGAAGCTCCCGCCGGACGCGGGAGCTTCAGAGTTGCAGACCGGACAGTTGCCTCTTTGGTGCCTGCCAAGCAGGGGAGTCACTCCTTGACCCCAAGGGTGATTTCTTCAGTCTTCTAGTCGAAATAGAAAGTCGAAGGTCCAGGATATATGTTGCAGAGTTTCATCCAGGGTAATCTAAAGTCTCAAGGACTGGGTTCCTATACTTATACTAAGATAGGGGTTGGACCTACTCTGGGGACCCACCTATGGGAGGGTTTGGAAAGAGGGGTGGTTACACCCATTTCCTTTGTCCAGTTTCACACCAGAGCAGGGGCAGGTAGCCCCTGCAACCGGTTTGAACTGGACTATGCACAGGGACACCAAGTGTGCCCCCAGTGCAGGACTTCAAAGCACCAGAGAGTGCTCCCACCCAGCCCCAATACACATCTGCCTGTCTGGGGTGGTGGTTACACCTCCCTGTGACAGGAAACCTATTGTCCAGGCCTCCCCTGCTGGAGTTTCAGTCAGCAGTAGGAGGCCAGACCCGTGTCTGTGGCAGTTGCATCCATGTTGTGATGCCAGGGCTCTAGAAAGTCTTTACCGGGTAGACCAGTGGGCACATGTCTCTCCCTCTAGAAGGGTGGAATGCTACCCCCGCCGCCAGAACTTGCGGGGGGTAGCATTCCAAAGAGTTTGACATCAAACACAACATGTTTCCGTGCAGCCAGTCCAAAGATAGCATTTACCGCGAGGTTATAATGCACTTAAGAGTATATGGTCAGGCTGCACCACAAACAGCATCAGAGGAGGTACTCCGAACGCTGCAGAGGGGCTTTGCTCATGCACCCTCTCACATAAAAACCAAGCACTCTGCCTTCAGGATTGTTAAGGCCTGCCATAGGAGTGACTTATAGGTTTTATATGTGTGTGCAAGGGTAGTGATATAGGTAGCCTATACCACAGTAAGGAGTGCATGCACCACCTTACCCAGGCTGCAGTAGCAGATCTGTGGTGTCATTTTGGAGTGCTTCCCAGGGGTGGCATAATACATGCTTCAGCCCCTGGTAGGCCTCTGAGGTACCTATGCCCTGGGTACATAGTATACCATATACTAGGGACTTATAAGGCACTCCAGAATGCAATTAGAGATGTTCCTAATGTACATTGGAACCATTTTAGAGAGGAAGAAGCTAGGCTGGGGTCCTGATTAGCAGGGCCGCTGCCAGACTAAGGTCGAAAAACAGTGAAACACCAGCAAAAAGTGGGGGTAACCATTTGAAGCAGATCCTACCCTCCTACACTTTCTTCCTATTCATGCACCTTTCTTCCTATTTCTGAACTTCTGTTGCCTTTTTCTGCACCTCTTTTGCTTCTTTCTACACTTCTCTCGCCTCTTTCTGTACCTCTCTTGCTTCTTTCTGCACCTTTATTCGTCTTTCTGCAGCTCTTCTGCTTCTTTCTGAACCTCACCCTCTTTTTTCTGCACCTCTCTTGCTTCTTTCTCCACTTCTCTTGCCTTTTTCTGTACTTCTCTTGCCTTTTTCTATACCTTTCTTCCTCTTTCTGTACCTTTCATCCTGTTTCTGCACTTCTCTCGCCTCTTTCTGTACCTCTCATGCTTCTTTCTGCACCTCACTTGCTTCTTTCTGCAACTCACTCTCTTCTTTGTCCACTTCTCTTGTTTCTTTCTGTACCTTTCTTTCTTTTTCTGCACCTTTCTTCCTCTTTCTGGGCCTTTCTTCTGCTTTCGGTACCTTTACTCCTCTTTCTGCACTTAGTTTCTTCTTTCTGTACCTCTCTTGCTTCTTTCTGCAACTCACTCTCTTCTTTGTCCACTTCTCTTGCTTCTTTCGGTACCTTTCTTTCTCTTTCTGCGCCTTTCTTTCTCTTTCTGGGTCTTTCTTCTGATTGCGGCACCTTTACTCCTCTTTCAGCACTTTGTTTCCTCTTTCTGTATGTCTTTTGCTTCTTTCTACACCACAATTGCTTTTTTCTGACCTCTTTTGCTTCTTTCTGTACCTCTTTTGCTTCTTTCTGCACCTTTCCTGCCTCTTTCTGCTTTTCTCTTGCTTCTTTCTGCACCTTTATTCCTCTTTCTGTACTTCTCTTGCCTTTTTCTGCACCTCTCTTGCTTCTTTCTGCGCCTTTCAGCACCTTTCTTCCTCTTTTTGTACTTCTCTTGCCTCTTTCTGCTCCTCTCTTGCTTGTTTCTAGACCGCTCTTGCTTGTTTCTGTACCTTTCTTGTCTCTTTCATCACTTCTCTTGCTTCTTTCTGCACCTCTTTTGCTTATTCCTGCACCACTCTTGCTTATTCCTGCACATTTCTTCCTCTTTCTGCACTTCTCTTGTCTCTTTCAGTACATCTCTTGCTCCACTTCTTTTCCGTCTTTCTGCACCCCTCTTGCCTCTTTCTGCATTTCTCTTGCCTCTTTCTGCACCTATCATTCTCTTTCTGCACTTGTCTTGCTTCTTTCTGCAAATCTCTATTATTTCTGCACTTCTCTTGCCTCTTTCTGCACCTCTATTCCTTCTTTCTGCACTTCTCTTGCCTTGCTCTGCACTTCTCTTAGTTCTTGCTTTACCTCTCTTGCTTCTTTCTGGACCTGGTTAATTCTTTTTGTACTTATCTTGCCTATTTCTGCACGCTTTGCTTCTTTCTGCACCTCACCTCCTCTTTCTGTACCTTTCTGCAGTTTTCTTCCGCTTTCTGTACCTCTCTTGCTTCTTTCTGCACATCTCTTGCTTCTTTCTGTACCTCTCTTGTCTCTTTCTGCACCTCACTTGCCTTTTCTGTACCTCACTGTCTTCTTTCTGTACCTCTCTTGCCTGTTTCTGCACTTCTATTGCTTCTTTCTGCACCTCTCTGCCTCTTTCTGCACCTCACTTGCTACTTTCTGTACCTCACTCGCTTCTTTCTGCACCGCTCTTGCTTCTTTCTGCACCACTCTTGCTTATTTCTGCACATTTCTTCCTCTTTCTGCACTTCTCTTATCTCTTTCTGCACTTCTCTTGCTTCTTGCTGCACTTCTCTTCTGTCTTTCTGCACCTCTCTTACTTCTTTCTGCAATTCTCTTGCTTGTTTCTCCACCTTTCTTCCTCTTAATGCACTTCTCTTGCCTCCAGCTGTACTTCTCTTGCGTCTTACTGCACCTCTCTGGCTTCTTTCTGCATATCTCTTGCCTCTTTCGGCACTTCGTTAGGTCCTTTCTGTACTTCTTTGCCTGTTTCTGCACCTCTCTCGCCTCTTTCAGCACTTCTCTTGCTTCTTTCTGCACCACTCTTGCTTCTTTTTGCACTTCACTTGCTTCTTTCTGTACCTTTCTTCCTCCTTCTGCACGTCTCTGCCTCTTTCTGCATTTCTCTTGCTCCTTTCTTTATCTTTCTGAAGTTCTCTTGCATCTTTCTGCACTTCTCTTGTTTGTCTGCATCTTTCTTCCTCTTTCTGCACCTATCATCCTCTTTCTGTACCTCTCTTCCTTCTTTCTGCAATTCTCTTGCCTCTTTCTGCACTTCTCTTGCCTCTTTTTGTACCTCTTTTGTCCCTTTCTTCATATTTCTTCTTCTTTCTGTACTTGCCTCTTTATGCACAATTCTTCCTCTTTCTGCACCGTTCTTCCTGACTCTGCATTTCCCTTGCCTGTTTCTGCACTTCTCTTGCCTCTTTCTGCACCTCTCTTGCTTCTTTCTGTACCTCTCTGCCTCTTTCTGCACCTCTCGCTTCTTTCTGCACTCCTCTTGCTTCTTTCTGTGCCTTTCTTCCTCTTTCTGCACCTCTCCTCCTCTTTCTGCACCTTTCTTTCTCTTTCTGTATCTCTCTTGCTCCTTTCTGCACCTCTCCTGCTTCTTACTGCACCTCTCTTGCTTCTTTCTGCACCTCTCTTGCCTTTTCTGCAGCTCACTGTCTTCTTTCTGCACCTCTCTTGCTTCTTTCTGCACCTCTCTGCCTTTTTGTGCACCTCTCTTGCTTCTTTCTGCACTTCTATTGCTTCTTTCTGCACCTCTATTGCTTCTTTCTGCACCTCTCTGCCTCTTTCTGCAACACACTTGCTTCTTTCTGCACCTCTCTTGCCTCTTTCTGCACCTCACTTTCCTCTTTCTGCACCTTTCTTGTATCTTTCTGTACTTCTCTTGCCTCTTTCTGTACTTCTCTTGCCTCTTTCTGTACCTTTCTTCCTATTTCTGGTACTTCTCTTGCCTCTTTCTGTACCTCACTTGCTTCTTTCTGCACCTCTCTTGCTTCTTTCTTCACATCTCTTGCCTCTTTCTGCACTTCGTTAGGCCCTTTCTGTACTTCTTTGCCTGTTTCTGCACCTGTCTTGCGTCTTTCAGCACTTCTCTTGCTTCTTTCTGCACCTCTCTTGCTTCTTTTTGCTCTTCTATTGCTTCTTTCTGCACCATTCTTCCACCTTCTGCACGTCTCTGCCTCTTTCTGCATTTCTTTTGCTCCTTTCTTTATCTTTCTGCAGTTGCCTTGCCTCTTTCTGCACTTCTCTTGCTTCTGTCTGCATCGTTCTTCCTCTTTCTGCACCTGTATTCCTCTTTCTGCACCTCTCTTCCTTCTTTCTGCAGTTCTCTTGCCTCTTTCTGCACTTCTTTTGCCTCTTTTTGCACCTCTTTTGCCCCTTTCATCATATTTCTTCTTCTTTCTGCACCACCATTGCTTCTTTCTGTACTTCTCGTGCCTCTTCCTGCACTTCTCATGCCTCTTTCTGTACTTATCTTGCTTCTTTCTGTACCTCTCTTGCTTCTTTCTACACCGCTCTTGCTTCTTTATGAACTTCTCTTGCCTCTTTCTGTACCTCTTACTTCTTTCTGCCTCTTTCCTCCTCTTTCTGCGCCTTTCTTTCTCTTTCTGTATCTCTCTTGCTCATTTCTGCACCTCTCTTGCTTCTTCCTGCACCTCTCTTGCTTCTTTCTGCACGTCTCTTGCCTTTTCTGCAGCTCACCGTCTTCTTTCTGTACCTCTCTTGCTTTATTCTGCACTTCTCTTGCCTCTTTCTGCACCTTTCTTCCTCTTTCTGCACCTCTCTGCCTCTTTCTGCACCACACATGCTTCTTTCTGCACCTTTCTTGTCTCTTTCTGCACCTCACTTTCCTCTTTCTGCACCATTCTTGTATATTTCTGCACTTCTCTTGTCTCTTTCTGTACTTCTCTTGCCTCTTTCTGTACCTTTCTTCCTACTTCTGGCACTTCTCTTGCCTCTTTGTCCACCTCACTTGCTTCTTTCTGCACCTCTGTTGCTTCTTTCTACACTTCTCTTGCTTTTTTCAGTGCCTTTCTTCCTTTTTCTGCCCCTTTCTTCCTCTTTCTGTGCCATTCTTCCTCTTTCAGCACCTCTCTTCCGCTTCCTGTACCTCTCTTGCTACTTTCTGTACCCCTCTTGCTTCTGTCTGCACCTCTCTTGCTTCATTCTGCACCTCTCACTTCTTTTTGCAACTTTCTTACCTCTCTCTGCACCTCTCTTGCTTCTTTCTGCACCTCTCGTTTCTTTTTGCACCTCTCTTGCCTCTTTCTGCACCTCACTCTCTTCTTTCTGCACCTCTCTTGCTTCTTTCTGCACATCCGATGCTTCTTCTGCACATCCCTTGCTTCTTCTGCACTTCTCTTGGTTCTTTCTGTGCCTTTCTTCCTCTTTCTACCCCTTTCTTCCTCTTTCTGCGCATTTCTTTTGCCATCTGTACCTTTCTACCTCTTCCTGCACATGTCTTCCTGTTTCTGCACCTCCCTTCTTTCTGCACCTCTCTTGTTTCTTTCTGTACCTCTTTTGCCTCTTTCTGTACCTCACTTGCTTCTTTCTGTACCTCTCTTGCTTCTTTCTGTACTTCTCTTGCTTCTTTCTGCACCTCTCTTGCCTGTTTCTGCATTTCTTTTGCTTTTTTCTACACCTCTCATGCTTCTTTCTACACCTCTTCTTCTTTCTGCACATTTCTTCCTTTCTGTACCTCTTTTGCTTCTTTCTGAACCTCTCTTGCTTCTTTCTGCATCTCTCTTTCGTATTTCTGCACCTCCCTTGCTTCTTTCTGCACCTTTCATCCTCTTTCTGCACTTCACTTGACTCTTTCTGAACCTCTCTTGCTTCTTTCTGCCCCTCTCTTGCTTCTTTCTGCACCTTTCTTGCTCTTTCTGCACTTCTCTTGTCTAGTTATGCACCTCTCTTGCTTCTTTATGCACCTCCCTTGCCTCTTTCATAACACTTTCAAAAGAAGTGCAGAAAGAGGAAGAGCGGTGCAGAAAGAAGCAAGAGAAGTGCAGTAAGTGCAGAAGTGCAGAAAGATCAAGAGAGGAGCAGAAAAAGGTGTGGTGGTGGTGTGGTGGTATTGGTGGTGGTAGTGGTATTGGTGGTGGTAGTGGTATTGGTGGTGGTACTGGTGGGGGTATTGGTGGTGGTATTGGCCGTGTTGGGGGTATTGGTGGTGGTACTGGTGGGGGTATTGGTGGTGGTATTGGCGGTGGTGGTGGTATTGGTGGTGGTGGTGCTATTGGTGGTGGTGGTAGTATTGGTGGTGGTATTGGCCCTGTTGGTGGTATTGGTGGTGGTGGTATTGGTGGTGGTGGTGGTATTGGTGGTGGTGGTGGTATTGGTGGTGGTGGTAGTATTGGTGGTGGTATTGGTGCTGGTATTGGGTGAAGTGGTATTGGGTGTGGTGGTATTGGTTGTATTGGTGGTGGTGGTATTAGTGGTGGGATTGGTGGGGGTATTGGTGGTGGTGGTATTGGTGGTGGTGGTATTGGTGGTGGTGGTGGTATTGGCGTTATTGGTGGTGGTGGTATTGGGGGTGGTGGTGGTATTGGTGGAGGTGGTGGTATTGGTGGAGGTGGTGTTGTTGGAAACAATCGGTCAGGTGGCTTTAGTACAGATGACATGTAACACAGATATGCTGTTGTCAGCTTGAGCCCATTAGCACAGGATTATGTGCTACCTGAAATTCACATGACTTTCCCTAATCATTTCTAAATCCATTTTACTCGGGGGTTGTGAGAAGTTGGTCTGGCATATGCTGGTAACTAGTTATAGTGGCCACCTTGCACCAGTCCAAATCGACTCTTATGGTAGATAGGTTTAAGACAACCTTTTAAAGAAAGCTATCCTAGTGGTAGCTGTGGAGAGCAGCCTTCAGGCTAAGTCTCTGAGGAATGTAAAGCAGCTTGTTTTACCTTATAATCTCTTGAATTACCAAATGAAAGGACACCACACAGGTATATATATAAAATATATATGTATTTATTACTAGACACACTCTACTAATCTCTTTATGAGATTAGAAGTCAGGAACAAATGAAAACATCGTTTCACAATAAGTTAAGCACAGATATGGCTGGGGCCCTAGGGGCATACCAGACCATATACTAAAAAAGAGGTTTAGGAATGTCGACTTGCAAGGGGACAAGGCCTAGGGCCTGCAGAATCGCTGGGGCCTCACTAATCCACCCAAGGCAGGTAAGTAAAGGACTCACGGGAGACGTGTGCAGTGTGAGAACACAGCCGCGGGTTCCCTATTGATTTCAATGGAGCAAGTCGCGGTAGGAATTTTAAAGTTCTAGGGTACTTCTAGAGAGTCTACAAGCAAGTCACTTACAGGGTAAGTAGTTCGAGAGCCAACACACACAGGAGCACCAGAGTGCACGAGTTACCTCACCCAGGGAAGCCGGGTGCATATGTGTCTTTTGGTGTCGGGTCGCGGCGTCGTTTTCAATGGGAGCCAAAGAAGATTTGCTGCTTGTGAAGACTGGAGAAGTGTCCGATGGAATCCAAGGCTGGATTCAGAAGAAGGAAGACCTGAAAGCAGAAGGGATAGTGTTCACAGTCACTTGCCAGTGGCCCGGAGCCAGGAAGATGAATGCCCACGGTAGTCGGGTGATTTCAGTTGATTCACGGGTGTCTTGATTCTTCAGCCACGAGGTCCAGGAGGTGTCGATGATGACCAAGAGCTGGATTCGGAGTGTCCCATGAAGTCTGCAGCTTACTGAGGTGTCAGCAACCGGATTGAAGCCAACAAGCCTTGGCAACAGCAAGTCTCGTGGAAAGTGAAGAAAGTCAGCGGTGCAGACCAGCAAGGTCTGAGGGACTCACCCAGGGAGGGTAAGTCAGGGCAGGCCTGGAGAAACCAGGGGAGCCCTTTGGTTTGATGAGAAAGTCTTCAGAGGACCCACAAGCAAGCCGGCAAGGGATCGTGAAGACGCCACGGGAGGATTCACTTCGCAGGAGCCCACGGTCACTCGGGACGAGGTAGGCCTCTGATCTTCAGTGGAAATTCTGCTGGAGGCTTGGACCACACTTGGTCCAATGCACAAGTTCATAGAACATCATGAAGAGATTGCACTCAAAAATAGTGCACGGTACCCGGGTATTGCTGTTCCTCGTCACTCGTGGGGTCCACTCGCCTCAACTCTGCTGGGGGCTCACAATGGTCATCAAGAAGTCAGGAATTCCACTTCTGAGGCTGCAGGGACTTCGGACTCCAGCGGGAGCAGGAAAGTTTGCGACCGTTGATTCAAAGTTTTGGCGCCTGCCAAGCAGGGGAGTCACTCTGAGGTTCTGGACTTTTAAGAGTCCAGAGGTGTCAGGGAAACAACACCCGAAGACCCCTGAGTTCCTTCCTGTCTCGGTGCACAAATAAACAGAGACGCGGGTTTCTCGATGGTGGCGTCAGAGACCAAGATTTATTCACTGCAGGGACACAGAAGTCATAGGAACCACACAGAGGCAGAATCTACGAGACTGTTCAAATTGCATTAAGTGGGTTGTTCCTTAAATACACGAAAAATGTCTTTAGGCAACATTACACGAATATTTCTCATGCCCAACCCGGTATCCCAAACAAACAGTAAATAGACATCAAACAATAACTAGTCGTAGGTTTTCGGTATTCGATCAGGTCCCCTTGTCAGTTTTCCATTCTTTGCCCGATCCTCCCCATCATAAAAATCGTACCCTCCCCATTGTAAAAGCCCAGAAGGAGAGGAGCAGAGCCAGGTGCAAGGGATAGAAAAGTAGGATAAGAGGTGTTTATGGATCGTAAACGGGCATGACTACCGTATTCGGCCTCTCAATCAGGACAATGGACACGAGAACCAGTATAGCAGGATTGGCCTTAGGCAGGGGAGGCAGCTTGATTCTGCCTGGTCACGCAGCGTCAGCTTTTCTCGGGGTTTGTGCTTACGTGTCCTTAACGAGGTGATCCTGCCGGGGTCATCGCTCGTCCATTGACTATGTGAGGGCAAGAAACAAAAATGGATGCCGTAACTAAAATGGATGCCATGACTTAACAACAGAATGCCCTATTTCTCAGTGAATTCATGCTAGTTGCGCAGCGAAAACACTGTCATGCATATAATGGATCATTTACGGTTCATTGGTACCAAAATCGTGTCAGTACTACGATACCGAATACACGGGTTCGGATCGCTACAGAACCTCAACTCCTTGACTCCAAGGGAGATTCCTCAGGCTTCCAAAGGCAGTGGAACATCAAAGGGCCAGGATTCTTCTTGTAGAGCTTCGTCCAGGGATATCTAGTTTGCAATGGCAAGGGTTCCCTATCTTATACTAAAGGAAAGGGAGGGACTAGCTCTATGACCACTCCTATGGGAGGGTCAGGGGAGGGGGTGGTTACACCCACTTCCCTTTGTCCAGTTTCGTGCCAGAGCAGGGGCAGGTAGCCCTTGAACCGGTTTGAGCTGGCATATGCACAGAGGAGACTACTGCTCCCCCAGTGCAGGAATTCAAAGCACTCTAGGAGTGCAACCACCCAGCCCAAATACACTAAATCCTGTCTGGAAGGTGGTGACACCTCCCTGTGACAGGATGCCTATTGGTGGGCTTCCTCCACTGCGAGTTTCAGTCAGCAGCAGGAGGGCAGCCCAGTGTCTGTGCTGGTAGTGATGCCAGGCTCTTTCAGATTTCTACCGTGTTTCGACAGTGGGTACATGTCTTCCCCTCTAGAAGGGTGGGATCATACTCCCACACCAGTTACTGGTGTGGGGGTATGATTCCAAGTTGTTTGACACCAAACACAACATGTGTTGATGCAGTAATTCCAAAGTTAGCATTTACCGGTAGGTTATAATGCACTTAAGAGTATATGGTTTAACTGCATCCACAAACAGCCACAGAGAATAGACTCTGCCAGCTGCAGAGTGGCCCTGCTCATGCAGGGGCACCCCCACACATGGAAACCAAGCACCCTGCCCTCAGGATTGATAGGGCCTGCCTTAGGGGTGACTGATAGACTTATATGTGTGTGTAAGGTGAGATATAGGGGACCTATATCTCAGTGAGGAGTGCTAACACTACCCCACCCAGGCTGCAGTAGCAGGCCTGTGGTGTCAGATTTAGTCTGCTTCCAATGGGTGGCATAATACATGCTTCAGCCCCTGGTAGGACTGTGAAGTACCTATGCCCTTGGTACCTAAGGTACCATATACTAGGGGCTCATAAGGTACCACAGTATCCAATCACTAGTGCATCTAATATGCACACCATGTGATTTAAGGGAGTAAGCAGATAGGCTGGGGTCCTGGATAGCAGGATCCCAGCCAGACTAGTCAAAAACCATTCAAACACCAGGAAAAAAGTGGGGGCAACCATGCAGTCAGATTCCACCTTCCTACAGGGGGGTTGAAACAGACACAAGATAATACCGGGTTAAAGTGATTGAAAGAAGGCCCCCGTGTTACGGGAGTGGCCATGCTGCTTAAAAAAACACGAGCGGTTTCAGCTGAAGCAGCACATTTCTAGCCTGCAGTAAGAGAAACTCAATAAAGTAAATAGTGCTTAAATACGAAATAACAGGTCCTGTGTAACAACCAAAGTAAAAGGGCCAGTCGCTATGGGAGGGTACAAAACGAAGACAAGGCTGTAGTAAGGAGGGACTAACAAATTAACGAATCAAAAAGCAGCATTTACAAAGACAATGACACAAACCAATGAAAAATATAGGAGGAGATTGGGCACGGCATTTCTCCCATACTCTACTACAGCAGTCTCACAGAGTGAGCATGGAAGAACAAGTGCTTTCTGAAAATAATTGCTTTCAAGAAGAGTGATATTTGTTTCTTTTCTAGATCATAAGGTGAAGTGTTGGTGTGTTGGATACCCCTCCCTAGCATGTGGGTGCATGGGTCTCAGTGGGGCCATGAGGGTGCGGGAGCCCCCAACCCTGAAGTGACCACCTGACAGCCTAGACTGACACCTTTGCTGACCCCCTTTGCTGAAACCAATGAGATGATATAGCACTGACTATTTTCTTGAGGTTATTTTTTTTTTTGTCCAAATTGTTTTTATTAGCTTCAAAAAAGGCATAACAAACAATACAGACCAGGACATGTGTCTCGTAGCCGAGTGGACCGGCAAGCAATAGTGGATACAACATCAGAGTACCGACCCTAAACAGACCCAGAAGAGGCGAGCCTCCCCCATAAAAACTCACGCTAATGGAGGGGTACAGAGAAGCTAAAGTAGGGAGAGGATGCAAGCCCGGGACTTATACCCCGGAGACCCCCATTGGGCATTAATCGGGTTCTAACCGTCCTACGCCGGCAAGTACTCAAAAAAGCTCAGGCCAACCCATCCGCTGACACTGTGTCATGAAGCTGCAAAACCAATTTATAACCCCCCCCCCCAACTCCCCACATTCCCTCCCGCCCCACCCGCCCCACCCCACAAAATATAAGAGAAAAGAAGGAAGAGAAAAATAGGAAATAGAGAAAGAGATGGGAGGGGCTCTGGTAGAGGGCATAGAGTTCCGGTGCTGGGGCAAGGGAGGGGCGAGGTCCCTCCAGAGCGGGCACAGGCCAAAGGGCTCCCCCAGGGACCCTGCAACAGCGAACCACACCATTAGGGGGTGCCACCCACAGCCGCTGCGTCTGCCTATAGCTGAAACAGCTGCAAGCCCCTAAGCTGGGGCGGACATACCGCCGCCGGCAAATCCCCAGAAAGGAAATTCACCAGGGGGCCCCACTTAAGTTCAAAGGTGGCATAGTCATCCCTGAAGATGTCCGCCATTCTTTCCAGGCTCAGGAGTCTCCAGAGGCGGGCATGCCACATCGAAGCCGTGGGAGCCGCCTGCTTCTTCCAATTGGCCGCGATAGCCACCTTCGCCGCCCCCAGGCACAACCACATCACGGCCTTATCTGCTCTGGTTTGGTAGCGCAGGGAGGGATCTCGGAGGCCCAACAGTGCCGTCGCCATGGAGGTGGGGATCGGGTAGCCCAACATAGATTTGATTTGCGCCAGGATCTCCTCCCAGAAGGGGCGGATCGTAGGGCATGTCCACCAGATGTGCTGAAAGTCCCCCAGCAACCCACAACCCCTCCAGCAGCGGTCAGAGGTACCAGGGAAAATACGCCGCAATTTAGCTGGATACAGGTACCAATCCACCATTACCTTCATGTGGGCCTCCCGCAATTCAATCGAATGGTTGTGTTTAGATATGTCCGACCACAGAGCCTCCCACTCCCGTTCCTCAATTGGTCTAAGTAGCACCTCTTCCCATTTAGCCTTGAATCGCGGGGATGGGGAGACCACAGTGGCCAAAAGGTGCCCATAGAGAAATGAGAGGGCTCCCCTCATGGTGGTGGTAGTGCGTACCAATCTTTCAAATGGTGTCTGGGGCCTGTGGATTGCCGCCTGGACCGCCTGTGATTGGAGCCAGTGCTTGAGCTGGAGGTATCTGAAGTGTTCAGTTTGCGGAAGGCTAAAGTCGGTCCTGCATTCGGAAAAAGACATCAACCGTGACCCCCTAAAGAGATGTCCTACCATTAAACACCCCCCCCTCCTCCCAAGCCGCGAAGGGCCCCCTAGCGAACTCCGGCAGAAAGGCAGCCAACCCATGAATAGGGGTGTGGGGGGAGGGAAAGTGGTCCACCGCTCGTCCGCCGCCAAGGTGTCCCAAACCCGCAACGTCGTTTTGGTGGGCGTGCTGATGTACGCGTTGACAGGTCTCTCGCGTTTCGGGCGCCACGCTATATCCCATATAGTCCGACCCGCCACCGACCTGTCCATATGGAGCCAATGTTTATCCGATTCTCTCTTTGACCATTCTATCAATACGCGCAGTTGCGCCGCCTTATAGTAAAGGTGGAAGTCGGGGAGGCCCCCCCGCCCGCAGAGCTCGGCCTCCGCAGCATGGAAAATGACAGGCGAGCTCTTCTCCCCCTGCCAGATGTAACGAGAGCAGAGGGAGCGCACGGTCGAGAAAAAAGAGAGGGGGACATCAATTGGGAGGGCCTGAAACAAATGGAGCAGTTTCGGCAATATTGTCATTTTAAGCGGATGGATATGCCCCATCCAAGAGATAAACAATGGCTTCCAGCGCGCTAGGTCGGCCTTGATGTGCGTAAGCAGGGGGGGGGAAGATGGCCTTATATAGGTCGTCTACGGAAGGGGTGAACTGAACTCCCAGATACTGGAGCGACGTAGCCGCCCAACGAAAAGGCGTGATCTGCTGGATGTGCGAGAGCTCATCACCCTGAAGCTTAAGATTAAGGATGTACGACTTGTCCTGGTTAATCTTGAACCCCGCCACCTGTTCATAACGACGCAGTTCTGCGTGGAGACACGGGAGCAATGCGGAGGGGTGCGTGAGGGAGAGGAGTACGTCATCTGCAAATAGGGAGATCTTATGGTCCTCTCCCGCGAATGGAATCCCCGTTATCTGCTTGTTGTGTCGAATGGCCATCGCCAGGGGCTCAATGCTCAAGGCAAACAGGAGGGGGGATAAAGGGCAACCCTGCCTGGTGCCCCTAGAGAGGGGGAACGGAGCCGAACAAGTCCCATTGACCTGAACACGCGACGTTGGGATCCGATAGTTGGCCTGAATCATGGCGATAAAGGCGTCCGCAAAGCCCATCCGGCGCATGGTGGAGAAGAGAAAGCAAGTAAAAGCAGCGTCTTATGGGAAAGACGACCTCACGTCAGCACTCAAATGGCGGAGACTCTGCTTAAGGAAGAGGTATAAACTTTGTATAGTTGCTTATGGTAACTTTTAATTCATCTGTAGTCACGTATGATACATCTCATACTCAAAATATAATTTCCATGTTGGTGAACAACGCTGTTAGAAGATCAACAGTTATGGGAATGGTCTTTTCAGATATCCCGATGCATTTCGGGACTCGCCCTTCGTCAGGGGGGTGTATTTCTACAAGAGAAAATAGGGAAATTGAGCAAAGGTCCAGGACATGAAGTGTGTGAGGTTTAGTAAAGTGAAAAGAGCCGGAGTGTCAAGTGTCAGAGGTGAAATTTAAAATTGTAAAGTGTTCGCTTGGGGAATGTTAATCAGAAAGGAAAGACGTAAATCAGTGGACCATAGGCTAACGGAAAGAGGCTGGTGAAAAAGAGGCTGGTGAAACAAGGTACTCAAAATAATTACGTCAAGTGATGCCGCAATTAGGTGTTTTAACAAGAAACGAAGAGGTGAACCATGTACTACGAAAACCAGTAAAATAAAGTACGAGCGAAGGTAAAAAGTCTAGAAACAAAGGAACATGCGGGTAAGTCAATAGTGAAATACCTGAAAGAAGCCGCCGAAGCTTCTTAGGTGAAGTCACGTCGAGAGGTGATACAAATCCGAAGTAGAAGTAGAAAAGCCCCAGTCCACCCGGTCGAACGCCTTCTTGGCATCCAAACCAACCAGGATGGCCGGCAAGTGCCTCCTAGAGGCTTTTTCTATGAGATGTACAATACGTCGTGTGTTATCATGCGTTTGCCTCCCTGGAATGAAACCTGATTGGTCAGGATGTATCAGCGCTGTCATAAGAGGATTGAGCCTAGCGGCCAGAATAGGGAATACAATTTAGCGTCTAGGTTAAGAAGCGCAATTGGGCGATAAGAGGAACAGTGGTCCCTGGATTACCCCGGCTTTGGGAGGACCGTAATAACCGCCTCCGCCATGGACGGAGAGACCACCCCCTGAGTGATGACGGCGTTGAAGAGAGCTTGCAGGCGTGGAGCCAGATCCGGCGCGAAGGTGCGGTAAAAGAGGGCTGTGAGGCCATCGGGACCAGGGGCTTTATTTAATTTGAGCGCCATGATGGCCCTGGTGACCTCCTCCAACGAAATGGGGGCGCAGAGATCCGCATTGGCGGCAGCGGCAACCTGGGGAAGCTGTAACCCCTGTAAATAATCTTCTTGCGCTGGACTGTCCAAGGCATCCGACGAGTACAGCTTGTTGTAGAAGGAGCGGAAGCAGTCCGCCTTCCCCGCGTCGGAGCGAATCACCACGTCCGCGGGATCTCGTATCCCCTCAATATATTCCCTATCCCGTTTAACTTGGAGTTGGCGGGCCAGGTGTCTCCCGATCTTGTTCCCCTGCGTATACGAGGTGTGACGGAGACGCAAGAGAGTAAGCTCAGCCCTGTTGGCGTAGCTAGACTTCAGTTTGCCCCTCAGAGCTGTAAGGGGCCGCAAGGTGAGGCGAGAAGGCTTGGCCTTATGGGCCTGCTCCGCCGCTCCCAGCTCTACCTCCAGGCGTTCCCGTTCCGCTGCTCTCTGCCGGTTGAGCGCGGAGTTGAGTGCGATGCACTTACCCCGGAGAACCGCCTTAAATGCGTCCCACCGGATCAGCTCCGAGGTCTCGTCCGCGCCGTTGAGGGCAAAGTAGTCGTCGATAGCCTCCCTCAGGGATGCGCGCAGCACTATGTCCCTAGTGAGGGAGGCAGGGAAATACCACTTCCGCGGCTGATCCCGGGGGCCCGTCCAGTGAAGTGTGATCTTGACCATACTATGGTCAGAGATGGAGAGCGGGAGAATCCGGGCATCTCGTAAAGCCCCCGACAGAGAGCGATTAATAAAAATATAGTCCAACCGCGAATATGACTGATGAACATGCGAGAAATGGGTGTAATCCTTCGTGGAAGGATGAAGGGTGCACCAGGCGTCGCAAAGGCCCAAATCGGAGAAGCGTTGCCTAGAAGCCGCAGAGAAAATTCCAGACTCCGCCCTCTGGGAATACGAGCTATCCAACACTGTGTGCCATACCAGATTAAAGTCCCCCATCAGGACAACCGAGCCCTCCGCAAACTGTTCCAATTTCGAACAAAAAGTGGACAAGAATCCCGCCTGACCCGTATTGGGCGCGTAGAGGGAAATGAAAGTGCAGGTCTGTCCCCTCAGAACCCCCTTCACCATCACCCATCTCCCCGTCTTATCCGAGCAGACCTCCAATGGTTGGAACTTCACTCCGCTATGAAACATCAATGTTACCCCCCTGTGTTTGGTGGTGGCGGAGGAACTGTACATGAGTGGGTATGACCTATGCCTCAGCCTGGTGTCCTCCCCTCTACGCAGATGTGTTTCCTGCAGTGCAACTATGTCTAGGTGGTGGTCCGATATGTACTTCATCACCCTCTGTTGCTTCTGGGGGGAATTAAGCCCTTGAACATTCCAGGAGCCTATGGATACAGCCATCGTGTAGGTGAATGAGAGTAACCGTCAGCAGTCAAGCCCATAGTGTGCCCCTCCGCTCCTCCACCGCCCACCCGGACGACCCCCCCGCCCTCCAGAGAAGAAAGGAAGAAAAAGAAGGGAGGGAGAGAAAAAAAAGGAATAAAAATAACCAAGATACCCCAACTCTACACAACATCCAAGTGGGAATCACTCGGAGGGTCATGGCAACCCGCCCAACCTCAGCCCGGCAGCAAATATATCACTATGCATAGAAAAGAAATGACGAAAGCATCCTCAACTGTTGTTCCTAGGCCCCCCGACAAGCCCACACCGGTAGTCCAGTGTCCAGCGATACTCCCGCTTCCATAATGGCCACCTGGCCAGACGAGGCAGTGAGCAGGCGAGGCCGCAGGAGTTCACGACAGGTGCACAGGGACCCCCTCCGCTTGGTAAAGCAGTCTCCAGA
This sequence comes from Triturus cristatus, assembly GCF_964204655.1. NCBI lineage: Eukaryota > Metazoa > Chordata > Amphibia > Caudata > Salamandridae > Triturus > Triturus cristatus. Next base: position 700,773,079 of record NC_140584.1, on the reverse strand, counting down.
TGGCGGCACCCGCGGGGTCACCTGGGCGGTGCCCGACCCACCGTGGCCCACTCTCCGGCCCTCGCCCCGGCTCCGTCAGATGTGGAAGTCCCCCCCTCCGCCTGCTCTCCTTCTGATGGGGAAAGTCCCAGAATGGCCCTGCTGGCCGCCAAGCCCGTCACAGTTCGTTGCTTGTTCTGGTATTCAAATGAGAGGCCAAAGGGGAAAGTCCAACGGTACCTAATGTGCTCCACTCTCAGTTTGGCAGTCAGAGGCCGAAAGGACTGGCGCCTCGCCAATGTCGTCGGGGATAGGTCTTGGTACAGCGCGCACGTAAATCCCTGGAACGACACCTCCGCAGACGCTCGTGCCGCCGCTAGGACGGCCTCCTTGATTTTGTAGGAGTGAAATTTAGCCAGTATGTCTCTCGGCCTCCGCTTATCTCCCGGCGCCAAGAAGCCCACCCTGTATGCCCGGTCAAGTTTGATCTTGAGTGTCTGCGGCTTCACCACCTCCGCGAAGAGGCCCGCCAGGAATGCCTCCAGGTCTGGACCCTCCGCCCGCTCTTCCAGGTGGCGCACGCGGATGTTATCGCGACGAGCGCGATTCTCCAGGTCTTCCACCTTGAGCTGCGTTAGCGTCAGTTGATCTTGGAGGGCTTGAATCCGGCGCGAGTGATCCGTGGTCCTGCCGTCCAAATCCTGTTGGCGGGCCTCCAACTCCACCACTCGCGTGCCCACCGCGTCGACGTCTTGCCTGAGGCCGGATAGCTGGTCGCGCAAGTCCGAGCGCAGCTGGTCAATCGAGCGCTGGACATCCCGGCCTATCTCCTCCCGCAGCTCCGCTTTGAAGTCCCGTAGTGAGGCCAGGAGGTCCTCCTTAGTGAGCGCCATCTTGCCCGGCACTTCTGCCGGGGTCCCCGGCGGCCCCCTATCCGCTGGACCGAAGAAGGCTGTGACGGAGGCGTTGCGTCTTGCTTGATTCTTCTTAGCAGGCATATGGCCGCCCCTGACCGGCTCCGTCCGTGGCTCGCACGTGCAGGGCCCCCCGGATCAGCACCCGGGGCCTCAGCCCGCTCCGACAGCACACCTCAGTCGCTCCCGGCCCCTCTCACCACGGTCTCCGTTGTGCCTCCGGGGACCCGCCAATCGGTGTTGGTGCGACGGGGAGCCTCCTCCGGCCCCCCCCCGTCCAATGCCAGTGTGTCCCCTTGCAAAGGCTCTCTCCGCCTCCCGAGGGGGAGGCGCGCCGCAGACGTGGTGCTGTCGAGGGCCCCCGGCACAACCACGAGGGGACGGCCCCCCACTAGCGCTTCCGGGTAGCTGGGACACGGAGGGCGGCTCACCCGCCACCCCTCCGCTCGTTCAGGCCATGCTCATGCATTCTCTTGGGGCCGCCTGGTCAGTCCTCCTCCCGCTCCTCACCGTGCCTCCGTCGCTCACTCTCCGCTCCCCGTTCAATGTGGCCGCTGCATCGAGGGTCCCGATCTCCGCTGAGACCGCAGCCTCGGGGGTCCGCTCCTCTCCCCCTCCGGGTCCGCGCCTCGACGAATGCACCCAGCCGCACTCGTCTTCAGCCCGGGCGCGCGGGCCCGTCAGCCGCGCCCGGCGCAGAGCGCCGATCTCTCCATGGGAGCCGCCATCTTGCTTATCGGCAGCGCGGCCGCCGTCGCGGGGCGCTCCGTCAGCCTCTCAGCGGGATTTGGCCCAGTCTACCGGTGCCCATCAGCTCGCCTACGCATACCGAGTGCGTTTGTCCCGCCCAGGGACCCAGGAACAGCTTTGTAGCCGGGGTAAGCCCGGGGTGGTGCGGGAGCCGACTCGGATTAAGTCCGATCAGCCATCTTGCGCAAGCCACGCCCCCCTTGAGGTTATTTTTAACGTGCTCAAATGAGACTGACTCTGAAATTGAAATATAAGTCCAGCTTGATAAAAATGATGATTCCAAGCATACTTTTGAATGACAAATGTGAAAGGATATCAGTGAGAAGTTGGCCTGGCATATGCTGGTCACTAGTTAAAGTGGCCACCTTGCACCAGTCCAATTCGACTCTTATGGTAGACAGGTTTAAGACAACCTTTTAAAGAAAGCTATCCTAGTGGTAGCTGTGAAGAGCAGCCTTCAGGCTAAGTCTCTGAGGAATGTAAAGCAGCTTGTTTTACCTTATAATCTCTTGAATTACCAAATGAAAGGACACCACACAGGTGTATATATATAAAATATATATGTATTTATTTCTAGACACACTCTACTAATCTCTTTATGAGATTAGAAGTCAGGAACATATGCAGAAATCAATGTTTCACAACAAATTAAGTACGTATATGGCTGGGGCCCTAGGGGCGTACCAGACCATATACTAAAAAAGAGGTATAAGAAGAACGACTTGAGAAGGCCGAAGCCATCCCAGAGTTAGCATTTACCGCAGGGTTATAATGCACTTAAGAGTATATGGTTTAACCGCATCCACAAACAGCCACAGAGAATAGACTCTGAGAGCTGCAGAGCTGAGAGCTGCAGAGGGGCCCTGCTCAGGCAGAGGCACCCCTTCACATGTAAACCAAGCACCCTGCCCTCAGGATTGATAGGGCCTGCCTTAGGGGTGACTGATAGGTTTATATGTGTGTGTAAGGTGAGATATAGGGAACCTATACCCCAGTGAGGAGTGCTAACACGACCTCACCAAGGCTGCAGTAGCAGGCCTGTGGTGTCAGATTTAGTCTGCTTCCCAGGGGAGGCATAATACATGCTTCAGCCCCTGGTAGGCCTGTGAAGTACCTATGCCCTTGGTACCTAGGGTACCATATACTAAGGGCTCATAAGGTACCACAGTATCCAATCACTAGTGCATCTAATATGCACTCCAAGTTGTTTAGAGAGAACAGAGAGGCTGGGGCCCTGATTAGCAGGGTCCCAGCCAGACTATTGCCAGAAACCAGTGTTAACATCAGAAAAAAAGTGGGGGCAACATAAGTGCAGATCCTACTCTCCTACAATATCGTTTTTAAATATAACAGGAGGGTCATGTACATTCTCATTGTTAGGACTGATGGATGATATTTTCATTGAATACAGCAGTGTATACTCAGAGTACAAGAGAAACTGTTCAGCTTGCTAAAGATGGTATTTTAATACATAAGCCTGGCTGCTTTAATAGTAGAAGTTCCAGGATTAGCCATTTATAACACTAGGAGCATTAATAAGTTAACATATTTGATTCTGTTTGTGTATTTCTCACACATATATTTTTGTAGCCAAGTTATTATTAGATATACACGAGTTATCTTTGTTGGAACCTTTATATTAATGTGTGTCATGATTTTATAATGTCCCTGTTTCAATGTGTGTTTAATTTTTTAATTCATGCTTTCTTGATATTAGATATATATGTCACGGTAGTCAAAGGTCATGGGGTGGAATGTAGTGCTATATGCACTCATATGTATCAGGATAATGTGATGACATTGACTACCAGTATTTTAATTGACTACCAGTATTTTAATTGACTCTATGTGTTTTAACTTACTCCATCTTGAATGTACGACATCATTCTTTGTGCACTTGCATTTTGACTTGAGATTTCATTTTCTGTCTTCTTATAGCTTCATAGTATGAGTGTTTACCTTCTCCTCAGCACAGAGCAGAACAGCCTTGCCTGGAACAGAACATGTTGGATGTGCATTTGAAAGCATGAGAGAAAGAAATGTGTGGAATGCACTTCTCTGTCTAAGTGTGTGGTGCTGTAGGCAGTGGTGCACAAACGCACATTATGTTGTACATTAAGAAATGAAGTTTTAACTATTGACTTTAACATGCACAAACACCATCTTCAATTCTGACTCAGTCTGGCCTGAGTTCTGCACACACAAGCGGGCCCCCAGGTTTCTCATGGCTATTCAGGTTATTTGTGTTCAAGATCGTATTCCTCTTTGAGAGCTTTTTCTGTACTTTTGGAGATGTTTTTTGCTTTCTCAAGCTTCACCAAGATAAGGGGCTGGAACATGTAGTGTGGGAGTGCAAGGAGAATGCGTGAGGAATCCTTTGCCTTTGAATGCCTGCAGGAGCCTGGCCAGCACCAGTAAGTTTCCTTGATGTAGAGGGTGTCTTCGTGCATTGAGAAATATTATAAAAACTTGGGTTACTTGGCTCGAAAACCGGGTTCTCTCCTGAGAAGTATCTGCTCAGTGCTGCATTTCCCGGCTTGAGGAGTCTCTTGACCCCAGGGACTATAATTTGGGATCCCCCAGTCTTGTGAGGTCTAAGATGAAGATATTGCAGCCGGTGAGGTATTTTCTCTAATCATTGGTATTGAGATATATTCATGACCAGCCTGTTAAGTATTTATGTTCTTAATTATATATTTATGTACATACAGTTATTCTCCTGTATATTTATTATTTGCTTAGGTTTTGCTCCTTTGCATGTCACTTGTGGATGTTCCATTATTTAGGTGTTGCTCTCTTGCATTTCATTTATGAATATTTCATTAATGTGACTTGTGTTTATTATTTGCATGCGTTTTACCATAATTTTCTGCTCGTGTTTCATTCCATGCATTTGATTATTTTGCGAGTGTTTTATTATTATTTGCTTGCACATATATATAAGTATATTTAAATACATTTGCATGTTGTCTTACCTGATTCATTTGACATTTGAGAAAGCCTTTTGGTTGCAGAGTGTTGCATTAATAAAACCCCACGCTTTATTCTGAAAAAATGCCTTTTGATGTGCCTCATTTAATAAGTCTGAAGACTCCTTTCCAGGTGCTTTCTTGCTTTACCGAGTGCCTCTGCTGGGGAGTGCTGAATTAATTTTATTTGGGAGTGTAAAGCAAGACTGGAGACTAGGTCAGTCTGGTAAAACTACCATGGCCTTCTACCCTTGAGGCCCTTTCCTTGGTTCCTAGTCTACTATAGGGACTTTTGAGGCGCCTCAGTCCTTGCTCTCCACACACATGGGCCTGAGACCAGTATCGGTGCCTCTTGGACCTCATCCTAAAGCGGGCTCTCACTTGCCTGTAGCAATTTTGAATTGGAGCCACAGCTATGTCCTCGTCCCAAGCCAAAAAGGATCACTCCCTCCGGAATATGCTGATGAAACCTACCGGGAGACCCCCTAGCGACACTACATCTGCTGTGACTGTGGATCACCCCTTGATTCTGAGGATGTGGAGAGTCCGGTGATCTGCTCCTTCCTGAAAGCTTTGTTCGCCTCCGTTCACAAAGACCTACAATCAGTCAAGAAGATCTCTTTTCTGATCTACGTGAAGTATGCCGTGAGTTTGATGAGGAGGGTTAGTGTGTCGCTATGCTGGAGGGTAAGGAGACCGAGCATAAGGAGATCGAATGGCTACAGAAAGAGGTGCTTCTCCTCAAAGAACAACAAATTGATCTACACAGCACATACCGAAGTTAGAAAACAGCTCCCGAAGAAACAATATCCGCATCAGAGTGGTCACAGCGCCTGCCAAGGGAGCTCATTTGGAGGAATATGTTGGTGCTCTCTTTCGCCATATCTTGGAAGTCTCCGAGGAGGTCGAGATGAAGCTAGACTAGCTCCATTGAGTGGAGTGGGCCCGACTAGAGCAACAAAGGGCTCTTCTGCAGACGTATTGGTATGTGTGCATGACTTTCAACTGATGGAGTCCATTCTTCGCAGGGCCTGGGACGCATATCCACTTCAATTTCAGGGGCATACTCCTCTTCTATTCCAGGATTTAGCAGCAATCCCCCTCCAGAAGCGGCGGGACTTCAGACCAACGACTGCCCATTTGCAAAATGATGGCATCTCTTACTCCTGGCACCACCTTTCCGAATTATCTTCAAACACGATGGCAAGCTACACCACCATCGATCGCTCACGGAAGCGTATTGGGTATCCAAATCCCTTCCCCAAAGAAACAACAGACTCACCCACGGTCTCAGAAGTCACGACAAAGCCCGTGCTTAGCACGATCTACACAACTCTTTGACAGCCAGGACCCAGAGACTATTGCAACGGAAAGGAAATCTGTACTACCGACTCTCTCCAGTGACGCAAAAAAAGTAATTATACCTTGATTCCAGGGTATCTCCTTCTATGTTTTCTCTTTTGGTGAGTGGGTCCGACAGTGGTGGGGCTGGGAAGCGGGAGTCATGTTGTGCTATTATGGCCTGATGCTCTTCATCCGGTTGGGCTTCAACTTCTTACCGCACCTTCTCCTGTAGTTAGACATGCCCGCCAGAACTAGGTCTCATTCGTCTTTTCCACGAACATTGGACTGATGCAATTTCTTGTTGTTCACCTTTCCTTTGTGTTTATTATGGGAGTTTTATGGTTTTCTTTACTCCTTCTACATACATGGTCATTTCTTGATTACTTCACCTCTTAGGTCTTGGTACTCTGGGGGATTTGGTGTATTAAGGCTATTGGGCTTTCCATACGTCTACTGGTGCCGCCTCAGCATCCATTGCCCTTGCTCACTTTCCATGGAACTTAAGGTCACCAGCCTCAATGACGGGGCCTTAACAATCCTACCAAAAGATCAGCTATCTTATCCCTACTTGAGTATTCTGGTAGTGATATCTGTCTCCTTCAGGATTCTCACTTGATCCGTAGAATGCAATTCTGGTGGTTCCCAAGCCAACTATGGTACTCCTTTCCTATAAAGAAGGGAGGGGTGGCTGTCCTTTTCTCATCGGGGCTTTAACGGAGAAATCCTTTCTACAGTAGCAGAGGTTAAGGGGTGTCTCCTAGCACTTCGTCTCAGGATAGGCAAGTTCCATCTCACTGTAGCGACTGTTTATGCCCCTAATGAGGGACAGGAATGTTTTCGTACAAGCTCTTTGTCCTCTGTGCTCCAGTCCCCCGATGCAGCTGTAGTGATAGGTGGGGACATGAATTTAGTCATGGACTCCGACCTGGAATGCTCTGACCAATGCTTTGGATGTATAGCGCCAATTGCATCCAACCATTAGGGACTACACATATCACTCAGCTGCACATAAGATGAACGCAGGCATTGATAATTTCTTGGCTACTCAGTCCCTCCTGGCCTTCATGTCAGTTGCTTCTATTGCTCCATGATCACTCTCGGAACACGCTCCCATATCACTGACCCTCTGATTGCCTGTCTCCGTGGCTGAGTGCTCACATTGACACCTGCAGGATGCCTTACTTCAGACTCTATCTAAGGTTGATTAAATCGGTAAGGTCATTATGTCTTATCTTTAAACTCATGATACTGGCGAGGTCCCCCTTGCTTCCATTTGGGAGGCTCTAAAGCTTGTAGTGCATAGGGAGCTTATTGCCAAATCTGCCACAAAGAACCGCCGACGGCGTGACAAATGGCAAAGTCTTGAATGCGCAGTTTCCGAACTGGGATCTATTCATAAATGGATCGCGCCCCTAGAGTGTGGAGGGAGCTGGAGAATGCCTGGCTCCATCTCAAGCCTCTTGATTTGGATAGGTTAGAATACACTATGATTTTCCTCAAACACAGGTTTTATTTGGGGAGCAATCGCTGTGAGCGTACGTTGGATCATCACCCGTGCAGTAAAATTCTCTCCAGATCGGTTAAGGAGATTTGAACCGGGGCTTCCACAGTAACTTGCTCTGCAGAGGGAATAGCAGCGCCTTTTAAAGATCTCTATGGCTCCCTTTACGATTCTACAATAGCCCCATTGGAGACCCTCTGGGTTATCACCAAAATGTTGCCCTCGCCTCGCTTCCCGAATCAGAGGCCACGGCACTGGAACGACCTATTTGCATAGAAGAGTTGATCTCAGCTATAGCCTGCCTGAAGCCTCTGAAACCCCCTCGACCTGATGGCTTTAGCGCGTCATTTTATAAAACTTTCTCACAAGAATTGGCCCCTTTACTCACCCTGCTATATAACTCTTTCATTGATTCAGGCTCCGTCAAGAACTCCATGATATAGACTGTTATTTTGGTTATTCAGAAGCCGGGTAAAGATTCTGCTCTCTGCAGATCGTAGAGACCTATTTCCCTCCTCAATGTTGTTATATTCCCGAGTTAGGCCTTGTAGCATAGTGGCTTATTTCTTACATTGTCCTCACAAACAACATTTCCAGCTGTAACCTTTTGCACATATTTGCTTGCACAACAATGTTGGATTAGTTTCTCTGAATAAGTTTCACATCAAGCTTCAAACATTATCACAATGCCTTGAACATCATGCACAAGGTCTCGTTTCACACCATGTACAAATGTCGTTACTATCTTCATCCACGGGGTGACAGGTGTATCTACATATCCATAACATCACTAATCTATGCACACATCGCAAGGCTGTTTCTATTATAAAATATGAGCATCTTGATAGATTAGCAGAGGAGGTACTTCAGCTGACATCGAAGGTCCTTGCATGTTGAGAAATCACCACTCAGCCATCTAACATGATGTGAGGGGTGTCCAGTTTGTGACCAAGACAGGATCCTTCACCCTATCAGGTAATGGTGTTGGATCGTCTCTTGGGGGCATTCTTAGCTCAACACCTACACAGACTCTAGGTACACTTAGAGTAGGGTTTGCATTGTAGGAGTACACTAGATGATTACTGCCTTGTTTGTATGCTTGCATATATACATTGTTTAGCACCAAAGCAGAACCATATCTAGTTTTTACGCTTTTGGTGCTGGTAATTACATTTATCTGCTTCTGTCTACTAATCATTGCAGCCCACGTATTTTATGCAAGAATAACGTTGATTCAATAAATATTATTGAAAACGTCCCACTGTGTGTTCTCTGTATGTTTCTCTGAGAATAAGTGAGCACGAGTGACTGAGCAAAAGGTTCTGTACTGTTTCTACGATCCCTGAGGGGACAATGTTGTCTTGTTCAGTGGTTACCAGAAAACCATTTTCTCGTGGGCTTATGGTAGCACTGTGAGCTTGTTGGTCTATAGGCAAACATATCCTGTGGCGATGTCTGGACTCAGCCTTGACACCAAGCCTTTAGTTTATGTTGTCCAAACAATGCACAGATCCTAGGGATTTTTAGGAACTACACAACAATTTCAACTCAAAACTTTTCACTAGCATATTAGGGCACCGCCTCCACCCGTTAATGGTGGGCCTACTTGATCCAGATTAGGTGAGCTTCATCCCTACACGTCAATGGTGCGGCAACACTAAGCACCTACTGCATCTTATGGATAAGGTACAAAAGTCGCATAAGGAAGCCCTGTTTCCTTCCATCAATGCTGAAAACACCTTCAAACGTGTACATTAACCTTACCTCCTCAACACACTGAGGGAATTTGATATCAGAGATGAACAAGTTACTTACCTTTGGTAACGCTTTTTATGATGGATACTTCTGCCTGTGGATTCTTCACCTTATGAATAGACTCCCAAAGCCGTACCTCTCCTGGAGGAGGGTGTCCACCTAACTAGACCAAAAAATCTTGCAAAACAGAACAAGTAAAATGGCCATCCCTCCTAACCTCAGAGTTCAAGCAGTAATGCTTCGCAAAGGTGTGGAGGGAGGCCCTAGTTGCTGCGTGACAAATGTCACCAACAGGAACACCTCTAGCCAAAGCAGAAGAAGTAGACTTAGCTCTGTTGTAATGAGCTCTGATACCTTCAGATAACCGTTTTAAAAGAAAGAAGCCTCAACGGGCAAGTATGAAGAGGCTCAAACGGAAAACCCATTAAAAAGATAAGAACGAGATTCAAACCCCACTGAGGCATAATGAAAGGTGTGGGAGGGAACTTATTTGTTCCCTTAATGAACCTCATGACAATGGGGGACTTAAATAAAGACGGCTGGTCCGGCAAACATAGAAAAGCCGGCAAGCCCAACAAATAGCCCTTAACAGTGGCTACAGTACAACCTTGCTGTGCCAAAGAAAGTGAAAACTCCAGAATATTAGACAAACGGGCCTTCAAAGGGTCAATCTCTATCTCCACACCACCTAACAAATCTGAACCATCTGGAAGAGTAAACTGACTTAGTGGAGTGTTGCCTGGACGACAAAAGAACATCCACTATATCCGGCGGGAGAGAGAAGGAACTCAGGTTGCCCCGTTCAATCTCCAGGCATGAAGGTGCAGGCTCTGGAGGTGGGGGTGTAGAACCTGCCCCTGCGACTGCGAGAAGAGGTCTGCCCTGAGAGGGAGACGAAGTGGAGGGTGCGATGAGAGGTGAAGTAGATCTGTGTACCACACCCTTCTTGGCTAATCCAGGGCGATCAATATGACTTGGACCTGGTCTTGGTGAATCTTCCTCAGAAACCGAGGACTCAAGGTAATGGGAGGAAACGCGTAAAGGAGCTGTGCGCGCCAATCCAACTGAAACGTGTCCCCCAGCGCTCCCGACATCGGATACTGAAGACTGCAGAGCGACGGGCAGTGCTTGTTCTCGTGAGTGGCAAACAGGTCCAACCGAGGAGACCCCCACATTTGAAAGATGCGATGGACTACCTGCGGATGAAGCCGCCACTAGTGATCGGCTGAGTGACGCCGACTGAGACTGTCTGCACGAACATTCAGCACACCGGCCAGATGATTTGCAAACACACAAATCCGATGGTTCTGAGCCCAGGACCAGAGCCGCAGAGCCTCTCGACAGAGATAAAACGTCCCTACACCTCCCTGTTTGTTGATATACCACATCGTGGTAGTGTTGTCCGTCAGGACCTGAACCGACTGACCGCGAAGGGAGGAAGGCCTTTAGTGCCAAACAAATCGCCCGCAATTCCAGCAGGTTGATATGAAGCAACCGTTCCTCTGATGACCAAAGACCTTTGACCTCTAGATCCCCCAGATAAACACCCCACCCTAAAGTGGAGGCATCCGTGATCACTGTGGCCACCGGTGGAGGAGGCTGAAAGGGCTTTCCTTGAGACAGGTTGCCCTGTACACTCCACCAAATCAGCTCCGCTGCAGCTTCTCTGAAGATCTTGACCTTGTACCCGAGATCTCCGTTGTGCTGATAACACTGCCTGCGGAGGCACCACTGGAGTGCCCTCATGTGCCAGCGTGCATGGTTGACCAACAGAATGCAGGAAGCGAACAGACCGAGCAGGCGAAGAACCTTCAGGACTGGAAAAACCGCTCCATCGTGAAATTAAGGAATCATTTCCTGAATGTCGAGAATCCTCTGCGGAGGAGGGTAAGCTCGACACACAGAAGTGTCCAGTATTGCCCCTATGAACAGGCTGTGCTGAGAAGGCACCAGGTGAGATTTGGGTACATTTATCGAGAAACCCAATTTGAACAACAGATGAGCTGTTACCTGCAAGTGGCGCAAAACCAACTCTGGAGACTCTGCTTTCACCAGTCAGTCGTCAAGGTAGGGGAAAACAGAAACCCCTGATCTTCTGAGATGAGCCGCTACCACTGCCATCACCTTTGTAAAGACTTGAGGTGCGGAAGTAAGAACCACAAACTGATAATGTTGCGACCCTACCATGAACCGGAGATACTTCCGATGCGACCTCAGGATGGGAAAATGAAAATACGCATCCTGTAGATCGATGGACACCATCCAGTCTTCCTGTTGCAGCGCAAGAAGAACCTGAGCCAAGGTCAACATTTTGAACTTCTCCTGCCTGAGGTAAAGGTTCATAATCCGGAGGTCCAGGATTGGCCTTAAGCGACCGTCCTTTTTGGGGATCAGGAAATATTAGGAGTAGCAACTCTGACCCCTTTCCTGCTCCGGAACAACCTCTATCGCACCTTTCTGAAGCAAGGTAAGACCCTCCTGCTGTAAAAGCAGTCAGTGGTGCTCTGAGCACCAACCCTGGCGAGGAGGGTAAGGAGGAGGAAACACCAAAAAGGGAAGGGCGTACCCATTCTCTACAAGATTCAAGACCCAACGATCTGACGTGATCAGTCTCCACTCTAGTACAAAGTGGGACATCCGACCTCCAACCGGACCAACATGTTCTAAGATGGGGGATCAAGAACTGCTTTCCTGATGTACCAACGGTGGCGGGAGGGGAAGTAGAGGAAGAGGAGAAGTATTGTTGTCGAGCTGCTCCCCTGAGGCCTCTTTTATTCTTCCCTCTGTACGACTTGTACAAGGGATTCTGCTGCTGCTGGCTCTGTTGAGATTGCTGGCGGCCACGAAAGGAAGCAGATCTCCCAAATCAACGATGCCGCTTGTAGCCGTATCCTCTGGACTGCACCTGGAGACCTAGAGACCTTGCAGTAGCCCTACTGTCCTTAAAACGCTCTAAGGCTGAGTCCGCCTTTGAACCAAAGAGTTTTGACCCATCAAAGGGCAAATCCAGCGAAGTCGCCTGAACATCAGGTGAGAAACCAGACGATCGAAGCCAAGGCTGTCTCCTTGCGGCCACAGAAGACCCCATCACACGAGCTACAGAGTCAGCAGTGTCCAGGCCCGATTGAATCACCTGAAGTGCCGCCGCCTGCGAATCAGAAAGGACTTCCAAGAACTTAGCTTGATCCTCCTCAGGCAACTTTGGAGCTAGCTGCATGACTGAGTCCATCAAAGCATGGATATACCTTCTAAGAAGACAGGTTGCATTAGTGGATTTAAGAGCCATACTTGCAGAAGAGAACACCTTCTTTGCCGCCTGCTCCATTTTTTTAGAATCCCTATCACCAAGAATGGTAGGGAAGGAACCAGAAGATTGCTTCAAACAAGAAGCCTGGACAACTAAACTTTTTGGCGTAGGATGTGAGGATAAAAAAGCCGGATCACCAGGAGTGGGCCTGTACCTTCCAGAGATGGAACGAGAAACCGCAGGAGCAGATAAAGGCTTCTGCCTCACCTATTGGTTCCCTCAAAGTATCCGTAAAGGAAAGCAAAGGTTCAGAAGTTGAAGAGGCTGTATTAAGAACCTCCGTAAGAATATTAGATTTCACCTCAGCTGAGGAAAGCGGTAGACCAAGCAAATCAGCCGCCTTCCTTATGATCACATGATAAGGAGCAATGCCTTTCACAACACCAGCATTCGCAGATACGAGATTATACTCAGGAGAAGTATCCAAGCCACTAGCCTCGCGAAGGCCCTCAAACTCATCCATAGAATCAACAATCATTCCTTCCTCCTGATTCTGTGTATATTCCTCCTCTTCAAGGAGCCTCTGCGCCTCTCTCCTAGAGCATTGTTTAGGAATCGGCATCGGCGGTGCCACACGCGACGCCGGTGAAGGCATCAACGACGTCGACGGAGGAGCCTCAGCTTCGACCCTCAACGCCGATCGAACTCGAGGCAGCCAAAGGAGTCTGAGGATCCGGAGTGGAGGACCTCGGCGCCGGGAAATGCCAAGCCGGAGTCAACGGCAAGATAGGCATAAAGGGTGCTTGAGGATAAAATTGAGGAACACCCAAGTTAAAGGCCAAAGGACCCATGTGGCCCGAAGGCACACCGGATAGAGCAGAGGCCCTGGCAAACATGCCAAACATCGCAGTAAGGAAATGCAAAGAATCTGACTCAGGAGCAGGAAAATCAATCAATCAATCAATCATAGCATTTGTAAAGAGCACTACTTACCCGTGAGGGTCTCAAGGCACTGGGGTGGGGAGTGCTGCTACTGCTCGAAGAGCCAGGTCTCGAGGAGTTTTCTGAAGGTCAACAGGTCTTGGATCTGCCGCAGGTGGATGGGGAGGGTGTTTCATGTCTTGGGATGTGGATCCGTACCTTCCTGAGGTCGAGCTGGAGGCTGCGGAGCCGGAGACGGTGCCCGCACAGCTGAAGCCACCCGGCCTGGAGACGACTCCCTAGGCACCGGAGACATCACTGGATACGGTGAGTCTTCATGCAGCGAAGAGCCCTTCGAAGCCAGCGATACCGGATCCGGAGATGGAACCGGCTTCACCTGAGGAGATGGAGAGACTAAGTCCTTTCTTTGAGGCCACTCAGCCGGAGTCGGCGATCTTGACCTTGAGGCCCTGGTCTTCGAAGAACGGTGCCGAGAGCCATGTCTCCTCTTGGACTTCTTATGTTTCTTTGACTTTGATGTATGGGAAGACGAAGACTTCACCCTCTTACGACCCCTCTTCTCCTTTTTGGCTTAGCCATAAACAACTTAGCTTCATGCTCCTTAATAGCCTTGGGATTTATCTTCCTGCATCTTCGACATTCTTCGACATCATGATCCGAAGATAAACACCAGAGGCAATCTTAATGCGGGTCTGTGATCAACATTTGCCCGCCACACTCTCTGCAGGGTTTTAAACCGGGTCTTCCTGGAAGTAGCCATCAGAAACCAAAAAGAGATACAACGTTTTCTTCGATGAAAATGGAGAGCCCCTAGAAAAACCGTTAAGCGTCGACGGCGCGGAAAAAAGGGAACTGACGTCAGCACGCCGACGAGGTCCTCTTATGGCTCCGATGACGTCATACGGTGTCGCGAGCAGAGCCTTGCTATTGTAGCGTCCTCGTAGTCGTGGGAGAGCTAGGAAAGAATTTCCGTGGAATGCTGGCGCAGGGGGTATTCATAAGGTGAGAAATCCACAGGCAGAAGTATCCATCAGAAACGTTTTGCAACTGGGTCTGGTGTATTCATAGTACACCCCGGGATGAGGTCAGAGTGAACAGCGTGCTTTCCTCTCCATTCCCTATCTGGCGCGGCATTCGCCAGGGGTGCCCTTATCCCCTCTTCTTTGTGCGTGATATATTGAGCCCTTTGCGCAATGGCTAAGGGATAGTCCGGACATTTCCGAGATTCCCTTTGGCGGGGGCCAACATTTCATTAGTCTATATGCGGATGAAGTTTTCTTATCCATTACAGAGCCTTCTACTTCGCTTCCAGCCGTGACTGCTGAGCTTCGGGTCTTTGGGGAGGTCTTAGGATTAAAAACAAATATGAAAGCATCCCAGATCAATAATCTATCTTACCACTATGCCTGCTCATGAAGCTGCATTATGATATTTCTTCCCTTTCAATTGGCCAGCAGATACCATTCCTTACCTGGGCATTTCCTTAGCATGGACTAGCCCTAGAACATTGGCTTCTCCACCAAGTGCACTCTGTTCCCTCCTGACATTAACAAATTCTTATGGGATGGCAAGAAATCTCGCATCCACAAACACCTTGTTTATCACCCAAAATGGGAGGGAGGCTTGGTTGTTCCACACCTGTTTCACTATTACCAAGCTGCCCAACTCCACTACTTGCGTGAATGAAATCGCCCAATCTCGAGAAGCATTGGCCCTTTATGGACCAGGCTGTCTCAGGTACCCACATCTGGAAGGAAGTCTGGTGCCCTTATATACACAGGGCCTGGGGCCTCTAATCTTCCCCAGTAAACAGTGCTACACTTCAAGTATGGGATTCTGTGGCATCCAGAGCGGACTTGATCTCCTTTCCTACCCCAATGACCCCATTTTTCGCTAGCCCTGATTTTCCTCCGGGTGTGCAGCCGGAGTCATTCCGTTAATGGTGATATGGTGGATATAAACGGATGGGTTGTCTGTTTGATGTTCATGGACTTGTCCCTTTTGATCAATTATAGCTTGATTACTGTAACGCCCTGAACGTCTCAGGATCGTTTAACAGACACGACAATGAGGACGCAACCACTTGTGAAGGGTTAGTTCTTTTAATGAAGGCAAATAAAATACAAAGAACAAACAAAAGTTATAGTCACTGGAATCCTCCAGGCTAAGTACGTTACCAGCCCACAGCACGGATGGTCCTAACCGTCCTCTGCATATACGCCGATCCCGGCGTATGCCAACAGAGGGCAGAAATGAAATGGCCGACAATGCCAATCGGTAGGCTGTGAGGGGCACGAAGAGTGTTGGGGAGAATCGAGGAGTCAGGGAAACACCCAGCCGGGGTCTCTACCTGAAGGGAGCAGCCGCTCAACCTCTTCCTCAGACTGCACCGGGACGCGGAGTCACCTCCTGGTGATGCGTCACCGATTCCCCAATCACAAGCAAGAAGACTGAACCGAGAGCAGCCGCTCGATCGATCCTGTGGACTTCCGAGTCTGTAACGCGGCAAACACCTCCTGGTGTGCGTTACAGCTGGCAGTCCCTGTGTCTCTGGTTGGGCTGGGAGTTACGACTCCAACCAGCAAAAGCGCCACTGCGCTTGGACTCAGCCGAGTCAAAAAGCGAAGCTCAATGGTTGACCGGTAGAGCTTCCGGGTCCTTCACAGGTGACGATGGGGCAAGACACGGCCCAGGGAGTAACGACTCGACCTACCTCCGTTCTTGCCTTACTGGAGCACCACTCCGGAACACTGCTCTTCACGAAGCAGGTACGTCGGTGTAAACACAATATCCGACAGCCTTGTACCTCCCGGTTCCTCCCTTTATAGGGCGTGTTTTCCTTGAGTTATGTAACAGCTCTCCTGTTTACATAAGGGCGTGTTTCCCTTGAGTTATGTAACAGCTCTCCTGTTTACATAAGGGCGTGTTTCCCTTGAGTTATGTAACAGCTCTCCTGTTTACATAAGGGCGTGTTTCCCTTGAGTTATGTAACAGCTCTCCTGTTTACATAAGGGCGTGTTTCCCTTGAGTTATGTAACAGCTCTCCTGTTTACATAACCTCTCAACCGCTAAGCATCCTGGGAGATGTAGTCCGTTTTCGCTGGTTACCGTTTTCCTCCCCTCGTATGACAGGAATTCTTGACAATTACTCCCTGGCTGATTTGTAACACATATATCTGCAGCACTGACACTGGTTGACTGGCTTGGGGACATGACAAGGAGTGGGACTTTGACCCCCTCTGAGAGGTGGCGACTCCTTAAGGTGGACAATAAACATCTTATTTCTGAACTGTATGCCCTGCTGGGAGAAGGGCTGCCCCTGTCCAGATCCAAGGGACAGCTTACATGGGAGGTGTAACTTGTCAGTACTCTATCGGAGATGGAATAGTGAAACGTTTTCTATTAATTCCATCACACAGCTCACAATAATGCTAGTACCGAAACTGCTTACAAAAGTGTCTTCTATTAGTATCCAACCCAAACAAAACTCCAACAGTGGGCTGCAGAGTGTTCAAAAGAATGTTGACTGTTGGCAAGGGTGTGGAGACACAGGGAGCCTGCTACACCATCTGTGGCACTGCCCAAAGCTCACCTGCTATTGGAATAAAGTTTTGGTCAATATTAATTTTGCTTTGACACCTCTATCCTCAGATTCACAGGCTACCCCATACTAGGGCTTCCGAATCCTCAGACTTACCCTTTGCTCTCCAATAGAGGGAGGCAAATGGCTCTTGCTCTAGGGGCAGCACACCAGCTCATACTCTCCCTATGAGGTACAGATAAGACCTGGGGTCACACCCTTGGTTACACAGACCGTGGTTTATTCTGGTGAGGGAGAAACTGTCCATGTCGACCTCCTTTGAATGCAACTCCTATCCTTATTTGTGGGCCCCCTTCATCCAGCTCCTGTCCTTTGAATTCCACAAGCTGACATGCCCGAACTATTTACTCTGCCTGATTCCAATTATGGACTAAACTGCACCTTAGATCCACTCTTACCACCCATACACCTATTATATCCATACCATAACCTTACACTATGATCATCTTTTCGATCTATCAAACATTAAGCAGGAGGAGATTTGGGGGAGGGGGGATTTTACTGGTTATATCATTTTTCTATCCCTTTTTTGCAGGCCTATAGTTGGCTCCCACCCTAGGTTTGGGCGGAAGCTGGTACATGATTCTCTGATCACCTTATACTAAATCGCAGCCAGACCCTAGGGTTTGTAGGCAGCATGCTGTGTCTTTGCTTTGTGATGGGAAGTGTGTAACCCTGCAGGGCATACAAAGAACCATCCTGGCTACAGCTCATTAAGGTTATGTTGGTATGTCTTCTATGAAGAAGCTGTTTAAAAAACTGGTGGCCTGACGTTCATACAGTGGCTGTGGGGAAGGGTCCTGAATTGATTTCTGTGATACTGACAAAGCCTTAAGAACTATATCACTCTACTTATTATGTTTGGACTTACCCTCTAAGTAGCCTAAGGTCAAACTAGTTAATCCGGCAATGTCTGAGGTAGTCCTATACGACCTGTATGCCAAAGAGGTGTATCCTCAAACTTTGGTGACAGATACTGGTGTCCAGCTGTCTTTACTAAAATTAGGGTTTTCCTAAATGGATGTACTATAAAACACAAAGATGTGCAATATGATTTCCAGACTAAAGGAATGATTGAAAGATTCAATAGAGCAATTAGAGATAGTTTAGTATTTGATTAAATAATTGGATTGGACTGAGAATTTATGGGGAAAATTTAGTTGCACTGCATTACACCCCATAATACCACTAAAAAGAGTTGAATCAGACTTCCCAAAGGAAGAGAGCAATCATCTCATTTGCATCCCTGGTAGTTTAAGGTGAAGGTTGAGATGCTCAATGAGGCAGTTCTGTCTCTGAGAAATGGGAGCTAAGTGTGTTGAGGCAAAACAAGTGGAGTCTAAATTCAGGCATGTGCAGAAAAAAGGGAGATAGGTTTGCCAAATTTCAAAGAAGGTGACTGTGTGTTAGTTCTCAAGTTGGGCTATGTTAGAAATTGGTGTTCCAAGTTTGGCAAACTAATCAAACGGATATAAGTTAAGCATCACAGTTTGGGGATTCAGGATGGTAGTGTGTGGAATGTAAGATGGCCGGTGAAAGGAAATGATGCAGTCAAAGCTATACCTAGGGCAACAGAACAAGTTACTTACCTTCGGTAACGCTTTTTCTGGTGGATACAGTATCTGCCTGTGGATTCCTCACCTTGTGAATATCCCCTGCGCCAGCATTCCACAGAACTTTTCTTCCTCAGCACTCCACATCGACGTGGGCGACGTCATAATGCATCGACTCCGCTCGCGACTCCGTATGACGTCACCGGAGCCATAAGAGACCCACGTCGGCGTGATGACGTCAGTTCCACCCATTTTTTCCGTGCCTTCGAGGCGAACATGTGGACCAACGACACACTCAAAGTATACACAGTATACAATATACCAACACATATGCATAGTATGCAAAGGAAAGGAACGCTAAATAAACAAGCTTTTCCTACAAATGTACAAGAAAGTGTAAAAAAACATATCAACAAGACCTATTTCATGGTATACAAAGGTGGACAACGGGGAGGCGGGTGGGCCAGTGAGGAATCCACAGGCAGATACTGTATCCACCAGAAAAAGCGTTACCGAAGGTAAGTAACTTGTTCTTCTGATGGATACATCTGCTAGTGGATTCCTCAGCTTGTGAATAGATTCCCACAGCAGTCCCCACTCCCGGAGGAGGGTGTCCACCTTCCTACACCAGAAAGTCTTGCAACACAGAGCGCGCAAAGTGGCCCTCCTTCCTCATCTCCGAGATCAAGCAATAATGCTTTGCGAAAGTATGGAGGGAGGCCCAAGTCGCGGCTTTACAAATATCTGCCACAGGAACACCCCGGGCCAAAGCAGATGTAGACGATTTCGCTCTAGTCGAATGAGCTCTAATACCCTCAGGAGGGGTCTTACCAGCCAGGGCGTAGCAGATCTTGATGGCAAGGATAATCCATCTCGACAAAGTGCGCTTGTGCACTGCTCTTCCTTTTGAATGACCAACATAGCCAATGAAGAGTTGATCATCTAGACGAAAGTCTTTAGTCCTGTCCCGATAAAAACTCACAGCCCTCTTTGGATCCAGGCGATGGAGTCTTTCCTCCTCCTTGGAGGGATGAGGAGGTGGATAAAAAACAGGGAGAGTAATAGACTGCCCCAAATGAAACGGAGTAACAACTTTTGGCAGGAAACCAGCCCTGGTCCTGAGAACCATCCTTTCAGCATGTAATGTAAGAAAAGGGGGTTTAGAACTAAGAGCTTGAGCTCACTCACCCTCCTTGCCGAGGTTATGGCTACAAGAAAGACCACCTTAAAGGACAACAGCCTCAAAAGACAGCTATGTAGAGGCTCAAATGGGCACCCCATCAGAAAGGTTAAAACAAGATTAAGGTCCCACTGTGGCATTACAAAAGGAGTGGGAGGAAACATGTTTGTAAGGCCCTTGATAAACCTCAGAACAACCGGAGATTTAAATAGTGACGGTTGATCAGGAAGGCATAGAAAAGCTGATAAGGCAGATAAATAGCCCTTAACCATGGCTACAGCACAACCCTGCTGAGCCAAGGAAAGAGCAAACTGGAGCACATTAGAAAGATGGGCTTTTAAAGGGTCAATGGACCTCTCTCCACACGATTTTACAAATTTAGACCACCCTCAGAGGGAGACGGAGCGGAGGGCACAAGGAGAGGTGGAGAAGATCTGTGTACCACACCCTTCTTGGCCAATCCGGGGCGATCAATATAACTTGGGCCCGGTCTTGGCGAATCTTCCTTAGAACCCGAGGAATCAAGGGTATGGGAGGAAACGCGTAAAGGAGTTGCGAGCCCCAACTCAACTGAAACGTGTCCCCCAACACTCCCTGCATCGGATACTGGAGACTGCAGAATGACGGGCAGTGAGCATTCTCGAAAGTGGCAAACAGGTCCACCCGAGGTGTCCCCCATGTCCGAAAGACGTGACGAACCACCTCCGGATGGAGCCTCCACTCGTGATCGGCGGAGAACTGCCGACTGAGACTGTCTGCACGTACGTTCAACACCCCGGCCAGATGATTTGCCATCAGACAAATCTGATGGTCCTGAGCCCAGGACCATAGACGTAAGGCCTCTCTGCATAGACAAAGAGACCCCACTCCTCCCTGCTTGTTGACATACCACATCGCGGTAGTGTTGTCTGTCAGGACTTGAATCGACTGACCGCGAAGGGAAGGGAGGAAGGCCTTGAGCGCCAAACGTATCACCCGCAATTCCAGAAGGTTGATGTGAAGCAACCTTTCCTCTGGAGACCAAAGACCCTTGATCTCCAGATCCCCCAGATGAGCACCCCACCCTAAGGTGGAGGCATCCGTTATCACCGTGGCCACCGATGGAGTCAGATGGAAGGGCTTTCCTTGAGACAGATTGCCCTCCACGCTCCACCAAGATAGATCCACTGCAGCTTCTCTGGAGACCTTGATCGACTCCCTGAGATCTCCGTTGTGCTGATACCACTGCTTACGGAGGCACCACTGGAGCGCCCTCATGTGCCAGAGCGCATGGTTGACCAACAGAATGCAGGAAGCGAACAGACCGAGCAGGCGAAGGACCTTCAGAACTGGAACAACCGCTCCATTGTGGAAGAAAGGGACCATCTCCTGAATGTCGAGAATTCTTTGTGGAGGAGGAAATACTTGACACACAGTAGTGTCCAGTACCGCCCCTATGAACAGGTTGCGTTGAGAGGGCACCAGGTGAGATTTGGGCACATTGATCGAAAAACCCAAGTCGAATAACAGCTGAGATGTTACCTGCAGATGACGCTGCACCATCTCTGGGGACTCTGCCTTCAGAAGCCAGTCGTCCAGGTAGGGGAAAACTGGAATCCCCGACCTCCTGAGATGAGCAGCCACCACTGCCATCACCTTTGTGAAGACTCGATGTGCGGTAGTAAGACCAGACGGGAGGACCGCAAACTGGTAGTGTTGCGACCCAACCGTAAAACGGAGATACTTCCTGTGCGACTTCAGGATTGGGACATGAAAGTATGCGTCCTGCAAGTCGAGCGACACCATCCAGTCTCCTTGCTGCAACGCTAGAAGAACCTGCGCAAGGGTCAGCATCTTGAATTTCTCCTGTTTCAGGTAAAAGTTCAAGATTCTGAGGTCCAGTATTGGACGTAATCTGCCGTCCTTTTTGGGAATCAGGAAATACCGAGAGTAGCATCCCTGACCCCTTTCCTGCTCCGGAACCACCTCTATTGCACCCTTTTGAAGCAAAGCTAGAACCTCTTTCTGCAGGAGAAGCAGATGGTCCTCCGAGCAGTAACCTTGGCAAGGAGGGTAAGGGGGAGGAAACTCCCGAAAGGGAAGGGCGTACCCAGTCTCTACGAGGTTCAAAACCCAAAGGTCTGTCGTAACAGATTTCCAACCCCGTCGAAAGTAGGACACCCGACCCCCCACAGGTCTTACATGATCCGGGATTGGGGATCTAGGGCTGCTTCCCTGAAGCCTCATTGGGAGCAGAGGAGGAGGAAGAAGAAGAGGGGTTGCGTCCAGAACCCCTCTGACCCCTTTGTCTCCCTCTATGGGATCTATAGAGGGGATTCTGCTGTTGTTGCTGCTGCTGCTGTTGCTGCTGAGGCTGCCGGAAGGAGCGAAAGGATGATCTTCCAAATCCTCTAAACTTCTTAAAACCAGAACCCTTAGCAGGAGTTTGCAGACCCAAAGACTTAGCCGTTAACCTGCTGTCTTTAAATCTTTGTAGGGCAGGGTCTGCCTTCTCCCCAAACAACTTCTGCCCATCAAACGGCAAATCCACTAAAGTGGCCTGAACATCCGCGGAGAATCCCGACGAACGAAGCCATGCCTGCCTTCTTGTGGCTATGGATGAGCCCATTATCCTCGCCACCGAATCTGCCATATCCAGCCCTGATTGGATTACCTGTCTGGAAGCGGCCTGAGTGTCTGCAACTACCTCCAAGAAGGACGTCTTATCGCCCTCAGACAGCTTAGGGGCTAAAGACTTCATTGAGTCCATCAAGGCATGCACGTAACGACCCAGCAAGCACGTGGCATTGGAAGACTTAAGTGCCATACTTCCTGAAGAGAAAGTCTTTTTAGCCGCCTGGTCCACCTTTTTGGACTCCCTATCTGCGGGAGTCTGAAGGAAAGCCCCCGAAGCGTGCTTTGAGCAGGAAGCCTGCACAACTAGGCTCTCTGGAGACGGGTGTAAAGATAGAAAATCCGGATCCCCAGGCGCCACCCTGTATCTTCTTGCCACCTGTCTGGAAACCGCCGGAGAAGAAAGTGGTTTCCGCCATACCTCCAAAACAGGCTCCAAGATGGCCTCATTAAAAGGCAGTAAAGGCTCTGACGTGGAAGTTGGAGAGTGTAGCACCTCCGTCAGCAAGTTCGACTTATACTCTACTGAGGGTAACTGTAAATCTAACAGTTCTGCTGCCTTTTTAATAACAGTATGGTAGGGTGCCAGCTCTTGTGGTGGAGAGGATCTTGATGAGGTGTGCTCCCACTCCGGGGTCGTATCCAGGCCACTAGCCTCTTGTATTCCTTCAAATTCATCAGAGGATGTGTCAACCTCACCTTCCTCTACCTCTGCCCTATACCTTCCTTCCTCCAATACCCTTTGGGCCTCCCTTCTTGATCGAATCCGGGGAGCCGGCGTCATCGACGTCGTACGCGGCGTCGGTGGAGCCAGAGGTATAGGAGTCGGCGGCGCCATAGACGGAGTCGGCGGTGCCGGACGCGGCGCCTATGGAGTCGGCAACGGCGTCGAGGAAGGCTCTGAAGCAGGACGATCCAGCCGAAGCCGTGACGGATCCCCAGACGGCGCCGGAAACCGCCACGAAGGCGCCATCGGCAGAAAGGGCATAAAGGGGGCCTGAGCGTAATGCTGCGGCACCCCTAACGAATACGCCATGGGACCCACGGGACCAGTTGGTGCTCCGGATGGGAAGGCCGCCCTATTAAAAATACCATACATGGCATTTAAGAATTGTGTAGAGTCAGTACCTGGAGCAGGAAACTGAGGATAAGGTACAGAACCTGTATCCCTCTGCGGAGTACTCGGCAGCGGCGCCGTAGTGTCCTCTACTGGAGCCGTAGAATCTTCAGGCACCGGAGTAGGCTCTTCCCTTTGTTCCTGTTCACCATCCAAAACAGGCGACTCCACTGGAGCCGGAGACGACGCCGGTGACGGCACCGGGGACTGCGCCGGGGACTGCGCCGGTGAACGCGCTGGAGCCCGCTTCGGTGAAGGAGATCCTCCCGGAGACTTAGAAGGAGAAGGTGACAAGTCCTTACTTCGACGTCGCCGGGGCGAAGCCGACCTCGACTTCCTGCTCTTCGAAGACCGGCGTCGTGAAGAATGTTTTCTTTTCTTGTGATGTTTCCTTGACTTCGACGACCTCGAAGTCGACGACTCCGGCCTCGACTTCTCCTTCTTTCTCCCTCTCTTCACCTTACCGATCTTTGCCATAAACAGCTTCGCCTTCCTTTCCTTCAACGCCTTAGGATTCATCCTCCTGCAGCATGCACAATCTTCAACATCGTGGTCCGACTAAAGGCACCACAAGCAGTCCTCATGCGAGTCCGTCATCGACATGTGGCCACCACATTCCCTACAGGGCTTAAAACCCGACTTCCTCGTCGAAGACATTACAGATTTTACAACAGTAACACCTTACAACTACTAAGTATCAGGAGAGTACTGGAAAAAACCGTAGCGCGTCGGCGGCGAGGAAAAAAGGGAACTGACGTCATCACGCCGACGTGGGCCTCTTATGGCTCCGGTGACGTCATACGGAGTCGCGAGCGGAGCCGATGCATTAGGACGTCGTCCACGTCGGCGTAGAGAGCTGCGGAAACAAGTTCCGTGGAATGCTGGCGCAGGGGATATTCAAAAGGTGAGGAATCCACTGGCAGATGTATCCATCAGAATATATCAGTTAAGAGGATTCTTTTGTGAAAAATGGTATGTGTTTTCATTTGGTAATTGCCGTGCCTGCTGCATATACTTCAATAAATATTTCTGCACTTCTCTTTCTGTGTTCTTTACAAAGCCAATACATCAGAGTCTCTCCAGAATCTATTGGGGGAACTAGTCGGACAGAGAAGTATGAGTAGGTGAAGATGGGAGTATAATTACTTGTTTTTATCAACATAGAATCTACCTGTGACTCTGGTTACAGATACCCCCTCCATGAATAGCTCAGGACCTGGAAGGTATCTCCCACAGCACATTATGGAGCCAAGACAAAGGCCACCCTCTGCCTCGATGTCTTGATTCCTTTCAAAAAGCTTTGTTAACAGCGACCACAAGCCAAGTCAGGCAACACCCACAACTTGCTTGGAAAGTGCTGAGCTGACCCTGGTAGATCAAGTGGTGGTCACTGTTTTGCAGTTATTATCTGAGTAATCCATCACAAGCCTACGCAAAGTTGCCTAGCAGACATGCTTGCTTGGAGTCAGTGTAAAGCTTCCCTTTGAACAAGAACTTTACCTACCTAATCTTTCTTGCAGAATAACACATGGATGCCAAACTTACAGAGCAATGAATATTAATGTATCCCCTTGTCAGAGAAAATTGAAGGCAGCAAAGTGGTTGTCCAACCAACGGCTTCCCACTCCAATGTGAGACCCCTCAGCGAGCAAACCATTGTGCCAACTCTACACCACCTATTAGACGACCATTCTCACCCTGTCACTTTTGGGATAACACTTTCAAAATGCTTTGTAATCATAACATGGACATGGCAATCATTAAAGACAATGCTTAGCTCACTTGCATTGTAGTTTGATGTGACTTTTTTCAACCTAGCTTTGTGACATTAGTGAGTTTCATGTTGCTATAATGGAATTTAATTTCTTCTACTGCACCTATATATCTTCCTGTATCACTCCAGCCATAATATTTGGTGCTGGGCTACACCTATAGCTCTACCTATTTCACTCCAGCCAGATTACGCAGGGTATTTGGGACTGGGCTGGCCATTGGCCTGCAAACTCATGCACAGGGTGCCTGGGACTACCACATGATAAGGGAAAGCACAACACTAAGTCTATACTGGAATGAAGTGCTCACCCACATTAACAGGATTATGAGTAACTAACATCGCCAGATGTCCGCCTACTGGACGTATTTTGACTTTTGGGTGCAGGGAAATGAGAGCAAATCTGCTGACCTGACACAAATTCTAGCTAAAAATAGGATTCCTAGATGGAATTCCCTGTTTGCACCTCCACTGGTCAGATAGAGGTTCAATTTAATCAGATGGGTATCAGCTGAAATGGCCTTTCTACAGGCTACCAATATCGGACTTCATGGAGAAGTCTCATGAAACCCCATTGAAGCCAAGTACTAGTGCGGTGCAGTGGGAACATGCTTATAGTTGCCCAGGAAAAATATGGTGCACACACAACCTACCCATGCTATACTGTACAAATATTTCTACACGAAAACACAAAGTGAATAGAATAAGACACTATGCCATCATGTCGGAAAATGTGCCCTGAGTGGTATCTATGTGATCTGCTTGCACATTGTATTCATTAAAATATCTCAAAAAAAGTCAGCTTTAAGTTAGTGCTGATGTTGACTGATTAACTTTCCAAGTTAACTCCAGCAAGGCTTCATAGGCGTTGACTACAACACCAATGAGAAGGAACCCCTTTAAAACAAATCAGTTCTAACATTAAAGAATTGTTTTGAGCTCATAAAAGTTGCCCTAATGAAGACATCCATACTACAACCAAGACAAGAGCACCATCGTAAATAGGCTTACCTTAATTCTTTTCTGCAATGTTTGCTTACCTTTATTGCTTTTTGGATATTGATGCAGGAGTCTCTGATTGTTGACAAAAGCTTGTTAAATCGACCCATCTCCTGGACAAGTACAGTGTTCATACTCTGAGTGTACGTGGTTGGGTATTTCCTCATTGCAGCTTCAATGTCAAAGTTTGGTGGAAGTTTGCTTAGGACATCAGCTGCAACGTCATATACAACATCATCTGAGGATTTTCCTCCACCTCCTGAAGTTCGAGACTGTGAGTAACAACAACTAAAAATTAGTTCTCAACTGATATAAAATGAAGACAGGCTGATGAAGTAGCAAGCAAAAAGTAATTTGTCCCAGTATAACAAATAGTGTTGCATTGATGAATCGTTCATTTGATGGCCACTTAAAGTGATCACCGGATTTAAGTGTTACAATAAGTAATGTCAATGCAACAGAAGAATATAAAACGATGTTCTATCTATTTTCACTGTTTTATATCCAAATTAATGTTTGTGACAATAATTGGAGCACTCTTTACATTATATAAGCAGGTGTGAATGTCGGTTTAGCAACTCCCAGTTTTGTCATTGGCAGAGAACCCTTTCATTTGGTTAGCTGATTAACCAATTATAGGGCACATTAAGTCATCATTACTTAAACTTCAGTCACTGTTTCAACACTGATTTGGAAATGGCTGGTCTCAATCTAGAGTGCATAGGGGATGAAATATGATGAACTAGATTGCAGCCCGAGTAATCCACATTGGCTGAGGTTAATCCAAGTATTACTTTCCCCACTTTGTTTCTTGTCCCTTCTTTTGATCGCCTTGAATGCTTACTTTCACCTTAGGAAAGGTGAATGTAAGTGCATGATTCGCAGAACAACATGATGTACACACAAAATGACTGTTGCTTAGTGCGTGTGTGCCTACCTGTCATAACTGCGCCTAAAGTAAATATCCCAAGTCTGCACTGAAACATTGCCAGGACAGTAAGAATTTAGGACGTACAAAGGTTATTTGGACTACAAAATGTTGGAAAAGACTAACATTGTGCAATATGTACTTGAAGTATAATCTTTCAAGCACAACAGACAATGACTCCAACATTATTGCAAAGGATTTCATCCCTCAGAGGGCTACTAGGTGTATTCATATTTTCAGTGAAGGAGATGTTCATTCTGTGCTTTGCAACCTTCCTAGAGAAGCAACCTAAAATCTCAAGCAGCCCTAAGATAGGCACTTTATTCAGCATCAGCAAAATGTGTTCTCAGGCATGAATAGAACTCGTGTTGTTGTAAAACTCACTGTTAAGATGTGGTTAACTTGAGCGAGAGAAGATTATTTCAGCAAAATACATATTCTCATAGGCAATATTTCTCAGATGATTTACAGAATAGTAAAACACATCCACCATTTTCTCTTGTTCCATTGTTCATACAATCACTAATTAATCTCGCATTTGTTCAGACTCATTGGTCGTTTGATAAAAATTATTAATTGCTTAGAATGTCACGGGTCTTTGATGCATATTGATCAAACAGGCATTGCACTTAGAATCCCTTTCGATATCATACATCATACATAATGTATTCTTGTGTAGCACTTGTGCTTAATTGAGAGTCCCACCTATTACATACGCTTCTTTTGGCACAGGTTTTTCTAACAAAGGGCCTGATTTATAGGTTGGTGGACATGTTACTGTCAAAAACATGCCTAACTACCATGTCCGTCAAACCCTATGTCCGCCCATTCTATTCTGAGTTGGGTGGACTGTCAGTTTTTCGACTGCGATGCTCCCACTGGCTCTGATGTCAGACACTTACTCCATCCGTCTGATGGATTAGCAGCAGTAAGAGTAAGAATATCAGATCCCCTGTCATATTTAGAGTGGATGGTCTGATGTATTTTTCTTTCTGTCCATGACGGCCAGGGAAAACCTACTGGTCACGGACAGAAAAAAATAGACTGAGCCCCACCCCTTGGAACCACACTCACAGGGTATGGGGTAATTAGTTTGTACTTTTTCAAAGACAAACTCCAGCTGTGGGAGTTTGTTTCTGAAAAACAAAAAAGTTTGGAGAATGGCCGTGTAACAGGCAGCGGTTGTCTACCAAACTTATAGTGCCTTTTAGAGGAACTACCATGACAGCAGTTTCTCTGAAGACTCAGAGATCACCACTGGGCTATTGGTGATCGCTAAATTAGGCCGGTAGTTCATCAGAGTAGCAGATATAATGTCCTCAGCCACTCTGACTGATGGGTGAGCCACCCTCCAAACTCTAAATTGGCCCATAGTGCCTTACATAGACATGCTATAGTAGAAATGAGTCTTGAGGTAAGTTGGGAGTTGGAAGAACACTGCTTAACCAAAGTAATTCAGCATCTTTGACTCCAAGCCTTGGGTTTTAACACAGGGCAAACTTTATGAATTTCATATCACAAAAGCTAGGAAAACGCTCAACTAGTGGATAATGGCCAATAGGACTTCATAAACATGTCCTTATATTGTGTTGTAAGTTCGTCATATCCCATTAATGTTGACTGTATATGCTTCCACGCCTTGTGATGCTAAAGAGGGACACATGTTCCAGTCCATCACATGAACATTATGTGGAGAGACCTGAGGTCAAGATACATCAGGCTATAGACATCACTGTAAAAACCTTTTCCACAGTCTTTAACAGCAACGACCAAAGGGATGAAACACCACATGTTAAATTACATTTTTGGATCCACTAGGAGCTGCTCAAAATCGTTGGCAGCTGAAGTAATGTGGCTCGATTTCCTAAGAGTAGGCCATAATTTAGTTGCTTGAATTTGGAACCTGTGAAGCTTTTGGATCTCTTTTTTAGTTCTAATGAGTATACTATGTTAAATAGTCCTGCTGAAAGAAAGTTAGGCGAGTTCAGTCCATTGCTTTGTGTGAAGGAGTGGTAGAACCCTTACCATCATTAGCCTAAAGTTTTTTTTTATATGACGGCTGCATTCGGTTTTGTATAAAAGAGGTCCTGACCAAAACAGTACTCATCCTTTATAGTGGATGACTTTACAGTAAACTGGCAGGACAGGCATCTATACAAATTTCCCTTTTCCTCAGCTACTTTTCAGGGTTCTCTAAAGAATTAAAGGCAATACAAGTGCATTCAGATCCTGATAGGCCTAATGTACAAATTCAGTTCTAATCTTGGTTACCCCTTGTAGGCCACTGTCTCAGGAATAGTTCAG
The DNA here is from genome assembly GCF_964204655.1 of Triturus cristatus. Lineage (NCBI taxonomy): Eukaryota > Metazoa > Chordata > Amphibia > Caudata > Salamandridae > Triturus > Triturus cristatus. Next base: position 700,743,612 of record NC_140584.1, on the reverse strand, counting down.
GATTCCCCACACATCTCTCATCATGATAGTATGAAACTTTGGTTCCTAAGAGGCAATCTTATGCATAGAGAAGTCTTTTTTAGTTCAAAAATGTTAATTTAGCAATAGGAGAATGGCAGCACAAAATCTGTCATTGGGCTTAACACAAAATATCATTATCCTGTAAGAGTTATTCAATTTTGTCATGGCATTCTCTTGATATTTAGCCAATACGATATTCCAGGTGAACCATAAAAGAATTATTTTGCAGCTGTCATTGCCTCCAAAAAATCAAGTCCTAAGCCAAGGCCAGATCTCGTCTGGAAGAACTAAACCCTTAAAGATATACAGCATCGACTACTGGTAGCTCTTATTGGTCTTGGAAGTATGTAGAGAAAGGCTGTTGGACCTGGACCTTTTTGCAAGATTATCCCCAAACTTTTTGCCTTCCTCCTCCTATTTTTCTGACCCTCTTTTGTTGGTTTTAGGACTCTGGGCATTTTACTACTGCTAATCCGTGCTAAGGAGAATGTGCTCTCTCCTCTAAAACATTGTATGATTGATTTACACCTGTTTGGCATACTTGATTTACATGCAAGTCCCTTGTAAAGTGGTATACAATATAAACCGAGGGTGTGTAAATTAAATGCTACTAGTGGGCCTGCATCGCTGCTTGGGCTACTCACAGACGTAGCCTTTCAACCTTGCCCCAAGCCTGCCACTGCGAAGCCTGTGTGCACAGTTTTCTGCCACATTGACTTGCCAGTTAAGCCTTAAACTCCCCTTTTACTACGTATAGGTCACACCTAAGGTAGGCCCTAGGTAGCTTAATGGGCAGGGTGCTGTGTAACAAAAAGGAAGGACCATGTGCCTTTATGTGTGGTATGTCCTGGTAGTGACAAACAGCCTATTTTGTTTCTCACTACTGTGAGGCCTACTCCTCTCATAGGCTAGTATTGTGAATTTACCTTATATATGTTTAAAAATGGTAATTCCTGATCTGAAAGGAGTAGCATTGCCATGTTTGGTATGTTTGGAGTAATGGTGATAAATTCTGCCTACTGGTGTAGTTGGATTTTACACTACTTTTTAGAAAAGCCACTTTTAGAAAGTAGGCATTTCTTTGTACTTATGTCTCTTGTTACTTTGCAGCCTGACTCCAATCCACGTCTAGGCCAGGATGACAGCTGCACTTTGTGCATACTTTCCAGATAGCCATCACACAGGAATGGTTGAGTGTGACAGGATTACATCTGCATTTATCTGCATACTGATGATCTTCCTGGGCTGGGAAAGAGAGGGGCGTCCACACCTTACATTTGTTTAGGCTGTGTCATGCCCTCACACAAAAGGCCGATTTACCCCCTACTGATGTCTGGAGGCAGGGCTCAGTTGAAAAGGGGGTTGTGCACTTCTAAGGTTTCTTTTGAAGTCACCTCTTTAACAAAGACATTTTTGAGTATAATTACAGTGGCTCTCACCCCATAATGTTACTTGTTGACTCTACATACTGCACCAGAGGACTGTTGTGCTGCCAGGAGGAACTAACCTTTGTACTACTTGCTTGTTGTGCTGGTCTACTGCCTGTTGGGCTGAGGGAAGGACTGCCTCTTTGCAATTGACCTTATGTGCTGGTCTGTTGCCTGACTACCTGCCCTATACACCCCCTGCGCTCTCCAGGGACTGGGTGGCTTCCCACCCCTTCGTTGCCATCTTGGAACTACATCAAGTGAGTGGAACACTTGCATTTTGGGGACAGCATATTTTTTATAACTCCTACAAGTGTCTGCATACCGTGACTCTGTTGCCTCGATCAGCGCTGACATTTTCCCTGAAGGCACCCGAGAGTCAGCATACCACTGGAAGCCATGAGGGAGTTCCCCTGCATACTTTACTCCCTTCTCACCACCTCCAGAGAGAGAGAGAGAGGGAGAGAGGGAGAGGGAGAGATGCTGTGTCGATAAAGGGAGCGCCATAGCCCCAAGCAGTTGCCTAAGAGGAAATCAGAGGAACTCCACTGACATCCCACTGTGGGCGGGCCCGGTGGGGGAAGCCACACCTGCCCTTCAACACCTGAATCCTGGCCAGTGCTGCCGGTTATGCAGCTGGGAAACCCAGCCCCCACCTTTCCCATGCAAGCTGAAGAGGTGGGCCCCATACCCGAGGGACCGTAAACCAGGTACTGCTGTGCCCGCAAGTGCTGCCTTAAGTTTCCCGGTCCTGAGGAGCTGTAAGCATTTACTGTGGTGGTGTAAAACGTGCATCGCACACATAGCTGCAGGCATGGACTTCGGCCAGAACTAGGGATATTGAAGGTGCGCACTCCCTCGTATATGTACTTTCAGATACTGTGTACTTGGGTGATTCCTTACCGGTCCTGAGGTGACCGGTGATTATCCAAACACTGGCAGCAATCGTGCTCGACTCAACTCCATACCAGTTGGGTGAAGACCGCAATGAAGTCCCTGACCTTGAGTGTTCATTCCAGCACTCTTCCAGCCCATTACCATATTACTCGTAGTAGGTGTGCAGGTGGTTCTGTGGCCTACAAGTAGTCCTACCCAAGACCATTGCACCAGGGCTCCTCAAAGATTACCGTAACCCCACTAATAGGGGTTTATTGTTGTGGATCTTTCTGGTGATATTATGGTGATTTATGTACTTTGGTGATACTTTGATAATTCATAAGTTTTGCTCCAACCAAACTGCTGCATTTCTTGTCCTGTTGGTTTAATGTATATTGATGCTTGCATGGTCAGGACAATGAGTACTATCTCAGGTTTTGCACAATATGCAAACACTTTACACATAACCTCTGATGATAAGCCTGAATGCTCTGCGCCAAACTACCAGAGGGTGTGCACAGGTTATCTTTGATGTGTAAATTACTTGTCCTGACTAGAATGGTGGGTTCTGCCTGGCTTAGGTGTAAACCCTAGCCAACCAGAAAACTAATTTCTAAAAGATGTGCTGCAAAATCTTTTGGTATAGGTGGTTGGACACCCTCCTCCGGGAGAGGGACAGCTTGGGGATTCAATTCAAAAGGTGAGGAATCCACAGGCAGATGAATCCATCAGAAGAACAAGTAACTTACTTTCGGTAACACTTTTTCTGGTGAATACAGTATCTGCCTGTGGATTCCTCACCTTTGTAATTACCCCTGTGCCAGCATTCCACGGAAATTCTTTTCTTAGGTCTCCTACACCAACGAGGACGTCACAATAGTACGGCTCTGCTCGCGACTCAGTATGACGTCACCGGAGCCATAAGAAGACCTCATCGGCGTGCTGACATCAGTTCCGCACATTTTCTCTGTGCCCTCGAAGCGAACGGGCGGACCCGACAACATAATACAAGTATACACAGTATACAAAATATATACACAAATACATACAGTATATATATTTATATATATATATATATATATCCCCAATACTCGCCCACAATCCGTATACTTTCTGGAAAGACGAGGCGAACCCAGGTTCTGTGTTTCAAAGATTTATTCCGTGCCCTGCACCGCCGCCATTACGCGTTTCAGCTCCCAAAGAGCCTTGGTCACATGATACACCACATGATTAACGTTACACCATTTAAAGTGACAGTGCGCGGGAAGGGAACGGCAGGCTCTGCCGTGTCATAAATATAGACATTGATAACATACCAGCCTAATGCTTCATGGTTCCCTTACAACTGTACAAATTCAAATTTGTAATTAACAAATCAGTATCCATAACAATGTAACAGTACTAAATGTGCAAAATAACGCTATGTGCAAGAAAAAGTGCAAGTATATATATATATACATAAAAAGGAAAAGCCAAAAACCAAAGCATTTGCTAGCAATAAACTTTATGGAATATAAATTACATATGAAAAATAACAATGTCAAACAGTCAGAAGTTTTTCGGTATAAGCAGATGGACAACGGGGAGGCGGGTGGGTCAATGAGGAATCCACAGGAGGATACTGTATCCATTAGAAAAAGCATCACTGAAGGCAAGTAGCTTGTTCTTTTGATGGATACATCTGCCTGTGGATTCCTCAAAGGTGTGGAGGGAGGTCCAAGTTGTCACCCTGCAAATTTCTACAACAGGAACACCTCTAGCCAAAGCAGAAGAAGACGACTTCGCTCTAGTGTAATGAGCTCTAATACCTTCAGGTGGCTCCTTCTGGGCCAAGGTGTAGCAGGTCTTGATGCATAAGATGATTCACCTGGAAAGTGTTCACTTGTGGACAGCTTTGTCCCTCATCCTTCCAACATAGCCCACAAACAGCTGGACATCCAGTCTTAGGTCCCTAGTTCTGTCCAGGTAGAAGCGGACAGCCCTCCTAGGGTCCAGGTGGTGAAGTCTATCCTCCTCCTTGGAAGGGTGAGGGGGAGGATAGAAGGTAGGTAAGGTAATAGACTGCCCTAGATGGAAAGGAGTGACCACCTTAAGCACGGAAGCAGCCTTGGTGCTGAGAACCATCTTTCTGAATGAATGGTTAAAAACTGAAGTTTAGAACTAAGAGCCTGAAGTTCACTTACCCTTCTGGCTGAGGTAATAGCGATCAGAAAACCATCTTGAAAGTAAGAAGTCTCAACGGACAACTATAAGGAGGCTCAAAAGGAGACCCCATCAGGAAAGTTAGTATTAAATTAAAATCCCATTGAGGCTTAATCAAGGACGTGGGAGGAAACCTATTGGTGAAGCCCTTAATGAACCTCATAACAATGGGGGACTTAAATAAAGATGGCTGGTCTGGCAAACAGAGCAAAGCCGACAAGGCCGACAAGTAACCCTTTACCGTACCCGCAGCACAACCATGCTGAGCCAAGAAAAGTGAAAAGCCAAGTACATCAGATAAATGGGCCTGTCAAAGGATCAAAAGACCTCTCTCCACACCATTTCACAAACTTGGACCACCTAAAGGAATAAACAGATTTGGCGGAGTGTCTCCTGGATGATAAAATAACATTCACCACATCCGGTGGAAGAGAGAAAGAACTCAGGTTGCCCCGTTGAATCTCCAGGCATGAAGGTGCAAAATCTGGAGGTGGGGGTGAAGAACCTGCCCCTGCGACTGCGAGAGGAGGTCTGCCCTGAGAGGGAGACGCAGCGGAGGGTGCGAAGAGAGATGAAGAAGATCTGTGTACCACATCTTTCTTGGCCAATCCGGAGCAATCAATATGACTAGGGCCCGGTCTTGGCGAATCTTCCTCAGAACTCGAGGAATCAAGGGTATGGGAGGAAACACGTAAAGGAGTTGCGAGTTCCAATCAAAATGTAACGCGCCCCCTAACACTCCCAGGATCGGATACTGAAGACTGCAGAACGACTGGCAGTGCACGTTCTAATGAGTGGCAAACAGGTCCGAGGAAACCCCCACATCCGGAAGATGCGATGGACCACCTGCGAATGAAACCAACACTCGTGATTGGCCGAGTATTGCCGACTGAGACTGTCCGCACGCACATTTAGCACCCCAGCCAGATGATGTACAAACACACAAATCTGATGGCCCTGAACCCAGAGTTGCAGAGCCTCTCTGCAAAGATGATACAACCCTACCCCCCTCTGTTTGTTTATGTACCACATTGCAGTAGAGTTGTCCGTCAGGACTTGAACCGACTGCCTGCGAAGGGAAGGAAGAAAGGCCTTGAGAGCCAAACGTATTGCCCGCAATTCCATAATGTTGATGTGAAGCAACCTTTCCTCTGGAGACCAAAGACCCTTTATTTCCAGATCCCCCAGATGAGCACCCCACCCTAAAGTGGAGGCATCCATGATTACCGTGGCCACCGGAGGAGGACGTTGAAATGGCTTCTCCTGAGACAGGTTGCCTGGCACACTCCAGCAAGACAGCTCCGCTGCAGTATCCCTGGAGATTCTGACCTTCTCTCCGAGATCTCCATTGTGCTGATACCACTGCCAGCGGTGGCACCACTGGAGTGCCCTCATGTGCCAGCATGCATGGTTGACCAACAGTATCAGACAGAGCAGGCGTAGGACCTTCAGGACTGGAACAACCGCTCCATCATGAAACAAAGGACTCATCTTCTGAATGTCAAGAATCCTCTGCGGCAGCGGGAAAGCTCGACACACAGTAGTGTCCAGTACTGCCCCTTTAAACAGGCTGTGTTGAGAGGGCACCAGGTGAGATTTGGGTATGTTTATCTAGAAGCCCAAGTTGAACAATAGTCGCTGTTACTTGCAAGTGACGCAGCACCATCTCTGTTGACCTTGCTTTGAGCAGCCAGTCATCCAGAAAGGGAAAACCGGAATCCCTGACCTTCTGAGATGTGCTGCCACCACCGCCATCACCTTTGTGAAGACCCGAGGTGCGGAAGTGAGACCGAATGGAAGGACCGCAAACTGGTAGTGTTGAGACCCCACTGTATACCAAAGATACTTCCGATGCAACTTCAGAATAGGTATGTGGAAATACGCATCCTGCAAGTCGATCAACACCATCCAGTCTTCCTCCTGCAGTGCCAAAAGAACCTGAGCTAGGGTCAACATCTTGAACTTCTCCTGCCTGAGGTAAAAATTCAACACCTCGAGGTCCAGGATCGACCTCAACCTGCCATCCTCCTTGGGGATCAGGAAATAAAGAGAGTAGCATCCCTGACATCTTTCCTGCTCCAGAACCACCTCTATCGCACCTATCTGCAGCAAGGCAAGAACCTCCTGCTGCAAAAGCAGCAAATGGTCCTCTGAACACTAACCCTGGTGAGGAGGGTAAGGTGGTGGAAACTCTTGAAAAGGTAGGACGTACCCATTTTCCACAAGATTCAAAACCCAACGGTCCGAAGTAACCAATTTCCAATCTTGTAGAATATGGGACACCCGGCCTTCTTCAGGGCCAGCATGCTCCAAGGTGGGTGATCGAGACCTGCTTTCCCGTGGTACCGGTGGTTGGAGGAGGAAGACTGAAGTCGAGAAGATCCTCTCAGACGGACTCTACCTTTTCCTCTGTATGACCTGTACAGAGAGTTCTGCTGTTGTTGCTGCTGTGGCTGTTGACGGCCTACAAAGGAAGCCGCCTTCCCATAGCCTCGATACCTTTTGTATCCATAGCTCATGGGCTGGGACTGCAGGCCCAACGTTCTTCCAGTAGCCCTGCTGTCCTTGAAGTGCTGCAGCGCAGAATCAGTTTTCGCTACAAACAATCTGGGTCCATCATAAGGAAGATCGAGCAAAGTAGCTTGTACATCCGGAGAGAAACCTAAAGACCTAAGCCAGGCATGCCTCCTGGTTGCCACCGAGGAGCCCATTAACCTGGCGAACGAGTCCGCCGTGTCCAGACCCGACTGAATGACCAGACGGGCTGCGCTTGAGTGTCTGATAGCGCCTCCAAAAAGTGAACACAATCATCTTCAGGCAACTTAGGAGCTACTTGCTGGACAGTGTCCATTTTTGTGCATGAATGTACCTCCCTAGCAAACATGTGGCATTTGTTGACTTTAGAGCCATAATTGCTGAGGATAACACCTTTTTGGCAGACTGTTCAAGTTTCTTTGATTCTCTATCCCCCGGGATAGTAGGGAAAGACCTAGTTGACTGCTTGGAACAATAAAGCCTGAACTACCAAGCTTTCCAGAGAAGGATGGGCAGAGAGGAAAGCTGGATCACCAGGACCAGGCTTGTAGCATCTTGCCACTGACCTAGAAACTGCAGGGGCAGACAAAGGCTTCTGCCACCCCTCCATAATCGGCTCGGTCAACGCCTCATTAAAAGGCAGCAGAGGTTCTACAGTAGAGGAGAGAGAATGCAACAGTTCAGTCAAAATATTTGACCTCTCCTCAGCCGAGGGTAACTGAAGGTCCAACTGATCAGCAGCCTTCCTGATAACTGTGAGATAAGGGGAAACATCCTGTGAAGGCAAGGCCTTTGGAGAAGAAAGCTCCCACTTCAGGGAAGTATCTAGGCCACTGGCCTCCTGTAAACCCTTGAAGTCGTTAACGGAGTCGAGGATCTCCCCTTCCTCATGCTCTTGCTGGTACTCCTCTTCCTCCAGCAATCTCTGGTGCCGCCGACGCTGGTGACAATGGCACCGGTGTCAAAGAAGGAACTTCCAAAGCAGGTAACGGCGGCCCTCGAATCTGGGAAGGCGACAGAGATTGAGGTATCGGAGTCGACAACCTCGGCACAAGAAACGTCTATGACGGAGCCATCAGCATGAAAGGCATAAAAGGCGTCTGGGCATACTGCTGGGCGATGCCCAAATTAAAGGCAAGCGGACCCACGTGGCCAGACGGTGCACCGGTAGGGTAAGATATATTGGCAAACATGCCAAACATTGCATTAAGGAAATGCGATGGATCCGTTTCTGGTCCTGGAAAAGGAGGATAAGGATCTGAAGCCCCTTGGTCCTGATCCACTTGAGGCCTTACAGGGGGGCTAAGGCTGCGGGGCCGGAGACACTGGAGCTGGTACAGGCGAAGCCGCAGGAACCGGAGAAAACTCTCTGGGAGCCAGAGAATCTCTGGGCGCCGGCGAATCCCCCGACGCCGGAGAGTGGGCCGGAGTCGCCTGTGGAGAAGGAGTAGGCGATGGCGAGATGGCATCCTTCTCATGGCACCGCTTCACAGGGAGGCCGACCTCGATGTTCTGCCCTTTGAAGACTGACGTCGAGACCCATGTCTTCTCTTCTTCTTATTCTTCTTGGACTTCGAAGCATGCGAGGTCGACAATGAATTAGATCTCTTGCGACCTCTCCTCTCTTTTTTTTCTTGCACCATGAAGAGTTTTGCCTCACGCTCCTTCAGCGCCTTCGGCTTCAGCTTCTGACAGCAACAACACCCTTCAACATCGTGGTCCGAAGAAAGACACCATAGACAGTCGTCATGGGGATCTGTGATGGACATATGACCCCTACACTCCCTTAAGGGCTTGAAACCTGACTTCTTTGAAGTAGCCATTCTCAGTGCAACATGAAGTATGGATAGAAACAAAGTTATACCATGTAAAATGGAGAGTCCTAGAAAACAAAGTTACGCGTCGACTGCGCAGTAAAAAAAGGAACTGACGTCAGCACACTGACGAGGTCTTCTTATGGCTCCGGTGACATCATACAGAGTCGCGAGCGGAGCCATGCTATTGTGACGTCCTCGAAGACGTGGGAGAGCTAAGAAAGAAATTTCCGTGGAATGCTGGCGCAGGGGTAATTCAAAAGGTGAGGAATCCACTGGCAGACGTATCCCTCAGAAAAGGCTAGGTATCATCAGTGTACTTTTGCAGAGAGCAGAGCAATACCAGCTAGACTACATCCATGGAAAAACTAACCATGAGAGAGTCGTTGAGATCAGGTATATCTCTGACAGTGTGTTTCGTTTTTACTGGTCAGCAATAATTTTGGGATGCTTACTGGCAAAATCTGAGAAGAACCCTTTAAACACCAACAAGAGGTAGGAAATCGGGGATATGCCAAAATAAAGAATTCCCATAATTAGAGCCTTTGAGAGGGCATTTGCACATCTGCTGTCTTTGAGGAATGGCTTGTATATGCATTTTCTTGTCTTCTGTCTGTGCTTCATAACTCCTAGTGTATTGTGTAGCTGTGATCCTTCAGATCAACCTGCTGTGCTTTCTGAAATGAAGGTCGACCTGAAAATATTTGCTTATTTATCTCCCTGTTACTCCTATGGTGTTGGGATCCTTGTGAGTGGATGTCTGATTTCCGACACTGTTAGATTTTCTGACAATATGCAATGTTTTAGAATTGCCCTGGAAATTTCAAAAAGGAGGGTTTTTTGATGGGCAGATTTTATTTCTCCTTGTATCCTTCTAATTTTCTACTTTAATGTTGATGTGAAACTAGGGTTTCTTCGGCCAGGCAGGTTCATGGGAGCGCTTGCTTTTGGTGCTTTTATTATCATATTGAAAGGTCTGGGTGGCCATGTGAGCACAAACCAAATATAAGAACAGGCTTGATGACTACTGTACATTCTGACTATTAACTGATTTTTTGATTAACTTTGTTATATGTTCTGTCTTATGTGAAATTATAATCCACGACGGGACCCCAATGTGTTTTTGCCTCACTTTATGCACAAGCATTTGTGTAATCTGTTTTCTTGTGAACTGAATAGTCTTGCGTACAACTGCCTTCAGCCGGTCAGTGCACTCTAATCTCTCAGTCCGCCAAGCCTTATACTGTTTCTACTGTTATAAGGAGGTGCTCGAAATGCGCATTGTTCTTCCTTCACTGAGGATATTCTTTATAATTTAGAAATTAGACAGCTTTTGAACTTGGAATCTACCTGTATTATACTCTCTGTTCTCCATTTACATAGGGATGGGTGTGGGCTAGTCAGAACAGAAGCTATTACTGTAAGATGTGTCTTTTGATAGTCAGCTACTAGAAATCATTAAGGTAGCTTAGTGACACTGCTTTGTGTGGTCACTGACCTTTGGATACATATCTCTACACCAAGGAGGTTAAAATATGATTGGCTGAGATCAGGCAGTCCAATGTTGTGTTTATTACCCTTCTATTATCCTAGCTTTGGAATTTGTTCCCATGTGTTGGGAACAGATATACGAGTAAGCTAAGCACACACATCTGGCAAAGGAGACTCAGCTACTCATAACCCTCTACTGCTCTGCTCTCATCATTGGCTTGGTCCATCCAGTTGACTTCAAAACTGAGGTGAACATTCAGCAAGCTAGCCTGTGAGCACATGGTCCCACACATGTAAGGATACAACTATACAGCAACCAGTGTACAACGCATCAGGTTTTTCATAACTCAGGAGGCAGTCTTGCTAGAGGGTGATATCAGGGTACTATGAGTTGGTGATGAAATAGAACTGTGAATACCGAAGCTACAATAAGAGTACCTTTATCCACCTTCGATACATATTAACAAAATGCATTATTAGTGTTGTTTTTTAATTTTCAACTGACAAGTATTTAAATATTGATTAGTTTCTCAAGAAGAATAGAGTTTTGACATTTATTGTCTGTGCCATTTTATTGAGATATTAAAGTGTATTCTGTATAGCCTACTGAGGTTATGCTACTTTGACTTAAGCTGTTGGATGGGCACAACTGATTGAAGTATGGACCATCCCCCTTTTTTGACGATATGGATATAGACCAAACTTTTGAATCATTTTTTTAAAATCAGTCATGAGAAACCTAATGGACAAAAGTATATGTTAATTAGAACCCAACTACCTCTTAACATATGTTTAACCAGCAGGCAATACAATAGGCAGGCGTATGAATTCCTAAAGTGAAGAAAAAGTAAAAAGTTGGAACCAACAGTAAGAAACCAAATATTGAAAGCTTGTCTACGTCAGGATACAGAAATAAATGGGCCCAAACAGATAATAAAAAGTAAAAGGAAATAGATTTGGAAGCTGGTAAATCCGGAGAATCATCTGTCAACCAATGTATATAATGACAATTAAACTATGATATGTTACCCACATTTAAACACAATGCAAGCAGACACAGGGCAGTCTGAATGTGAGACAGCGCAAACAATCTAATAAGGGATATTGACTGTGATTTGGCTTTTCCACAGGTAATCGGTCCTATTTCAAAGTGGTATTGCATTGGAACTACTGTGAAATGCATCAGCATGTTTCACACTATTGTGAGAATAATAATTGTATATAAAAAATAATATGCATCAGTACTTGCAGTTTGCCACCAGGCTGTCTTTTGGAAGCACAAAGCAATTAAAAAAGCAGTGTGTTCCAAATATTATAGTAGACATGTGTTTGTTTCAATCATCATTTTCAAGCTGGTGAAGACTATAAAATATCTTCAAATAAACAGATTACATTTTAAGGTAAATTATATTTTCTGACTTTGCACAAGGAGAAGTATAATCTTGGTACGTTTGGGTGTTCTTGTCAGAAACAGATTGATTGACAGAGGACTGTTCATATGTGCTTGGACAGTTTCAATGAGAAGGTATGTAATCCAGATGAGTAACCCAGATAAGAAATTGTGTAACAATATCCAAGAACAATAGAAAGAAATGGGATCCAAAAGATACTACACCACCAACCCGAAGGAAAATTTACTTACAATGTTATCACCCTGCAAAACAATAAAATACATAAGATTAAAATAACCACCAAAATTGCAACCAAATAAATATAATGAATCCAATAGTAAATTCATTGTTTCTTCTGTGGTTTACACTACTCAAAAATGTAAATTTGTTTGTCATGGTCATTTTGATTTGGTGCACATATTTTATTAAAATACATTTGAGCATACTTTGAATCCTTACTGTTGTAATATTTTAACATTTCGCTTTTCTAAATACATTAGTCAATAGAATAAAATATATTTCTATCCAATATCCACCCTTCCCCCCATTCCTGTGGTTAACACCTGCAGAAAAAATGGGGGTTTGAGAGAGTATAGGAACTTGATGGATGAGAAAATGAATACAGTATCACTTTCTGACTAAGAATTTTCGGAAAGCTTATCCACTCAGTGAGTACTCTCTTATATATCACACTCTATGGCTCTCCCAACTTCACTGTGTGACCATTCAGCTCTATGTGCGCTCTTCTATAGTCAAATCCTGTTTCTGCTCTCAGATCACTCTATGTCCACTGTCATCTTTGAAGTCACTGACTTCATTGCTTCTGTAGGCACCTCAACTTGTTACTATCTATAACTTATGTGAAGCTACACTCTCAATTAATTCAAAATTCTCTTCGATGTTCTCTCATTTTGTTTACCGCTACATACATTTCAACTTCCATGCAATTTCCTCAAATGCACCAGCATCACCCAATAATCCTTTTCAAAATCTTGACCAGCTTGTGCTCACATTACCAAACTGGCTGGTTTACTATATAATATTGATCTCAGTGCAGGTTCCTAAACCTAATATTCAAATACATAAACAGACACACACATGCCTGTTACGCCTACCCTAAGCATCCGTAAAGTCGCTTTCAACACACCAAATCAACCACTTAAATCAAAATTGCACCAGTGCTTCACCAGCCCTCATCAACCGCTATGTTAAATCCTGATCCATGTCACTTCTTGTACACTAGCAGTTCTCTCTTTATGCCCTGGACGTCTGACATCCACTCAGACAGCACTCTGAACATCTTTAAGAAAAACATACAAATTCATCTCATCTAACTTAAAGGACATTTCAATATTATTGCTCCCACCTGAGTTTATCACAACACATAGCCCCAAACTATTCTGGACCAAGACTGCTGAATTTGTTGTGGTCCTAATGTGATTTATTTACGACTTCCCTTGCATTCATAATTTGCTTATATAAGCATGCACTATATTGTTGTTATGTAACATATGGTATGACCAATGTAGTTTTGTGCACAAGCTTAATTAAATAAATTGATTTACCATAGCTATAGGCACTGAAATTATGGCTAACCATAAATTAGTTTAACTGAAACTACAATGAAATCACTTGTGTTTACCCAATTGAAAAACATTACAGGCAAAACTATATTACCTGCCTGTTCTTGCTCATCTGATTCCCACATGTTATCACAACATTTACCAGGACATTTTCAAAGTCTTGATAGGTGACTGCATTTTTTACCAACATTTTATGGGGAAGCATTTTCGGCATGACAATTAGTTATGTCTCCCATTTTATTCGTCCATTGCTAAAAGTTAATGATGGCCAATTACTTAAGCGAGATATTAAGAGAAGGAATAGTAGAATGGTCAGACCAACAGCCTTCTTTAAGGTCATATTTGGAGGGAGATCTCTGTGCGTTCAAAGGAGCTGCTGCCCTGGTTTTGTGGCTGCTCAGCAATTTTTTTTTTCTTCAAAAAGTAAAATGAACCACCCTGACACCCTGGGTGTTTTCTCCAAGCGCGTATGTGTTGTTTCATTTTTTCCTGTTTGCGACCACAAGTCCTTTCCTGGCAGACCCATAGAGGAAAAAATCACACTGTAATTCCTGTCCACTCTAAATAGGGTGGATGGTCTGACATCTATTCCTTGTCCCAATATCCGACGAGTTGCCTAACACTGATTTCAACCACTGGAGTCAGTGCAGGTCTACTAACAGCACCACATCGGTTTCCCAGACTAACATAGAGTGGGCGCACAGGGTGTTACACCATGTTTCCAATATATACTATAAATGTGTTACTGTTGAGCACACATCTTCAATCAATTAAAGCTGGGGTCTTAAATCACCTTTTCTTCAAAATAATCAAAAGCAGTGATGCCTAACTGCTGTGGAAGGTCACGGCTTTATTACTTTACCTGAGTAAGAAGAATATTGTCAAAGAGCAGCTGAGTTTCTGATTGATCCTTGGTGATATCGGCATTAGCATTCATTCCAAAAATCTCTGGTGCAGGATTCAGTGGAAGGGTCTTTGTGTATTCAATGTAATGGTTATACTGGAAATATAAATGGCAGAATGTTAATCGTGGCTAGTAAAGAAGGGGCTAGCCCAATAACCTGGACATAAATGCAAAATAAAATACTGGTTACTGTGGGTAAAATGTGCAAAACCATGTATGCATACTTAGGGGGTAACAAGTAAAGCTATATCCCATGAGGACACTAGTCAGAAAGAAGCTCAAGACTTGGGCTTTTGCGGAGACTCTGCACCCTCAGTGCCCAGAAACCCCTAGGGGTGACAGTGCTGCGCTTTACTAATGCTGACTGATTTGTTGATTGATTAATGGAAGTAGGGACATTTGTTTTCAAGGTAGATTAATTACCTGATGTTGTATCAAACGAAAAGATACACTACACTTCAAACACAATAAAGAAGAGTATCGTTCATGTAATGGAATTATATTCAGTTCAGTGTTACATAAAAAAAAAATGAAATTCAATATGATTATCTGCAAAAAATGTACTACATGTGCAAGAAAGTGCAACAACCCAGTACACAAGTGACAGCAAATGTGCAAATACATTGTGAGATACAAGAAAGCACTTAATACAGTGATGGCTGTCATGCACACATAAGTAACAAAATATAATCAGAGTTCAGAAGGGTGCAATAATTTCATTATTTTGGGACAGAACAAAGTCTGCAAATGGCAATGTTTCTTTCTCATGGAGTGATCATCAGGATAGTGCTGAAGACATTTAAAGACAGTGGCAATCTTGATGGAGTATGCACAAAGTCAAGATATTATTATTCAGAAGAATACTAAACAATAGCAATATAGTAAACTACAAAAACCCTCCTATCAGAAATCCAGTAAAAAGGGCAAAAAGCATCACGATGACATCCCTGCCTTCTCCTGGCAAGAGGATGCAGCAGTGCTAGGCCATAACTGTTCTCTTCCCAGGGTTATCCTCTTTCCAGGGCAGCAATTCATATATTTGCAAGGAGCCAGGGCTTTAGAAAAACTTGAATCTTTAGGGTTTTGTGGGTCCTTCGCAAATGACCAGGAAGTTATGGCAAGCAGGTGATAACTAAAAACATATGTTCCTAAATCACTAAAGGGAAAGGTTTGTGATAGCTTATGTTGAGCTTGGACGAGTTTCGCTGGTCAACTGGTCAAAGGTGGTAGATAAAACAGAACCAATTATATTACAGTTTTGAAAAACATTCTGCACCTTTATTACATAAAGTAAAGCAAGTGGCCTTAAACAAGGGAGAAATAAACATGGTAGTGAATAAGGTTAGGCAATGTTTTTAAATAAAGGGCAGTTTTGCAAAGTTCTCAAATTTCCCCATTCACAAAGTCTCTAGCTTTGTCTTCCCCATACTGAGTTGTTTGGGCATTGCCGGATACTTTTCACCACCTTCCAAGCTAATTTTACATTCTAATCACGAATTGGCAAACAAATTCACAATTTGTTTGACTATTATAGCATAAAGTGTTGCAAAAGTCACAATGTTCATGGAAATGTGGGTATGCACACAACAAACTTTGCACACGACTGTTGGTGTATCTTCCCTCCTCTTCACTCGCAATAAATGATTATTTAATTATTTATGCAAACCTTGGGCATTAGCTTCCCTTGTTTTGTTTCATTCAAAAACATGTAAAACGCTATAAGGCTGTATTAATTTCTTACCATGGGTTATGTTTTCTTTAAACAACTCAACAGGTTCTCCTGGAAAGCACTGTTTTTTTCCTTTTATAAATGTTTATTAGTTTCTAATAATTCAAGAAGAGAAAACTCTTGCAATAATCTTGAAAAATCCTTTGTGACATGATTGGTCTATGCAGAGTTTGCCACTTTAAGTTAATATTCCTATGTGTAACTTTTTTTCTGGACATTGCTTCCTGTTTGAGAACCATGACTCATCTTGTTAAGAATTAAACAATGATTTAGATAAACCTTGGAATATTCTATCCAATGGTTTCCGTTCATTCAAGAGTATTCATTTAGTGAGGAGGCTTTGTTTAGTACTAGGGAAAAAACAAAACTAACAATCTATGAAGGTTATTTCAGGTTAGTCCAGAAGGCCATACTAGAGGCCATTGTTTTTCACTTTTAAAAATGTTCGGGTTCCTGGTAGTTTCCAATTTCGAAATCATCCCCATCACTAATTTTCCTTAATGTGGTCTGCTGTCCAGAATGTACCTGTTCGGTCTCTTTTGGACGAATCTGCTTTGAGTCTTTTATCATGCAACATCTCATGGCTTTGTCATTTTGAAAATAGCCTCGGAAGACTCTACTTTTTCTAGTAAATTGTTCCAGCACTGCATTTTCATTGCCTTTCTACATAAAATTCATTATTGCACTAAATTATCATTTATTTTAGAAATTAATGTTCATCTTTAGGCCATGTGATGTTAAATGAAGATATTCAAAGAATGGTGAAAGTCCTGCTTAGGTGGTGGGATATAGAAGCAAGATAAAGGAAACCTTCATGGAGGCTTTGAAAGCTTATTACAGGGATAGTGAGTCTGACACTAGGAGTCCAAAGAAAAGCATCAATAACTAGTCAAACACTCTGAAACAATTTTCAGATAAACAGCTACCTCCCAAGGGAGGTGTTCCGGCGCTAAGATGAGAGCTATAGGAATTAGAAGTGGCAGTGACTGAATAAAAAGACAATCTTGGCTTAATAGGTCAGTCGTAAATTGTTCCGGGCAGAACATTCATCTTCCAATTTTTTCATTCCTGAATCAACAATCGTAAACTGAGAACTTTGTTAATCAACCCCTCAGAGCATTTGAGTTTTCCAATCTATTCCTTAGCATATGATATTTGGCTCACAAAAGGACAGTACTCATAAACAATGGAGGACAGCAAGTCCTCCAGAGAGATGGCACATTTGTTTTCATACTCTCTGGCTTGTGCAAAATTCCAAATTAGTCTTGATAGCTAAGAGTGAGTGTTGTGTGTCCTATGTTTAAGAAAGCTGAGAGGAATAGCCTGGCAAATTATTATTTAAAATTCCTTTTGAATGTCTCTGAAATGGTGCTTTTCCAACATGTCTAAATGTGGGAATACCAGGGATATGTAATTCTCACATCAGAAACATTGTTTTTCTACAGCCCCTTTCACATGGACAGATTGTGCTGTTTCACCCAATCCTGTCCACAAAACAATTCTTTAGATGTAAATACTTTTGCAAGCCTCACATTCTGTAGATTATAGTAACATTTGGGCAAAGTCTTCAGCATCAGGGGTTGAATCTTAGTTTCTTTCTCTAAATGTGTTATTATTCTAATATAGGTGTTATAGTGAGGCCACGCAAGAAGAATGAGCCCTCTAAGCAAATTCCTATGTATAAGAGCTGAAAGTAGGTGTATTATGTTCCACAAAGCAGGAATCCGAGACAAGGCCCTGGAATGGACCACCTCCTTCCTCGCCGGCAGAACCCAGAGCGTCCGCCTCCCCCTTTCCGTTAATCTGCAGCGTACCCCAAGGATCATCCCTCAGCCCGACATTGTTCAACATCTACATGGCCCCGCTCACCCACGTCGCCAGACTGCACGACCTCAACATCATCTCCTCTGCCGACGACACACAGCTGATCCTCTCCCTCACCAAGGACCCCTTACCGCCAAGACCAACCTCTACGAAGGAATGAAAGCCGTCGCCAAATGGATGAAGAACAGCCGTCTGAAGCTGAACTCGGACAAGACGGTGGTCCTCATCCTTGGCTCCACCCCCTCAGCCTGGGACGACTCCTGGTGGCCGACCACCCTGGGAACAGCACCAACTCCCACGCACCACGCACGCAACCTGGGGTTCGTCCTCGACTCAACACTCTCCATGACCAAGCAAGTCAATGCCGTCTCATCCTCATGCTTCAACACCCTCTGCATGCTCCGCAAGATCTACAGATTGATCCCCACCGACACAAGAAAAACGGTTACCCAGGCCCTCGTCAGCAGCAGGTTGGACTACGGAAATGCCCTCTACGTGGGAGCGTCGGCCAAACTAGTGAAACGACTGCAACGCATACAGAACGCCTCGGCCCGCTTGATCCTCGACATCCCGCGACACAGCCACATCACATCCCACCTGAGAGACCTGCACTGGCTGCCCGTCGATCAGGAGGATCACCTTGAAGCTCCTCACCCCAAACACAAGGCACTCCACGACACCGGACCAACATACCTCATCAGACGACTCACCTTCTACACCCCGAACCGCCAGCTCCGCTCTGCCGACCGTGCCCTCGCCACCGTCCCCCGCTACCGAAGAGCAACATCCGATGGCAGATCATTCTCCTACCTCACCGCCAAGACCTGGAACACCCTCCCCATCCTCCTACGGCAGACCCAAGACCTACTAACCTTCAGGAGGCTACTCAAGACCTGGCTGTTCGAGCAATAGAAGCATCCCTTAGTGCCTTGAGACCCTCACGGGTGAGTAGTGCGCTCTACAAATTGCTTGACTGACTGATTACGTTCATTGGTAGTACTTCATGAGCATACACATAAGAATTTCAAAGTAATTAACCACACTAAATCTAAAGTAAAGAAAACCAGCAAATCTCTTGAAAGCAATAACTAGAACCTAAATGGGGCACTGCTTGAAACAGTTACTCTGTATATCGATCCGCACGTGATCAACAAATTTAACTGGAATGCACCAGGTGATCTTAACTGTATATACAAAGCAGAGGTCAAACCTTAGTTACATTAATTGTACCTTACAATCAAACTAGTTTCAGTGTTTGTATGCAGAGCTCAGACATGGGTTTAAGCACCTCATTAATCGACAGTAAAATCTGAGGAGAAGTAATGAAGATAAGTACATAACATTCATAAAGCTATCCCATTACAAGCAATCTGAAGGAAATGGGTCTCAGTAGAAGTACCCTTATCTCTCTCACCAGAGAAAAAATTATTTTCTGCTTTTTGGCAAACAAAATGTGCATGGCTTAATTTAGTCCCATAGGCTCTTTGCAATTAAACCTCACCAACACACCTTAAGATGTACGTAAATGTATGTCAAAAACTTTACATTATGAATATGTTGCAATGTGAAATATTTGTCTTTGAAATGAAAAAAAACCCTGAAATTTCTTCCTCATAATACTATAATGTAATCATATGCTTATGCACATTACCAATTGCAAAAAACAGGATTTTTTGTTATCATTAGGCATTTCAAATATAATGTGAAACAGTATGTCAATAGTTTTGAATGTTATGAGGTTTAAGGTCGCAAAGTAGTTAAATTATCATAAATAAGTTATTTTACAAAAGTGGGGTAAATGTGAGCAAAAAGGAACTTAACCCAGGTGTGCCATGGATGTGTTTGCACAAATCCTAACCTGAGCAGACCTGTGTCATTAAAGTTACTTGGCTTGCCGCTATCTGATGCATGACTTAAGATTTTGTTTGGAGAGCACAGAAGCACTTATGATTGTATAAAGAACTTGTATAGAAAGCAGGACGAGAAAAGTGTCAGTAACAATGCCCAAATAGTCTTCATAATAACACCACTGAAGTAAACACCAAAAAAGTGGTAACCAGCGGCAGACCTCCTGATCATTTGGTGGCTCATTATTATTGGAGGAGAAGCAATTACCTCCTACACTGTTGCACCCTAAAGACATTTTGTTAAAAGAAAACACAGCATGCAAATACCAGTTCAAAAGAATAACAAATCAGCCCCCAAAGACAGGTTTTACTCCACAATAACACAAAACAGATGCATAAAAATCACCACACTGAAAGTAAGGAGGCCGGTCTCAAACTCAGAGAACCCTTGTGATTAGGACCCTTTAAACAGGGCTGGAATACCAATTGACTGGGATCCACACAAATCTTTTTGCTGTGATCTTTGTGGAGTTCATTCTAGCAGTAGGCTTATTCTTGGTTCAGTCTAGTTAATTCACCAATGTAGACTTAGATCTGAATTAGGTATCCCCAGTGTAAGTGATTATAGCCAGACATGTCAGGTGTGGAAGGTAGCTACATTTGTAGCAAATACAATTCCATAAGAGTGCTCAAATATATAGGCCCTTGGGCATGAAATGACAGATGGATGAGCCAGCCTCGCAGTGCTCAGGATAACCCAGAAAAGGATATAAAAAATTATATGTATGTTTACAACCTCCAATTGTTTTGCAGCAAGTGCTCAATTTTTCAAAAACTTAGTTATGATATGTTGATGGTAGAAGAAACCTTAAAGTGGATTAACAGCTTTTAGTCTCACAGATGAACTGAGGGAATCGCAGAGTCTGATCATCTGGGAATGGAGGAAGTATTGCAGTAAGGTTCAGAAGAAGAGTGAAGTGATTCCAGGAGGTCCTTTTGCAACAACGCACATTTTAACTATTTCCAGAACTCTGCTAGAATACTGAAGGCTTCTTGTAATGGATGAAATGTTCCAGCAACTAGAAGTTTGGAAATGGATTTCGTTTAGTGAGTCGTTTCCACACTGCATTTGTGGTTTCCGGTATGGCAACAGTTTGACTTCTGGTCAAGCAGACAACTATTCAGATAATCTGTTTATTAGCGAGGCAGAATTTGTTTGAAAATGTTGACCATTTGGCGGCCGCAAGAGCAGAAGCTAAATAAAGTGCCACAGTGTAAATTAAAATATGCCTTACAAAGAGCAGTTACTTTAACAGTGTGAAACATAGCTTGAAAAGCAGAAACAATTTGGATTCCTGATAGAAAACAGACAACGACGTAAAGCAATCATCCCTAAAATACTGCTATATCTCTAGACTAGAAAAAAAATCCATGGAGACTAAAATTGGAAAATTCAAGAAATATAGAGATTTGACTCAAAACATTAAATTAATATAGACTTTGGGGGGGGGGAGTGGACTCTTAGAGAATTCAATGAAGGTCAGTTTAACAGTAAAAAAAAGTCTAAAGCAACCTGTGGCCAGACAGAAGATAAAGAAACTAATGGCCTGATTTAGTTCTTGGTGGGTGGGTTGATCACTATACCAAAAAGGTGGCTCTTACTTATTTCAAAATTGATACTACCAGATATTTGTGACCTATTCTGTGTATGTTTTTCATTCATTTCCAAATTATGGGCCTGATTTAGATCTTGGCGGACGGATTACTCGGTCACAACGGTGACGGATATCCCATCCACCCAAATATATATCCCATTATATCCTATGGGGTTTATATTTCGGCAGACGGGATATCCGTCACCATTGTGACGGAGTAACCCGTCCGCCAAGATCTAAATCAGGCCCATAATTTGGAAATTAATGAAAAACATACACAGTAAAGGTCACAAACAGATCATCTGGTACACAAGTATCAATTGTGAAATAAGTAAGAGCCACAAATTTGGAATAGTGATCAACATTGGCCATTCTGCCAATGCCCACCAGTAGAAAAATAAAGAATAGATAAACTTGGCAGATTTAATTCCATGGACACTGATTCACCGAAATTCCAGGGGTGGAATCAGTAACAACAGGCACCCTATGAACAATAATTACATCAAAGCGTTCATCCTCTCTACCATCCCTAGCCTACGAACAACATTATTTGCTAATGGGTTGTTATGGAAATGGCAAGGAGTATAAACTATAGAAAGCAAACTGGGCTCAGATCCTTGCTTAGTTTCTTTTCCTTCTGCTGCCATCATGATCCCCGACATCCAGACATGCATGAGCACTATCAAGTGAACCAAAGGGCAAGCTTCACTCTTAGCCGTCCACAATTGATGTCCATGTATGAGACACATCTGATTTATATGAGGGTTTACTCATGAATCATATTGGCTATTCGTCAGAATAGAGAGAAGGTTGTAGATGTTTTGTCTGATTTGCAAAGGTGGAGACTAGATTTGAGATGGTGGATGAATGCAGACTGGATAATGAGACAGAGAATTATGTAGTTTATCAGATGTTATTGTTACACTGTCTTGAATTAAACCTTATGCTACTGTTGACACATTTAATAAACAATGGTTTGTTTGCGGCATCATTGTCACATAAACAGTTCTTACTCACATCTCCATCAAAGGGAGCAAAATACATGCCACTTGAGTCAAACTTGTAATCAGGATCTTCAATTATTGCTGGATTGTAGAATTTGTTTAAAATACTCCGTAGAGTGCGGCGATCCCAGTCATCAGTAACTCTTCCGCCATAGTTACACTCTCCTGTCATATAACGTATAGCATCATAAGGAAGCTCCTGAAATATTCAAAGACCACAGATTAGCTTAGCAGAAAACTGACATTAAATGGTTCCGAGCACAAACATTATTATACTAGCCACTAGAGCTCACTTTAATGACATAATCGTTGAAAATATAAATTTCTAAAGCCTTGAAGACATGATATTAGCCATCTACATAATGATTTTCTTATCCTAAGGCCTCTGCATTCGAGTCTGCATTAACTACCGTATGAAAAAGAGAACAGGTCTGATTTTCCAAGCTAAAAGTGTTTCTACTTTGATTTGAGAGTCTGTGTTCAGCAGTGTGGCTGTGTGGATGTAAAACATAAGTTCATGAATGGACCTGTGAGTCCTTGGAGAGATGAATGGGTACATGAGTAAATGAATAGATGAATGGAGGATTCATGACCACAATTATAGAGAGTTTGATACAAAGCCAAAAAATGTATAAATATTTCCAAGACCCAAATGAAGCTACCTTTTCCAGACTGATATTTGACTTGGATACAGCACAAGAGTGAATTACCAGTAGAGAAACTGACTCAAAAAGAACAACTTTAAGCTGTTTCAAGGCAGGCGTGTTTTGCTCACCGAGTTCCAGTATGGTTTTTCATGGAATCAGGCACTTGTAGTTTTACTGTAGGTACCTCCACTTTCCACTCCGTATGCTCTATATATCTGAGCAGCACAAAGCAACCTGAGGAAGAGAGGAGATGCAGATGCCATATCCTGTCCCATCCAAGACCTGTGCTTTTCCTCTGGCATTTCTGTGTATGTAAAATAAAGAGTGCGCCCGTCCATATGAAGGTGTATCCCACTACTTCACCAACACAATTACTGGTTATGATTAGAGAGACATGGCTTCATAAGTCATAACTGACAATTTGAACAACCAATGGTGGCTATCAAAGGGAATGATCTATGCTGAGAACTAGGGCATTATGGTCCGAGATTAGCTTAGGATGTTTTATAATCATTGCTGAATCGGAGATATTTCTGGTAGTAAATATATAATCGATTCTGCTGTATTTGTTGTGAGGATTTGAAAAAAATGTATACCCCGGATCCCCTTGATGTTTAAGGGGCCAGATATCGGCTAAATTATGACTAATTAAAAGTGAATTAATAGCTCTAAATACTCTAGGTTTTCAACCGTAATACGTATGCTTGCCTTGACTATAACAGATAGCATTGAGTGTAATATTGAGGTCTCCGGCAAAGATTAATGGACCAGGCCAGCCTGCCAGCTCCACTTCTAGGCTTTCGAACATAGATGGATCGTCTAGGTTTGAACCATAGACAGAACAAAGGGTTATCCCTAAGGCAAGCTCCACAATTACCCATCTACCATGTTGATCCAGAGCTTGGCGTATGGGCATCCCTATATAGCTCTTACCTAATATGGCCACCCCCCGGATATTTGTCGTTTGGGTTGTGGTTGCCAATATGTTGTACCCCTGGATTTTGAGTAGACTTCGCTTTGCCCAGGGTGGATGAGTTTCTTGAAGACATATAATATCTAGGGAATTTCGTTTAATTATCTCGGACAGCTACCCTCGCTTACCTCTGTCATGAAGCCCTGCTATATTCCAGCTGCATATACTTATCCTCCCCATGGAACTAAGTGGTTTGATCCTTTACTTATACTGAAATCTATATTTGCCCTATAGTGCAAAGATGTTTCACGACTTATCTTTTCAATTTGAATTCTTTTATATGGAGTTGTCTGCATTTTTTTAGTTTTGTTCCCTTTCCCACCCAACCACCCCCTTCTCGACCCGACCCTTCCCCCCTCCCCTGCTCCCAAATAAAGGCAACAAGACTCCATTAGAGTCTAAATGTGATGAAGGTGCATCACGCCATCAGGTCCTGACCAAAAAGCCAAGTGAGAGAATAAAGAAGAACCCCCTTTTGTTTCTCTTTTTTTCCCCCCTTTTTCACACCCGGGGGGGGGGGGTTAAATTTCTCCCTCCCCCTTTCCCCCCCTTCCTTTCCCTCCCCTTCTTTCTTTCTTTCTTTCTCCCCTTTGTTTTTTTTCCCTTCCCTCCTTCCTTGTTTTTAAGAATTTGTAAAAGCTTTTTCTTTTCCCTTTCTTATATTACCCCCCCTTTTAGATAAATACTACCTGAGAGAGAAGAAAGAAGAGAGAAAAAAATTGATTTTTGTAAAGTGAGTTTCTGAATTAGTAGTGCTTGTAGTAGTGGTTGTATTATTAATCGTGGTTGTATTATCAGTCGTACAAAATAACTAACTGGATGCTGCTGTATGTAGACCCACACATCACTCTATTCTAGACAGTTTTTAGAGGACCACTGACCCCACATTATACTGACATTATACTGACTTTATACTGACATACATATATATATATATTTCACAAACTGTAAAACAGACTCAACCACACCCTGCCTTTTTATAAGGTTACTTTAGGCTGTCGAGATATTCTTGCGCAGGAGACAAAAAATGTCATCTGTCCCCCATAGATAACTTTAAGCCGTGCTGGATTGTTGAGGTATACTATTGCCTTCTTGTCTTGAAAAGGTTTAATAAGCTGGCGCAGCCTCCATCTTCTTTCCACTGTAGTGTGGCAAAGTCAGGACGTGAAAAGTATGTAATGTCTTTGGAGGTGCGTTTAGCGTCGGGCCTTGCCTTCTCAAACACTGCCTGTCTGAGTAAGAAATTGCCAAAGTAGACTAGAATAGCCCTCGGGTAAGCTCCAAGTTTAGCGGGGGTTTTCTGAGTGAGAGGTATACGATGTGCTCGTTGGACTTCGATATCCCAATTCTAGTTAGACAGCTCCGGCAAAGAGTCTCGGAGAAGGTTGACCATAAACGAACGAATGTCCTCCCCTTCAGATTTCTCGGGTATCCCTAGAATACGCAAGTTGTTTCTGCGCTGGCGGTTTTCAAAGTCCTCCAGTTTCCATCTAATATCTCCTATCTGTAACTTGTTTGACTCAACCCGCTCTTGGATTGCAGCAACTTCGACTTCATTAGCCAGGGTTCTGGATTCCATCTCGGTCAGTCGATCTCCAAAAGAACTACACGTTTTGACCAGCTTCCTCACCACACCTTGTACCTTACAAAGAGCTGCTTGCGCCCTGCGCCCATCATGTTAGGTCTCTTCGCGGTGTGAGGCTATCGCCTGTAAGACAGTGTCTATAGATGCAGGCGCTGGGGTGATTGGAGCAATTGGAATAGTTGGGAGTTAACTGTTCGGTGTGAGTATGATCCCAGTGTAGAGCCGTCCCATGAGATTTATTTCCCCGCTTGTTGAGGACTTTCTGCTTTAGTTTAACAGTAAGAGGCTCCGCTCCCGCATCTGTTGCGCTATCAGATTCATCAGTCAGATATGATGCTGAGGTATCACCCCACGCAGCCCCCAATTCTGCTTCATCAGAAAAAGAAAAAAAATCGCTGGCTTCTTTCTCGAGGTCAGTGTGGGTTGTGTGGATAGTGCTGACAGCGCCAAAGTTACCTGAGGCTGATGTAGCTCCCCTGGTTTTAGTCAACTCCCGGTCTTTATTTAAAACAGAATTAGAGTCAATCTTTGTATTAACTGTGAGCCCTGACTGATTATGTCCACTTGCGCTGAAGCGATCCTGCAGCTGTGCTTGCTTACTGATCGAACCACTCCTTACACTTGTATCTATATCAGTATCAGTAACTATAACAGCATTCTTACTTAGACCAGGGTCACCCTCCGTTGCAGGAGAGGCTTCATTATCAAAAAAAGCCACAGTATTACAATGTGTACTAAGTAATACGCTCACTTCGGGGTTTGCCTGTACCTGTGGATGAGATGGAATTGGGCTGCCTGCATCATTCTCCACTACCTCAAAACCTTCTGTTACATTAGTTTTGCTGCCAATTTTTGTCGTTTGGGGGGCTGGGCCACTTGAGAGGCCTGGAGCAGGACTGTTCTTGCTGTTAGCATGTGAAACCTGTCGCTGTCTCTCCTGGCCCGGAAGCGTGCTGGAGCCTTTCCGCATCCATTCCACCACCGACGGTCCTGCAGCTTCTTTTCGCACGTCCTTCTTCCGGGTTAAGGCTCCTGGCTTGGAAGAGTCAACCATAATGCCCTAGTTCTCAGCATAAATCTAACAAGCACTGCTAGGAAACCCTCAGTTTGGACATTCGATAGGAAACTATTGGTTAATAGTGAGTATGTTAATTTTATTAGGAATTGGGCTCAGTGCTACTTCGACATCAACCGTTACAGCGCTCCTAGAAACGTTGTATGGGATTGTTTTAAAGCCGCGCTTAGAGGGGAAACCCTTAGCTATGTAGCTAGAATTAAGAAACAGCAGACCTCCGAGTTCATTAACAAGGTAGGGGAACTAGCTAGATTCGAAGCTGCGCATACCATATCGGTTGTACAAAAATCAGACGGATCTAATCTGCTTCGTCAGATTTTAATTCTAAAAACTGACTTAAACAAGGAAATAACAAAGAAGTCTGCGGAAACTTTCAGAACTCATAAAAGAAACCTCTACGAGAATGGAGAAAAAGTCGACAAACAATTAGCTTTGCGAACAAGACAAAGGGCCTCCAATAACGCAATTTCTTCTATTAAGTCAAACGGTCAAGATTACACACAAACAAAAGACATAGTCGATATATTTCAATGCTATTATCAGAACCTATATCAGAACGATATTGCCTATAACAGGGAGGAACTAAATACATTTTTAAGAGACTTTTTAACTTGCTCAGATAGCAGGCTAGATAACATCACTAAAAATAATCTGGAGAAAGAAATATCACTAACTGAGATCGAACTTGCCCTTGCAGAACTAGCCTCGGGAAAAGCAGCAGGCCCCGATAAGTTGCCGTTGGAGCTATACCGAGTCCTAGGCAAAGTAATATTACCACTGTTATTAGACCTATTTCTTGGAATACAGTGGAATGGAAACACACCTGCATCTTGGCAAGATACCAACATAATTATTATTGCCAAAAAGGGTAAACCCACAGACTCTCCATCTTCTTATCGCCCAATCTCACTGATTAACTCAGATTCGAAACTATATTAAAAAATACTAGCCAATCGACTAAGGGGGGTCATTGCGCATCTGGTCTCCCCGTGGCAACACGGTTTTATCCCAGGGAAGGGTACTACTGATCATACTCGCAGAGTAATAGCATTATTTGATATCATTGCAACGACAGGCGGCCAGATGTCAATGATTCTCCTAGATGCCGAGAAGGCATTTGACAGAGTATCATGGGAATTCATGTGGGCTATACTAGAGCGATATAACTTTGGGCATAGTTTTATTAAATCAATTAAGGCTATGTATTTTGATCCAAAGGCTAAACTTCAGATTATGGGAGGTGAATCAAATACTATCAAAATCTCAAGAGGAACAAGGCAGGGCTGCCCGTGCTCCCCGATCCTATTTGCCCTCTACATCAATCCTCTGATACTTAAAATCTTAGAGAACATCAGAATCAAACCAGTGGTGATAGGATTATTCGAAACTAAAGTCTTAGCCTACGCAGATGATGTCGCAGTTGTAACACCTGACCCTGAGATAGCCATAACCGAGATTGAGGCAATTACACAGCAGTTCGGTGCCTATTCAGGATACTCCCTGAACAAAAACAAAACCATCATATTATGTACAGAGAATTTACAGTTTGAGGATGTCAGACGGACTGAATTAGCAATTTATTTAGGGATTCGCATATCTGCTACAGTTCAAAATGTTACCAAAGTTAATTATGAACCCCTTATTAACTCAATCAAACAAGATCTAACAAGAGTTAATAGCCTGCATTTATCTATTATAGGGAGAGGGAACTATATTAAAATGACTATCTTTCCTAAAATATTGTATTTATTTCGTGCAATCCCTTTGCTAGTGGAAGACAAATTTATTAAAATTTTAGACTCTCAGTTCTCTAAATTTGTCTGGCAAAACGGCAAGATTAGGAGATCGCTCAAATATTTATCCCTTCCATCTGATAGAGGGGGGCTCGCAATCCCACATCTACTTTTATATTTTTGGGCGGCCTTTTTGCAACAACTCGCCTCAATGGTTAATCCAGTATCTAATAGGGAAGAATCCATCATACCATCCGTATACGAATTAGCCCTTGGCCATAATACTAGAGGATTATTCTTAAGACAACTTGAGCCCAGTTATTTAAAAAAAGTTAAGTTCAAATTTGTTATTGGGGCATGGAAAGTCTGGCGAAGAATCACAAAATATATGAAAATCCCTAGGCTAAGTCGTTATACTCCAGTCTGGCATTCCAGTTTGCTACCACAAAACAAACAATGCTATCTCTGCCAGGTGGGAGAGACAGGGAATTATTTCTCTTTTCGATTTTCTAGGCACAGACATGAAGGCTAGCTTTACCTCTCTCCAAAATCAGTTTAATATACCTGCGACTGACTATTCAAAATACCTTCAAATAAGATCAAGCATAAATTCCCAGCTGCCTAATATAAGCTGGATCAGAAGCTCTCTTATTGAAGCTACCATCAGACCCTCCTCTATAATTGGCACAATCTATAGCATCCTCCACGAAAATTCACAAGATGATTTAGTACAGACTGAATTATTATGGATAAATAGGCTTGATAATTTAGATATAGACATCGATAAGGTTTTGGCCCTGTCGTCACAACTACTACTTTCCACTAATCTAAAATTGCAACTTCATAAAACTATTTACAATCTTTATTTCACCCCAGCTAAACTATATTTATGGGGTAGAAGAAGTAATGATCAATGCCCTAGGTGTAAATATGGACCCGCCACGTTACTACATATGTTTTATTACTGTGATAAGCTGAAACTATTAAAAAAAATGATATGGGAATTTTGGGAGGAGATTTTTGGGTGTAAATTGCCCGTGTCACCCACTATCTGTATGCTTGGATACGATGGTATGCTTAATTTGAATCCTAGCGAGGAAGCCATTCTATTTATTAGAACTGCTGTATATAGAATTATTCTTGCTGCATTATGGAAAAATTGTGATCCCCAAGTTTTCAAATGTGGTTAACCAGATTTCTGGGCGTCCATAATTATGAGATAGCAATTTATGCCACCAGGGGCCAGAAGTCTAAAAGACGAGGTGAAAAGATTTGGTCCCCTATTACAGCTTGGAGCACCGCAGCTGTCTCAAATTAATGTACAAAACCTTTTCTAATATGTCTTATATATGGCAATAGCCAATACTGTATTATTTGGTTTCCGCATTAATTCCTACGTTTCCATCTTATGTTGATAGCTTTGAGTATTATAGCTTTTTTTAATTTGATTTTCAGAATTTTAGTCTATATGGTGTATATATGACAATAGGCACTATTGTATTATCTGGTCTCTGTACTCTCCTGCATAATATTTATCTTCTGTTTTTTATGATTTTTCTGTTTGTTGTCTTTTCTCTCTTTGGAGTGGTCTACAAAAAATAAAAAATAAATAAAAAGGGAATGATCAACATGAGAATGACAAACAATGGCTAGCTATTACCCTTCCCTCTGTATATAGTGAATTGATTGTATTGAATTTATAATCGCTCAAAGACAGCTAAAGGTGCCTCTAATCAGACTTTTAATATGACCTAAAATAGGAGTGAATAAGTACACACATTAGTGACAAAGTATAAAGGGATATCCTGGGGTGGAACCACTAATAAAATTGTTCATTGTGTGTGCAATTAAAAAAATGCAATATAAACAAATGTTCTTATAGCACCTAACAACACACCAATGGACCTGCTCAGACAAAAAAGACTAAATGGCTGAGTAGCAGAAATTACATGGAAAAGATCCTCCAATTATGGTGGATTGTGCTAAATAGCTCTGTTTTTTTAAACTGTGGCATTGTAGAACAAAAAATCCATGTTCAGGATGACCATTTTGTAGGATCTGCTAATTGTATTGCTACGCACAGGGAACTGTCTTTAAGGGCCTGTTAAGGTATAGCACCCTGACAAAATTATTATTTGCTAAACTTACTATTGCTGCTCATTGAGTGTATAAAAATGCCTCAAAAATTGAAATTCTGACAAATCATAGCAAAAAAACTCCCAATCAGTAATTTCAATAATCACTCAAGACTGCATATCGTTCCTCTTTGCCCTTGTTAAGAACCATGAAGAAATGGACTCAAGGCCTAAAACCTGTTCTTCTAGTAAGCCACTTCAAAAACTACCACTTGATGGAAATTCTAAAAACATATCCAGAAAGATAGTTGTGTAGTAGATAGACTAATAGACTAAACCTGATCATTGTGTTTTTGTGTGATATTGGGCTTCTGTGGCAGTTGTCAGCGGAGGCTTCCAAGGAGTCCATTATGTTATGGTTTTGAAATGGGTGAATTCATTAGCCGAGTATATTTAAACATTTCTGGTGACTCTATTACTTTTTTATGGTACCAGTTTCTGTCAGGTATTCTGTAAGTGGGTGTTTCAAGGGGGGCGCAGGATTCTGCTTCCTCTGGGATTTGCATTTCAAGGGTTCACAAACAGACTGGCTCGAGTATTCTGTTTAGGCGTGAGTGGGGAAGGGACAGCAAAAGCATGTATACATGATAAAGAACTGTGGTATGCAATCATAACTGTGTAAGATTACTCACTGCTTCAGTCACAGAATCACAAGATTCAGACAGGGAAAGGATTGGAAACTGTGCAAGAATGGGTGATGGCACTGTATTCACATCCCTTTGTCTGTTAACAATTTGTTCCTGTACTGGCTTTCCTCTTTCACTCACTTTGCAAAATCGACTGTGCATCTTGTCGCCTTTGTTTCCTCCCTCCTAGTTCCCTTGGTTGTCTTAGCCCTGTTCCATCATCAGAATTGCTATTTTGTTTGTTTATATGCTGTTCATCTTGCTGCTATCTGCATCTGTATTGTAGTTGCCTGGACCTTGACTTCATGGACATAACTGCCCGCATTCTAGCCATCTGGTCTCAGTCGTTTGGTCTCATAATCGTCAACATCTATTCTGATAATCGTCAACACTGCCAAGTCTTCTTGACTGTGAGTACCTCTCTCTGCACCAAACTCAATGTTGGCTTTTGCCTTAATTCTTCACAACTCTTTCCAAATACTGCCTGAAGTCACTGCCACACAACAGACTGCCACCAGATTCCAGTCCATGCCAGTACTAATGGCAATCGCATCGGGCACAGGTGGGTTGACCAGGGTCAATCTAGCTTCAACCAACTGAAAAGTGCCAACAGTAATGTGGATTTAGGGGTTCATTGCTACCTGAACAGAAGTCTCCCTTACTTGCATTCGGCCTCAAGCTGTCCAGAAACTGTGTGATACTATTCTCCTCTAGTCCAAAAGTCAGATGTTCTTTTGCTAGCTTGGCCAAATACCTTTCACATGAGTAAATGGATAGGGCATTCTAAAGCTCCAACACGAAGGCACAGTCTTCTAAGTGCCAATGACTGGGCAGGCGATGGTTATCTACTCATTAGTAATTCTGGGACCGGAAATCTTGGAGATCTGTCAGTTTGTAATTGAGTTAAGGATGTACTTTACTGTGTTCAACTATTTCCGTGACAATTGAAATCTCAGCATATGCAATCTTACTGCCTCTTTGGGACTCATCTTAGTAGTTCCCGGCCTAAGGCTTTCGGTATGAATGATGGCTGCTCTGCAGGGCAGTTTCTCTGCTTTTCCATTGAGGTGAGCTGTTCTAGTTTCAATCACTCCTCCCCATCCCCACCAGCCTGTATTTGCTCCCAGAGTCTTGTAGGGCTGGCTGCCTTATTGTGTGGGTTAATTTGAAGGGCTATGCCAACTACTGGTGGGTCTTCTGAGGTTCCTGGGTTCTGGGGGTTACAGTGAAAGTATGCTATTCCAACCCCTTTTTCCAGTAATCAACCAGGTGACATAGCAGGTATTTCTTGATCTTGTAGACGATTTATTCTCCAAGCCTGACAGGTTCCATTGTGTTTTTTTCCTGGCGTGATTTTTATTGAAATTGAAGAATTTGCACATGAATTGTACTGTATTTTTCTGTCTTACTTGTGAAAATCTATGCTGCTTTTGAAAAATTTAATATTGCCACTTTGCACTGAGTATTTTTAAATTTGCTAGTTTTACGATAAATTCCTAGCGGCGGCCAATTTTAGTGTAACAAGCGCTTTCCCTGGTCAGCGCACTAGTTCTTGCAAGCCGCACTGTCTCATTCTCTACTTAAATGAGCAGTAAGCGGACGCGCAGCGCCTGACAGGTTCCATTGTGGGTTTTTTCCTGGCGTGATTTTTATTGAAATTGACGAATTTGCACATGAATTGTACTGCATTTTTCTGCCTTACTTGTGAAAATCTATGCTGCTTTTGAAAAATTGAATATTGCCACTTTGCACTGAGTATTTTTAAATTTGCTTGTTTTACGATAAATTCCTAGCGGCGGCTAATTCTAGTGTGCCACGCGCTTTCCCTGTTCAGCGCACTAGTTCTTGCACGCCGCACTGTCTCATTCTCTACTTAAATGAGCAGTAAGCAGACACGCAGCAGATACGCGCAGCGGGCGCGCCGGTGGCGCGCCAAAGGCAAGCCCGTCTACGCCCTTTCGGGACCAGGGGCCACGAACCCTCACCAATTAACTCCCAATTTTGCTGTATTAATGAAGTATTCACCTGAACAGTTATTGAAATATCGTCCATGCATAGATCCGAATTGTAACGTTAATGATGCTTTTTGCTGCCCCTGCTGCAATTTCTCGTTTTGTACGGTACCCCCTAAAGATAAGAGTTATGAAACTTTGACGAGCTCTTCCCCCACTCGTTAGGAAAATATTGTTTTGCTGTCAGGTAAGAATGCTGTTGGTAAAGTCTTTAAATTTTGGAATGTTAATTGTGCTCATAAAATGGATATATTTGACCTTTTAAATAGTGAACATCCTGATGCTATCTTTCTTACTGAAACTTGGTTACACACCAGTTCAGGCCCTGACGTTGGCTCGGCTTTACCATCTAATTATGCCATAGACAGAAGGAACAGGGTCAGCGGAAATGGTGGAGGAATTGCTATAATTTATGATAAGTCATATCAATGTAAACTGGAAGATCTAGCTATTTTAAACTCTGAAGCAGCTTTATTTAAAATTACATTGACACCGAAAATTACTTAGGTATTCTTGTCTACCGCCCCCGTGGACCTTCCAGCTCCTGGGCTTCTTTACTGCCAGATTTAGTTGCGCCATATCTTCTCAAAGCATAAAATTTCACCATATTGGGTGATTTTAACGTACATTTTGAAAAATCAGATTGCACGATTAGTAGTACACTGATTGAGGATTTTGCAACTCTAAATCTTTTACTTACCAATAGCGGCCCCACTCAAGTAGCTGGGCATTTGCTGGATCCTATTTTTTCTAATTTAACTTGTCTTCACTGTGATCCTGCTCTCCCTTTATGTTGGTCTGATCATTTTGCAACTAAATTTCAGTGTACTTTTTCACTGACTCCAATTGATACTTCTGCGAGTAGTCCTCAAAGATCTCGGAACTGGAGTAAATTGGACCTGGAAATCTTTAATAGGACTCTTATTGACAACGCTCCTATTATTGAGCATATATCAACTAACTCATTGAGTATGATACATGAATGGATTTCGGTCACAGTTGAATGTTGCCTTCCACTAACTACGCAAAAGAAATATAACCACCGCCCCCCTGCTCCTTGGTTTACAGCGCAATTAAAAATTGAAAAAAACAAATGTAAAAATCAGGAAAGGAGCTGGAGGAGAAATTACTCACAAGAGTCTAAATCCAATTATAAGCTAGCCTTAAAACATTGTCAAGCCCTTTGTAAACTAGCTAGAAAGGAATATGTTTCCTCCACTATCTCCAATGCCCAGAATTGTTCGCGTACTCTGTTTAGCATGGTGAAAAAACTTGCTGGCTCTGACACACAGTCAATGCCACCTACTTTAAATGAACAACAGTGCGATAACCTCGCCATTTATTTTGTGGATAAAGTAGAGCAAATATACTCTGCATTACAAACTACTCCGACAGTGGCATCTGGTATGTCACCTCCCATGTTTGAGTCTGACTACAAGGCGAGGAACTCCATTAGACTTGAAACCTGGACACTGTTTGATTTTAATTCTTTTAAAAAGATTTTAAATAGTATTAAATCTGGCTCTCCTTGAGATCTTATCCCTATATCTGTGCTGCAGCAGCTGGACTCATCTTCCCTGATGCTAATTATGCTGCTGCTAAATGCCTCTATTCGAGAAGCCGTTCTCCCCTCAGATTGGAAGCATGCAATGGTTCTTCCTCTCTTAAAAAAGGCCAATGCGGACCCATCTCAGTTATCTAATTTTAGGCCTATTTCTTTGCTTCCCATCTACTCCAAAATTTTGGATAAACACATTAATCAGCAACTCACTCATTTTGTGGAATCAACTAGCCTTCTACACCCCTCTCAGTCCGGCTTTAGGGCAGGCTATTCTACTGAGACAACTCTGCTTGGAGTATCAGAGGTGAAATGACAGCGACTGGATGCTGGGGACACTGTAGCTCTTATACTGCTCAATTTGAGCGCTGCATTTGATACGGTGTCCCACACCGTGTTAATTAAATCTTTGCAATCCTCTGGCATTGTTGGCTCAGCACTTGGTTGGCTCTCGTCTTTTCTTGCCAAGCGGACATTTCAAGTTTTTTCATCCAGAGCCACTTCTAAAATTTACCCCTCTTCCTCTGGGGTAGCCCAGGGCTCTATTCTGAGTCCTCTTTTATTTAATCTGTATATTAAACCTTTGGCAACAATAGCAGAGGAGGCAGGGCTGTGCCTGTTTTCTTATGCTGACGACACCCAGATCATCTTTTCCCTTTCCACGGAAAAGATGTGTGGACCTTCAGTGCTTCAGACTAGTTTAAGAAATATTGCATCGTGGATGCAAGCTAATCTTCTTAAGCTTAACGGCGAAAAAACCGAGGTCCTCATTTTGGGGAAAAATAAAAATCTCTGGGGCCCTCAGCATTGGCCATGCGAAATGGGTGATCTCCCTCAGCCCTCTGCCTATGTCCGCAATTTGGGAGTCCTGATTGATGATAAACTGTCTATGAAGCAGCAGGCTGTAAAGGTGGCTGCCACCTGTTTTACCATCTTAAAATGGTTGAAAAAAATGATTTGGATGCTTCCGGTTTCCACCCAGAAAACCGTAGTCCAGGCGCTTGTGACCTCGAGAATGGACTATGGAAACATCCTTTATCTGGGATCTAATAAGGATGTTGCACGGAAACTACAAGTGGTCCAAAATTCTGCTGCCAGGCTGCTATGCCGGCTTTCTATAAACTCTTCAACTTCCAGTTCCCTGCATAATCTTCATTGGCTTAAGGTGGAAAACCGTGTGAAGTTTAAGGCCATGAGTTATATGTACAAAATTAAAACTGGTTCCTCTCCGAAATACTTACAAATTTTGGTTCACCCTTGCCAGCCCTCTTGTGTGCTTCGCTCGGCCACTCAGGGTAAATTTGTGGTGCCTAGTGTTAAACTTAAAAGAATGGGTGGGCGGTCATTTGCCTGTCTTGGTCCTGTGTTCTGGAACTCCCTTCCCATTGCAATTCGCATTGAAACCTCATATCTGATTTTTCGTAAGCTTTTAAAAACATGACTATTTAATCAATAATTTTAATCTGTATTTCTGATCTTATTTTATTGCTTTTGGTCCCTTGTCAGATTTAGCGCTGGGAAACCCTTGTTGGGTATCTGTGCGCTGTATAAAATTAATCTAACATAACATAACATAACATAACAAGGATGTCTTCTTTTTGGTAATGCTGGGGTTGGTCTCTTTCCTTCAGAACCAAGTGCCTTGCCCCTGACGGAGGTTCACTAAGTACCTTCTCCTCTCGTTTCTGTGGGCTCTGGTGCACTTGATAGGGTAGACTTTGAGCGGATAGGTCTACCGATGAGTATGGTTCCAGAATCCTTACCCTTTCTTCCTTTCAACATCAGCACCTTCTACTTTCTTCCTTGCCTTTTCACATAATTTCAATAGGATTGGAGGTACCAATAGGATTAGGGGTCTTCCATCTCCTCTGAAATCATGTTTGTCTTTTAGTCTTGTAGAAGGAGGCTCAGAGTTCTTCATCAGGTGTCCTTGGTGACTCACTACTCAGACTGCATAGTCTAGATTCCACCTCATGCTTCTTTGTTTCATCACCATACACTCCCTGTCCCATTATTTCACTCTTGCAATTTCTTTACATCCCTGCTTTCTCCATATGTCACTGTTTCCATCTTTCTCTTCCACTTCTCCTTTTGTGTTTTTCTCTCTCCGTCAAAGTCTGATGAGGAAAAGTAAGTGGCAGTGTGAGCCGGAATGCGAGTCAGGCCGGAAGTGGAGCGCGACTGTGCCGGGGCATGTGGCACCGGAAACGGGAGACGGTCTAGTCTCGAGACCGCCCTTAGAGGAGGGGCCAGCCACGGAAGACGAAGCGGGACGCTTAAAAATGGCAGGGAAGGACGAGGAATGGTGTGGGATGCAAGGAGTATCGAGCGGAGCAGGAGTATCGAGCGGAGCAGGAGTATCGAGCGGAGCAGAGGTGACCGGAGGAGCAGCGGTGAGCAGAGGAGCAGCGGTGACCGGAGGAGCAGCGGTGACCGGAGGAGCAGCGGTGACCGGAGGAGCAACGGTGACCGGAGGAGCAGCGGTGACCGGAGGAGCAGCGGCGATTGGAGCAGCGGTGAGCGGAGGAGGGGGACGACGAGCGAGAGGAGAGACAGCAGCGGGGAAGAACAACGGAGCAGGTCGCATCTGCAACATCTTTACGGCGATCAAACCCGGTGGGCAGCAGGGAGGAGAAACCACCCCGGGTCCCAGCGCCGCGGTCCGGAGAACGGGCCGTTGCTCGAGGCAAGTGGCTCTGCGGGGACCTTTTGGGTGGGGGCGGTGGGGAGGTTGGGAAGGACTGTGACCCACGTGAGAGGTGTAGAACATCCCGACCCCACACTTCCCCTCCTACACATCCCTTGGTGACGGTAGCACAACAAGAGATCCTGGTAGCAGCGACTCAGACCTGTTCTCTTTTCTCTTTCTTTCTCCCTGCATACCCCGAGCATATGTGAAGACTGAGAACTCTGAAACGTGGAGGCGCAAGAAAACACCCTACAGGGAGGAACCTCGGGGAAGACCTACGTTGTTTTGTTCTGCCTTGTTACAGTTCGGAGACTCTCCTATCAGTGCTTGGTTCTCTGCATATCTGTAAATAAACAAGAACCTAAACCTATTCGTGGTATACCCGACTTCTTACTGACAGTAAAACCCCATTAGGGACCGCAACCCCCACAACTTGGTGTCAGAAGTGGGATCGTCACCGGGTGTCGACAATGACCCAACCCTTGCCTAACACGATAGAAAGCATAATTAACCAATTGGCGGAAGGACAGAGACATCTACAGTTGGCTCTAGAGGAACAAGCTCTGGCAGCCCGGACAGATAGGGAGGTGTTACATGGGGCCTTGCGGGATCAGGCAGTGATTCTGACAACGAACCAGCAAGTCCAGGACACCGCAATTCTTAGATTGACTGACGCCATCGTCAGTGCTCGAGTCCGCCCTAATGTCCCCGGGTCGGTCCTCCAAAAGTTCCAGGAAGGAGACGACCCCGATTACTTTTTCATGAACTTCGAAAGGGTGGCCACAACAGCGGCGTGGCCCCCGGAACACTGGAGTCAGTACATAGCCCCCCTGTTGGCGGGAGAGCTACAAGCCGCCTATCAGGCCGCCAACCCTGCTGGAACAACAGCCTATGAAGACGTGAAAAAGGCCATCTTGGAGAGACTCGGTTGTGACCAAGAATACTATAGAAATAAATTTAGGAGGGAGAAATGGAACGCTGGGGATAACCCCCGTGCACTGTACTATAGGATCAGGGATATGGGGAACCGATGTCTGACACCCCATGTGTCTACAATGGAGGAAGTGACGGAAAAGATCTTCTTGGAACAATTCCTGGACGCTCTGCCCCTCACGACTCAATCTTTGGATAAAACAGCACCCTAATCTCAACACTTCCACGGCAGTTGACCTAGCCTGTGCCTTCCACAGATCACCCGAGTTTAAGGCAGGGACAACCCGGACCCCCTCTATTCCCCCTAGAAATCTCCCCAGGCCTGAGATCAAACCCCGTGTCCAGACTAGAGCGCTTCCGCCTCTCCCAAGCATAGGAAATCAGGGACCACAGTGTTTTCATTGCTCCGAGTGGGGCCACATCGCTCGACAATGTCCACACAAACCCTCAACCGTAGAACCCATGGAGGTAGGATATACAAGGGGGCGGATATGTGTGGGAGGACAAGGGGCTCCTAGATACAAAAAAGAGGTCCTCTTAAACGGAAGGAAGCAACGGGCGCTGTTAGACACTGGGTGTCACGTGTCCGTGGTGGATAGGTCACTAGTACCCCAGCTTCAGTTACGAGAAACAGACACAGTGCAAGTCACCTGTGTACACGGAGACACAAAGACC
This sequence comes from Triturus cristatus, assembly GCF_964204655.1. Taxonomy (NCBI): domain Eukaryota; kingdom Metazoa; phylum Chordata; class Amphibia; order Caudata; family Salamandridae; genus Triturus; species Triturus cristatus. The sequence continues at coordinate 700,704,668 of NC_140584.1, read as the reverse complement.
TATCCGGTCGCAGAGGTGCTACTGGACATATCACATGACCCACAAATACGGCAAGTAGGGGTGATACCGTCCTTGCCCGAGGCAGTCATAATAGGAACAGACCACCCCAAGTTTGAGCAGTATCTAAGTGAGACACGAAACGAGGGGACTTCATGGTTACAGGAAGCTCCCTTTAGCGAAAGCGGTCTAGAAACAAGCGCAGGTAAAGACAGAAAAAGCAAGACTGAGAAAAGGAAAGCCAAACACCTGTATGCAGAGGCGCATGACCCATATCACGCATTTCCTATCTCCCTTACAGAACCTGTGAAGACGGTCCCGAGTAGCTTCCGTTCAGCACAGAGAGAAGATCAGACCCTTATCCATGCTTGGGAACAAGCACAGGAGCAGAACGAGGAGAAGGTAGGACCTTATTTTTATGTGTCTAAGGGTCTTCTATACCGCTCAGGAAAGGAGGGGGACGGGGTCAGAACGCAGCTCCTGGTGCCTTCGGTCTTCAGGCCTCATGTCATGCAGTTAGCACATAACCATACAGGGGGTGGGCACTACGGGAAAGAGAACACTCTGAAGTACCTACTGGGCAGATTCTACTGGCCAGGCGTCTATAAGGATGTTGCAAAGCACTGTGTGTACTGTGTTAGGTGCCAATACTCAAACCCCGAAGGGGTTAGAAAGGCCCCACTTCGTCCTTTGCCAATAATAGACGTACCCTTCCAACGTGTCGGGATGGATTTGGTAGGCCCCCTCACGCCCTCTGCCAGAGGTCATAAATACATCTTAGTCATTGTTGATTACGCTAGCAAGTATCCAGAGGCATTTCCCTTGACATCAATGACTTCACCCGTCGTAGCTAGGGCCATGGTTAGTTTCTTCACCCGGGTGGGATTTCCGACAGAAATCCTCACGGACCAAGGAACTCCTTTTATGTCACGATTAATGGCCGAAGTATGCAAGGTGTTGGGCATCCACCAGATCCGGACGTTGGTCTATCATCCCCAGACGGACGGTCTGGTGGAACGTTACAATAAGACCATTAAAAGCCTGCTTCGCAAGGCCATATCCGAGACAGGAAGGGACTGGGACCAGCAGTTACCACTAGTCCTGTTCGCCATTCGAACACATGAACAAAAATCAACGGGATTCTCTCCGTTTGAATTACTATTTGGTAGAAAGCCAAGAACCCTGCTAGACATGGCAGCCGAGCAATGGGAGACAGAGGAGGAGGAGGGACAACCCCAACCCAAATATGCAGCCGATTTAAAATCTGCTGTTGAGAAACTATGGGGCCTCGTCCATGAAAACATGGAAAAAGCACAAACCTCCCAAAAGCTCCTGTATGACCGCAATAGAAGACTAAGGGAATTCCTTCCCGGTGATAAGGTACTCCTATTGCTCCCTTCCACAGACAACAAACTCTTGTCCAAGTGGCAAGGCCCCTATGTGATCGAGAAAAAAATCACCCCCATGACATACAGTGTCCTTCAACCGCTCAGAACAGGGGGTAAACAAATATACCATGTCAATCTGTTAAAAAAATGGGAGGAGCCCACAAACCCAGACGGTCCTGGGCCGTCTGTTCTCACGGTAAACACAGAGAGATCTCTAGAGATAACCACCGCGAACACAACCCCGACCACGAGTACTAAGGCCCCTGAGGGCAACATTATGACATCTGACCAGAAAACCCAGTTAGCTTCTCTACTAGATCGTTTCCCAGGTCTCTTCTCCACAACCCCGGGGCTGACTTCAATGACCCAGCATGACATTGTGTCCGTGGACGACCGGGTGGTAAAGCTAAAACCATACCGAATACCCGAAGCACGAAGAGAGGCGGTAGAACGAGAGGTCACCAACATGTTGCAGGCGCACATCATAAAGCCCTCTACAAGCAACTGGTGTTCACCGATAGTGCTTGTACCAAAATCTGACGGGAGTCTAAGGTTCTGTATGGACTTCCGTCAAGTGAACAACGTCACTAAGTTCGATTCATACCCAATGCCTCGTATAGACGAATTAATAGAGAAAGATGGGAACGCCAAATATTTGACAACCCTTGACCTGACCAAAGGTTATTGGCAGATACCCGTAACACCACAAGCCAAAGAGAAGACAGCCTTCTCAACACCATCGGGGCTCTATCAGTTCCGGGTACTACCTTTCGGCCTCCACGGGGCACCCGCGACATTTCAACGTCTCATGGATCGCATACTGAAACCACACACAGATTACGCAGCAGCGTATCTGGACGATATAGTCATCTTCAGCCCATCGTGGACAGAACATCTGAGGCATCTAGCAGAAGTGTTTTCAGCCATTCAGGACGCCGGGCTAAAGATAAACCCAAAGAAATCCCTGCTAGTGACTGATACAGTCCAATACCTCGGATATACAATAAAAGGGGGACTGATTAAACCTCAGGTCACAAAAACAGAAGCAATAAGAACCCTGCCTCAACCAAAAACCAAAAGAGATGTCCGCTCCTTCCTCGGGTTCCTGGGGTACTACAGACGGTTCGTCCCTAACTTCTCGACCTTGGCAAGCCCCCTCACGGATCTCCTAACCAAGACACATCCCTCCCGCATACAAAACTTGTCAGAGGCACACGAACGTAGCTACCAAGCTCTGAAAGAAGCCATATGCACAGCCCCTGTGTTACACTGTCCAGATTTTAGCAAACACTTCGTCCTGCAAACGGATGCATCAGGTGTTGGTCTGGGGCTGTGCTACAGCAGCCAGACTCACGGGGGGACCTCAAGCCGACCCTCTATATCAGTAGGAAATTGTTTCCTAGGGAGTGGCATTACTCAACAATAGAGAAAGAGTGCTTAGCAATAAAATGGGCGGTGGAAGCACTACAATACTATTTGTTAGGGCGTCGCTTCACCATACTCACCGATCATGCCCCTTTAACCTGGCTTGCAAAACATAAGGATTCCAATCCGCGTATACTCAGATGGTTCATGTCCTTACAACCTTTCTCTTTCCAGACATTCCATATCCCCGGCACTCGGCAAGGCTGCGCCGACTACCTGTCCCGGAATCCCTCCACAGAATGGCCCCAACGTCCATTCCTAGAGGGGGAGATCTGTGAGCCGGAATGCGAGTCAGGCCGGAAGTGGAGAGGGACTGTGCCGCGGCATGTGGCACCGGAAACGGGAGACGGTCTAGTCTCGAGACCGCCCTTAGAGGAGGGGCCAGCCACGGAAGAGGAAGCGGGACGCTTAAAAACGGCAGGGAAGGACGAGGAATGGTGTGGGATGCAAGGAGTATCGAGCGGAGCAGGAGTATCGAGCAAAGCAGGAGTATCGAGCAAAGCAGGAGTATCGAGCGGAGCAGGAGTATCGAGCGGAGCAGAGGTGACCAGAGGAGCAGCGGTGAGCAGAGGAGCAGCGGTGACCGGAGGAGCAGCGGTGACCGGAGGAGCAGCGGTGACCGGAGGAGCAGCGGTGACCGGAGGAGCAGCGGCGATTGGAGCAGCGGTGAGCGGAGGAGGGGGACGACGAGCGAGAGGAGAGACAGCAGCGGGGAAGAACAACGGAGCAGGTCGCATCAGCAACATCTTTACGGCGATCAAATCCGGTGGGCAGCAGGGAGGAGAAACCACCCCGGGTCCCAGCGCCGCGGTCCGGAGAACGGGCCGTGGCTCGAGGCAAGTGGCTCTGCGGGGACCTTTTGGGTGGGGGCGGTGGGGAGGTTGGGAAGGGCTGTGACCCACGTGAGAGGTGTAGAACATCCCCGACCCCACACTTCCCCTCCTACACATCCCTTGGTGACGGTAGCACAACAAGAGATCCTGGTAGCAGTGACTCAGACCTGTTTTCTTTTCTCTTTCTTGCTCCCTGCAAACCCCGAGCATATGTGAAGACTGAGAACCCTGAAACGTGGAGGCGCAAGAAAACACCCTACAGGGAGGAACCTCGAGGAAGACCTACGTTGTTTTGTTCTGCCTTGTTACAGTTCGGAGACTCTCCTATCAGTGCTTGGTTCTCCGCATATCTGTAAATAAACAAGAACCTAAACCTATTCGTGGTATACCCGACTTCTTACTGACAGTAAAACCCCATTAGGGACCGCAACCCCCACAGGCAGTTCCCCACAATGTATGCCAGTGGGCCCTAAAGGTAACCAGGGGCTAAAAGTAAGCACTGCCCACTACCCTCATGAAAGAATTCCTTATATGTCAGCTGAGTAGTGAACCTTGACCACTTTGGGATATTAAAGGAGGTGGCCCTAGGGTTCTGAAAAAGCCGTAGCATGCCTAGTGAAGTTTCACGGGTCTACGTTGGATACAAACCCAAGGCAGACCCTAGAGACCTCAAGAACGTCCGGGCCATCTCTCTGCTCCCGTTCCCGGCCAAGGTCATCGAGAAGATCGTCAACAGACAGCTAACCCGATACCTCGAAGAAAACCGAATCCTGGAAACTTCCCAGTCAGGGTTCCGCAGCAACCACAGCACCGAGACCACCCTCATCGCCGCCACCGACGACATCAGGACCCTGCTGGACAACGGTGAGACCGCAGCTCTCATCCTCCTGGACCTCTCCACTGCCTTCGACACCGTCTGCCACCGCACACTATGCGCATGCCTCCACGCCGTAGGGATCCGAGACAAAGCCCTGGAATGGACCACCTCCTTCCTCTCCGGCAGAACCTAGAGCATCCGCCTCCCCCCCATTCCGATCCGAAGCCTCCGAGATCATCTGCAGCGTACCCCAGGGATCCTCCCTCAGCCTGACACTGTTCAACATTTACATGGCCCCGCTCGCGCACGTTGCCCAACAGCACAACCTCAACATCATCTCCTACGCCGACGACACTCAACTAATCCTCTCCCTCACCAAGGACCCCATCACCGCCAAAGCCAACCTCCACGAAGGAATGAAGGCCGTCGCCAACTGAAGCTGAACACAGACAAAACGGAGGTCCTCCTCCTCGGCTCCAACCCTTCAGCCTGGGACGAGTCCTGGTGGCCGACAGCACTGGGGGCAGCCCCAACACCCACCGACCACGCATGCAACCTGGGAATCATCCTCGACTCATTGCTCTCCATGACCAAGCAAGTCAATGCCGTCTCCTCCTCCTACTTCCACACCCTCCGCATGCTCCGCAAGATCTACAGGTGGATCCCGACAGATACAAGAAGAACAGTCAACCAGGCCCTCGTCAGCAGCAGACTTGACTACAGAAATGCCCTCTACGTGGGAGCCCCGACCAAGCTCATCAAACAACTGCAACGCATCCAAAACACCTCGGCACGACTGATCCTCGACGTACCACGCCACGGCCACATCACCCCCCACCTGAGAAACCTGCACTGGCTGCCATTCAACAAGAAGATATCCTTCAAGCTCCTCATCCACGCACACAAGGCACTCCACAAGACTGGCCCAGCCTACCTCATCAGATAACTTTCCTTCTACATCCCCAACCGCCAGCTCCGCTCTGCTGACCTCGCATTCGCCACCATCCCACGCATCAAAAGAACAACCACCGGCGGAAGATCCTTCTCCCACCTCGCTGCCAAGACCTGGAACACCCTCCCACTGAGCCTACGACAGACCCAAGACCTTCTGACCTTCAGGAGGCTAATCAAGACCTGGCTGTTCGATCAGTAGCGGCCCCTCCCCTCCCAGCGCCTTAAGACCCTTATGGATATGTAGTGCGCTCTACAAATGTTTGATTGATTCCTACATTTTTCTTAATGGTGGTGATCTGTCCTGGTGAGTGACTCATTTCATGATTGCATCTCTTTCCCTTTTTTATTCCTGCTCCACTGAAGCAGTTTGCACTGGTTGGGGTACATCTTTAGTTTCTTTGTTCATTCTGAAGAGTGTGTGTCAGGTGGATACTTCTTGGTTCTCTCTGGCATAAGTAGCTTTGGTCTGTGGATTTCCTCACATGCTGTACTTCCTTATTTGTTTGTGGACATTTGCATATTCAAGGCTGATAGCTTGAATGTTGAGTTGCTCTTGGCAACAGGAACATTTATCTTTCTAGAATTTGTAGCCTTCTATGTGGGGACTTCCCCTTGCATGTTTTTTGTTCTAAGTTACAAGGGCTGGTCTGAGATAGCTTGATCTTAGAACCGACATAATAATTCTAGTTTCACTCACTTGTGCTCTCCTGTTGGCATGCAGGATTCACAGGTGTTGCCCCATTGGCAGGTAACTGTGTGGCTAGTGCGCATTGACGGGGACTGGGTGCTTCTTTATTCCTCAGTAGTACTCACTGGGATGCAGAAGAGGGATGGGGATTTAAATATTAAACAATAATCTTCATTACTCCTAATCTAAAACTGCCTCTTCTTTTTCAATACGGCCCCCAGCCATCCTTGGGCAACTCAGGAATCCTGTTATGGCTTGGATAGTTTAGAAGGATGCTATAATTGCTGGACACTGTGTGGTACCTAGGCTGGATGGGTGAGGCTTTGATTCGGTGAGTTCCAGTCCCAGAAGTGGAACTCAATAATAATGGTTGAGATGAATAAGTGTGGGGTCAGAAGTAATGGAAAATACTGGTAATAATCTTGGTGGCGTTCATAGCAAAGTATACTGGCAGTCATTACAATGGGAGAATTCACCTATGTCCACCCTACTTGGCAATTTAAATCCTACTCTTCTACATATACCAGATTATGGAGAAACAGTGAGGTGTGGCTTACCTTGTGAGGCTGTTCGACTATCTTTTCATTAAATTACAAAAAAATATTCAGTTCCCTGCTTCACAGAGCAATTGTCTTATTCTGAACAAAAGTGCTTGTTACGCGTGAAGTTAACTAGTAAGCCACGAGAACTCTTGGAAAAAAAGTTTCAGTTTACTCTATACATTTGATCTCATTTTTCACACTTCTATTTTCTTTCTGTCTTATATTTTCTGAACAGTCAACAAAGCATTGCAGAACCAATGCAGCAAAATATGTTTTTTTCACTAGATATATGTTACATTAGTCTCTGCATATGTACTGCAGATTTCTGATTTATTCCCTCACCAAAAGAGCAGACGAGAGCTGTGAAAAACGTGTAGCTTGTAAATGCAGTTGAAAGTATTTTGTATAATCGGTGTGATGTTTTACTAAGTGACTGGATCGCATGACACACGTTTGACAACTGCTCGCTCGCTCGAAACTAAAAACCTGGAGGCAGATTCGGAAAGGTATGTAAAACAAAGAGCCCTCATATAATACACTTGGAGTATGCTTTCTCGTACGCTTACATGGAAGAAGTGGAAGAATTTACTTTATTTGATTAAAATATAATCATAAAAGCAGGACATACATACCACACATATGCAAAAAAGATAATTTAAATGTCCGAGAATAATATAAAAATTCAAAATTCAATACTAAGTAGCAGCAAAAATGTTAATGATGTAACAAGGAAATAAGTGTTACTGTCAGAATCTAAGAAGAGGGCCCAGAGATACAAGGAGACCCAAAGAGTGTAAACGTTTCATTAAAATAGCCGTCAAAAAATAGACTCCTCGAGATCGCATACCCTAATATTGCCGGCATAGAGAGCTACGGGGGAGACCAAAATAAAGTTTTGTGGGTCTACAGTTTTGTTTTAAACACCTGTGGCCCTCTTTGAAGTTGCTACCAGGCCTGCAATTTGCTGGTTAAATTTACGATATACGTGTTAAATAAAAATTGTAAAGCTTATGTTTAAGGCTGTGTTCTCTGGGTTTAAAGCCGCAATAATTGCCTGCCTGCAGGACCGAACTCCCAGTCTGTTCCATTCTGGCCTCAATTTTAATCTGCGCTGAATCAGGAGAGTGGGGCAGAGGCATACAACATGCTCCATAGATTCCATCAGGGCCCCGCAACCCCTGCACTGTTGGTTATCTGACGAGCGACGCCAGATGGGTAAGTGTTTCAGCAGGTGCCATTCCCCCAGTCGAAGTGCCAAGAATCGCAATTTTAGATGCAAAGAATATGTGCAGGGCAGGTATAACGACGGTGATGCCAGCTGATAGGAATTAATTACAGCCCATGCATGCTTGCGTTTGGCAAGAGAAGCGTTGTCGATGGTGTGGGACAGGATAAGGGCGCGCTTCTTAATGCTGATTTTAAAAGCTGTTTGACTGGGGCTTACATGCGTTGATGAATTAGCAGCAACGCATCTAAAATAGAATTAAAATGGGAATACTAGCTCAATATTTATACACAGGTTGTATAACGAAGGACTGTGCCCTCTTTGCACTTTACATATATGAAGTTAGGCGTTGTGTGGCCGATTCACAGACGCTAAACAGTACTCCTGTAGTACTACTTCCCGCACTCATAAATGCTTTTGTGACCCAGCCACACTTCTTTTACTCTCTAATGATCTCTCCTTTGCAAACATGTGTCTTTTGTGCGGAACCAGTATACACGTTATCCTCTGCATAGGTACGTTTCAGCCTCAAGAAGCCATCCATGTAGCATATCAATAATGCGCGCCTCACACATTGGGCCATCATTTTAAGGCTCTTTATGATCCTACTCGTTCACAGTCGGCAGTACATTCAAGATTCTACGGCGTGTAGTAAGCTCGAGATTCTGGGAGCCATCAAAGACATGGTTTGCACCTTACGTTCTTTACGGGTTTGTCACATTTGTAAATATTGTACTCTTTCCATGTACGATGACTTAAGTTGGGCGGCCCACATGGATCTTGCATTTTTGATATAGCTTCAGCCACAGGGCGAGGTAGACCTACAGGAAAATTGAGACTAAATTGATGCATACATTGTAATTTATTGCCGGTAACAGACATGAGGTATCTTACAACTGTTTTTAACTTTATCTGGCTCCAATGCAAATGGTGTATGTACACTCTGCCACCAACCACCAAAAGGGATGTTTTCTGCAGCAAACAACCAATAAAAGTAACCTCACTTGTCTGGAAGTGGATACTGGTTTGTACGAGCAAGGGTAACTTAGCTTTGTGAAAAGGTGATGCTTTCGCTTGGTACTCTGTTTTTAGATGTCTTGCTGTGAATGTTTTCATAAGGTATTCTTGATGGAACCTGCTGGATTGCTGTTTTATCTGGCGGTCTGTATTTAAACGTGGGGAGAATTCTTACTTTGTTATCAACTTTTACGAAAGCTCAACTTTTGAAAGTTATAACGAGAAAGTACAGTAAAGCTTACTTGGGAGCTCTGTGTCTATTCTGGCTCAGAATGTCTAACAGAATTTGAAATGTGACAGATCAATGAAAGTAGTATTTTCTGCCTACACGACAGTATGTGGGCTCCTTGTAAGATGCACACTACAGTCATATACACGCAACAGAATGAAATGAACCTTGTTGTGTTACTATAAATTAACTATAAATTAATTTGATCTAATTGAACATAAACACACCATGGGTTCTGGGAGAATTGATGACTTGAAAAATTGTTGTTTCACCACACATTCAATGTGTATTTTCTCTTAATGATACTCACCTCATACTGGTTGAGAAACATATGCAGCTGCTGAACACTAATTCTCAGATCTGTTTCATTAAACTCATATGGGATGTTCCAGCCCAGGGGTCCAAATTTCCTCCTTTCTTGAGCCAGTGCATGAAAGAAACAGAGGCCATAGAGCAACTTCTTGAATTCAGGCTGTCAACCAAACAAAATTAGGAATGAGAGCCAGAACAAATACAATACAAACATCAAGCTACTGTAATCAGTTGTAATTTACCACCTACTCGGCTGGTTAACAAACTGTGGGCCTGATTTAGAGTTTGGCTCTCCCTCGTAAACGTGATAGATATCCAGTTCACCTTTCTACAAGTGCCATATCATGCACTTGTAATAAGATGGAGGAGACATCCTTCACATTTGTGACAGAGTAATCCGTAACATTTTTGGTGGAGTAATCCATCTGCCAAACTCTAAATCAGAACCTTTGTCATAACTGGTAACTGACAGTAACATAAATAGAATTGATGGAATTAATTCAATATTCTATTGTGGAGCAGGTGTAAAGCTTCTATGAAGACAGTGAGTGGTTGGTCTCATTTAAAGGCTAATTACAAGACGGCAGAGGATTAGCACTACGTCAGGCTATGACTCGGACTCGATTCCAAGTGGCCTGTTGTTCGTGCATATTGACCCAATGAGGTTTCTGCTCAAAAGTGCACTTTAAAGCCAACATGCCAGTAATTAACAGGTGAAAAATCGGGGAGTAGGCATTCTCAGTCTAAACAGTTAAACTCCCTACTGAAATTAGACATTTGTTTCATCACTACATTTTTCAGTATTTCTATTTCCATTCATCTGAGGTATGCATTGCAATCACTATGTTTATACAACCCACATGTATCTGTGGCCCAGTGATCATAAAAGACCCCGCCTAGTGATACAGCCAACATACTCGAAAAAGTATCTGGTTCATCAATAAATATACATATAAAAACTATATACACATCACTGACCTAGATGCGACCTCTTCACTATGACTGCATCCATGTCAAGCTTTTCCATAACCTCCAGACTCAACCTTATGACTTACATACACTCCACTATCTATCTGATCACAGCAATATTGTATTGTTGCCTGTTGGTTATTTTTATAAACGAGACCATTGTGCTGCTCGGGACAGTAACTGGGTGCAGCAAGGGATGCCTTTGTCAACAGCTCTAAATATCGGCCTGGTTACCCCATTAGGGATCCCAACACAATCATTTAAACGCACTAGCGGACATTGATTGATTTGACAAGGGGGAGCCTGGTTCTCCTTTGGGAGTTGTCTGTGAGAGTGAGCGTCCAAAGTAACTTAATAGAAGTGTGGTCCCTAGGGTGAATGAGAACTCACTTAGGACTTACAATACTCTTGAGATACTATTTTGAAATGTGGCAGGGGTATGATCAGTTTTATATGATGATCACAGGATTAGTCTGCACAAATCTTATGGGATTGTTTGCCTCCAGGAGACTTGGGATGTTGTGTGGTGCTCAGTTTTAGATAGGTATGCAGCTTTTCATGTTAAGGCCAATCCCTCGTTACATGGTAGAGCAAAGGAGTGGGGCTGGTGACTTTCGTGAGTCTAGGTCTAGGCTGTGATATGGAGATAGTGTCCTACAATTCAAGAAATATCCTAAGCATTCTGTTATCGTTTCCCCAAAGACAAGGGTACTGGTAATTAATGTTTATAATTCACCCTCATCAGGCGAGCCTCTGGAGATAGAGTTAAAAATAATTATGACTGATTTCCTAACGGCTCAGTGCTTTTACCCAACGATTAATATGTTAATTTCAACACTCGTCCTTGTTAATTATGTGCCACCATTATGGGGAAGAATGATCCCCCTCATAGATCTAGAGCAGGCACATTTTACTTACTCCTGTCAAGGTGATATTTTACATTTCATGTTGTCAAAATGTAATCTTATTAACCTTTTGACTAAGGACGAGTATAACTCTCCCAACTTAGTGCCAAATTTTAAGGGAAGAGGCCTTAGCTCTACTGTTGATTTTATTTTTGTGTCTGCTAGTATGGTGCCTGTAGGAGGCTGGCTTAGTATATGGTGCACTCTTAAAGGAGTTCAGGCACCCCATATGGTGATTTTAGTGGTCTTTGATAACCTTAGGCTTTCAAAGTGGTATTTGTAGAAAGGAGCCTTAAGGCCTGTCTTGAAGGAGGAGTGTAAAGCATCTTGTTTTCAGACATTTAATCAATAGTGGTGTAGATTAGATGAAAAGGAACCACACAGTGTTTATAATAATGAGTCTATTTATTGGATAACACAATCACTATCACATTGGTATATCTCCTAGCTGGAGATATCAACAATACACATGAAAATACTTCACAGAAATCAGACAAGTAGCACAAATATACTATGGTCTCCAGGGGGATACCAAACCATATACTAAAGAAGTGTAATGCGAACTGCAAAGAAGAACGGAACTTGGACCAAAGGACTCAGAGGAGCTGGGAGAACCAGGAACCACCCAAGGTAAGTTCCCAGGATCCCCACAGAGGCTGTGTGCAGAATGGAAATACAGCCACGTGCCCAATGGAAGTCTGTGGAGACGTCGCAGTTGCAGTTTTAAAGAAGTAGGACCCTTGCCATATGAAACTGAAGAAACCCTTTGGAGGACAGAAGGTTGGTGAGCCACCCCACCCGTGGATGTCCCAGGAATCAGGTTACCTGCACCAGGGAAGCCGGGTGCATATCGAAGTGAAATCAGAGTTTCCTGCATACAACAATGGAAGGCTTGGGAAGAAAGGCCTCTGGAGAAGTCTCTGAAGATGTCCGGTGGAATCCAAGGGTGGATTCTTGAAGAGGAGAACTCGCAAGCAGAGTGGACAGAGTCTATGTCATTCGGAGGTGACAAGGAGGCACAGAAGCACAATGCTGACCCTTGGCAGGGAGCTCAGGAGAGTTGATGAGGACCTTGCTGCTGCAGCTGTGATGACCAGGCGACGCTGAGGAAGACCAGGAGCCGTACACTAGTTGTCCATCGTTGGATGTCGGTGTCTAGGTAGCAGGTGTCCGATGGGAGCACCAACAAGCCTTGGTAGCTACAACTGTAGTGGAAGACGACAAGATGCAATAGTTGGGACCAGCAAAGCCCAAGGGACTTGCCGAGTGCAGGAGAGTCAGAGCAGGCCCCGAACAAGCAGGGAGCCCACCAAAGCAGGAGAAGACCCCTTGAGTGAATCAACAGGCCAAAGACACAGGAGTCGCAAGAGGACCTCAGGCAGCTCACCAAAGATGGAAGCTCATGGTACAAGGGATGCAGTGAGGATGCTGATCTTCAAGGGATGAGGTGCTAAAGGCTGGAGCTTCTTGTAGCCTGAAGATCTCTGGAGTACAGAGCCAACAAACCTTGGATATGGCAAGTTGACTCAGTGCACAGGGGTTTGGTTCCAGCGGCTCGGACGACGGATTCCATTCTACAAATTGCAGGGAAGAGAGGCCAGGCCTCTGGAGAGCCACAGAACCCCCACCTCGGGAAGTCCATTGGACTTTGTTGCAGTGCCTGTAGATGCAGGGGAGTGACTGCTTCAGTCCAAGTGAGATTTCTTTGGATGTCCTTGATGCCCACAGGTCTTCTGGAGAACCGGAGCGAAGCACAGAAACAGATGAGGCAGAAGACAAGAAAAACAGTGTGACCAGGAGCAGCAGGACTCTTCCTTGATGCAAGTCCTTGATTACAGAGGGGAGTCTTGTTCCATGACGAAGCTGAGGACCCACCCACTGGGGAGCCCTTAAAAACCCAGGGAAAGGTTTGAAGGACTTGGGGATACCTCACAGAGGAGGGACTGGACAGAGGGGAGGATACTTCCCTATCCTTTGTCCAGTTTGGCTCCAGAGCAGGAACCATGGGTTCCTAAACTAGCTCAAACCAGACTATGCAAGGAGGGCACCACATGTGTCCTTCAATGCAGCCTAGCTGCGCTGGTAAGCGCCCCCACCCTAGCCCAATACACTAAAGTCCTGTCTGGGAGGTGGTCACACCTCCCTGTGACAGGAAACCTATTGTTCTGCCTTCCCCTGCTCGAGCTCAGCTCAGCAGCATGAGGGCAGAACAGGGTCTGTGGTCTGCAGCAGCACTAACTTGCTGGCAGACCATGAAAGACTGGAACCGGGTGTAAAGGGGGCTCCCTTAAGGGCCCCCCCAGTACATGGGATCATATCTCTAACACAGGAATCAGTGTTGGGGTATGATTCCAACATGTTTGATTCCAAACATGACTGGGTTCGGCGCAGCCATTATATAGTTGGACATCTCGTAATGACTGATGTTCATTATATATCTTAAAATGGCTGACCACAATTGCAAAGACTGAATAATCGACTCCAGGGTTTGTAGGGGTGTCCTGCTCATGCAGGGGCACCCTCACCCTTATAACCAAGCACCCTAATCTCAGTACAGAAGGCCCTTCCATAGGGGTGACTTACTGCTTTTAAGTGTAGTGACCTTAGATTTAAGAAAATGTATAGCTGTCATGAGAGTTGCAAGCACCATGTCACAGAGGCTGAAATGGCAGGCCTGTAGTCTGTGTTCAAGTGGACTCCCACAATACATGCTGCAGCCCATGGGAGACCCCTGGTGTATCTATAGTCTGGGTACTTTATTACCACATACTACTTATAAGGGTACACCAGTAGCCAATTGTGGAGGTACAAAAGTACTTACAAAAGCCATTTTGGGAGAGAGTGCACAGATGCTGGGGTCCCGATTAGCAGGATCCCAGCAAACTACAGTCAAAACACACGGACACCAGGCAAAAAGTGGAGGTAACCATAAAAGCTGATCGTTCATATTGTTTGATCATGGGGACAAGAACTCTATTACATACAAAGAAACTCTCATAACCAAGGAGAAGGGGTGCAGAATAGGCTGGAGTAAGATTATCCCAGAAGACTTACAGAAGAATTTGATACGATCATGTAAGTCCAATTTTAAGCCTGCCTACGGTCAGGAATTCCTGATTAAGTTATTTTAGACTCATTCTCTAATATCTGTAAAGAGGTACAGACTGCCTACATGAGGAAGAGGAGATGGGTACATAGTCTGGGACGAAAATGGTTTGTTGAAAGTTGCACAAAGGCCCATAGAGATCTGATGATGGTTCTCCACAAGAAACTGAGACCCTAAGAGGCAGTCAAGAAGGCAAGAAGGCAGTACAAACTGGCCTGAAAGAATCAGACAAACGTTCCTAAAAGGGAAGCCTGGGAACAGCTAACAACTGCTTGTAAATCTAGAGAAAGTTCGGCCTTCTGGAGAGTAGTGAATCAGTGCCTTTTTAGCAAGTTAGCTGCTCCACGTATGGTACAAACCATCCCAGCTCAGGATTGGGTCACGCATTTTGAGGTGAGCTATTTGATAGATTCTCATTCCCCTCCTACCACACCTTTTGTTAGCTGGAGCAAGATACCTTTTGATATGGCTTAAGTGTGATAGGCTACAGCAGCCCTTTCTTCAGGCAAAGCTCCTGGCCCAGCCTCAGTGCCCACTTAATTTGTGTGTTGATCTCTTGGGCTCCTGTAGTTACCCTACATTTAAATGCAGCAGTGCAAGGGCATATCTCCCCGACACCAGTTATTGTCCCGATCTTTAAAAAAGGGAACCATGCAGACTCAGCCTGTTATAGGCCTAGTTCTCTAATAGATGGTGAAGTGAAAGTAATTGGCAGGATGCTTCTGAGCCAATTCATTGAATGGGCTGAGAATGGAAAGATGTCAGAAACCCACCCCACCCCCAACGCCTTGAGACCCTTAGGGGTGAGTAGTCGCGCTTAATAAACGCCTGATTGATTGATTGAGAAATGCAATATGACTTTAGACTTGGACAGAATTTGAATCTTTTTATTTACTGATTAAAGCACACCACATTGAGGAAGGGACCCATCCATGGACCTTAGTACCGCCTTTGATACAGTAGATAGATTGAAGTTTTGTGCAGTCTTGGGGGGCATGGGGGCTGAGAGTGCCCTTTTAACTTTTATGCATGATTTTCACGCAGTGCTTGAAGGTTCCATAAGATTTGGTCCCAATGGGGAATGTACGACACACTTTCAGTTGGGAAAAGGAGTCCACCAGGGCTGGATATTAGCTCTCATGCTTTTTATTTTATAGATTAATCAGTTAAACCTGTTTTTTGGGGAATATCGTAAGGACGTCACAAAGGTTGGGAATAGACAGGTCCCACCAATACTTTACACAGACGATGCTGTACTCATCGCGAGTACAGCGAATGGACTTCAGCTTTTATTAGATCGCTTTCATGATATTATTGATAATTTGGGTCTGAAAATTAATCATACTAAATCATACAACATGGTGCTGGGACTGAAAAATGCTAAGAGAAACCCCCACACAATTAAGGGACATTGTAACAGCAACACAGAAAGATTTTGCTATCTTGGCATTTGGTTAGACTGTAATTTGAATTGGGATCCATTGATGAGTGCCTACGTACAATCTTTCAATAGGGTTTCTTATAGAGATGCTTTTTCTAGGCGCCTTGGTTATATTCATATTAAATCTGTATGGGAACTTTATGAAGCCAAATGTGTGCCAACAGTGTCAATTGGTGCTGAGATTTGGGGTTATAACCCTTGACATCCTATTCAAGTCGCGGAGAATACATTCCTCAGGAGAATTCTGCAGAGCCCCCAGAGTGTACCTGCAGATATCATGCAAAAATAACTCGGAGGACGGTTTATGTTCGATTATATTCAAGTCCGTCCCATACTCCTGTGGTGTTTTGTTCCGCTAAAAATTTATTTGGAATTTAATCGGAAGATTTTGAGGGTTGCCTAGGTCGGGACCACTTTGGCTGCATTAAGTCAAAGGTATTTTGGATAAGCTTGCCAGGCCAGAAATATTTACTGACCCTTGGCTTACTTCTAAATCAAATGTTGGAGGAGGCATTTCGTGTTCATGCTCGAGAAAAAAGGGTTTTACGTTCTTTGGGTAAAAGTTTGTGCACCCATTATGCTATGGTGAAATCTGAGCACAAAATGAAATTTTATTAAATGCTTGATATGCCAGTTTTGCACAGACGTCTTTTTTTCGATCTTTAATTTGTTCCCACAACTTATAGCCTGATGGCATAAACATTTGGATACCCCACTTGTGAAATGGTAGCTGCACTAGACACTAGCATATTGTTTTTATTTGTCCAAAATTTGTCAAATTGCGCTATAAGTACATAAGTCCTCTTCTCCTGACAATGAATTTTAAATAATTTATAGATAGTTTTAATTTCTGTTTTTACTTATTGTGGTTTTTAGCAGGGGTGTTTCACAGGGCGGCTGGTGACATTTGAAAGTGGTGAGGCGTAAAAGTTTGAGTTCCTATGGCGAGCGAGCGTTGGGAGCAGGGGACGGTGAGGAGCCCGGAAGGGAGCGTGGGACAAAGACCCTCTCAGGCGCGCCTCTGCTCCCTGCGCGGACCAGCCTGGGCCCGCTTCACCCTCGTCCAAGGTGGGTGTGCACTGAAGCATTGCCTTCCGAGGTGGTTGTGAGGTGGGGGTTTCAATATTGTCATTTAGTGCCATTAACCCCCACCTCCCCGAGTGGCATCCTCACAAGAGCCCCTAAGCGCTGAACGTGACAGACACACTAGTCGAACCATCTTGCCGGGTTTAAAATAACTAACAAAAATGGTGCAGTGTTGATTTTGCATGTTTTTGCGCTAAAGCTATTTTAATGAAATGTGTGCTCTCCCATGTCCGTGGGCTGTTTCACGAGCACTGCACTCCACGGATCTAAAGGAGTGCGAGGACCTGGCCCCAGGAATGAGACGGGTGCAACTGCAGGACTGCGCTCCTGTGAGCAGCAGACATGGACAGCCAGGCATTGCAGATGCGAGGGGTAAGGAAACACACCGGTGACATTCAGAACAATGAAAATATGTGCCCCTTATCAGCGCGGCGCAGTGATAATGTTGGATGAATCAATTTACAACGAAGAATTAATTGTGTGATAGGGTGAAGGCAAGTGAGAGTTCTAACTATTTGGGACTCAACTAAAATACAAAATAAGTCACTTTACGTATTAATCATAAAACAACAGAAAACTAAACTTAACTCACACAGCCGGTCCGCGCCACCTCTGCTCCCCTTGGCGCCTTCACCAACGGCACTGGAGTGGACTGGCAACCCCTCTCAGCCAATCCTGGCGCTGCCAGCAGTGCCAGGATTGGCTTAGGACATGGTTACTACTCGCCCGCCTGCCCATTAGGAGACCGAGGTTTGAGCCTCTGCTCAACCCTCACTCTCCTAATGGGCATGCGCCAGTCAGAGCAGGCACTAGTGCGCATGACTGGGCACGGTGCAAAAATTTGCTGTCCTTCCCCACTCATGCGCACTTGTTTTGTGCTGCTGCTTGTTGCCCCTGTTCTGACTATCATGTCAGTCAACATGACGTCGGACCGCCCACCCCCTTCAGACCTTGAAGGGGGTGGGCGGTCCGACGTCATGCTGACTGCCATGATTGTCACTTCTCCCTCGGCGTCTTTGAACTTAAGTAAACTGATTCAGTTTACTTAAGTTCAGAGACGCCGATGGGGGGCTACGCTCCAATAGATGCACCGCGCCTGCACAGAGTCTCACTAGGTGCAACACTGTGCGATATAAATGCAGCGACAAATACAATATTGATGGGATTAGCCCGGCCTCAGAAACTTTGATTAACAAAATAAAGAATTGTGAAAGAGGGGCTGGTGGCTGATTTCAATATCCGGCTAGGGTGAAACCTGGTCATTCGTAACACAGGTATGGCGTCCTCCCACCAGAGGAGGGTATATTAAATATTGTGAGAATCATAAACCAATCTATGTTTAAAAAGGATTCACTGTAAGGCACCTATAAGGATGTTGGCTCTTTCCTACCCTGATGCAGTTGCAGTTCTTGGGCGCAGCAAAGTAGAGTGAATAAAAGCGCTCCATTCTCGAGAAAACTGGACAAAGATTTTTCGAGAAATCCAGATCTCTGAGATTGATCAGCATTTTTCACCAATGACAGTCTTTGAGTTCCAGTAGATAAGCTATGATGAAATATCGGTTAAACTTTTGTAATACTTTTTGTACCTTTATATTTAGAGTAATATAAAATACTGACAGCTTGACAGATGCACACAAAACAAATTATGGTTGCATGATACAAGCACACATGCCTAAACAACGCAGTCTGAACCGCGACTGCGTCTTTACCACACATGCTATTACCACACATTCATTTACAATGAATTTTGTTTCTAAAGGCATGATTCCTAAGCGAATATACATGGTACATTGAACACCCCATCCTACCCAGCTCTTAGCTTTAACACCTGATACCCTTGACCTGCAATCTACCCCGCCCCAGCCCTTAAAAGTAACCCAACTCACCCCCCTGAGTCCTAAAACCATGGCCCCGATCAAAAAAACTACCACAACCCCCCTGCTTTGAGCCCTAAATCTGACCCGCACCCCTACTGACTACCCTTCTCCTCCCACCACTCTGAGGTCTAAAACTCTGCCCCCTGCCAAAAAACTAACCTGAGCCCAGCCCCCCTGAGCCCTAATACAGAGCCCACTGCTCAAAACTGCCCCTTGCCCCCGTCCTGAGCAGTAAAACCCTGCCCTCTGCCAAAAGACTACCACAACCCACCCCACCCTGATCCCTAAAACTGACCCCCACCCCGAAAAACTTTCCCCCAAACCTGGCCTGAGTTCCACTTACCAGGCTATGTCCTGGAGTTTCCTATTCCTCTTCCTGTCCATCCACACATCAAGACCGCTGACTGCCTTAACCACGCATATGTGTGGTAAGGCAGAAGCATGGTGTAGGCAAGCATTGTTTCCACTTGCGTGGAAACTGCTTGTGTGGTTCAGCCCCCGTTGTAAAGGCCGTTTCCCACAAACTAAAAGTGATAAATGAAACTTCTGTTTTCTCTTAAAAGAAATAGAACTTAAATTTAAAAGAAATATAACTTTTCAGAAGGAAATAGCTTTTCAGAAGGTACACTAACACATATTCTAATATACAATCAGGAAATCAGCAGGTGGCTTTGGAATTGCTACTAGATTAGATACGTAGGTAATTAAAACGAACCAATCAACCAAGTCTTGAAAAACTTGTGTTCACTTATTTAGATACACGAGGGAATTAATCTCTGTTATTATTTCAGAAATATGAGGCTGTACTGGGTTCCACTCTTAATATTCTGCATCAAAGAGCTCATCAGCATTCAAATCTATACTGAAAAGTATGTTCCTTCACTTTTATCAAAGCATTAACATTATGTCCGATTCTGTGACACTGTCTTAACATCCATAATGCATATTTCCAAACGACAATTAAATCCCGTAGGACAGGTCATTTATGAGATCCCAACTCCATTTTAATAGTAAATTAAGCTATGTCAATCGAATTTTAAAACTTAGACCGCCGCCATCTCATCATATAAATGTATATTTTTTTAACAGAGGGCATTGGGAAAAAACTCTAGTCAGGATCAAAAATAAAGGGCCAGATGTACGACCCTTTTTAACACTCTCAAATGGAAAATTGGCCCATTTGTAACTGCTAAAAAGGGCTGTGGTATGGACAAACCCTAATTTGGGAGTCGGTAACCTATAATCGACTTGAAAAATAGGGTTTACGAGTCACTATAACGAAGGGACATGCCAAGGGCATCTCTTCCTAATAGTGAGTGCCACTGGTATGTAAGATTGTTTTGAAACCACAAAATAATGGTAGATACCACCTACTTCAAGTAGGTGGTAAGCCAGTCACAAATGGGAAGGTGTCCCCTTTGTGCTGGGCAGTGAAAATACCCCAGGGACCACTGCCTACTCTTTTTTAAATGCCGCCCGTTTTCCTTTAAGGAAAACGGGCTGCATTAAATAAAATACTACTTTATTTAAAAAGCAGTCACAGACATGGTGGTCTGCTGACCCCAGAAGGCCACCATTCCTGTGAGTGTTGGCCATTCCCAATGGGTCGCAAATTGCGTCCTGCCTCATGAATATTGATGAGGCAGGTAATTTGCAACACCCCATTGTGAATTGCTAAATGTGTCTGAGACACATTAGTACATTCCGTCTTGCGAGTCGCAATATATCAAAATTTGTGACCCGCATACTATCACGATCAGATACAGCACACTGGAAGTCTGTTGCTTTGTACGAGCACTCAAACTGTGGTCTTTTGCCTCTTTTTAGTCAAATAACTCTTCAGTGACTTGCAATATGTTGATATGTACCTAGAGGCAATCTGCAAATAGAGGGTGCAAATTACGCACCAACTTTTTACGACCAGCCTGCCATTTTACGATGTGATCAATGTACTAATATGCCTCGTCACAAAATATTAATTCAGAGTGTGTTACAAAATGCCTGCCTGACGAATATTAATTTGGAAGGTCGCTATTTGTGCCTTGCTGTGAATGACTGTGAATAAGGTATGCTGACCAGCAAGAGACAGCAAACCACCATTCTAACATTCGCTTTTCCAATATGGGAAGTATTTCTTTTTTTAAAGCAACCATTTGGTAAGACATCATTGAGAGGGGGAAGGCAAGGGAGGAGCACAATCTGGACTACCGCCTGCTTCCCTGAAGATGTTTGATATGGTTACCAAAGAGGAACCTGTCATAAAGGGACAGATACCACCCCTTTTCCTTGAGGTGTCAGGACCTGATCAATGGTTTGCAATCAATCAAAGGCGTGATCACAAAGCACTGACATATTACAATGTAGCTCCCAAATAGATGGGGATAAACCTTTCATGCCCTCTCCTATTTGAGATTTGTATTGAACCTTTTAGGAGGCTTTTCCGACTTATACATAGGTTTATGTAAATAGCAAAAAGGTATTTTGCAGTTTCAAATTCTATATTTTACAAATCGCAGGCTTTGCAACCACATACCTTTTTGTGCATGAGGTCCTAGGTTCAGTTTGTGTAGTGTTACAACATAGGACACAAGTTTCATGGTACCTGGGGAGGCTTTAGCAAAGCTTGAGATTCAGACAATCAAAATGATACAAAAGAATAAATGCAACTGGTTAATTACAGTACAACAATGTATGTCCTTTATATGAATTGCAGCCCAAAATAGGATGCCAATTCTGACTTCTAGCTCCAACTTGCAATGGCTCGTACCCTAGTTGGTCAATAAATGTAAATTCTGCTTTTCATCTTTGACCCGGCATTTCATCCCAACGTACTGCTTTTCCAGAGTGTTAACTTTTTATATTAAGGAAAATAATTTTACTGGCAACTGCACTGAAGCTATCGCCACATTTCTCACAGAACACTGAACAGAAGTCTTACCTCTGATGGATAATATTCCTTGCCTAGGGTCGTGATGTATGAATTTAGAAAAGTGGTCGTACATTGCTCGGCAACTTTTTGCAAATGAAAAATAATTTTGTGATCCGACTTTTGTACTAGTAGGTCGGTTCACAAAGTTCAAAATCATCTGCCACATCAATCTTCATGTGGTAGATTGCAAATTACGCCTCACTGAGATTGGATGCCCTCACCAGGATGGTAACCTGATTTTCGTCAGTTCTTCATCATGTCTGTAATCACCTTTAAATACAGTAAACTTTTTTTTTTTTTTTTTTTTACATGCTACCTATTTTCATTAAAGGAAACAGGGTTGTATTAAAAGTTTATTTGATGGTTGGCAGGAGTCCCCTGGACCACTGCCTCCTCCCCAACCTTTTTTTATATTTACAAAGGTAAATGTTCAATGTTTTGTGACCGGATTTCGTTAGTAAAGAACAAGTTACTTACCTTCGGTAACGATTTTTCTGGTGGATACAGTATCTGCCTGTGGATTTCCTCACCTTGTGAATATCCCCTGCGCCAGCAACATTCGGAAATTTTTTGTAGCTCTCCACGCCGACGGCGACGACGTCACAATAGAATGGCTCTACATGCGGCTCCGCTGATGTCACTGGAGCCATAAGAGAGCCTCGTCGGCGTGATGACGTCAGTTCCGCCCTTTACTTCCGTGCCTTCGGACCGACAGCAATATATATACAGTATACACAGTACATAATATTCAAACCAACACACACAGTGTGAAGTCAATGCAGGAAAGCAAAAGAAATAACACACTTCCTTTGACAGTAACAGATAGATTTTAACACATTATCACTATTGTAGGTATACAAGGGTGGACAACGGGGAGGTGGGTGGGTCAGTGAGGAATCCACAGGCAGATACTGTATCCACCAGAAAAATCATTACCGAAGGTAAGTAACTTGTTCTTCTTATGGATACATCTGCCAGTGGATTCCTCACCTTGTGAATAGATTCCCACAGCAGTCCCCACTCCCAGAGGAGGGTGTCCACCCTTCTATACCAAAAAGTCCTGAATGACTGAACGTGCAAAGTGTCCGCCCCTCCTCACCTCGGAATCTAAGCAGTAATGCTTTGCGAAAGTGTGGAGGGAGGCCCAAGTTGCCGCTCTACAAATATCCTCCACAGGAACACCTCTAGATAAGGCAGATGCAGAAGACTTTGACCTGGTAGAGTGAGCCCTTATACCCTCTGGAGGTTCCTTACCGGCCAAAGAGTAACAGATCTTGATGCACAAGATAATCCATCTGGAAAGGGTGCGCTTGTGCACCGCTCTGCCTTTCCTGCAGCCAATGAAGCCCACGAAGAGCTGGTCATCCACTCAAAAGTCTTTAGTTCTATCGAGGTAAAAACTCACCGCCCTTTTAGGGTCCAAGCGGTGAAGCCGCTCCTCCTCCTTGGAAGAGTGAGGGAGAGGATAGAAGGTAGGAAGGGTAATGGACTGCCCCAGATGGAAAGTAGTAACCACCTTAGGCAGAAAAGTAGCCCTGGTCCTGAGTACCATTCTTTCAGCATGAATGGTCGAAATCAGAGCTTGAAGCTCACTTACCTTCCTTCCCGAGGTAATGGCAATGAGAAAAACTGTTTTAAAAGACAATAGCCTTAAGGGACACTTGTGAAAGGGTTCAAAGGGAGAACGCATCAATTAAGTTAAGACAAGATTTAAGTTCCATTGAGGCTCAATAAATGGAGTGGGCGGAAATTTGTTGGTAAGGCCCTTAATGAACTGTAACACAATAGGTGATTTAAACAAGGACAGCTGATCCGGCAAGCAAAGGAATGCCGACAAAGCCGATAAATAACCCTTCACAGTAGCTACAGCAAAACCTTGCTGAGCAAGAGAGAGAGCAAACTGAAGGATGTTGGATAAACAAGCCCTCAAAGGGTCAATAGACTTCTACCCACACCAATGGACAAATTTGGACCACCCATAGGAATAGATAGACTTGGTGGAGTGACGCCTGGCAGACAAAATCACGTCCACTACGTCAGGCGGGAGAGAAAAAGATTTCAGGTTGCCCCGTTCAATCTCCAGGCATGAAGGTGTAAGCTCTGGAGGTGGGGGTGTAGAACCTGCCCCTGCGACTGTGAGAGGAGGTCTGCCCTGAGAGGGAGATGGAGCGGAGGGCACGAGGAGAGGTGGAGAAGATCTGTATACCACACCCTTCTTAGCCAATCCGGGGTGATCAATATGACTTGGGCCCGGTCTTGGCGAATCTTCCTCAGAACCCGAGGAATCAAGGGAATGGGAGGAAACGTGTAAAAGGAGATGTGAGTCCCATGTCAACTGAAACGCGTCCCCTAAAGCTCCCTGCATCAGATACTGGAGACTGCAGAATGACTGGCAGTGAGCGTTCTCGTTAGTGGCAAACAGGTCCACCCGGGGAGTTCCCCATGTCCGAAAGATGTGATGAACCACCTCCGGATGGAGCCTCCACTCGTGGTCGGCAGAGAACTGCCGACTGAGACTGTCTGCACGCACGTTCAGAACTCCGGCCAGATGATTTGCCATCAGACAAATCACATGATCCTGAACCCAGGACCAGAGACGCAGAGCCTCTATGCAGAGACAATGTGACCCCACTCCTCCCTGCTTGTTAACATACCACATCGCAGTAGTGTTGTCCGTCAGGACTTGAACCAACTGACCGCGAAGGGAAGGAAGGAAGGCCTTGTGTGCCAAACGTATCGCCCGCAACTCCGAAAGGTTGATGTGAAGCAACCTTTTCTCTGGAGACAAAAGACCCTTGATATCCAGATCCCCCAGATGCGCACCCCACCCTAAAGTGGATGCATCCGTTATCACTGTGGCCGCCAATGGAGGTAGATGGAAGGGCTTTCCTTGAGACAGATTGCCCTCCATGCTCCACCAAGACAGATCCGCTGCAGCTTCTCTGGAGATCCTCGCAGACTCCCTGAGATCTCCGTTGTGCTGATACCACTGCCTCCGGAGGCACCACAGGAGCGCCCTCATGTGCCAGTGTGCATGGTTGACCAACAGAATGCAGGAAGCAAACGGACCGAGCAGACGAAGGACCTTCAGGACTGGAACGACCGCTCCATTGTAAAACAAGGGAATCATTTCCTGTATGTCGAGAATCCTTTGTGGATGTGGGAATGCTCGACACACAGTAGTGTCCAGTACCGCCCCTATAAACAGGTTGCGCTGAGAGGGCACCAGGTGAGATTTAGGCACGTTTATCGAGTAACCCAATTTGTACAACAGCTGAGTTGTAACCTGCAGATGATTAAGCACCTTCTCTGGTGACTCAGCTTTGATCAGCCAGTCGTCCAGATAGGGGAAAACTGGAATCCCTGACCTTCTGAGATGGGCTGCCACCACTGCCATCACCTTGGGGAAGACTCAAGGTGCAGTAGTGAGACCAAACGGGAGAACCACAAACTGATAATGTTGCGACCCTACCATAAAACGGAGATACTTCCTGTGCGACTCCAGGATCGGAATATGAAAATAAGCATCCTGCAAGTCGATTGACACCATCCAGTCCTCCTGTTGCAGCGCTTGAAGAACCTGCGCAAGGGTGAGCATCTTGAACTTCTCCTGCTTCAGAAAAAGGTTCAAGATCCTGAGATCCAGGATAAGACGTAGCCTGCCATCCTTCTTGGGAATCAGGAAATACTGGGAGTAGCATCCCTGACCCCTTTCCCGCTCTGGAACCACCTCTATCGCACCTTTTTTCAATAATGTTAGGACTTCCTCCTGCAGGAGAAGAAGGTGGTCCTCAGAGCAAGCACCTTGGCAAGGAGGGTAATTTGGAGGGAATTCCCGAAAGGGAAGAGCATACCCATTTTCCACAAGATTTAGAACCCAAAGGTCTGTAGTGACCGATTCCCAATCGGGCAGAAAATGGGTAAGCCGACCCCCCCACAGGACCAACATAATCCAGAATGGTGGATCTAGGGCTGCTTTGCTGTGTCAAGAGGGAGGGAGGTAGAGGAGGAGGAGGAGGAGGAGGGCTGACGACCTCGTGGATGACCTCTGTTCCTGCCCCTGTAGGTCTTATACATGGTATTTTGCTGCTGCTGCTGCTGCTGCTGCTGCTGAGGCTGCCTGTAGGTCCGAAAGGACGACCTCCCAAAACCTCTGTACCTTCTGTAAGTGGAATCTTTAGGCTGCGCCTGCAAGCCCAGAGACTTAGCTGGGGCTTTGCTGTCCTTGAACCTTTCCAAGGCTGCATCTGCTTTCTTTCCAAGCAGTCCAGAACCATCAAAGGGTAGGTCTAGAAGTGTTGCCTGCACATCTGGAGAGAACTCCAATGGCTTAAGCCAAGCTCTTCTTCTTGTGGCAACCGAGGAGCCCATAATCCTGGCAACAGAGTCCGCAGTGTCCAAACAACTCCGAATAAACTGTCGTGCAGCTGCTTGAGTGTCCGACAAGACCTCATTAAAATTCTGCCTGTCTTCCTCAGACAATTTTGGAGCCAGCTGTTTTGCAGAATCCATCAGGGCGTGGATGTAACGGCCCAAAAGGCAGGTGGCATTTGTGGACTTCAAGGCCATACTTGCCAAGGAGAACACCTTTTTGACTAGTCAAGCTTTTTTGACTCTCTATCACTAGGAACTTGAGGAAATGCTCCAGAAGACTTCTTCAAACAGGCAGCTTGAACCACCAGACTCTCAGGAGAAGGATGGGATGTTAGAAAGTCCGGAACTCCTGGAGCCGTCCTGTACCTCGTATCAACAGATTTTGACACTGCTCGAGCCGGAAAGGGCTTACGCCAAACCAACATAACTGGCTCAGTGATGGCATCATTGAAAGGAAGCAAAGGTTCTATTACAGTGGAGGGAGAATGAAGAACCTCCGTCAAGATGTTGGACTTAAATTCAGCTGTTGGGAGCTGCAAGTCTAAGAGCTCCGCTGCCTTCCTTATAACTGTGTGGTAAGGAACCACATCCTTAGAGGGAGCATCTGAAGGAGGAAAAAGCTCCCATTCTGGGGACATATCAAGGCCACTTGCCTCCTTTAAGTCTTCAAATAAGTCATCTGACTCCTGAAGTTCACCTTCCTCCATTTCTTCTGCCTGATACCTCTGCTCTTCCAAAATCCTCTGCACCTCCCGCCTGGATCTTATCCTCGGAACTGGCATCGGTGGTGCCACACACGACTCCGACGGAGCCGGAGCCGGCGTTGAACATGGATCCGGAGGCACAGCCTGAGCCGAACGAGGTCGAGTTGGCGGAGCCGGAGATGAAGGGAACGGCGTCGACGCCGGGAAATGCCAGGACGGCGCCGCTGGAAGGAATGGCATAAAGGGAGCCTGAGCATAGGCCTGAGGAACCCCCAAATTAAAGGCCATTGGACCTATGGGACCCGAAGATGCTCCAGAGAGGTACATTGCTCTTGAAAAGACACCATCATCGCTTTCAAGTAATGCGATGGGTCTTGACCCGGGCCAGGGAAAGGCGGGTAAGGCTCAGGCTGAGGCATTACCGGACTCGGGCCAATCAGCGCCGATGGTGGAGCCAATGGAGTCGACGACCTCATCAGGTACCGGAGCCTCTTCCAACGGAGCCAGAGAATGCGTCGGCGTCGGAGATGGAGCCAGAGAACGCTCCAGAGAAGCTGCAGGCGAAGCCGGATAAACAGATGAAGCCGGAGTCGAAGCCGAAGGAGAAGGAGAAACATAGTCCTTACGACGCCGAGGAACTAGAGAAGTCGATTTCAGAGCCGTCTCCTTATCTGAACGGCGTCAAGAGCCGTGCCTCTTCATCTTCTTATGCTTCTTTGATTTTGAAGCATGACCCGACGTCGACTTCAAATCCGACCTGGACCTGGACCTGGATCGTCTTCGACCTCTCTTCTCCTTCCTCATCTTCACGATAAACAGCCTGGCCTCTCTCTCCTTTAAAGCCTTCAGGTTCATCTTCCGGCAGCAAGAGCACCCCTCGACTTCGTGATCCGACGACAGGCACCAGACACAATTTTCGTGAGGATTCGTGATGGACATATGTCCTCCGCACTCCCTACAGGGCTTGAACCCTGACTTCCTCGACGACATCTTCAGGAAAGAAGCAAGAGAGGACCAGAAACACAATCCAGAAAAACCAAGTAACTAGCTACGGAGAGTCCCAGAAAACCGTTAGCATCGACGGCGCGGAAAAATGGGAACTTACGTCATCACGCCGGCGAGGCTCTATTATGGCTCCAGTGACATCAGCGGAGCCGCGTGCGGAGCCACGCTATTGTGATGTTGTCCTCGTCGGTGTGGAGAGCTACAAAAAAATTCCGAATGTTGCTGGCGCAGGGGATATTCACAAGGTGAGGAATCCACTGGCAGATGTATCCATCAGAAACACTGATACATACCATAACAATTTAGAAGAGACGCTCTAAA
This sequence comes from Triturus cristatus, assembly GCF_964204655.1. Classification (NCBI taxonomy): domain Eukaryota; kingdom Metazoa; phylum Chordata; class Amphibia; order Caudata; family Salamandridae; genus Triturus; species Triturus cristatus. Next base: position 700,676,522 of record NC_140584.1, on the reverse strand, counting down.
CGCCCCTTCCAAATAGCGATTTGTGTAATTCTAATGCTCATGGCTACTCTAAAAGAAGCAATTTGTTTAACTGTTACCTGTTAGCAATTTTCAAAATGGATTTAGTACATTATAAAAGCCATTTTGCAGTTACAAACTCTGAGTTTTTAGCAATCACATGCACTGCGACCGCAAAAATGGCTTCAAATAGCAGGCTCTACATTCTTTATCAAAATTCTCAGCTACGTTCTGGAACCCAGGAATTTTTTTTAATGCAGTTATGGAGCAGCGAGCTGGCCCTTCCACCATAGGGTATTGCACACTGACAGCCCACGAAGATGACAGAGATCGATCGTAAATGGCAAAATCTCATATGAGCCCATCAAAAAAATAAAAAAAATCCTCACATTTCTGTGGTGGAAAGTTCTGGAATCTGCGTGGGTCCACAACATTCTACCCACCCCGCATTCCCCAAAGTCTTTCAAGAACAATGGTACCTCACTTGTGTGGGTAGGACTAGTGCCAGCGACAGGAAACGGTCCAAAAAGCAACATTGACACCACATTTTCACAGTGAAAACAGACCCTTTTTATGCAAAGTGCCTAGCTGCAGATTTTGAACCCTAGCTCTGCCGGCACCTAGGGAAACCTAGCAAACCTATAGATTTTTGAAAATTAGACACCGAGGGAAATCCAGGATGGGGGGACTTGTCAGGCTCTCACCAGGTTCTGTTACCCAGAATCCCTTGCAAACCTCAAACTTTGTCAAAAAAACACATTTTCCACACATTTCTGTGGTGGAAAGTTCTGGAATCTGCGTAGATCCACAAATCCCAGCGTTTCCCAGGTCTCCCGATAAAAATGGTACCTCAATCATGTGGGTGCCCCAAGTACCCGCGATAGGCAAGGGCCCAAAACCTATTGAGGAGACATCAAAATGACCTATCACAAAAGAACCTGGTTTTTCAAGGGGAGTCACCTAGGTTTTTGGGCCCAGGTATGGCGGCCATCTAGGGAAATCCACTAAACCCACACATTTCTGAAAACTAGACACCCAGGGAAGTCCAGCAAGGTATGACTTGTGTGGGTCCCCCATCGTTTTCCTACCCAGAATCCCCCACAAACCTCAAATTTAGCTGAAAAAAATCACTTTTTTCTCAAATTTCTGTGTGGGAAAGTTCTGGAATCTGCATGGATCCACAAATTTCCTACCACCCAGCTTTCCCCCCAGGTCTTCCAATAAAAATGGTACCTCGCGTGGGTGGGTAAAGTACCAGCAACAGGCAAAGGCCCAAAACGTATTGAGGAGACATCAGAATTACCTATTACAAAACAACCTGGTTTTGCAAGGGGGTCACCTGAGTTTTTGGCCCCGGGCTCGGCCGCACCTTGGGAAACTACCGAAACCACACATTTCTGAAAACTAGACACCCGGGGGAGTCCAGCTAGGTATGGCTTGCATGCATCCCCCAAAGTTTTCCTACCCAGAATCCCCTGCAAACCTCAAATTTAGCAAAAAATAACGAATTTTCCACATATTATTGTGTGGAATCACCGTGCCGGCACAAATGTCCTACCCCACAGCATTCTCCTTAGTCTCCCGAGTAAAATGATACCCCCACAAGCACCAAAACTTTGAAACTGAAACTAAGTTTCCGTTTCGTTTTCATTGTAATGAAGACAGCGCACCATATGCGTGATCGTCATTACAATGAAAACAGACACTATGCTTTGGGAAGTTGGGGAGGCTCTTCCCCACCTCCCAAAGCAAAAAAACAAAAAAAGGGGAAATCCCTCTGCTGTTACAGCAGAGGCATTTCTTTAATGTGTGCTCATGACAGAACAATTCCGTCATGAGCATAGAAGGGTTTAAAGTGTTATAACTTGTTTATGTGCAAAAAGGCAATATATTGTGCTGTTACTAGTGGTATAGTGATGGTAAGTAATAGAAACATTTAGAAAAATTAAATTAAAGAGGGAAATAATAGAATTAATTGATGTAATTGCAATGCTATGTGTTTAGAGGACTTCTGACAACTTTTGGGCCCAGTACATCTGCTCCTGCTGCATCATTGAAATCATGACCCTAGTGCCTGCAAGGTAACTGCACTTGTGACTGCCTATTTAGTAGTTAAATATAGCAATATTTGATGTTTAGAGGAGTTCTGGCAACTTTAGGCCTCTGTGCCACTGCACCTGCATCACAATTGAAATCATGGCCCTAGTGCCTGCTAGATAACTGCACTTATGACAGCCTGTTTAGTAGTAAAGTTTAGCAATATTCTGCGTTTAGTGGGGTCTCTAGATCTTTATGCCCCGGTGCCATTGCACCTGCTGTACCATTCAAATCAAGTCCTTTTAACTGCAAATAACTGCACTTGTGACTGCCTGTTTAGCAGTAAAATATAGTAATGCTTGGTGTTTAGTGGGTTGCCTAGAGCCTCTGGTCCTGGTGCTACTGCACTTGCTGCACCATTCAAATCATGACCTTACTGCCTGCTAGATAAATGCACTTGTGACTGTCTTGTTCAGTAGTAACATTTTATAATTATCTGGGTTTAGTGGGGTCCTTGTAACTTTTGGCCCCACTCCCCCTGAACCTGCTCTACCATTCAAACCAAGTCCATTTTCAAAGCAAGGTAACTACAATTGTGACTGCCTGTTTAGTTGTCAAATATAGCAATAATATGTGTTTAAGGGAGTTCTGCCAAATGTTTTGGCCAAGTGCTACTGCACCTTCTGCACTATTCAAATCATGACCCTGTTGTCTGCAAGGTAACTGCACTTGTGGTTGTCTGTTTAATAATAACATTGAACAATTTTAGGTGTTTAGTGGGGTGCCTGGAGCTTTAGATCTCAGTGCCACTGCACTTACTGCACCATTCAAATAATGACTCTGTTGCCTGCAAGACCACTGCACTTGTGACTGCCTGATTAAGAAAGAAAATATACAAATATTTGGTGGTTAGTGACGTTACGACAACTTTTGGCCCGGTGCCACTGCACCTGCTGCACCATCAAAATCAAGTCGCTTTCAACTTCAAGGTAACTGCAATTGTGACTGCCTGCTTAGTAGTAAAATATAGCAATTTTAGGAGCATATTGGGGTGCCTCGATCTTTTGGCCCTAGTGTCACTGCACCTGCTGCACTATTGAAATCATGATCCTCTTGTCTGCAACATAACTGCACTTGTGACTGGCTGTTTAGTAGTCAAATATTGCAATATTATGTGTTTATAGGAATTCTGACAACTGTTGGGCCCGGTGATACTGCACCTGCTGCACCATTCAAACCATGACCCTGTTGTCTGCAAGGTAACTACACTTTTGGCTGCCTGTTTAGTAGTAAAAAAATAGCATAGCTCCTGTATATTACCTTTATTTCTAACATGCAATGTTTATTACAACATTTAGAATTTGATCATAATGACCAAATTGATTAAGTTGAAAAAAATCAATCTGATAAAGCCTACAAAGTGAAAAGAAAGGTACTAAGGCATGAATTGAAAATGCCACAAACAGTCTAAGGCTAAAGCATCTGACTTACACAACTAAGTAATAAAAAGCAAGCATTCCAGCACACTGTTGGAAGCTGTCTGCCGTTTCCCTGGGAAGAGATCTTATCTTGACAAAAGAGATCTTATCTTGACAGTGAATGGAGCTTAAACAGCGTGAACAGCTTAAGTAGAAGTTTTGTAAATGCTGCAGCCAGGGAGTTAACAAAACAAAGTTCCACACAAAAGTGAATAAACACAGGAATCCAGCATTGGGAACTGATAAGAGCCCCCTTTTAAGATGTATTAAGTACAAAAGATTTCACAAGGGCTGTGCAGCGGAGAAACCTAACTGGAAAAAACACACACAAAAGGACGTATGCCCGGCTACCCCAAAGAATACTGGTCTATTGGATAAAACCATTCCTGAACAAGAAAACAACAAACTCTTCAGGTTTAGCCAGCCATTAGGACTAACTTCATGCTAAAATAATTTTGAATAAAAATTTAAATAACAATTCCTTAAAGATTCAAACTGTCTCATAAATGCCTGTTACAAATGTGTTACGTGTAAGAAACACAAAGAACCACATTAAAGGGTTCAGGTCACATGAAATGATTGGCAATCATTTTATATTGTCATTTAAAGGTGACACTCATCATGGTTTGCATAATCATGACTAACCAGTTTTTTGCAGCTGGTGAAAAATTCAGGGTCGGATATAGGGTCCATCAGATAGGAACGGATGACATTGGACCGCAAACCTTTGGGTGCCTCATTTGTCATTTTTACGCCGTTCTGCAGAACCGACACCGGGAAGTTTGGGGAAGGATAACTTGTCAGCCAAAGGCGAAAATCAGGGTGGGTGGTTTCAGGAACGAGCTCCTTCAGGAAAAAGAAAACAGAAACAAATTAAATTACATAAAAAAGGGATTTTTAAAGTCTCATAATACAAGTACAAATATGACATACAGATGCTTATAAGAAACTGAAACAAACACAGCGTTTCGTAGCCGAGTCCGTATCTCCTTTCCAATTATTAGCAGTCTCGACCAGATGTCAACTATCAACACTGCTGCACATGTGCAAAGAGCAAGATGATTTTGGACCCCTGAAGAAGAGCTCTGTGTCCCTTAATACACTAAAGCTTGGCACACAAGGAAAGAATTATGAATAGAAATGAAAACATAACAGAGCGACTACCATTGGATTTGGACAATACATTTATTTCAAAACCACAAGCAAGCCTAAAGGAAGACATTTCTGGTATGCACTGAATGAATGTCGCTTATGAGGAATGAGCATCAGATGGCAAGAACAAAGTAGTGCAACAGGAACATGACACAAACCCAGATGTAGTGAGTGCATTTCTGAGCAATATATCAGTTCAGTGGCTAGTTGAAATAACCCTCGTAGCACACACAGGTAGGTTGAACAAGCGGAAACTAAAACCAGGATTATATAAGGTGTGCCAAACACAAGGTTGGTTTATACAATTATTTAGAGGGTCTACAACGTGGAGGTGACACATAGGCAAAGGTGTTCAGGGGTAAAACGTTTACTTTCAGTGAGTTTCATCAACTGAGATCCACAAGACTAATACCTTGGAACTAACAGTACAGAAATACTTTCCTTGATATTCAAATACGTTGGGCACCCCAGGGCCCGACAGCCAGGTTAGTGCCCATGTTAGCGGAAGCAAGTTTTTGTGAAACTGAAGACACACAACCATTGTTCTAGCCAAACATGCATTACAGTGAACATCTTAAACAGAGGTGGATCCTCCGCTAAGGCGGAGGAGTGTCGCCCCAACTGAGTAAGCAATTGAAAACGGAGAAATAAAATTATAATAACTTAATGTTATTATAATTTTATTTAAATGTGCCTGCTCCGTAGTTTGGGGGCAAGGCAGGGCTGGGCTGTTTAAAGGCTGGTGGAGGAGCGGTGGCACCCTCCTAAGTGCGCATGGATGTGCCAAACATTCATGCATACTTTGCATGTGCTACACCCAGGCTGCATTACAGCCTGGGTGGAGAACATACCCACGGTCCCATTCCCGGTCGAGGCACCAAATCACAGCACTCAGACCAACCACAACGGTGCACTGCAGCGTTGTGATTGGCTCCGGGGAGCCTGGGTGCTTCCTGCTTCCACAGAAGCCAGGAAGAGGACAATAGGACAGAGGAAAGGCAGCAGCCGGCCACATCCAGTTAAGTGCTTTTTTAAAACTTATTTTTAATTCCCTCCCCCCTCCCTCTGTTCCCCCCGGCCCCCTACGCCCATTCGGTAGCAGCCGCTACTGATCTTAAACTTCTATTTTTTCCTATTCTAAAGGAAAATGGGACTGCATCTGTTACCTTTTCTACTTCCTAATGGAACAAGACGATTTCCCCAATTTTCATTTCACAGTTTTCATGACAGGCCTAGAGTGTAGCATGTATCCTACTTTGTGAAGTAAATAAAGAAGAGGGAGGGACCTTTTTTGTGGGAGACGACATAGAATATAACCTCTATCAAGCTTCACTAGGATACTGATGGCACAATCAAGATTTTTAGTTTCTAAAAGCTAGTGGGATATAGAGAAAAAGACAAGAGCCCTGAAAATCTGACCACTATTTTCAGGCTCATTGTGTGACACTCTAGACCAATAATTCCATGTAAGTTGGTCACTTATTCCCTGGCCTTTATGAAAGTATATACAGGCTTAATAGACATCTGTGAGAAATTGGGCGGCTGGTTAACTGGGGTGTGTGCTGAACCCCCAAAAAGCAGTCAGGCTGAACTTAGAGCCAATGTGTAATGTATATATGCAGCATACAAGCAGTAATATAGTGGAAACTCAACACAGGAAAAATCACACACTAATTTTGAAAAATAGTGTACATTTTAATAAACTATTAGACACTGAAATGACCAAAATCCAATCAGTAGAACCGGAGTTATGAATTTGTAAAATTTTAGTGGGAACAGCGCTAAAAGGCACAAAGTGCCGCGCTGGTTAGGGTCAAAGTCACAAGTTCAGGTCGACTGCGATAGAGTGCAGGTTAGTTGTAGTCAACAGATTGGTCCAGCTGAAAGCTTACTTTCTCAAATCAATGCCAAGAGTCCTGCTCGCGGTGGAGAGGGCTGCGAGGAGCAGGGAAAGCATTGCAGGACGCTGCCGGAGAAACACAAAGAGCACGCCAGGCATCTCGGATGAGGGCTACTGGAGTTTCGCGTTGGTGGTTCCTGTGAGCGGTCGCTGCTGTACTGTGAGGAGGTGACGGTTGGAGCTTCGTAATGAACAGTGGTGCGGGCAATGAGGCCTCTGCACGAATAGGCCCGTTCACGGTCGTGAGGAGGCAAAACTTCAATACAACTCTCTGAGGCCACACCAAGGGTCCGGGACCCGAGGAGCAACACTTGGGAGTCAGGAACTTGCTTCAGCTGGATCCAGGTGCTGGTGTAAAATGTAGGAAAGCCTTTTAAGTCCCTCAGGCTCAGATCTTGAGGCCAGCAAACTTGCCCATGGAGTCATACTGGTAGCTCTGGGTTCAGTATGAAGTTGCTGGTCCAGTTCTTTTTTGCCAGGCAAGAGGACAGGAGGACAGCAGTTCAGCAAAGCAGCAGTCCAGCAGGGCAGCAGCACAGCAGTTCTCCTTTCTGTCTATGGTCCTATCTTTATACCGTGTTACCGTCCTTTTGGAAGGTAGTTAAGAAAACAGAGGTCTTTCAAGGGGGAAGTGAGAACCTCTACTTCCTTGAGGAAAAATATTTTGACCATCAAAAAATTCGTTTGATTTTTAAACAAGACAGTTTGATTCAGTTTGTTCTTCACAGAAAAAATCATTGCATTTTTATATACTTATAAACTCAAGCCAAATTAAAAGTAAAAAAGGTGATTCTGAAAGGCTCAGTGGCACAGTGCAAGTGAAATACGAGAATGTACATGTGCTATACAGTCCATGTACATGAATAGTGACTAATTCAGGATGCAAATATGGTTGGTACACATTCTGACAAAGTGCAAAGGCTCCAGAATTGAATAAAAACAATTGATAGGATGAATGAGGAGATACTTCCGAGAGGTACGGATATATAGGTTTGCACAGTAGTGGTAGGGATTAAATCCCAATCTATAGTGTATGGTTCCCAGTCAGAACATGTGTGTAATAGTGTAGGATTCCGTGTTGGAGCCGTTACGTATGCAGTTGAAAGCCCTCTGTGATTGGGTTTCTTGACAGAGGTAAAATGAGAGAAGGGAAACCAGTAGCACAGGGATGCCTCAAGGTGATGTACTTGATTATCCTTGAATGTATTAACCTAAACTGAGGGAAATGATTAATCAAAACGTCATGTTAAAAAGCGGCCACTTTGAGCAATCGAGAAATTTATCTTCCAAACTCACCGATAACTTCTATGCAGAGGTGATCGTTGTGTGTGCACATCGGACAAGTCGCACAAAACTATTGATTCTGCATACAAGCGATCGGTGGGGTTGGAGGATTCATTCCTCAATTGCTCCAAGTGGCCACATATGTGCTGGCCTATGCATCAGTACCCCTCGGAAGTATCTCCTCATTCATCCTATCAATTTGCTTCCCAAACCTGTGTCCTAATGATGACCCGGTCTAAATTGCATGCATAGGGTCGAAAGATTGACACAGTAATAGTCTACTGTTTTTATTTGATTCTGGAGAATTTTCACTCTATGTCAGATGTGTAACAACCACATTTGCATCCTGTATAAATCTCTATTCATGCACCTGGACTGTATATCACCAGCACACTTTAAATTCACTTATTTCACATGCGCTTCACCATTGCACCGTTTGGGATCACCATTTTTACTTTCAATTTGGCTTGTGTATATAAAAATGCAAAGATTTTTTCTATGATGTAACAAACTGAATAAAACTGTCTTGTTTAAAAATGGAACAAATCTTTTGATGGCCAAAATCATTTTCTCCAAAGAAGGACACTTCCCTCTAAAGGGACCACTGTTTCTCTTTACTACCTTCCATAACAAAGGCACGAGGGTATAAAAATAGGATCTTAGACACCAACTCTTCAGTAAACTTCTGGACCTGTGGACTCAGCCAGGAAGAAGGACTGCTGTGCAGCTAGACTGCTGCCCTACTGGACTGCTGCTTTGCTGAATTGCTGCCTTTCTGGATGGCTGTTCTCTTGCCTGGGACAAAAGCACTGCACCTGCAACTTCATCTGAGGGACTACTGTTTCTCTTTACCACTTGATTACCCAGGTCCCAGGGTTACTGGGTTGCCCCTTATACATACTCTTTTTGGAAGGTGGCAGAAGCTTCTAGACAGTGGCCTTGAAGTGCATGGAATTTCCTGACTCCCCTGCCCTGGCTCCAAGCTGGCTGCAGTGACAATGTGGAGGTGATAGGTCCTTTGTGTGAGGGCAGAGAACTCCCCATTCAGTTGCAAGTGGGGCTGTCCCCTCATCTTGCCAGCAGATGGCCCATTCAGGCACATCTAACTCCGCTATTGTGTCACTGCCTGTGAGGAATTCACAAAGTCTGTCAGTTACACCCAGTCATGTGACCCAAGACAGGCTGTAGGTACAAAAGGGGTATGGGCAGAAAAATGCCAACTTTCTAAAAGTGCTACGCAAACAAATGATGGACGGAATGCTGAATGAATCATACATTCACCCCAGTTAAGAGACCTGAGTTAAATTCATCGTTCTTTTGTTTACCATGCCACCCAAGTTTAGACCCAGCCATATGCAAATCAGTCTTGACCCTGTGCCTCATGTGAACAGTCCAGACTGAACTGCCCAGCGAGTTCCTCCCTGGATGAGAAACAAGCAACCTGGGACCGGTTTTGGGGTCTTACCCCTCATCAGTCAGGCTAGCTTGAATACAGTGGCATAGTGAGCAAGGAATCCACGTCTGGGCATACCCATCCCACTTAGGGTGAAAAGTGCTACGCAAACTGATGATAGATTGTTCTTTTTGCATTTGTCACTCTGAGTGGGACGGGTATACCCAGACATGGCTCCCATGCTCTCCATTCCACTGGAGTCAAGCTATTCTGGCTGATATGGGGTGAAAACCCCGTAACCGGCCCTAGGATGTTTGTTTCCAGGCCAGGGAGGACCTGGCCTGGCAGTTAGGGCTGGACTGCTCCCATTGGACGCAGGGTCAAGACTGATTTGCATATGGCTAGATTCAAACTGGAATGGCATGGGGAGCAAAACAACGATGGATTGAGGCCCAGATCTGTACTGGGGTGAATGTATGACATTGTTCTGCATTCTGTCCATCAATTGTTCTTTTTGCAACTTTCCAAAAGTGGCACTTGCAAAATTGCAATAAAAAAACAGACTTTGCCATTAAATAGGGTTTTTCATTAGAATTTCAAAGCCACCTGCTCGCAAATGGAAATTACAGCTTATTAAGTGTAATAAGGAATCTCCAATGTTATCCTATGGGAAGGATAGGCCTCACAGTAGTGAAAAAGGAATTCAGAAGTTTTTCACTAACAGGACATGTAAGACTTAAAAGTACATGTCCAACCTTTTACTTATACAGCGCCTGCCAGCTGAGCTACGAAGGGCCTACCTTAGGGGTTATTTCTATGTAATAAAATGGGAGTTTAAGGCTTGGCAAGGGGGTTTAAAGGCCAAGTGAATGTGGTAGCATGGCACTGCATTCATGCTGCAATGGCAGGCATGAAACATGTTTTGGAAGGCTACTTAAGTGGATGGCACAATAAGTGCTGCAGACCCACTAGTAGAATTTAATTTATAGGCCCTGGGTATATAGTATACCACTCCACAAGGGAATTATAAGTAAATTAAATATGCCAATTGGGTACAAACCAATCTAACCATGTTTTAGGGGAGTGAGCACAAGCACTTCAGCACTGGTTAGCAGTGGTAAAGTGCACAGGGTCCTAAACCCAACAAAAACGATATTCAGCAAAATGTGGAGGCAAAACGTTTGGGGATGACACTACAGAGAGGGCCAGGTCCAACAGCATTGTTAAGTCACCCCAAAACTCTCCGACTGTTAAACCTGACATCCATGGTGTGTTCTTCCCCAAAACATGTTGACTTCACCCCTCCTGTTTTCTGAATTTATTGTTTTTTTGGAAATAGGACTCTGTACACTTAACCACTGCTAGCCAGTGCTATAGTGGTTCTGCGCTCTCCCTATAACATGGTATGATTGGCATACACCTGATTAACATATTTAATGGACTTATAAATCCCTAGTATATGGTACTACATGTGCCAAGGGCCGGTAACTATAATGCTACTAGTTGGCCTGCACCATCTATTGTACCAACCACTTAAGTAGCCCTTTAAAACTTGTCGGGAGCCTGCCATTGCAGCCTGTTGTGAAGTTTTAAAACTGCCAATCCAACCAGGCAAAGTAAACTTTTTGCCAGATCTAAACTTTCCTTTTTAATACATATGTCACACCTAAAGTAGGCCACAGGATACATTGTATTTAAAAAGTAGGGCATGTGTTTTTAAGTTTTACATGTCCTGGTTGTGAAAAGCTCCTAAGTTTGTTTTTCTCTATTGGAAAGCCCACCTCTCCCATTGGATAACATTGGGTTATCTTATACATTTAATAAATGCGAACTTTTGATTGGGAACAGGCAGAAGAATCATGTTTCGACTCATATAAACAGTAAACTAAAATCCTCTTTAATGGTAAAGTTGGATTATAAATAACAATTCTAAAAATGCCACTTTAAAAAAGTTGGGAGGATTATAGCTACAAGAGCAACCCTCAGGCCCATAGGAACCTGGGTATATAATTACAATGTGCTTCAGTGGTTCTCAGAGGAAACACTTTGAAAAATATAGATATGGTAGTGTAATACAAATACGATAAAATGTAAAAGAAAGAGATTATCACCATATTCACAAGACATAAATAGGTACTGCCACATGTAAATAAACATACCAACACAAAATCATTACTCCGGACACCGAGAGCAGAGCAAGAAAGCTTTTAGGTTATTCTTCATGTAATTGTGCAATTTATAAATGGTCTACAGCCTCAATTAAAATCATTGGTAGATCTAGTAAGCATCCATGTAAATTCAATGTGTCTCAAGATCAAAGCAGAACACAAACAATAACAAACATAAAAGGATGTACAGAAAGGAAGCTGTTGATGAACATCAGACAACTATTCAAATTAATTGATAGTATCATTAGTTGGAAAAATCAATCAAGTTTGTCTGTTGCATTTAAACTGTCGATGGTGTTATGACCCACAATTAGATATAGGAGTCTCGTCAGGACTGAAAATAACAGGACATCCTGAATAATACAAGGAAAAGACAATGAGGGGGAGGCAAGAGTGAACCGGTGTAAATGACTAAATAAGTGAGCGAAAATACCTTAAGTAAGGAAGGCATCGCATGTAAGGTGAGCATGCACACAAAGAAAAATTAAAATACCTAACTTGCTTGGTCGGAGAAAAACTGTAAAGGAAAAGTGCATGTGTTAATAATGCTGGTTCCGCTACACTAGAATTGTCAAACATGAACAACTAATTGCCTCTAGACAACTCACCAATATTTTCTATAATTCAACGATGAGCGTCAGCAGCCGCTGTTCACTCGACTAAAGCTGGAGAGCTGAGTTTCCCTTTAGGCTAGGGCGGCCGGGGAAAATTCTGACCCATGGAAGTATTGAAAGCAGCTGTGCGCGGAGTGGCCTGAGGGAGCAAGAATGACTCCTCTTCGACATCCAGAGATGTCAATGCATGCCAGCCAGGCACGTTGGGATACATCGGCCAGGGAGATACCAGATCCAGGGTGTAGGAAAGTAGGATCTGCTTTAATGGTTGCCCCCACTTTTTGCTTGGTGTCAGTGTCTTTTTGACCTACTCTGACTGGAATCCTGCTAATCGGGACCTCTGTCACTGTGCTTTCTCCTCTAAATTGGCATGGTAAGTACTTTTGTCCCAACACAATTGGCTACTGGTGTACCCTTGTAATTCCCTACTATATGGTACTAAGGTACCCAGGGCATAGGTACACCAGTGGTCTCCCATGGGTTGCAGCACGTATTGTGCCTCCCATGGGAGTCCACTCAAACTGGGATTACAGGCCTGCCATTGCACCTGTGTGAGTTAGTGCATGTCCCTCTCACAACAGATATACATTTAATTATATCGGAGGCCACTGCACTTTGAACCTATAATTCACCCCTGTGGCAGGCCCTTTAGTCTTGAGGGCAGGGTGCTTGGTTATAAGTGTGAGGGTGCTGCTGCATGAGCAGGGTACCCCTACAAACCCTGGAGTCAATTCTCTAGGCTTTGTAAGTGTGTCAGCCATCTTAATACATATAGTGAACATCAGTTATTATGAGATGTCTAACTATATAGTGGCTGCATCGAACCCAGTCATGTTTAGTATCAAACATGTTGGAATCACACCCCAACACCGAGGAAGACTCCTGCTGCTCCTGGTCTCGCTGTTCTGCAATTTTTCATTATTGTCTGTGTCCGTGCTTCTTTCAGGATCTTCACCAGACCAGTGGGCATCAAGTACACCCAAAGTAATCTCCTTTGGAGTCAAGGAGTTACTCCTCAGCATCTGCAAGCACCACAACGAAGTTGACCAGTCTCCTGCTCCTGACGTCTCACGGACTTTGAAAGGCTCAGCAACAGAGGTGGTGGTTCGGCATTTTTTTTTAGGCCTAACCTGTCCTCTGCAATTTTGAGGCCAGTATCCCTCCTCGATACCGCTGGAAACAAACCCCTGTGCACCACGTCAACTCTGCACTCCAGAGACCCTCGGGCTACAAGAAGCTCCAGCCTACAGCATCACTTCCTGCCAAGTACAGCATCCTCATCACATCCTCTGCACCGTTAGCCTTCCTTCTTGGTGAGCTGTCGAGGTCCTCCTGCAACTCCTGTGCCTTAGGCCTGTGGATCCTCCTGTGGGTCTTCTCCTGCTTCAATGGGCTTCCCTGATTGCTCAGGCTCTGCTCTGAATCTCCTGCGTGTGGCCTACTGTTGCTCCTTCTTTGTTCTCCATGTTTGTCGTGCCTACCAAGGCTTGCTGTTGCTCCCGCTGGACACCGACCAACTAGTCACTGACATCCAGCGTGGGACAGCTTGTGCACAGCTCCTGGTCTTCCTCAGCATCGCCTGGTCCTCACAGCTGCAGCGACAAGGACACCATCAACTCTTCTGAACCGTCCAACATCGGTGGCCATTGCTCTTCCTTGCCTCCTGGTCACACCTGTGTGGCATAGACTCTGTCCCCTCTGCTTGCAGGTTCTTCACTTCCAGAGTCCACCTTTGGATTCCACCGGACTTCTTCGCCTTCTTCTCCAGAGGAACTTTTCTCTGAGTCTTCCAATAACGTGTACGGAGGCTTCCGACGTTTCTTCTCCCCTATTTACCTTGCTTCCCTGGTGTAGGTAACCTGGTCTCTGAGGCATCCACAGGTGGGGTGGCTCTCCAACCTTCCGGCCGCCAAAGGAATTCTACAGAGTCCTCTGGGAAGGGTCCTTCTTCAGCAAAACTGCAACCGCGACTACTCCTTTGACTTCATTTGGGCACACATCTGTGTTCCCACTCTGCACACAGCCTCCGTGGGGTTTCTGTGTGGTTCCTTGTGTTCCTGGCTCCTCTGGGTCTTCTGGTCCAAGTCCCGTCCTCTCCCGCAGTTCGCATTCCACTTTCTTAATATATGGTTTGGCTCCCCCTGGAGACCACTGTATTTTGTGCTTCTTACCTTACTGCAATTGAAGTATTGTTGTGTATTTGTGGTCATATATCCGGGTAGGAGCTAAACCAATATGCTAGTGAGTGTTGTGTATTAAATAGAAGTACTTTTATATATACACTGTGTGGTTCTCTTTTGTCTAACGTACACTACATGATTAAACTGGTAAAAAAAGCTGATTAACACTCTGTCAAGATAAGCTTGAAGGCTGCTCGCCGCAGCTACCACTTTGAGAGCTTTCTATGGTTATTAGAAATCACTAAAGCCACCATAAGGGTTGCCTGAATTAGTGCAAGCCGCATCACTTAAATAAGTGTGCACCATATACTGAGCCAGCCTCCTACAAAGTGTCACTCTGAATGGTTCTTTACTCTGTTTATTTTTCCTGTGCGTCGGGATTACTTCATGCTGTTGATTTCCCAAGTAGATGTCACAAGTACAAACAATACTGCATTAATTCATGCTTTGCGGTTAGTGTTCACCATCACAACAAATCAACTGCAAAAGTCCACGTAAGGACTGCACTGTGAGAAAACAGAATTGATAGCTTATTGTAGTGTAACTTTGTACTTCTTTGAGCTCCTACCGAGAGGGCGGACCGAGTGTTTGGCGGAATGGGCACCGCGTCCCGTTTGTAACAGAGCACCCTGTCCTCCAAACTAGAAATCCGTCCCTATGATTGGAGCGAAATCTGATTGCTACTTTACTAATAGTGTCAATGAAAAACCAGAACAAGGCAAATTAATGGTATAATTGACCTGGGGTTATAGCTTGCCAGTTCCATATGCTACAACTAATTGAGTTAAAATCCTCGCTTTTCAAAAAGGAGGAAATTTAGAACTAAATAACTCTTGCCGGGAATGGAGAACCAGTTCCCGAAAAGATGGATGCCACTAACTTCAGGATGGAAAATCGAAACTTTCACTTTGAAAAACGTACAATCCTCGAATTTAAAATGTAACTGCCCCAGCTCTTTGGTTATCTAATATTTGAAATCTCCTTCTGCAGGGTCACAAGTCCCAGCCAATAGAGGGCTGACGCTGTGCTAAATTAGTCAATGCGTAGAGGTTCCCTTACCTGGGGTGGTTTGTGTCCACACTGCTCGCATTCACGGCCCCCTCTGGAACCACGGGGCAGATAAAGAAATAAAACACACCACAGAAATGTCTTCCGGTAAAAGTATTTTTAGTTGAATACTATCAATTATAAATATTGAGTCAACGACTGGAAAGGGACTGCTTATGCTCCACAAAGACTACACCTTTGAATTACCAATAAATGTTTCAGCTTCTTCCCTTCAAAAACAATTTATGGCTGCGTTTATCACTGAAATTCATATACAACCATCACAGTCCATGAGGTACTTATATTTAAAATCAATATGGTGTTATGTTTAGAGATGACAATAACCTTCACAAGTGTGCCTGTCAGGGCGGCCTGCGGGAGGGCGGGATCGAACTCATGAGGGATGATGACCAGGACATTGCCACAGCATGTACTTTACCTCGCACACTTTCTCCAGCATGGGCATCCACGATGTCGCCAAGTGGCAGTTCTGGAGCACGACCCAGCTGCCTTCCTTAATGGCTTTTTCGGTCATCTTCAAGGCAATAGGTCCTTGACCTTGACCCAGAGACAGGGAACTTAGCTTGGCGCCTCCGAACCCCTGTGCAGAAAGGAGCCAGAGAGCGTTAAGGCGACATAAAATAACTCAGGTACCGTGCATATATTTACATACCAATGAAAACGGTACTTACTTAGGGGAGAAAATGCTAATTAGATCTGAAATGCAGGTCATACACAGCCCTCGATTGATTTGCACAATTCCATCGGAAGCTAAACACAATTTAAAATGGTTCTTTGAGGCATATCTATGCTGTAGAAAATACAGATTCTTCATTAATGCATACACAAGAGGCGACGTCACCTTGGCTAATCTATTATCGAGGGACAAGAACCAGATCTAGCTTTGAATATTTTACCTCGGACACTGGCAAAAGTTAAAGGTACCCTGTAAGAATCTGCACCCCTACAGCATCTCGGAGGGCCTGGATGTTGGAGTGATATCTCTCCATTGCAAGGGCGCTCAGCTGCAGGTAGCTCATCACATGGAACGCACATTTTGTAAGAAACGGTTAGGCTCCGGAAATGGGCTGAGCATCAACTGATCAACCACAGTCAACAGTGATTCTTAAAATGTTCTTTCCTCATCTGCTTTCTGCACAGATCCCACTCAGTACACTTCCATCTGCTTACTTCATTTTCTTAATATCCAGGGAAGTTATCCAGGGTTAGCATTCGAGGGCAGGACATTTGCACAGTGTACCGCTACTATGCTAACTCTCACCCCATACCAGGTGAAACACCTTTCCCAATTTATAATTTGTGGCCTGAGATTACAGCAGGCTTTTAAGATTTCGCTTTTCTAGTGCGTTTTTGGCATTTTAGAATGTCTTTCAATATATGCCTCTATTACCATCAATAAAGAAGACTTTACTCTCAATTCCCAAGATACACAGGGAGTCCGAGGACTAGTAAGCAGACCAGCCAGTAACAGGACAACACTGCCTGCAACAGTAAAGTATCCACATAGGAGGAAGAAGCAAGACAAGCGCAAAGGGGTCTCTGGTGTGGCCAAGGGATATAAGAAGTATTGCCACAGCCCGGACACATACGTTTAGCAACGCCGATAGTGAACACCAACACCTAATAGCACCCATGTGCTCTGCTTGAGTCATCTGTACATCCAGGCGACCCAACACATACATACCAAACAGGAGAACATTACAGGGCCACTATGGTTGCTGATTAATCTCGCGACAGAAAAATGAAGGGGTCGAAAGATTTTTTTAAGCAATTCCATTTCGACATTCGTACAAGTGACTTAGAAGGCAGTGACACAATTTTTCCGTCCAACAAACAAAAGTCCATAGAAAGGAGACCCAATGCTGATGAATAGCTTTTATCTGGGACACGATGAGGTAATGGCAGAAAAAGGGATGAATTGCAAACAAAATGCCCTCATCCAGTTTTGCAAACATTGGATCTCGAGTGGATGTCCAGGGCCACCACACATGAAGTTTTGAGCTAGAAGATTAAGGGGCACATGCATCATTGTTTTTTGTGGTCACAAAGGGGCAGATTCGCAGAATCTGCCCCTTTGCGACCGCAATTTTTGCATTTGGGATGCATCATCCCAAATGCAAAAATTGTTATTTAAGGAATCGCAAAATTTGCGATTACTTAAATTGCGATTGCATTTAGGGAATCGCAAATTGCGATTTCCTAAATGCAATGCAACAAAAAAACAAAACGCGATTTCGCTTTTAAGAAACGCAAATAATCCTCAAGTTAAAGTTGATGGTAATTTGTGAAAACTTTGAAAAATGCACAAAAGTGAATTTAAGTTCTATGTTGCACACAAACATGCCCTTTGGGCATGTGTTTGTGCAGCATGTTTTTTAATTGCACTTTCAGGGGTGCATTAGGGTGTCCTTTTGGCACCCTTGCACCCTTGCAATTGCATGTGCAATTTGCGAGTACCAATTTGGTACTCGCAAATTGCGCATGCAATTCCCATTGATTCATATGTGCCTCTAGGCCCATAGGAATGAATGGGAGGCTCTTCCTTATTTGCGAGTCGCAAATAAGGAATGTTTAGGAATCACAAATTCTTTTGCGATTCCTACTTGCATAAGGAATTGTGTTTCCTAAATTGTGATTTCTTAAAAAGCTTGATGCATGTGGCCCTTAAGGCCTTATTTAGAGTTTGGTGGACGGGTTACTCGGTCACAAAAGTTTGGTCAATGTCCAGTCCGCTGTATTACAAGTGCATTATATCCTATAGCACTTGTAATGAGGACACAATATATATATTTTAAAGAAGTATCCCACCCGGCAAACTCTAAATAAGAGCCTAAGTTTGACGCAAAACCTGATTGCTACTTTCCAGATCAAGTCCATGTAAAATCAAAATGATGCAAACTAATTCTATACTTTGACCCGGTACCAATTAGCGCTATTTGTTGCTCAATTCCTTATGTTACAATTAATTCAATTAATTGCCTCAGTGCGAAAAGGGGGATATTTATTAATAAAATATTCTTGCAAGGGTTGGAGAACTATTTACTTAAAGTACGATATCACTGTTACTTCAGAAGAGGAGAAATCGAAACATTCCGTTTAAACAACTTACAATCCTGGAACTGAAAATATAAATACGTAGGGCTTGTGTCGTTTCTGTGCAGATATTGCAAATTATCCTTCTGCAGTACACCTCTGATTTCATATCCTATAAATATGTAATTTTTTATTTTAGATAATAAAAGAAATACCATAGTGAACAACATTGTCCTGCCGCTCCCCTGGCTTTTTTTTTTAATACATTCCTGTTCAGCAGGGAACAGTACAGCACAATGTGTAACATCCGCTCTTATCTGATTATCATTGTTCCCTCTGATCAACAAACATGTGTTGACCCTAAAGACGTTGCCAAGGAATTAAGGAGTATGTTAACTTTCACGTGTCCACAACACACAAATGCAACTCCACATCAGTGTTCACCAGGAGCCCTACTCTTTGACCAACCATTGCCTGCAGTCTCAAGTAGTGGAGGAAATTAAAAAGCTGCAACACCAGTAACTTACTTTCCAAAATAATGATCGCAAACGTCACATTTACACTTGTCCGACTACCTTGGTTCCTTCCAAACACAAGAGCAAAATTATACCTCTAACGTCACGCAGAATGCATTGCACTTCCCGACATTTTATTCTACGCAACCTCCCTTCACAATTTGTGATAAAGGGTGATTATTGCTTTTTTGCGACTGCCTCTAACAAACTCTCCAAAATCTTAAAGTATTTACCTGTTGCCTTATTTTGACACCAAAACACCTAAAAACCCGTATGAAGGCTTTACTCTGCAGAACGTTACCATGTAGGTACACACTGCTCAGGTAAGTACCCTTTCTGGTACTTTACCTCAAAGTACACAGGTATTTTTTTCTGTCACTGTGGGGGTCTCTAATTGGCAGAGGTATGCACCTTTGTCCAAGTAGGGACCCTTTCTTCTATTCTGGATTAGGCAGTTACACACTTTATATAACTGCTGCTCACCCTCTTGGTAGCCTGGCACAAAGAGGCAGGCTTATCCCAAATGCAATGTGTCAAGTATTTGAACTCCAAAACACAATAACACAGTGAAAACACAACAAATGGCCACCACACCAGTTTAGAAAAATAAAGTATCTTTAGCTAAACTCAACAAGACCACAATGGAAAAAATCTAAAATACATGTATCGAAGTATCACTTTTACAACAGTTATTTCCAAAATAACACTTCTAGAAACAAATTTTCCTACTGGGGCTATTATGATGTTGTGACAGAAATGAATCCAAAGTACTACGAGGTGCGCGGCGAAGGGCCCTCAAACAACAGTTCCTTGGAAAACGAAGTCTAAGGACAATGCACAACGTCGTGGATGTGAGGCGTCGGTGCAGATGTTGAGGCCGGTTCCCTCGTTTGCACGAGGGAGGCGAGGTGTTGTGTTCAAGAGGAGGCGATGCATCAAGTCCAGGACAGGGGAAGTGAGGCAGCGTCGGCGGTGAGGCATCGCTTCCGGTGTGGCGATGCAAAGTCATGCAGTTTGTGAAGTCACCCTTGTCAGTTACCGGCTCTGCGATAACAGGATACTGGTGCTGGCATCAGGGCAAGGGCTGGCTGGGAAGGTCGATAACTGTAGGCATCAGCAGGTGTTAGAGATGCGGTGCAGGCAAAGAGGTGCATCGTGCACTTCACAAGCAGTGCCCGCGGCCTCGGTGCAGATCGCAGCATCACTGGCGGCATCGCTGATGGCGTCTGAGTTGTTTCTTTTGCCTTGCAGCATCAACCACACAATTTTCAGGGCCCAGAAACTGCAATTGGCGCCGTTTTGAACACAGGATTCCACAGAAGAGTACAGGTGCTGGTCAATGGGTTACCACCCACACCCACCAGGTGAAGCTGTCCCACCAGGTGAAGCAGACAACCATTCCCGCGCCCCTTGCCAGAACCACTATCCTCCCCTCTCGAGTCACCACCCACTCCTACGCCCCCACAAATCGTGATCTCCAACTCCCAGATGAACGTCAAACCCAACCTCCCCCCCGGACTCACCTACATCAACATCATGACACTGCCCTGCCAGCACTGTCCACCAACTGCACTATCACTCCCGCAAAAATCATGAGGACGAGATCACAACATGACCCAATGCACCCCCTACCTAGGGTCCCAAACAGAGGCAGCGTGGTCTACACAAACAGCAATAGACACCATAACACAGTCACGCCCTCCACCTCACGAGAAGGCCCTACCCAAGACTTCATCACCCCCGCCCAAGACAACATAGCGCAGCGTCTTGCCCAACTAGAAAGCCAACTAGAAATCAATACCTGGGCCTAAACTAAATCTTAACCAACCTTGACAAGACCCAAAAGCCCCGGCAATACCCTCCCACGGCTCCCACTCCGACCAACTCCAACCATCTAAAGCGCCCTATCGGGTCCCTAATCACCCACGCAACCCGGATACAGAGACCCACTAAAATTAACACAGAGATCCTGACACAGAGTCCCATAAGAACCAAAGCCCACATGTCCGGGTACAGAGACTCTTAAGAACTGATGCAGAGATCCAATCACAGAGACCTATAAGAACCAAAGCCGCAATGTCCGCAGAAGAAGCAGCTGATCTAGCCTCAACATACGATGCACCTCCTACAGCTTCCCCAAAATCCAAGTGATCACGGGTTTCAGAAGAGACTATCCCCTCACTAAACCCCCAAGACCCCCGCCCTTCCTCACCACCATAACAAGGGCCCCACCTGGAAAGAATCACAGCAAAAAAGGGCTTTCCACCAACTGCATGCTCATTGTAGGAGAGTAGGATCTACTTCACATGGGTACCCCCACTTTTTGCTGGTGTTTCACTGTTTTTGACCTTAGTCTGGCTGTGGCCCTGCTAATCAGGACCACAGCCTAGCTGCTTCCACTCTAAAATGGTTTCCATGTGCATTAGGTACATATCTAATTGGATTCTGGAGTGCCTTATAAGCCCCTAGTATATGGTATACTATGTACCTAGGGCATAGGTACCTCAGAGGCCAACCAGGGGCTGAAGCATGTATTATGCCACCCCTGGGAAGCACTCCAAAATGGCACCACAGGTCTGCTACTGCAGCCTGGGTAAGGGTGTGCTTGCATCCCTTACCGTGGTATAGGCTACCTATGTCACTACCATTGCACACACATATAAAACCTATAAGTCACTCCTATGGCAGGCCTTAACAATCCTGAAGGCAGAGTGCTTGGTTTTTATGTGAGAGGGTGCCCCTGCATGAGCAGAGCCCCTCTGCAGCGTTCGGAGTACCTCCTCTGATGCTGTTTGTGGTGCAGCCTGACCATATACTCTTAAGTGCATTATAACCTCGCGGTAAATGCTAACTTTGGGATGGCTGTACGAAAACATGTTGTGTTTGGTGTCAAACGCTTTGGAATACTACCCTCCCATCAGTTCTTGCGGCGGGGGTACCATTCCACCCTTCTAGAGGGAGAGACATGCTCACACTGGTCTAACCCGGTAGGACTTTCTACAGCCCTGGCATCACAAAATGGATGCCTCTGCCACAGACACGGGTCTGGCCTCCTGCTGCTGACCGAAACTCCGGCAGGGGAGGCCTGGACAATAGGTTTCCTGTCCCAGGGAGGTGTAACCACCTCCCCAGACAGGCAGATGTGTATTGGGGCTGGGCAGGAGCACTCTCTGGTGCTTTGAAGTCCTGCACTGGGGGCACACTTGTTGTCCCTGTGCATAGTCCAGTTCAAACCGGTTGCAGGGCCTACCTGCCCCTGCTCTGGCACGAAACTGGACAAAGGAAATGGGTGTAACCACCCCTCTTTCCAAACCCTTCCATAGGTGGGTCCCTAGAGTATGTCCAACCACCAAACTTAGTATAAGTATGGGAACCCAGTCCTTGAGACTTTAGATTACCCTGGACGAAACTCTGCAACATATATCCTGGACCTTCGACTTTCTATTTCGACTAGAAGACGGAAGAAATCTCCCTTGGGGTCAAAGAGTGACTCCCCTGCTTGGCAGGCACCAAAGAAGCAACTGTCCGGTCTGCAATTTCGAAGCTCCCACTGGACATCGAAGTCTCTGCATCACCAGAGGTGGATTTCCTGACTTCCCCGAGGCTACCCTGAGTCCACAGAAAAGCTGAGGCCCGTGGCTCTCCTGGGTGACGAGGAACCGTGACCCCCGGGCACCGCATACTATTTCTGGTATATCGACTTCCTGTTTATCCTTGAAGTTCTGCTTTGGGCTCCGAGTAGCCCCAGCCTTGAGCACTAACTGCACTGAAGATCTCTGGCCTCCACTTCACAAGTGACCCGTGGGCCAGGTTCCAGTGCGACCACTCGAGGTTCCTTCGCAATCGCTAGCCCGTTGTCTAGTGGGTCCCCACGAAGGCAACTCCTCTTCTACTTGGGCTTCCCTGGTTGCTCCAGATGTGCCCTGACTTTCCCTTGCTGGGTGAATCCCCCAGACCTTGCTGGTCTGCACCAACGTCCTTCTTCTCTTTCCACGGGACTTGCCGTTGCCAAGGCTTGTTGGGCCCAATCTGGTCACCGACACCACAGCACTCGACAGACTTCGTGGAACAGCTTGAATCCGGCTTGTGGACCTCGTCGACACCTCCTGGACCTCGTGGCTGAAGAGTCAAGACATCCATCAACTCACCTGAAGCACCCGACATCTGTGGGCATTGGTCCATCCTGCCCTAGGTCACTGGCGAACAAGTTACTTACCTTCGGTAACGCTTTTTCTGGTGGATACAGTATCTGCCTGTGGATTCCTCACCTTGTGAATATACCCTGCGCCAGCAACATTCGGAGACTTTTGTAGCAGTCCACGCCGATGGGGTCGAAGACGACGTCACAGAGACACGGCTCCGCTCGCGACTCCGCTGACGTCACCGGCTCCATAAGAAGACCTCGTCGGCGTGATGACGTCAGTTCCGCCCCTTTTTTCCGTGCCTTCGAGGCACACGGACAGACTGACAGCAATATATATATATACACAGTATACACAGTACACAATATGCATATCAACACACTCAGTGTGGAAAATAAATAACAAAGCACAAGAATTAACATAATGCTTTTTACAGTGATAAACACACTTGAAACCCATCAATAGAATTACAGGCATAGAAATACCGGTATAGAAGGATGGACAACGGGGAGGCAGGTGGGTCAGTGAGGAATCCACAGGCAGATACTGTATCCACCAGAAAAAAGCGTTACCGAAGGTAAGTAACTTGTTCTTCTGATGGATACATCTGCCAGTGGATTCCTCACCTTGTGAATAGATTCCACAGCAGTCCCCACTCCCGGAGGAGGGTGTCCACCCTTCTATACCAGAAAGTCCTGAAGGACGGATCGCGCAAAGTGTCCGTCCCTCCTCACCTCGGTGTCTAAGCAATAATGCTTTGCGAAGGTGTGGAGGGAGGCCCAAGTTGCCGCCCTACAAATGTCCTCCACCGGAACCCCTCTAGCTAAGGCAGATGTGGAAGACTTTGCTCTGGTAGAATGAGCCCTCAAACCCTCCGGAGGCTCCTTACCAGCTAGGGAGTAGCATATCTTGATACACAAGACAATCCACCTGGAAAGGGTGCGCTTGTGCACCGCTCGACCTTTCCTGCAGCCAGCAAAGCCCACGAAGAGCTGGTCATCAACTCTGATGTCCTTTGTCCTGTCCAGGTAAAAGCTCACCGCCCTCTTAGGGTCCAAGCGGTGAAGTCTCTCCTCCTCCTTGGAAGGGTGAGGGGGAGGATAGAAAGAAGGAAGGGTAATGGACTGCCCCAGATGGAAGGGAGTTACCACCTTAGGCAAAAACGCAGCCCTGGTCCTAAGTACCATTCGTTCAGCATGCACAGTCAAGAATGGGGGTTTTGAACTTAGAGCTTGAAGCTCACTTACCCTCCTTGCCGAGGTGATTGCAACGAGGAATACCGTCTTAAAGGACAACAGCCTCAAGGGACACTTGTGTAAGGGCTCGAAGGGAGAACCCATAAGATAAGTTAATACAAGGTTTAAGTCCCATTGAGGCATAACAAAAGGAGACGGAGGAAACTTGTTTGTAAGGCCCTTAATAAAACGAAGAACAATAGGTGATTTGAATAATGACGGCTGATCCGGCAAACAAAGGAAAGCCGACAGAGCCGATAAATATCCTTTCACAGTAGCCACAGCAAAGCCTTGCTGAGCCAGAGAAAGAGCAAACTGTAGAATGTTAGACAGACGAGCCTTCAAGGGATCAATGGACCTCTCTCCGCACCAAAGCACAAATTTAGACCACCTATATGAGTATATAGATTTGGTGGAGTGTCGCCTTGCCGATAAAATAACATCCACCACATCTGGTGGGAGAGAGAAAGAATTCAGGTTGCCCCGTTCAATCTCCAGGCATGAAGGTGTAAGCTCTGGAGGTGGGGGTGTAGAACCTGCCCCTCCGACTGCGAGAGGAGGTCTGCCCTCAGCGGGAGACGGAGCGGAGGGCACGAGGAGAGGTGGAGAAGATCTGTGTACCACACCCTTCTTGGCCAATCCGGGGTGACCAATATAACTTGGGCCCGGTCTTGGCGAATCTTCCTCAGAACCCGAGGAATCAAGGGTATGGGAGGAAACGTGTAAAGGAGTCGTGAACCCCAACTCAACTGAAACGTGTCCCCCAACGCTCCCTGCATCGGATATTGGAGACTGCAGAAAGATGGGCAGTGAGCATTCTCTTGAGTGGCGAATAGGTCCACCCTAGGAGTCCCCCACGTCCGAAAGACGTGACGAACTACCTCTGGATGAAGCCTCCACTCGTGGTCGGCGGAGAACTGCCGGCTGAGACTGTCCGCACGGACGTTCAGAACCCCGGCCAGATGATTTGCCATTAGACAAATCTGATGGACCTGAGCCCAGGACCATAGACTCAGGGCCTCTCTGCAGAGACAAAGAGACCCCACTCCTACCTGTTTGTTTATATACCACATCGCGGTCGTGTTGTCCGTCAGGACTTGAACAGACTGACAGCGAAGGGAAGGAAGGAAGGCCTTGAGTGCCAAACGTATCGCCCGCAATTCCAGAAGGTTGATGTGAAGCAACCTTTCTTCTGGAGACCAAAGACCCTTGGGGCCCGATTCACAGAACTAACTTAAGACAAAATCCAAAACTTACTACCATTTTCGTATTCACAGAAGGTACTTACTCATTTTGGTATTCACAGAAGACACTTACTCATTTCGGTATTCACAGAAGTTAGGAGTCCTAAGTTTAGGACTCCTAAATGCCTTCTGTGAATACCGAAAGTCTTAAAATTAGGATTTTTCTCAGTTTAGGAGTCCTAAACTTAGGAGTCCTAACTATACTACTACTAAACTGAGAAAAATCCAAATTTTAAGGCTTTCGGTATTCACAGAAGGCATTTAGGAGTCCTAAACTTAGGAGTCCTAACTTTACTACTACTAAATTGAGAAAAATCCTTATTTTAAGACTTTCGGTATTCACAGAAGGCATTTAGGAGTCCTAAACTTAGGAGTCCTAACTATACTACTACTAAACTGAGAAAAATCCTAATTTTAAGACTTTCGGTATTCACAGAAGGCATTTAGGAGCCCTAAAGTTAGGACTCCTAACTTCTGTGAATACCGAAATGAGTAAGTGCCTTCTGTGAATACCGAAATGAGTAAGTTGCCTTCTGTGAATACCAAAATGGTAGTAAGTTTAGGATTTTGTCTTAAGTTAGTTCTGTGAATCGGGCCCTTGATCTCCAGATCCCCCAGATGAGCACCCCACCCTAAGGTGGATGCATCCGTTATCACTGTTGTCACCGATGGAGGTAGATGGAAGGGCTTTCCTTGGGACAGATTGCCCTCCACGCTCCACCAAGATAGATCCGCTGCAGCTTCTCTGGAGATCCTCACAGACTCCCTGAGATCCCCTTTGTGCTGATATCACTGCTTGCGGAGGCACCACTGGAGCGCCCTCATGTGCCAGCGTGCATAGTTGACCAACAGGATGCAGGAAGCGAACAGACCGAGCAGGGGAAGGACCTTCAGAACTGGAACGACCGCTCCGCTGTAAAATAAAGGAATCATTTCCTGTATGTCGAGAATCCTTTGAGGAGGAGGGAATGCTCGACACACAGTAGTGTCCAGTACCGCACCTATGAACAGGTTGCGCTGAGAGGGCACCAGGTGAGATTTGGGTACGTTTATCGAAAAACCCAATTTGTACAACAGCCGAGTTGTATCCTGCAGATGACGCAGCACCTTCTCTGGCGACTCCGCTTTTACCAGCCAGTCGTCCAAATAAGGGAAAACTGAAATCCCCGTCCTTCTGAGATGGGCTGCCACCACTGCCATCACCTTCGTGAAGACTCGAGGTGCTGAAGTAAGACCAAACCGTAGGACCGCAAACTGATAATGTTGCGACCCTACCGTGAAACGGAGATACTTTCTGTGCGACTTCAGGATGGGGATGTGAAAATACGCATCCTGCAAGTCGAGCGACACCATCCAGTCCTCCTGATTCAGCGCCTGAAGAACCTGCGCAAGGGTGAGCATCTTGAACTTCTCCTGTTTCAGGTAAAAATTCAAAATTCTGAGGTCCAATAACGGACGTAACCTGCCGTCCTTTTTCGGAATCAGGAAATACCGAGAGTAGCATCCCTGACCCCTTTCCTGCTCTGGAACCACCTCTATCGCACCTTTCTGAAACAACTTCAGGACTTCCTCCTGCAGGAGAAGACGGTGGTCCTCCGAGCAAGCCCCTTGGCAAGGAGGGTAATTTGGAGGGAATTCCCGAAAGGGAAGGGCGTACCCATTTTCTACAAGATCTAGAACCCAGAGATCTGTAGTTACAGATTCCCAATCTTGTAGAAAATGGGTAAGCCGGCCCCCCCACAGGACCAGCATGATCTGGAATGTCGAATCTAGGGCTGCTTTGCAGTGGTGGGAGGGGCTGAGGAGGAGGAAGAGGAGGAGGAGAGCTGACGGCCACGTGTGCGACCCCTAATTCTTCCTCTGTAACCTCTCAACGAGGAACCTTGCTGCTGCTGCTGCTGCTGCTGCTGCTGCTGCTGGGTCGGTCTATAGGAGCGAAAAGTCACCTTTCCAAAGCCCCTATATCTTTTAAAAGAACCTCTCAGCTGGGATTGAAGGCCCAACGACCTAGCCGTAGCCTTACTCTCCTTGAAGCGTTCGAGAGCAGCATCCGCCTTCTTCCCGAACAAGCCCGACCCATCAAAAGGCAAGTCTAATAATGTCGACTGCACATCCGAGGAGAATTCAGAGGACTTTAGCCATGCACCCCTCCTGGTGGCAACAGAAGACCCCATGACTCTGGCAACTGAGTCTGCCGTGTCCAGCCCACTCTGAATGACTTGTCGAGCAGCCGCCTGGGCATCAGTCAGAACTTCATTGAAGCCAGCCCTATCCTCCTCCGACAGCTTTGGCGCAATCTTCTTTGCCGATTCCATTAGCGCATGGATATAGCGCCCCAATAAACACGTCGCATTCGTGGACTTGAGAGCCATGCTGGCTGATGAAAAGACCTTTTTGGCCGATTGGTCCACCTTTTTGGCCTCTCTGTCTCCTGGAACCTGAGGAAAGGCCCCCTTTGACCTTCCCGAACAAGCCGCCTCGACCACCAAGCTCTCAGGCGAAGGGTGCGAAGTTAGAAATTCAGGATCCCCTGGAGCCACTCTATATCTCCTTGCGACTGCCCTGGAGACCGCAGGAGCTGAAAAAGGCTTGCGCCATACCTCCAGCACAGGTTCCATAATAGCCTCATTAAAGGGTAACAAAGGCTCCGAGACCGCTGTAGGTGAATGCAGCACCTCAGTAAGTAAATTAGACCTGAACTCTGTGGACGGCAACTGTAGGTCCAATAACTCTGCAGCTTTCTGATGACCGCATGATACGGCGCTGCATCTTTAGAGGGTTCATCTGATGGTGGAGTGATTTCCCACTCTGGAGACAAATCCAGTCCACTTGCCTCCTTCAGTTCTTCAAACACCTCATCAGATTCGACTAACTCTCCCTCTTCAGCCTCTTCCAACAGAAAGCGTCTCTCATCCACCACTCTCTGTGCTTCTCTTCTGGAACGAATCCGCACCAGCGGCGTCAGCGGCGCCGTGTTCGAATCCGACGGCGCCGGCAGCGGCGTCGAACGCAGATCCGCTGGAGCAGCCGGCGTCGAACGAAGTCGAGTCGGCGCCGGTGAAGAGGGAAGCGGCGTCGAAGTTCTCGGCGCCGGTAGCTTCCAAGACCGCGTCGCCGGAAAGAATGGCATGAACGGAGCTTGAGGGTAGACCTGCGGCACTCCCAAATTGAAAGCCATCGGACCCACAGGTGCACCAGAGGTATACATGGCCATTGAAAACACCCCGTACATTGCATTAAGATAATGCGAGGGGTCTTGTCCTGTACCAGGAAATGCAGGATACTGGTCAGGCAGCACCGGACTCGGGCCTGGCGGCGCCGACGGTGGTACCAGCGGCGTCACAATCTCACCCGGAGCCTGAAGATCCTCACCCGGGGCCGGAGACGGAGCCGGAGAATCAGCTGGAGCCGGAGATGGAACCGGCGTCGGGGATGATACCTGCACCGGAGATTCAGCTGGAGCCGGCGAAGTCACCGGAGAAGAAGGAGCTGGAGGTGAAGCCGGGACCGGAGAAGGAGACACTGACTCTCTCCGACGTCGAGTAGGCGACTTCGGAGCCGAACCTTTGTCGGAGTGATGATGTGAAGAATGCCTCCTCTTTTTCTTATGCTTCTTACTTTTCGAAGCATGCCCCGAAGTCGACTTGGACGCCGACCTCGACCTCGACCTGGATCCAGACCTCCTCCTTCCTCTTTTTTCCTTCTTCTTCATCCGAGCGATGAAGAGCTTCGCTTCTCTCTCCTTGAGAGCCTTCGAGCTCATCTTGCGGCAGCTGGAACAACCACCCACATCGTGGTCGGATGAAAGGCACCAAACACAGTCCTCGTGTGGGTCGGTAATAGACATGTGCTTGCCACATTCTCGACAGGGCTTGAAACCCGACTTCCTTGTCGACATCTTCGAAGAAAGACAGAAAATTTTCAGAAAATACACAAAGTAACAGGTAAAGCTACTAGTAACGATTCCCGAAATCCGTTGGCGTCGTCGGCGCGGAAAAAAGGGAACTGACGTCATCACGCCGACGAGGTCTTCTTATGGAGTCGGTGACGTCAGCGGAGTCGCGAGTGGAGCCGTGTCTCTGTGATGTCGTCTTCGACCCCATCGGCGTGGACTGCTACAAAAGTTTCCGAATGTTGCTGGCGCAGGGGATATTCACAAGGTGAGGAATCCACTGGCAGATGTATCCATCAGAAAAGTGACCCAGACTCTGTTCCCTCCGCTTTCAGGTTCGTTACATCATAGATCCAGGCTTGGATCTCTTCGGACATTTCTCTTCTTCATGGCAGCAGCAGTTCTTCGCCAGCTTCCATTGTAATCAACGACGCGACCTGACACCAATAGACACCTATGCACCTGGCCTCCCTGGGTGAAGTAACTCGAGTACTCCGGTGCTCCCGTGCTAGCCTTTGAACTTCTCAAGCCCAAAAGGGTTTGGTCCTGACTCGATTCTAAGTGTCCCTAATCTTTAAATTTCCAACCGCGACATTGCCCATAGAAGTTAACGGGAACCCGCGGTTGTGTTTACACACTGTATACAGTCCCCGTGGGTCCCCTGTGTCACTACCTTGGGTGGTTCCTTGGGGTCCCAGCGATTCTACAGGCTCTAGGCCTTGTGTCTAGTTCAGTCGTGGTTCTTATACCACTTTTTTGGTATATGGTTTGGTACGTCCCTAGGGCCAAAACGTGTATTTGTGCTATTACTGTTGATTGCTAACTTGAAAAATTACGTACTTCAAACTCCAGTCTCATAAAGAGACTAGAGGGGTGTGTTCTATCTTAAATACATATATTTTAAATATATACCTGGTGTGGTTGTTCTTTCATTTGGTCATTCAAGAGATTATAGACTGGTAAAACAAGCTGCTTTACATTCCTTCAAGACTTAGCCTGAAGGCTGCTCTCCTTAACTACCACTGGGATAGCTTTCAATAAAGGTTGTCTTTAACCAAGCACCATAAGGGGTTGTTTGGACTGATACAAGGTGCCCACTAGAACTAGTGGACAGCATATATCAGGCCAACTTCTCACACTCATTAACTGCAGACCAGCCTCTAAGCATGCAACTGAACTAGCAGAAGCCATTCTCTCGCATGACATAGACATTGCTTTCATCACGGAGACTTGGCTAAATGAGATCTCCTCACCTTGCTTGGATATGCTTGTGCCCCCAGGTTTTTCTATTATTAACAAAGACAGAAAAGATCAAAGAGGTGGGGGTGTAGCTATCATACACAAGGACATCACCATTGTTGAAATGGATACTTGCAAGTACAGCTCCTTTGAGTGTTTTACCGTCAACTTCAAGTCAAAAGATAATAGTGCAATACTCTGCCACCTTCTTTATCACCTACCGGGCAACGCCCCCACATTCGGGGAACACTTTTCCGACCTGATTGCCCACTGCTCACTCGGAGACGCTAGCAACCTAATCCTTGGTAACCTTAACCTACGTTGGAACGAAGTGCACAACCCGCTAATTCAAACTCTAAACAATCTTCTCTGTGACAACAATCTATCCCAACACTGCTCAGAGGAAACACAAAATACAGGAACAACCTTGAATGCCATCATCGCGCAACGAGACGCGACTTAGCCTGAAGGCTGCTCTCCTTAACTACCACTAGGATAGCTTTCAATAAAGGTTGTCTTTAACCAAGCACCATAAGGGGTTGTTTGGACTGATACAAGGTGCCCACTAGAACTAGTGGACAGCATATATCAGGCCAACTTCTCACACTCATTAACTGCAGACCAGCCTCTAAGCATGCAACTGAACTAGCAGAAGCCATTCTCTCGCATGACATAGACATTGCTTTCATCACGGAGACTTGGCTAAATGAGATCTCCTCACCTTGCTTGGATATGCTTGTGCCCCCAGGTTTTTCTATTATTAACAAAGACAGAAAAGATCAAAGAGGTGGGGGTGTAGCTATCATACACAAGGACATCACCATTGTTGAAATGGATACTTGCAAGTACAGCTCCTTTGAGTGTTTTACCGTCAACTTCAAGTCTAAAGATAATAGTGCAATACTCTGCCACCTTCTTTATCACCTACCGGGCAACGCCCCCACATTCGGGGAACACTTTTCCGACCTGATTGCCCACTGCTCACTCGGAGACGCTAGCAACCTAATCCTTGGTAACCTTAACCTACGTTGGAACGAAGTGCACAACCCGCTAATTCAAACTCTAAACAATCTTCTTTGTGACAACAATCTATCCCAACACTGCTCAGAGGAAACACAAAATACAGGAACAACCTTGAATGCCATCATCGCGCAACGAGACGCAATTACGATCAACTGCATACTCCCCGTGGACTGGTCGGACCACCACATTATCTTATTCCACATCAACAAAAAAGTGCTATCCCTGCCACCCATGCAAGACCCTCCCAAATGGACTAGAAACCTCACCCAGATTCCCCTTGTCATCCTGGAATAAAGGAAGAGCTCGCTCAACCCCAGTGACAATGATCACCTCTCTCCATTGAACTCACCTCGCTCTACAACTCAAATATGGTGGTCATGCTCGATCAACTAGCACCCCTGAAATAAAAAAAAAAGCAGAGCTACTCCTTCCAGATAATGGTTCGACTCCGACATCAATGCCGAAAGGAGACAACTAAGAGCCACAGAAAGACGCTGGAGGAAAAATCCTACTAATATCCACCGCGAACAACTCAGAACAGTCCGGAAGAAATACAAGTCACATCAAGGAATAAAAACCACGTTTTTCCGCTCCACACTGGATAGCGCAAAAAATGGACCCAAGGAGCTCTTTAACATCATCAGACAACAAACCTCCAAGCCCGCTACGTCCTCAGTGCAGGCGTCCAAAGAACTATGCGACTTCGCCAACTTCTTCAATGACAAGATCACCAAGATCAAGCTCTCACTGAACAGCAATAGCACCCCCCCACCAATAGCAGCTCATCTGGGGCGTATGATATCGCTCCCTTAACCCCTACCAAACCCTGGCTACTCTTCCATCCCATTCTGGAAGCTGAGATAGTCAAACTGATCTCCACCTCCAATCCCTCATCTCACTTCCTAGACACTATACCCGCCCAACTGACCAAAAAGCTGAAACTCTCCCTAGCCCCACTCTGGTGCAAGATCACAAACAGCTCCCTAAAAAGCAGAGTCGTTCCAGACTGCCTCAAAGTGGGTCAAGTCACCCCACTGCTGAAAAAACCCGGCCTCGATTTAAAGGATTTGAATAACTTTAGACCTGTTTCTAACCTTCCACTTTTATCCAAAATCCTAGAAAGTTGCATACTCCAACAATTAACCCAACACATGGACAGTATCAACCTCCTTGACTCCCATCAATCTGGCTTCAGGAAAGGCTGCAGCACTGAAACCGCGATTCTCAACATCATCGACGATATTCACAAATCACTTGACTCAGACCAATGCTATCTCCTCATCCTCCTAGACCTATTCAACAGCATTCAACACTGTAGATCACAAACTTCTCATTAAAGTTCTCAAAGAAAGGGCTGGACTTGATGAGGTGGTCCTCCAATGGTTCTCCTCCTTCCTACAAAACCGTACCCAGAGAATCAAAATCAAAAACTTTGTGTCTGACCTTCACCCAGTCAGTAGGGGAGTACCTCAAGGTTCAGTGCTCTCCCCCAACTTTTCAACATTTACATGGTACCCCTCACCACCCTACTCAAAAAAGCTAACATTCCTTTCCACCTATATGCTGACAATACTCAGATTTATTTGGAAACCTCCTCCATCAAAGACATTCACAGACTCAATGACATACTGAGAGAAGTCCAACACTGGCTGTCAAGTAACCAATTAAAACTGAATCCTGACAAAACCGAATTACTCCTCATATCGAACAAAGAAGAAAACCCCCAAACTGCTGAATGGCTAAAAGCTATCGATGCGCTCAATGGGAACCTCACCCTGGCTGACTCTGTAAAATCACTAGGTATCACGCTAGACACGAAACTGGACATGCCCAAACACATTAAGATCTCAGCTAAGAGCGCCTTCCTTAACCTGAAGCTACTGTACAAAATAAAACCTTTCATCCCCCCTAAGATCTCAAACAAGCGACCCAATCATTGGTGCTGTCAAGATTAGAGTATGGGAATGCAGTCCTCTCAGGAATAGCCAAATCATATCTTGCTCCCCTCAAAACAACTCTCAACGCGGCAGCCAGAATGGTCACCGGAATCAAGAAATTTGATCACATTTCACCTGCACTCAGAGAACTCAAGTGGCTCCCAGTCGAAATGCGGGCGAGCTTCAGAACAGCCTGCCTCACACACAAAGCCTTGCACACCGGCCAACCCGAATATCTGGCGGCCAAACTCAAAAAAGCCGGTCAGACCAGGAACCTCAGAAGCTCTAACACCTAACTACTCAGCCCGCTGAAATCATGAAAACAAAAAAACACGCCCAGGTTCTTTGCCGGGAACGCGGCCAAAATCTAGAACTCTATTCCCCCCACATCAGAACTATTCCTTCTTTTCCAAAATTCAAAAGTCAGCTCAAAGTCCTGCTCCTCAACCGTTCCCTAGCAAACCGATAGGAGCAGTCAGAGCGCTGAAGCAGACACCTCACACCGCTTCAACGCTGCGTCAGCAAGGCTACGAACTAGAACTCCCTGCCATTGACCTATACTATTAATTTATTATGTGATCTTCCGCATTATTGTATTATGTTATTTTCTGCATTGTAACTGATGTAAAGCGCTATGGTACCCTCTGGTCATGTCAGCACTATATAAAACTTCTAAAAAAAAATAAAAATAAAATAAAAGGTGAAGTCTTTGTGTCAATGAGACTTCAGAACAGGAGGCCAGCACACACAAGCCCTTGGAGATTCTTCTTCAAGCAGATGCACAGCAAAGTTCCAGTATTTCTCTTCTCCTTGGCAGGAGCAGCAACAGCAGGCCAATCCAGCAAAGCACACACAGCAAAGAGGCAGTGCTCCTCCATACACTTCTCGAGCTCTTCTGCTTGGCAGAGGTTCCTCTTGGGTCCAGTAGTGAACTAATACTCTGGGGTTTAAGGTAAGTCTGGGCCGTGAACTCCGCTCCACTCAGGGAATTTGCGGAGTTTCCCCACACTCAGCGTTACGCAAAGCTCGTGGAGATCCGAAAAACTCCGCTTCGCACAGCATAGCAGAGTTTTTTTCCTTGCGCGCGTTCACCAACGTCAAGTTGGCGAGCGCAAGCGGGGAAAATCCACCTCCTGGCGAGAATTTTCCTCGTTCGCGATCGGCAACATCAAGTTGGCGATCGCGTGCATGAAAAATAAACCTCCCAGTGCGATTTCTCAAGGCGGGGGGGGGGGGGGGAGGTCAGGTTTCTAATTGCGAGTGGTAGCATATGCTCGCCACCGCTCGTGTTGAGAAACTGCCAGTTCGCGTTGAGAAAGCTGCCGTTCAAGTAACAATCTACTCGAGCGGCAGAAAAGGTAAGCCATGCCCCATTCCCCAGGGCATGGCTAGCTGGTTGGGGACTGCGGGGGAGCCTGAAGCCCCCCGCAGTCCAGCCGGCTCTCACCTCCTGGTAGCCGGCATGGCTTTTTACCCTCAGGGAGCTGCTGAAATGCAGCTCCAAGGGGGAAAAAAACAAGGTGTGCGCGCTTTGAACAAGCGAGGGCAAAGTGCTCTTGCTTTTTAAAAGCAAGCACACTGTTTGCTCCAGTGCTCCTGCCATCCCATAGCAAACTGCAATGTCCCGGGGGTGGGCACCCTGTGGGGGGGAGCAGCCCCAGGACCATTTACGGCTTCAGGAGGGGGAGGGAGGCGTGGCCCCCTCCCATTTGTAAGAAGCCCCAGGAAGGTGGTGGTCCCTGGGGCTGTGTGGGGAAGTTTGAGACCCCCACACATTGTTTTGAACATAGCCCCGAGGAGGTGGTGGTCCCTGGGGCTGTGTGGGTGGGCAGGTGCCCCCCACGCCTAATTATATACTTAGCCCCGGGGAGGTGGGGGTCCCCAGGGAGGTCCCCAAGGCTGCGGGGTGGCCAAGTGGCCCCTTCACAGTTGACAAACATAGCCCCGGGGAGGTAGCGGTCCATGGGCTACATGGAGGGGCAGAAGCCCTCCCACGCATTCATTTTCTTAAACATAGCCCCAGGTAGGTTGTAGTCCCCAGGGCTGCTAGGGGTTACAGAAGCCCCCCATGCATTATTTTCCTAAATATAGCCCCGGGGTGGTGACGGTCCCCAGGGGGCATTGTGGTCCCCCCACACTGGATGTATAAGCCCCAGGGATGTGGTAGTCCCCGCACCATTATTTCTGCTTGCCCCCGGGACCTGGCCTACCCGGGGGCTTAAAGAAAATGAAGCACGGGAGCCAGCGCTTCATTTAATCCAGCGCCAGCACGAATCCTGCCTATTGCTCTTTTTTTAAATGCTTTTTTGGGCCCCAGGGGTCCCTGTGGGACCCCCTGAGCAGGCCTACAGGGTCAGGGTCTTGATTTTTAACGTTTTTTTTACCTTTTTTCTTGTGACTCAGTTCAACCGAGTCACAAGATGGCTGCCAAAACTTCCTGGTTTGAAGTCTTGACAGCCAATCAGATTGCAGGCACAAGATCAGGAGGGTTCGCGGATCCTCCACGGCCCAACTTGTATCTCCGAGAAATATTTAAAATTCTCACGAACTACTCCGTTCAGCAGTTCGGGCTGTAGCTGTTTCTAAAGTTTCCTATAGAAATAACACGGAGAAAATGCGTTTTGGCACCCCCCCCTTTTCTGGGCCCTTGCTTGACGAATCACCCTGAAACATTCAACACAGCAGCTGACCTGATTGCCCCATTAGTTTTGAAAATTTCGCGGATCGTATTATATGTATTATACATATATATACATATTCATATACATATATATAGAATATACATATATATATATATATATATATATATATATATATAAACTACTGGCGGTTGCCAGTAGGTAGTTATAGTTAGGAGCTATTTTCCATAGGAAATCCGCAACATTCTATTCCCAATAAGTCTGGCGCTGGTTGATGAATCCTCGCGAAATTTTCCAAACTTTTGGCCAGCTCCGCTCCGCTCCGCTCCGCTCCTACCCTGAAAGTTTCGTGGTGATTCATCAAGCGGGGGCTGAGAAAAAAGGGGGGTCCCAAAACGCGTTTTCCCAATGCAATTTCCCATAGGATCTGTTGTCGCAACTACAGCCCGAACCACTGAATGGAATGACACCAAATTTGGCAAAGAGGTAGTCCTCAGTTCGGACTCGTGCCTTTTGCATATATGGTGTGAATCCGTTCCGTAGTCCCTGAGAAAATTAGAGTTAAAAGTACATAAATATCTATGGCCGCGGAGGATCCGCGCACCCTACACGCACCGTAAGCGCACTCTCCCCGAACCGAGCGCGCACCCTCCCAATCTCGTGCTGAATGCTAATTGGCTGTCGAGTGTCTCTCTACATTCGAAACTAGGAACTGTTGGCGGCCATTTTCTGCCTCGGTAGAAGCGAGGCTAAAGAAGCAAGGGGAATAAGTGTGTAAAACATATAAAGGGGGCAGAGTGGAAATACTCTGACCCTCTAGAGGTGCTTAGGGGGTCCCAGAAGGACCCCCTGGGGCCCCCTTAAAAAAAAAAAAAAACGGCAAAATGCGCGCACGGTGCGCGCATCCTATCGCGTTGGGTGCACGGATTCTCACGCGTTGGGTGCGCGGATCCACGGCAATGTTTTTTTAAAAAAGACAAGAAATCATTGGTTGTATGACTACTTTCTACACTGAAAGGTAGGGTGTATATTTCTGTTTTTTAAAGGTATGATCCTTATTGGTTAACAAAAACAGATTGTAGGGAACATTATATATGATAAGTTGATATGTTGAAAAGTCAAGCACACTTCCTATCTTGTTTAGTAACATTGTGTGCTGAACTTGTGACCTGTGAGCTCAGTGCAGTGTTCCATGAGCTGTTTCTATGGTAACAGGCAGAAGGCAGATTGGGGGAAGGGTTGAAATGTATTTCAGTTGGAAAGGATTGAAATGTTTAACCAATAGAAATGTGTGTTTGCATTTGAGTTTATGTGTGAAGGATTGTGATTTGATGTCTACATGTATATGTGTGGAAAATGAAAGGGTAACTTTTCCATTCTTTGTTTTTGCTGAGAGGTGCACAGTGCAGAGATTCTGTAAAAGAAAATATGGTGAGTGACTGATATACTTCTTAATCTACAAAAGAACTTGAAAGATGAGTTATTTAATTGTGAGGGGATGTATGTAGACTATTTTGATTGTAATCAGACTAATGTATTTCTCCTGCTAAAGTGTAGGGAGTACTTTTTTTCTCTACAATCTTATTGACAGTGTGTGTGCATGTAGAAACCATTTTGTGATAAGCATTTGTGTTTTTCATGTGTTTGCAGACAGATAACTGTGTTGTTTTTATATTTTGGTAGAATTAGAAACCAGTCATTGTGTATGAATATGTGAAATGAGTTATTTTAATTTTCTATACTAAAATGTAGTACTACTTCTAGATGAAGAAATGTGTTTTGGTATAGTGCAAGGGATAGTGTTGTTTGTCTAGAATCACACAGTGAGTCTGTGTGCATTTGGGAACCACTGTGAGAGAAGCATTTGGTAACATTGTGTATTTGCAGACAGATAACTGTTTTAACTTGTCATGTTGTGAAGTTTTAGTAGCATTAGAAGACAGTTATGGCTTATGATTTGATTAAATGAGTCAGGCTTTGACAGAAAAGTGCAGTCCTGAAATATGTAGATTGTGTGCAGTTCCGTTACCAGTTGCACTATAGTGAATGAGTTTTGGTAAACTCCTAGGGATAGTGGTGCTTGTCTAGAATCACACTGTGAGTCTGTGTGCATTTGGGTAAGGATTGTGAGAGAAGCATTTGATAACATCGTGTATTTGCTGACAGTTAACTGTTTTAAAACTGGTCATGTTGTCAAGTTTTAGTAGCATTAGAAGCCAGTCTTTGCTTATGCGTTGATTAAATGAGTCAGGCATTGACACAAAAGTGCAGTCCTGAAATATGAAGATTGTGTGCAGTTCCCTTACCACTTCCACAGTAGTGAATGATTTTTGGTAAACTCCTAGGGATAGTGGTGCTTGTCTAGAATCACACTGTGAGTCTGTGTGCATTTGGGAACCACTGTGAGAGAAGTTTTTGGTAACATTGTGTATTTGCTGACAGATAACTGTTTTAAAACATGTCATGTTGTCAAGTTTTAGTAGCATTAGAAGACAGTTATGGCTTATGCTTTCATTAAATGAGTCAGGCATTGACAGTAAATTGCAGTCGTGAAATATGTAGATTGTGTGCAGTTCCCTTACCACTTGCACTGTAGTGAATGAGTTTTGGTAAACTCCTAGGGATAGTGGTGCTTGTCTAGAATCACACTGTGAGTTAGTGTGTATTTGGGATCTCTGTGAGAGAAGCATTTGGTAACATCATGTATTTGCTGACAGATAACTGTTTTAAAACCTGTCATGTTGTGAAGTTTTAGTAGCATTAGAATCCAGTCTGTGCTTATGTGTTGATTAAATGAGTCATGCTTTGACACTGATGTGCTGTACTTAAATATGTAGATTGTGAACAGTACCATTAACTCTTCCAGACTAGTGAATGAGTTTTGGTAAACTCCTAGGATAGTGTTGCTTGTCTAAAATCAGACTGTGAGTCTGTGTGCATTTGGGTAAGGATTGTGAGAGAAGCATTTGGTAACATTGTGTATTTGCTGACAGATAACTGTTTTAAAACCGGTCATGTTGTCAAGTTTTAGTAGCATTAGAAGCCAGTCTTTGCTTATGCTTTGATTAAATTAGTGAGGCTTTGACACAAAAGTGCAGTCCTAAAATATGAAGATTGTGTGCAGTTCCCTTACCACTTCTACAGTAGTGAATGAGTTTTGGTAAGCTGCTAGGGATAGTGTTGTTTGTCTCGAATCACACTGTGAGTCTGTGTGCATTTGGGAACGACTGTGAGAGAAGTGTTTGGAAAATCTTGTATTTGCTGACAGATAACTGTTTAAAAACATGTCATGTTGTCAAGTTTTAGTAGCATTAGAAGACAGTTATGGCTTATGCTTTCATTAAATGAGTCAGGCATTTACAGTAAATTGCAGTCGTGAAATATGTAGATTGTGTGCAGTACCATTAACTCTTCCAGACTAGTGAATGAGTTTTGGTAAACTTCTAGGATAGTGTTGCTTGTCTAAAATCACACTGTGAGTCTGTGTGCATTTGGGTAAGGATTGTGAGAGAAGCATTTGGTAACATCGTGTATTTGCTGACAGATAACTGTTTTAAAACCGGTCATTTTGTCAAGTTTTAGAAGCATTAGAAGCCAGTTTTGCTTATGCTTTGATTAAACGAGTCAGGCTTTGACATAAAAGTGCAGTCCTGAAATATGAAGATTGTGTGCAGTTCCCTTACCACTTCCACAGTAGTGAATGATTTTTGGTAAACTCCTAGGTATAGTGGTTGTTGTCTAGAATCACACTGTGAGTCTGTGTGCATTTGGGAAGCACTGTGAGAGAAGCATTTGGTAACATCGTGTATTTTTTAGCAGATAAGTCTTTTAAAACCTGTCATGTTGTCAAGTTTTAGTAGCATTAGAAGGTAGTCTTTGCTCATGCATTGATAAAATGAGTCAGGGTTTGACACTAAGGTGCAGTACCATGTACTATTCTGTTCACTGTGGCAGAACTGAAAATGTAAAAGTTTTACCTAAGCCTTGTCCAAGATGTAGTGTGATTATTTAGTCAGTTTCTAAGTACCCAATAGATTGCTTCAAATGTCTATGCAGTATGCATGTAGTGTTCTAACATACTATATACTTGTCTTTTACACCTTCAATTCCCTAGTCAGTATCCATACACTTCCAGGAAACACCCTGTCACTTCCTTTGCAGTCCTCTAGAGACTCATTCAACAGCATGTACTAATCCATTCACTGTGCCAAAACCCAAACACTTATAAATTCAGAAAAATACTCTCTTTCCAGTATTCTAATGATTCAGTCACTGCCTAAGTATTCATGCACTGAGCCAGGTCTTAGCACATGGACTTCTTCAAACTCCTATCCACTATGCATGGAGTCCTCTAACCACCTACACACTTGTCTTTCACACCTTCAATTCCCCAGTCAGTATCCATTCACTTCCAGCAAACACCCTGTCACTCCTGTTGCACTCCTCTAGTGACCCATTCAGCATCATATACTAATCCATTCACTGCGCCAAAACCCAACCACTTATAAATTCACCCAGGCACACTCCTTGCAGTACTCTAATCATTCAGTCAGTACCCAAGTACTGATCCAGTGACCCAGGTCTTAGTATATGGACTGCTTCAAACCCCTATCCACTATGCATGCAGTCTTCTAACCACCTACACACTTGCCTTTCACACCTTCAATTCCCCAGTCAGTATCCATACACTTCCAGGAAACACCCTGTCACTCCCTTTGCAGTCCTCTAGTGACCCATTCAGCACAATGTACTAATCCATTCACTGTGCTAAAACCCAAACACTTATAAATTCACCGAGATACTATCTTTGCAGTACTCTAATCATTCACTCAGTGCCTAAGTATTCATGCACTGAGCCAGGCCTTAGCACATGGACTGCTTCAAACCCCTATGCACTATGCATGCAGTCTTCTAACCACCTAGACACTTGTCTTTCACACTTTCAATTTCCTAGTCAGTATCCATACAGTCCAGCACTTGTCACTGCCTTTGCACTCCTCTAGTGACCCATTCAGTACCAAGTACTAATCCATTCCCTGTGCGAAAAGCCTAACACTTATAAATTCTCCTAGGCACTCTCCTTGCTGTACTCTAAAATTATTCAGTCAGTACCCAAGTAGTCATGCAGTGAGCCAGGCCTTAGCACATGGACTTCTTTAAATGCCTATGCAGTATGGATGCAGTCGTTTAATCACCTACACAGTTGTGTTTCACACCTTCAATTCCCTAGTTAGTATTCATACTCTTCTAGCAAACACCCTGTCACTCACCCAGTGTGTCTCCTTATAGTACTGTAATCATTTATTTAGTTAGCATGTAGAGTTTTAGTGAGGTAGGCTTTAGGGCATGAACTGCTTCAAAGTAGTACGCACTATGCATGTAGTGTTTTAACCATCGTCACACTTGTGGTTCAGGGACATAGTTTCTTAGTCAGTATTTATATAAAATGTGTTTGTACAGTAATGGAATAGTCTAATTTTGAAAGTTATTAATATACATTTATTTGTGATTCTTTTTTGCAGATACAGAATAGGAGTGTTTCTCATCTGTTTGCACTCTTCTTGTGCAAGATTGTTCGGATGAAGGGTCCTTAGGTGTTTCATCATACTTGCCGTGCCGCATGAGTATTTTTTGTTAGGATCCCCTCGTAACAGAACTCTTTTGAAAATCTTGTGCATGATCAAGGTGGCATTGGTCTTTGTTTGCCACTTGGGAAAAGTAAAAAATGTCCTCACCACTGAAGAAAAACGTTGTGGGCGTGGTTCCTTCTGCAAAAAATGTTCCTCAGATTCGGTAAATATTTTAAAGCGGCAACATTTACAGTTTTTGTAAGTTAAACTTATAAAATTTTGTTAGCTGTATGCATTTTATATATCTGTGATTTGTTTCTTGTGGTATTTTGTTGAGAATACCATGTTGTTTTTTTTTAACAATCTTTCTGATTTTCCAGGTCTGTCGTCGACATCCATGGTGTCTACAGGAGTGTTCTGCCTTGTTGTTTTGTATTATTGTTGTTACATTTTGTTTATTAGTTTATCGTTATGTTAATAAAAAAATAAAGTTTGAAAATAGTTGATCGTTTACTTATTTATGATTATAAAAAATAAAGTTTGAAAAAAATAATAATAACGTTTTTGGTTGTTCTCTTAACTGCTGTGTGACTCTTTCTTGTTCTTATTACTGTTATTTGATGGAGTCCACCATTTCTGCTGGTGTTAAGCAGGACAACTACCTGCACCATGAAAGGGAACACAGCCAAGAGCCACACCAGAACACCCACAGGTGCCATAGAGTCAATGAGCATGATACAGGGATACCCATGAGGGCCAGAAGACTCATCTCAACAACTCCAGGACCGCCAATGCCCCCCAAACCCACATCTTAGTAAGTGTGTCCCTGTGGTCATTGTCTTAGCATGATAGGCACGAGCCCTGCAACATCACAGTGTGCTGTCACCTCAGCGTTGGCAGTGAGCCTGGACGTGTAGCTACGCATGCATTCTCCTGCATGCACAACTGGCGTGTGCTGGTCTGGGGTTCACAGGTCAGTGTAGGGGTGTGCCTATCCGGCAAGGGGAACGGGTTGTCTCGGACATGTCCGTGTACAGGAAGTACGGTAAGTGTGTCTCTGTGTTCTGGTGTGGCCTGCTACAAGAGCCGTAGCAGTCGATGTTGTAAAGTGGCATGCACCATCTCCAAACGGCACTGTGATGGTTTCGTTGGAATGTAGCAGGACATGCGCAAATAGGCATTACAATGGTGTGCCGTACGAGTGCATGAGATACAACAGTGCACCATACAAAAGTGTGGGGGCTCGTGGGAGGGAGGAGCAGCCGTTTGGCAATAAAACACAGTGAACTCGACCATGTGCCACATGCTGGGCATCTCATCCATGATGACCACGGTCGCAGACATCCCACAACACCAACAACTGGCCTTTGTACACATCCTGTATGAATGCAGCGTGGTTTTCACTTCTATGCTCGTTTAGTGGTGTGATGTTGGTGGGTTGTGTGACTTGTGCTCCTTGTTGGTGTGTTTTTGACAACCATAGATATTCCAATACCAATAACTACACACCCAGTCATTGACGTTTAGGTCTACATACATGTCCACTCACTCACCTGTACAGTCACTCATACTTACAGTCACTCTGTGCATTTATACACCTATATAGACACTCACACACCGCCCATCATCCATTGAGGTACTGACACATCTAGCCAGTCATGCAAATAATTAATCACAGTCCAATTTACTCACCTATACAGTTAAACACGCTTAAGTTCACTTACTCATAAAAATACTAACAAATTCTGTGTCTTCCTGCAGAAAAACAAACAGCACATGACACAGATATCCTTGCACTAATGCGCATACAGCCACTCCCAAAATCACACACTCTCACATATAGATAGTTATATACTCTTACACACATATACACTGCGTTTCACATATGTAGTTACTGACACATGTACAAGTGAGATATACATTCAATCACTAACACACCCATACATACACTCACCCAACCATACAGTCCATCACAGATGCACTCTTAAAACCATGCACCCACTGAATCACCCACTCACACATCTAGTCACAGAGTCACACACACCCTACCGACACAAACACTCAGGCACCCATACAGATACTCAGACAACCAATCAATAACCCATATAGACACTCATATAGCTATTCACAAAACCATGCAGCCACTTATACACCAACACACAGACACATACAGACATTCACACAGTTTAGTCACTAGTCTGCAGTAAGACACATTTAATGACTCACTTATAGAGGCAGTTACACACCTAGAAAATCATCCATTCACACACTTGTACACCCACTTATTTTTCAACAGGCCTTTTCCTATATATATTAAACATATTAAAACTGTTCAGAAACGCATACTCAATGGATGATGTCATCAGTGATGTCATCAGTGATGTCATTTGAGATGTCATGAGTGATGTCATCAGTGATGTCACTGACCATGTCATGAGTGATG
This sequence comes from Triturus cristatus, assembly GCF_964204655.1. NCBI lineage: Eukaryota > Metazoa > Chordata > Amphibia > Caudata > Salamandridae > Triturus > Triturus cristatus. The sequence continues at coordinate 700,632,339 of NC_140584.1, read as the reverse complement.
TAATATGTGACGTCATCAGCAGTGCATTGCGGGGGCGCGAGTTATAGTTAGCGGAACTAACTATAGCAGGGGAATTTCTAGGGTTTGTACGAGGGAAATGTCCAGCTAACTATAACGCCCCTGAAACCTATGGTTTTTTCAGTGAATATATATATATATATATATATACATATATATACATACATATACATATCATGTGATCAAGACAGTGGGAACGCGGTCGAAACGCGTAATGCTGGGCACTTGCCATTATATTTGATTTGATTTGATGCCACATATCCCTGGAATAAAGCACATCACTTGTTGAAATGTACGCTGTGGTCCGTACCTGATTACCGCCGAGACGTTGGTGTTTCAGGATTGTGGTTTCTACATATACATATATATACATATATATATATACACATATATATATACATATACATATATATATATATTAAAGCTCACAGGTTGCCCTTCAGATTCAGGGAGCACTCTAGGAACAACAATGCCATGCAGACTTCAACAGTTCAGACGTCGCGGCCTGACGCGTTTCGCTTGCGCCTTTTCAAAGGCCGTTCTCTCCTTTCACTCGGCAATGCGCGTCCCACATAAATGTAAAATGCCGCCTGCTGATAGGCTGCGAGTTCCCACAGGATTGTGGTATTTGTAGTGAGTCGCTAATTCACCATGTATTGGTGCCAGGTTCAGAAGATCCCTAATGCCTGCCCTGGATGGGCCCCCTGAGCTGGAGAGTCATAATTTCGGCGTGGATCCTCCCGAAATAAGCTGGGCGATATCCCAACTCATCAGCCCGTTCTGATTTCAACGGTGGTGCTTCCCCCACGGCTAGGCATGCCGCGTTGTAAATTAAAGCTCACAGGTTGCCCTTCAGATTCAGGGAGCACTCTAGGAACAACAATGCCATGCAGACTTCAACAGTTCAGACGTCGCGGCCTGACGCGTTTCGCTTGCGCTTTTTCAAAGGCCGTTCTCTCCTTTCACTCGGCAATGCGCGTCCCACATAAATGTAAAATGCCGCCTGCTGATAGGCTGCGAGTTCCCACAGGATTGTGGTATTTGTAGTGAGTCGCTAATTCACCATGTATTGGTGCCAGGTTCAGAAGATCCCTAATGCCTGCCCTGGATGGGCCCCCTGAGCTGGAGAGTCATAATTTCGGCGTGGATCCTCCCGAAATAAGCTGGGCGATATCCCAACTCATCAGCCCGTTCTGATTTCAACGGTGGTGCTTCCCCCACGGCTAGGCATGCCGCGTTGTAAATTAAAGCTCACAGGTTGCCCTTCAGATTCAGGGAGCACTCTAGGAACAACAATGCCATGCAGACTTCAACAGTTCAGACGTCGCGGCCTGACGCGTTTCGCTTGCGCTTTTTCAAAGGCCGTTCTCTCCTTTCACTCGGCAATGCGCGTCCCACATAAATGTAAAATGCCGCCTGCTGATAGGCTGCGAGTTCCCACAGGATTGTGGTATTTGTAGTGAGTCGCTAATTCACCATGTATTGGTGCCAGGTTCAGAAGATCCCTAATACCTGCCCTGGATGGGCCCCCTGAGCTGGAGAGTCATAATTTCGGCGTTGATCCTCCCGAAATAAGCTGGGCGATATCCCAACTCATCGGCCCGTTCTGATTTCAACGGTGGTGCTTCCCCCACGGCTAGGCATGCCGCGTTGTAAATTAAAGCTCACAGGTTGCCCTTCAGATTCAGGGAACACTCTAGGAACAACAATGCCATGCAGACTTCAACAGTTCAGACGTCGCGGCCTGACGCGTTTCGCTTGCGCTTTTTCAAAGGCCGTTCTCTCCTTTCACTCGGCAATGCGCGTCCCACATAAATGTAAAATGCCGCCTGCTGATAGGCTGCGAGTTCCCACAGGATTGTGGTATTTGTAGTGAGTCGCTAATTCACCATGTATTGGTGCCAGGTTCAGAAGATCCCTAATGCCTGCCCTGGATGGGCCCAGCTTATTTCGGGAGGATCTTCTGAACCTGGCACCAATACATGGTGAATTAGCGACTCACTACAAATACCACAATCCTGTGGGAACTCGCAGCCTATCAGCAGGCGGCATTTTACATTTATGTGGGACGCGCATTGCCGAGTGAAAGGAGAGAACGGCCTTTGAAAAAGCGCAAGCGAAACGCGTCAGGCCGCGACGTCTGAACTGTTGAAGTCTGCATGGCATTGTTGTTCCTAGAGTGCTCCCTGAATCTGAAGGGCAACCTGTGAGCTTTAATTTACAACGCGGCACGCCTAGGCATGGGGGAAGCACCACCGTTGAAATCAGAACGGGCCGATGAGTTGGGATATCGCCCAGCTTATTTCGGGAGGATCAACGCCGAAATTATGACTCTCCAGCTCAGGGGGCCCATCCAGGGCAGGCATTAGGGATCTTCTGAACCTGACACCAATACATGGTGAATTAGCGACTCACTACAAATACCACAATCCTGTGGGAACTCCCAGCCTATCAGCAGGCGGCATTTTACATTTATGTGGGACGCGCATTGCCGAGTGAAAGGAGAGAACGGCCTTTGAAAAAGCGCAAGCGAAACGCGTCAGGCCGCGACGTCTGAACTGTTGAAGTCTGCATGGCATTGTTGTTCCTAGAGTGCTCCCTGAATCTGAAGGGCAACCTGTGAGCTTTAATATATATATATATATATATATATATATATATATATATATATATATATATATATATATATATATATATATATATATATATATATATATATATATATATATATATATATATATATATATATATATATATATACACACACTTATTATCTACTGGCGGTCGCCAGTAGATAGTTATAGTTAGGACCTTGTTTCCATAGGAAATCTTAAAATTCTATTTTGAATAACTTTGGCGCCGGTTAACAAATCCTCGCGAATTTTTCAAAATAGATGGGGCGCTCCGCTCCTACCCTGAAAGTCTCGTGGTGATTAGTCAAGCGGGGGCCGAGAAAAAAAGGGGGTCCCAAAACGCGTTTTCCCCATGCATTTTTCCATAGGGACCTTTAATCCAAGGTACAGCCCGAACGGCTGAACAGAATTACTTGAAATTTGGCAGAGAGGTAGTCCTCAGGTCAGGGATGTGCCTTTTGAATATCTGGGGTCAATCTGTTCAGTAGTTCCTGAGAATATTTCAGTTAAAAGTACATATATATCTATAAGCGCGCACCGTGCGCGTACGGTAAGCATACCGTACGCGCACGCTGCCGTGCGCGAGCGTAATTCTGATTGGTGGTTACATGACAGTAAACATTCCAGTCGGTCGAAATGAGGAAGTGTCGGCCGCCATTTTGTCTCTCGCAGTCTGAGGCAGTTAAAAACAAAGGTGGAGAATGTGAAAAGGGGGCAGGGTGGACAGTTCCTGACCCCCTAGCCTTTGTCAGGGGGTCACTGAAGGACCCCCAAGGATGAAAAAAACAATCTTATTTTTTTTCGAAAAAGCGCGGGCTGCGCGCACTGTGCGCACACGGCACGCACAACGCATCGTGGGTGCTCGGTGCGCGAAGCGCACCGAGCGCCCACAGCGCGCGCACGGTGCACGTAGCGCACGTAGCGCACGGTGCACGCACGGTGAAGAACCTGAAAAAAAAAATATTAATAAATACATAACTTAGCATTTAAAAAACCGTACAAATTCACTTAAAAAACCATAGGTTTCACACATGTTATAGTTAGCTGGACACTACCCTCGTAAAAAACCTATGAAATTCCCCCGTTATAGTTAGTGCAGGCAACTATAACTCACGCGACCGCAATCCTCTGCTGATGACGTCAGATATTACATCACTGATTAAATATGTGTCTTTCTGAAAAATAAATATTTGTAATATATGTATAGCTAAAGATTAATGGAAGAAGACATGGGTAAATAGATGTCTAAATACAGTGATGTAATATCTGACGTCATCAGCAGAGGATTGTGGTCGCGTGAGTTATAGTTGCCTGCACTAACTATAACGGGGGAATTTCATTGGTTTTTTACGAGGGAAATGTCCAGCTAACTATAACATGTGTGAAACCTATGGTTTTTTAAGTGAATTTGCAAGGTTTTTTAAATGCTAATTACTAACTATAGCGTGTGTGAAACCTATGGTTTTTTAAGTGAATATATATATATATATATATATTTAAGGACCATCACTTTCGTATTCACGAAAATAAACTCGGACTCCGATGCTGCATGCAAATATTTAATTTCCAAGTGCAAGAACGACGCGTTTCACCAATACGGCTTGTTCACGCTCGAAAATGTTAACCAACCGCCATGTTTAAATATACAAATTCATTAAATGACGGGTTAACACATAGTGTCAGAAAATGGTGTCAGAAAAAATGTGAATTGGGCGGCCATCTTGTAACGGTGTATAATACATTGTAAATCCATTACTGTTGACACAAGTGTTTGCAAAATACAAATGAGCGCATATTAACACCAATAAAACCTCGTTGTGTCTAATACAAACATAATATAGGTCAAATGAATGTAAATGCGTGAGAATAGCGCAAATAAAGTTCGTTACATGATAAATATTGTAAATCTACAATGGTATTAATGTGTCTACCAGCACCGTTTAATTACGATTTGGGCATGCCTTTATGATGTATGTCCCCAAAACGAAACGGTTTAATCAATTTGCGTGAATAATGTCACACGTACCAAACGCCCAAGTGGGCGGAACCCAAAGGGGGTCAACCAATCAATGCAGAAAGAGGGTAACTGAGTGTACCCGATTGGGTCGTACACCAAGCAGACACTGCTACTCAAATGGTAAATGGCAATACTTAGACTGTATTCCGTGATTATACATTACAATACTCATCGGCGTCCAATCGCCCAAGTGGGCGTTACTGAAAGACATCTTATACAGTGAGAAGTTCAAGCCAATCCGATATGATTATACACTATTATACCCCAAATGGGGTTTAGGCTAGAGAATAGTCCCCCAAGAATACAAAGTCATAAAAATCCCGATAGCACCTAAAATTATCACATAGTGTATGTCCAAATTGCAATAAGTCTGACCACCTTCCTCACAGTTCCTGACACACCGTCTGAAAAATAAACAAATATGAATATAAAATTTAAAATGAGTCTACAACAGCTTAAGATAAACTTTCATTGATGCTTATTCATGCAGATGAACAGATAATTCTTCGCTCATATTTAATCCCTTAGGAGCAAGACTTTCAAAATCCACAATATAACGGGATTCCAATTTCCTCAACAATAGTTCTCGATTGCCACCTCTCATGCCTAAATCCACAGAATCAATAACAACCATGCGTAACCTGGTCTCATCTTGGAAATGCTGATCAAAGAAATGTCTGGCAATAGGGTATGCTCTGTTGTTATTACGTATTGCCCGTAAGTGCTCTAACACACGTTTCTTAGCTGCATGTTTGGTACTGCCGATGTACCATTTGGCACATGGGCAGATCAACACATACACGCAGTGGTTGGAATTACATGTGAGTTTCTTTTTTATAACAAATTCTCTTTTGGAGTTTGGTATTTGTAACTTGGCACAATCGGTGCTGTTTTTGCACGCTTTACATTTCTGACAACATTTGAAACCCCCTTCTCTGTTCTTGGGGTTAATTTCATTGCTTGTGATGTAACTGCAACTCAATTCATCCGCCAGACAACGACTTTTTCTGAAAGTGATCTGTGGATTGCTACTCAGATCTTGTTTAAGATGTTCATCTGTGAGTAGCACATGCCAATGTTTCTTAAAAACTCTGCGTATTTTAGCAGCTTGGCCTGAGAAAGTGGTGATAAATCTGATTTTATCTTCTTTGGTTTCTTTCTGTTTTGGATAAATAAGTTCATCACGTGTTTTTGTTTCCACCCTGGAAATTGCATCTTTCACAGTCTTGGCACTGTAGCCTCTTTCCCTGAATCTCTGGCACATAATGTCCCTCTCTTTCTCATATGCCACTTTCGTACTACAATTTCTTTTAGCACGGAGCAATTCCCCATAGGGAATGCTCCGTATCAGATTGCCTGGATGACTGCTCTTGGCATTTAAAATGCTATTACCCGCCGTTTCCTTACGGAATAATTTTGAAGTCAAATGATTGTTAATGACTTCCAGGCGGACATCCAGAAATTCCATAGAGTTTTTGCTGATGTTTTCACTGAAATGTAGATTGCAAGTGTTCTGATTTAGTTTGTTAATAAAGACTCGAGCAGAATCTTCATCACCACACCAAATGAAAAAAATGTCGTCAATGTAACGCAGCCACAGGGCAACGTTGTTAAATTCCAGCATATTGGCGACCACCTGCTCCTCCCACCAGCCCATGAACAGATTCGCATAGCTGGGGGCGAAGTAGGTTCCCATCGCTGTTCCCTGTGACTGCTTGTAGATGACATCATTGAAAATGAAAAAGTTATTTTTGAGACAAATCTCTATCATTTCCAATAACATCTGAGAGTGGTGTAGTAAAGAGATGGATCTGGTTTTAAAGAAGTGTTGGATAGCTGATAAGCCTTGTTCATGTTGGATGCTCGTGTATAAACTGCTAACATCCAAAGAAACCAGAGTGTACTCTGCCTCCCAATGTATGCCCTCAATGATGGTTAAAAAATGCGTAGTATCCCTAAGATATGAGGGTAGGGCAACCACATAAGGTCTCAAAAAGTAGTCGATAAATTTAGAGGTATTCTCATACAGTGACCCAATGGAAGACACTATGGGTCTACCCGGAGGGTTTAGCAAATCCTTATGTATCTTTGGTAATAGATACAAGATAGGTATTCTGGGATGTGCACAGTACAGGTAACTGAATTCTTCCTGTTCTAACAAACCCCTGTCTTTCCATCCCACCAGGATTTCTCTATATGTGATTTTAGATTTCAATACCTCAGCCATGCCTGTTTTGCAATAACAGTTAACATCTTCCAACTGTCTCAATCCTTCAGATAGATATTTTTGCTTATCCAAGACAACCACGTTGCCACCCTTATCTGACTGGCGGATCACAATATTGTGATCCGCTTTCAGCTCGTCGATGGATGTGATTTGTCTAGCTGACAGATTCTTTTGTCTCCCTGCTATTTTGTTATATCTTATTCTCTGTAAGTCATACAACACTCCCTTTTCAAAGATGTCAATTGCTTCACATTGTACATTAGGGAGAAATACAGATTTGGGTTTGAATACACTCCCAGGATTATTATCCAAATTTTCGCCCCATGTGTCCCATTCAGGTAAGGACTGACCACCTTCAACGTTCTCTGTCATGTCATATAATGCATGCATAAGTTCAACATCCAAAACATTCAAATTACTCTCTCTTTGGTTAACACTTACAGTTTCTTGTTGTTGTTTAGGTTTTGTATTAAACCATTTCTTGAGTTTAAGCTTTCTTGAAAACAGGAATAGATCAATACGAGTCTGAGTGTAGTTCATATTTGCAGTAGGGCAAAAGGTGAGTCCAAGTGACAAAGTCTCAATTTCCTCGCAGGAAAGAGACCGTTGAGAAAGGTTTACAACTGTCATATTTGTTGCTGTTTCTTGCCCCTTGTTTCCATTCCCATTGGGCTTCTTTCTGCGTTGTTTCCTCCTCTTCTTTGCCAGTTGGTTCCTCTTGTTCTTCCTCTGTTTCCTCGTCCTCGTCCTCGTCCCCTCTGCGACCCGCTGTCCTGTTGGTGTTCCGTCCTGTTTTGATTTAACAACTGGAACTGTAATAAAAAATTGCTGCCTTTTCTCTGTGTGTCATTATTGGCTTCTTGATTCATACCCGAAGCGGACACATCCGAGACATTGCCATCAGAAACATCACTTTCCACCAGTTCCTCCGTTGAATCTACAGGCCTAGGGGGAACTATCATCGTGCCTGTCTTCTTTTCAAAAAGATGGTCATATTTCCTCTGGAATGTTAGTGTTCTACCAGCCTGATAATCCTTGTAGTCTCGAAGGAATTTACGCTGTTTTTTGGCTGTTATTTCTTCTTCTAGTTTGTCCATCTTTTTGTGTAAGTTTTCCATATGTTCGTCTAGCGCTTCTTTGGTCATGATTTTACTGATTTCAGTGAGTAATTTCTCAATTTCCGATAGCAATTTGGCACGATCCTTTAAAGCATATTTCACTAATATGCGCATCATGGTCATTGAACATTCCGCTGAATTGTTAGTCCATTCCTCTAACATATCAGTGTCAGGATCCTCATAGGTCGGAACGGTGAAGATCCTCAGTCCTCTGGGGACTCTTTTTACCTCAATATATCGTTGTAAGGACTCCGCTTCCCACCACTTTGCCAGTTCTTTCCTGTGTAATTTTTCTAAATTACTTAGTAGTGTTTGTAAAGTAATTTCTTCAAGGATGTTGGTGGACGAATTCCCTCCACTGTTTACAGAGCCAGTCTGTGTAAAGAAAAGCCTATCCGCTGTTTGTTTCCTCCGAGCTTCCAAAGCACTTGCCATGATGTTTTTGTAGTTATCAGCATACAGCACCTGCATGTCTTACTGGCAACGTAGTCTGTAGCCTCCACACGCTCCCTTGCCCTTCAAAAATTGATGTCACTTCAGTGTTGAACACAATCCTCTGTCACGGAACGAGCCCGTACTCAGCCGTGCACGAACCCCACCGTAACCGAAGATCTCTAATTCAAACACCCGTGCGTCTGAATGCTGGCTGTATACACCGTTACGTGTGCTCGAAAATTCCCAGCCTCCGAAATCAGACTGTGGACCCGGTAATATCAGGTCATTGAAGGGGTCAGATCGTTCCCATTAAAGTCATAAGAAGCCACAAGTACCGGTAAAGGGACCCTTCTGTCACGGGCGGTCCGAGTCAGGAAACCGGGATTCCTAATATTTAAGGACCATCACTTTCGTATTCACGAAAATAAACTCGGACTCCGATGCTGCATGCAAATATTTAATTTCCAAGTGCAAGAACGACGCGTTTCACCAATACGGCTTGTTCACGCTCGAAAATGTTAACCAACCGCCATGTTTAAATATACAAATTCATTAAATGACGGGTTAACACATAGTGTCAGAAAATGGTGTCAGAAAAAATGTGAATTGGGCGGCCATCTTGTAACGGTGTATAATACATTGTAAATCCATTACTGTTGACACGAGTGTTTGCAAAATACAAATGAGCGCATATTAACACCAATAAAACCTCGTTGTGTCTAATACAAACATAATATAGGTCAAATGAATGTAAATGCGTGAGAATAGCGCAAATAAAGTTCGTTACATGATAAATATTGTAAATCTACAATGGTATTAATGTGTCTACCAGCACCGTTTAATTACGATTTGGGCATGCCTTTATGATGTACGTCCCCAAAACGAAACGGTTTAATCAATTTGCGTGAATAATGTCACACGTACCAAACGTACCAAACGCGATTGGACGCCGATGAGTATTGTAATGTATAATCACGGAATACAGTCTAAGTATTGCCATTTACCATTTGAGTAGCAGAGTCTGCTTGGTGTACGACCCAATCGGGTACACTCAGTTACCCTCTTTCTGCATTGATTGGTTGACCCCCTTTGGGTTCCGCCCACTTGGGCGTTTGGTACGTGTGACATTATTCACGCAAATTGATTAAACCGTTTCGTTTTGGGGACGTACATCATAAAGGCATGCCCAAATCGTAATTAAACGGTGCTGGTAGACACATTAATACCATTGTAGATTTACAATATTTATCATGTAACGAACTTTATTTGCGCTATTCTCACGCATTTACATTCATTTGACCTATATTATGTTTGTATTAGACACAACGAGGTTTTATTGGTGTTAATATGCGCTCATTTGTATTTTGCAAACACTTGTGTCAACAGTAATGGATTTACAATGTATTATACACCGTTACAAGATGGCCGCCCAATTCACATTTTTTCTGACACCATTTTCTGACACTATGTGTTAACCCGTCATTTAATGAATTTGTATATTTAAACATGGCGGTTGGTTAACATTTTCGAGCGTGAACAAGCCGTATTGGTGAAACGCGTCGTTCTTGCACTTGGAAATTAAATATTTGCATGCAGCATCGGAGTCCGAGTTTATTTTCGTGAATACGAAAGTGATGGTCTTTAAATATTAGGAATCCCGGTTTCCTGACTCGGACCGCCCGTGACAGAAGGGTCCCTTTACCGGTACTTGTGGATGGATGGATGGATGGATGGATGGATGGATGGATGGATGGATGGATGGATGGATGGATGGATGGATGGATGGATGGATGGATATATATATATATATATATATATATATATATATATATATATATATATATATATATATATATATATATATATATATATATATATATATATATATACGCATATATACACACACACACACACACATATATATACATATAAACATTTTAAATGAATTCTGTTCTTTTTTGGAAAACCCCTGAACCCTTGCCTCTTTAACACTACCCACAAACCCAAATATTTCCCTTACCACCCTATACAACTTCCAAAACCTAAACTCTAAAATTACCCTTACTACATTTTACCACTACCCACCCTTAAACTCTAAATTTGTTAAGCCCTGCATGATTTCACGTTGTAAAGGCCAACACCTTGCTACACTCGCGGAGTAAAGGCATGTGAGGTAAAGCCCTGTGATTAATCATCTGATATTCTAAAACTCTGCTGTATTCATGAATGGCGTGTGTGGCCTATGCTATCCCTCCACGTGTTCCATTCCCTTTTTCCTCCATTCCTACTTTCAGAAAGGATTTCCTTCTTCCTCTTTTTTAAAGTGTCTTGATGTTAATTTAATTTGCAGATACTTAAAGTTTATTTAAATAGGAAAAGAATACTGCAAATACTAAAAGCAGATCAGAGTAGTTTGCCAAATTGAATTTAATAATTACCGATAGTCTGATTTGATTCTTTATGTTTTCATTTCGATTTTCTCAAGTACACTGTACAGCACTAACATACCGCCCCATTTAAAGGTTTATATTTTTAGCATCAAATCTATTTTTATTGAAAAGGTAAACAGTGTTAAATCAATATACAGCATGCTGCCTACAACCCAACCGGGACGACCGCGAAGACCATCTTAGTGCAGCACCATAAATGGGAGTGAAGCGTGTTGTCCCAATATCACACTTAGTGGATGCTGTGTGGAGCAGTCCTATACAGAAACAACCACCAACAAGAGGCCTGCTCCAACAGCACAATCAAACTGGTAGCACACTTTGGGGAAGGAGTTACACAGCATGCCGCGTACAACCCACAATGGGCCGGCCGCGACGAGGGGTAAAATGCGTAGCAGTGACAAATACCTCAAGTATAATTTTTTTAGTTCAGGGCAATCCCCACATGGCCCAGCTCAAACAGGGTTGGTGATTACCAGCTAATGCAGGTATTGTCGTAGTGAGGTGTGTAAAACTAAAGAGCCTTAAGACACTCCTAAGACATAAAGTGAATTAAACAACCAGCCCCTCCCCCACCCTCACCCCATCCACTTCCGAATGAACCACCAGTTGTGAAGGAAGAGGAGTGTATAATAGGAATAAGTTATGCGTCCGGCCCGCTCCACATCCCCCCTCTCCCTGCCCCCGTCTTGAGTATCTGGTAGTAGATTCGTAGGTAATTAGGGCATGTTAGCTCCCTGAACTCAGCGGAAAGGATAAAGTTAAAGGGGGCCCAGATTTTAGTGTATACAGAGGGATCCGATTCGGTCACCATCGACAGTTGTTCCTTTGCCAGTAGTGACCAAAGTTGATGAAGCCACTGTCGGTGGTCGGGAGTTTTATCTGTACCCCAACTAGCTAACAATACTCTATGGGCGGCATTTAATGCCAGGGCCATCTGCCTTCCTTTAATGGAACGAAGCGGGAATGTAAGTGTGTTGGGGGGCCCAAGAAGTGTGTAGGCTGGGAATCTGGCTATTGTAGAGTCAAACGCCCTGTCTATGTCGTTTAGGACCTGGTCCCAAAATCACTGCAGTTTCGGACAAAGCCATATGAGATGAATCAGTGTCTCTGGATTCCCGCAGCCCCTACAGCATAGGCCGTCACTCTGATCATTCCATTTCTGCATGCTTGAGGGAGTGTAATACCAATAAGAGTTGATTTTATAGGCCGTCTCGGTGTGTCATATGGAAAATATCTTCCCATTCTTTGTCCAATAGTGCACGGCCTAACTCTGTCTCCCAACGAATCTGCCCTGGGGATTTGCAGTTTTGCGTGTTCTTAGAGAGGTGTATGTAGATCTAGGAGATAAGCTTCATATCATCTGACTTGAGCAGCAACCACTTCTCGAATGCAGTCTCCCCACCTTCGAGTGGATAGAAGAGCCCTGCACCCAGTGCGTCATTTGCAAGTGAGTGAATCGGTCGCCTTCCTGCAGGGCGTAATCTGTTTTTAATTGTTCAAAAGGGATGGGGCCAATGTGGTCAAAGAGGCTTCCTATGCGCTTACACCCACCCGCTAGCCAGCGCTTAGCGGTGTGTGAGCACTTGCCGGGAGGGAAGTCCAGATTGGCAAACTGAGACATCATGGGTGAGGGGAACGTGGTGAGGGGCGCTGCGATTGCTACCTTATCCCAGGTCTGGAGTGCCGGGCACGTTACCGGCGAGGAGTAAAGCCCCCACGCCCTGTGAGGTTGAGTCAACTACACCTCCCTCCAGATGCGTGATCCCGCGACTGTTTCGTCCATGAAGACATAGTGCTTCCCCATCAGAGGCAGATTCCATTCCACCAAATAGTGCAGTTGTACAGCCTATTAGTAGGGGGACAGATTGGGCACTGAGAGTCCGCCATCTCGTTTAGAACGCTGCAGAAGTTGTTTCTGCAGCCTAGGTTTCGTCTTCCCCCAGATAAAGTGCTCAATCTCTCTTTGGAGAGTGTGGATCATGCCAGTCAGTGCAGCTAATGGAAGGGTTTGAAATATGTAGAGGGCTCGCGGACGGACATTCATCTTTACGGCTGCAACTCTGACAAGCCATGAGAGTGGCAGACGTTGCCATTGTGTCAGATCTTTCCGGATCAGGGAAAGTAGTTTTGGGTAGTTGGTGTCTGCAGATTTGGAGAGGCTTCGGTTAATGGCCAGGCCGAGATAGGGGTGATCGTTTGTGACCCACTGAAAGTCGAACTGGGAACGTAGGGCCAATTCAGAATTGGGGTGATATTAAGTTTCACGTTTTGCGATTTCTGCATGTTCACTCATAACCTCGAGGCTGCACCAAAGTCCCGGAGCTCCTGAACAATAGCTGGGAGAGAAACCAGCGGTTGAGTGAAAGAGAAGATAACGTCATCAGCATAAAGGCTGATAAAATGTCAGCTCCATTCGGTTACCCTCGGCTTTAGGGTTGTCTCTCAGACGCTGTGCCAGGGGCTCCATATATGAAGCAAAAAGAAGCAATGAGAGGGGGCAGCCCTGACGCGTGCCCCGCTCGATAGTAAAGCTTTGGAAGCTCACACCATTCACTCGGACCACCGCACAGGGGAAGCTACAAATTCTCTTGATCCAGCCTCAGAAGCGTGGGCCCAAAACAAAGTGTTCTAAGGTTGCGAAGAGATAGGGCCAGTGCACTCTGTCAAACGCTTTCTCAGCGTCAACCGCCAGCAGTATGGATTCCTCCCGGAAACACTACAACTTGTCAATCAGATGACAGATTCGTTTAGTATTGTCCCCGCATTGGTCAGGGTCTTTGAGGCCAGGCATCAGAGGGTTAAGGCGGTGGGCTAGCACACTGGCGAACAGTTTCGCGCCGATGTTTAAAAGCAATATAGGGTGGTAGGAATTGCACTGCTTAGGGTATTTGCCAGGTTTCGGGATGACTGATATCGAAGCTTGAAGCATGGACTCTGTAAGGGTGCCCATCTCAGCAAATGGGTTGAATAAGCGAGTCAATATTGGGGCAAGCTCCACACAAAAGGTCTTATAAAATTCCGCGCTGAACGCGTCAGGGCCAGACGACTTCTGGGGCTTTAGGCGAGCAATCGCAGAGATGACTTCTTCAATGCGAATGGGCTTAGCTAGGCGTTCAGCATCCGTCAGGGGAGGGGGGAAACTGCCCCCGCAGCAAGGTATGTATGGGGGTCTGCCAAGCTGCCACATTAGCATTTATACAACCCCGAGTAATAGGCCTGAAAGGGCGTCTGCAATGCTGTGAACGTCAGACACTATGGCTCCCAGGCCTGTCTGAACTGATTTGACCGACAGTGCGAACTGCATGCTACGGAGCCGATGTGCAAGTATGCGGCCTCCGTTATTGCTTCCTACATAAAATTTATGTTTGAGGAGTAACATTGCATGCTCGACCCTATCTAGATCTAATTGTTTAAGTTAGAGCCGCTCTTTCTCCAACTGCCTCCAAATATGGGGGTCACTGGTGCGCTTGTGTATCAATTCTGGCTCTAGCACAGACCTCTCTAGCTCACTCCACTTGGTCTTTCTCAAATTGTTATCGTGAGCTGATTTTGCAGTAAGAGCTCCCCGGATCACCAGTTTTAAGGCTTTCCAAACCGAAGACAGCGCAGTGGTGCCTGTGTCGTTAAGCTCTAGGAAGTCTTGTAAGGCTTTTTTAAGTGTATGATCGTAGTCCCTGACTGCAGTAATGTCTCTTGGAGGAGCCAAGGAGGTGTTTGCCAGGAAAGGTCGGAGGCGCAGAGAGTCATTGTTATGTGTGCATGGTCAGACAGCGAGCAAGGCTCAATGGTAGAGGCGATCACGCGTTGCCATGCCAACAGAGAAGCTAGAAAGTGGTCTAGGTGGGTGAAAGACTTGTGGGCTGCAGAATAGAAGGTGTAATCACGTGTGGCTCGGTGATGTGCGCGCCACACGTCATGCAGCTCGCACTACTACCGCCTCGCAGGGGAAAGAGCGCCTGAGTTACCAGATCTGTGGCCCGAGCGATCCCGTTCTACCTCTATCACAAGGTTCAGGTCCCAACCCACAACCACAGCTGCATCAGGGGTGTGGAGAACGCTGGCTAGGGCGTCCAACAGGAAGGGCTCCTGCTGCTCGTTTGGGGATTATATCGAAGCAACAGTGAAATGAATTGTGCCTAATTGCATTCAGAATGCTAGGAGGTGGCCCTTAATCTCCGCTATAGGCCCTAGAGCACCACCAGGGAAGTGTTTAGAGAGGAATATAGCCACTCCCCAACCTTCCCATTCCCCGATGAACAAAATTGGTGCGGGAACCTCCTGGTGTACATTCTCTGTGCATCTTTAGGCAGTAAGTGAGTCTCCTGGAGAAGGCATATATCGCCCTGAATGTGCTCCAACTGAGAAAGTACCGTCAACCTCTTAACCAGGTTTTTGAGTCCACGAACTTTGAGGATTATGATCTTAATTTTCATAGGGACAGGGAAGGAAGCGTGCTATGAGGGATCGGGCCAATGCCACCCCCGTTCCGTGTCTAAGGTTCCTAGCGCCTTGAAGAGGAGGGGGTCTGATGATCAAGCCCATAAGAGTGGGGGTTATCTGGTGCGGTTCATTGGAAGGGGCACCCCAATAAAGTAATCTAAACCCCAACAAGCTAACAAGACAAATAAAAATGTTAACATATAAAACTTTCTGAAGACCAAAGTTCATCCGATCTGTAAAGTTGGGGCGGTCTACAGCTGAGAAGGACCAAATAGGTCCAGTTAGAAGGTCTCCAAGGCGGAGGAAGAGACATAGGGGGTCATCGGGAGGGTTGTAGTCTCCATATTCTCGATCTTCTCGATGTTTAGCTTCCTTATGCTGCCAATCTGCTACGGGCTAAGGAAGAACGCCTGCTGCTCTTTGCTAATGATGTCTTGATCCGGTTTCACTCTCCGCTGGCAACTCTTGACTGTTTGCCATGTTTGTCGGTGCAGACCAGTCGCCCGCGGGGGCCCGTCTCCAGAGTCCTCGAGTGTGTCGATATGCAACAGGGCACATGCTTCCTTGGGGGACCGAATCTGGCGGAGCACACCTTCGTAGTGAAAGATGATATGAAAAGGGTTGCCCCAAGCGTAAGGGATGCTAGTTGTCCTCAGGTGGTCTGTGATTGGGCAGAAGACCTTACGCTTCCGAGTCATCCGGGAGAGGTCTTGGTATAGCACTGGTGTGTGGCCTTTAAATTGAACAGGGTGCACATCCCGTGCTTTTTTATGGATCTCCTCTTTTGGTTTAGAAATCCTGCAAGCACACCATGGGTCTTCCGGGGGGTCCCTTTCCTGATCACTCAGGGCCCCCCCGATGGGCGCAGTCCAATTGCAGGGGGGGTCGTCTGTAGATCCTAGGAGTTGTTGAAAGAGCTCTGTAAGGTATTCTCTGCGATTGGACCCTTCTTCTTTTGATGGTATCCCTCTGACGCAGATGTTGTTTCTCCGTGAGCTGTTCTCCAGGTCTTCGTTATGTGCCTGAAGGTCTAGAGGTTTCTCCTTGAGCCTCAGGACCTCTTGTTGGAGCCAACCCAGTTCTTCTTCTCGGGTAGACACCCTATCTTCAAGCGCGGCCACTCTTTCACCCACCTCGTCTATATCTCGGCGCACTTCACGCAATTCCGTGGCCAGGTCTGATTTCATCGCCTGCAGGTTCACACGCAACAAGGTGAACAGTGATTCCAGAAAGGTCTCAGTTACCGGGCATCCCATCTTCAGGGTCTGATTTAAGGTCTGTGCCTGCAGGGGCTAACTTGACCTCTGCCGCGGTGCCACCTTGCTTGCCGAACATGTCCTTAAGACAGCAGTCTTTCTTGGATCTGTTTACCGCCATGTTGCTAGGTTCCTGTGTGTCTCAGTGCCAGTGGTGGTCCAACGTTAATCTTCCCCTTGAGTGATTCCCGCTGACTTTGCAGACCTCGTGTGGTAACTCCGGGGCACCCGCTGTTCAAGATCCCATTACGGTTGAAATACAGCAAATGGCAGTTAATGCGAGTGCCCTCCCCGGGTCTCTGTAAGCCTCAGCTCCTGCGCACGGGTTTGGGTCCCCGGTAAAAATATCCTATTGCTGGACTTTCAAACTACAGCATGTTCAGCGTTCCTTCGCGCTACCTCCCAGGAGGGCCCAGAGCCTCTTGTTGCGTTCAATCCGCCAGCCTGAGCACAAAGCATAGGTATGTGACTCCAGCCACGCGTCTCGCTGATGGATGCTGCTCCAGGTTAATGCCTGGGTCAATCTAGAACCAGACCTTTTTCGGCTGTCAATGGGGCTGGGGCAGTCCCGGTCGGACCAGCGCAACTCTGTGTGTGGCCGTAAGGGTCCGCCGAGGCTCCGGGGCCGGTCAAAATACAGGGGGGATGGATGTGAGGTTGCGTGCCCCCTTCGCTCATTGGTAGGATGCTGAGTTTTGCAGTGGGGGGGGGGCGCTGCATGAAGCAGAGCTCAGGGAGAGGCGGGAGGGCTCCAACGGGAGGTCCACCGCAGAGAGTTCCGCACCGTAGGACCCAGCACTCCCAAAGGCGTGCTGCAAGCTAGGGGCCAAGGCACAGGGGACACAATCCCCTCCGGCCCAGAAGACGAGCGGAAAGTCCACGGGGGCACTTAATATGGGATGAGCCCCCCCAGCAGCAAGTCAATCTGTAGGGGGTCATCGGCTCCGCCCCGCGGCGCTGCACCCCCGCTGATCCTCCCCAGATAGGTCCAGTCAATCAGGGGGGGCACCCACCAAGGCCGGCGCCCGGTAGTGCACGGGTGCCCCCCGCTGATGTTGCCACTCTCACCTGTCGCTCCGTGCTCATCGCGGGAACCCATCTCAGACTAGGCTCAGGACGGGGCTGCGCTCAGGCTCACGCACCATCTGCCTCCTCTGGCTTACTGGGCCCCCCTCCGGTTGTCCTCCACTCCACTCCAGAGTATGCCAGCAAATGCCCGGATCTATCAGGAGACTTAGGCGCACACCAATGCCAATGTAGAGGGAGCTGGTGGGCTCTAAAGTGCGCTAATGTCAGCGGTCGCTCAGAGCGATCAGGAAACTCGTCCTAGCCACCCGCCATCTTGGCCACACCCCTCAGTTTATATTTTTTAATGAAATATAGACATAACATTTTAGGAGCAAATAAATACTCCAGCGGTAATTAATGAATTATTAATTGCAAGTTTAAAATAAGAGAACCAGTATCGCTAGTAGTTACAACAGAGCTCACTTATTACAAAGGGCTAGAAAGAAAGTGGCTGAAATCACTAGATGCTTGCTGTGACGTTCAAACGATTTATGAAAAAAAGGTGCTTTTTTTACTCAAAAAGGTTTTTAGATTCCAAGCTAGCTGTACTTAACAACATACAACCCTTCAAGTCTTTAACCCTTTCTGTGCCAAGGACATAACGGTCATGTCCTCTGCCACGGTGGCCGTGTGCCAAGGACGTAACCTTTATCTCCTTTGCACACATCCAGGAAATTCCTCTGCTGTTTACAGCAGTGGGATTTCAATTTTTTGTTTTGTTTTGTTTTTCCAGCCTTGGGAGCAGGGGAAGTGCTTCTCCTGCCAGGGTAAGACCGTCGAGTATTTCCCTACTCGCCCAGGTTCAGGAGCTATGACCGCGGCCCCTGAGTGCCCCCTCCCCATCCTTGGCTCTGTCCTTGGGCCTGCCACATGGCAAAGTGCCCGGGACTGGGTCCTGCAGACCTGGGGAGGCCTTCCCTGTGCGTCTGAGCCCAGGGTCCCCAGAAGGCTCTTGGGTGGGCGCGCCCTCTCTGGGCTCTGTCCCCAACCTGCCGCTTTGCCAACGGCCCGGGATGGGGTTCTGTCGAGCCCGGGAGTCTTTCCCTGCTTGGCTAGGTTCAGGAGCCCTGAAAGGGGCCCGAGGCAGTCCCCCTCCCGTCCTTGGGCCTGTAGCATAGCAAGGTGCCCAGGACTGTGTCCCGTGGGCCCAGGGAGGACTCCCCTGCACATCCGGGCCCGGGATCTTAGGCCAGGGCAAGGGACCCCGGCGGGCTCCAGGGAAGGCACCCCCAGCCTGGGCCCCGCCCCCTGGCTTGTCACTCCCCCAAGACCCTGGGACGGGGGTCCGTCGGTCGCAGGCAGGACTCCCCCTTCGCCTGCTTGACAAGGTGCTTGCTGGCCTGGGGCTAGCGGAAGCCCTATCCTTAGGGCACAGACTAAAAGCAGTGGTGGAGGAGGTCTTTTAGGTCATAAAATTTTCCGCTTTGAACCCATTTTTGAATGACGCGAGAGAACGACTCCACAAATCCAGAACTAGATCGCAAGTGGTTCCTGTGAAGCTAACATCAGAAACTGGGTCTGCTCTACGCTTCCCTAAATTTCCTAGAACTGGTACGATCTCCAAAAAGTTGTGAGATTTTTATGAGGACATGAGCCTAATTTTTGAGCTGTCAAACCACTCTGGCGCACCTTCAGGTCCTATCGGCATTGGGAGGTCTTGGACTGGGGATCTGCCAGCGGGTCTGCTTTCAGTGCCAGTCAACCCCTTAAGATCTGTTGGTAGATCTGTATTGGCCCCACTGTGACATTACAACCACCTCTGGGGACCATTCCAGTGGAGCCGTTCACAATGCAACCGATGTTTATTGGTGGTGCTGAACACATTGTGATTCCCGACTCTGTATTACCACAGTTCTTGCTCCGACCAGGCCCACTTTGCCTGAATTGGAGACAGAGCCCTATTGTACTGAAGAGCTTACTGAGGAACATGAAAGGAGGGGATCCAAATACCTACACTGACCTCCCAGCAGAGTCCATGGCTGATGACAACTGCTATGAGGACTTAGCTGATGCTAGTTGTCTAGACGCCTCGATAGACACTGGCCTACTCTCGCCTCCCACAGTGGCCAGGGAGGAAGGGACTTCCTTTGCAATGGTGGTCCGGAGGCTGGCTGAGGTCCTGCAGCTGCCCACAGTTCAAGTCAAAACAAATGTCTTGACAGAGGTGCTTCAACCGAAAGTATTCCCATGAGAACTGTTACTAACCTTCAATAAATCCCTCACTGATGTCCAAAGGGGTTAGACCCTCCCCAACCAACAAACCCCGCCACCACTACTTCCTTCGCCAGACTGGCAGACTGAGGACCACCATGCGCTCTTGCGACAGGGAGTACTGGCCCTTCTGGCTAAAGGAGCCATTGAGAGGGTGCCAGTGTCAAAAGTAGTTTGTGGATGGTATTCCGCTAATTTCTGGTACCAAAGAAGATTGGAGGTCTCCGTCCTATATTAATTCTGCGCCCTCTCAATGATTTCTTGAAAAAGGAAAAAATCAGGATGCTCACCCTTGTTCGGTCTTATCTGCCCTCGAACCTGGTGATAGGATGGTAGTGTTGGACTTGCAGGATGTATATTTCCACATCCCCGTCCTGCCTTCCCACAGACGCTACCTGTGGTACACAGTGGGCCAGGAGCATTATCAGTTCGCTGTGCTCCCCCTTTGGCCTTATCAGTGCTCCTTGGGTGTTCACCAAGGTGATGGCAGTAGCTGCAGCACATCTGCAGAGGTCAGGGGTTCCAGTCATCTCCTACTTAGACAATTGGCTGTTGAAAGCAGGCTCAACCCAAGCAGTCATCTCCCACCTCCACACTATGGCAGACCTCCTGCACTAACTGGGGTACACTGTCAATGAGCCGAAGTCACACCTGTTTCCCTCTTAGACACCCCCTTTATTCTGAGCTGTTCTGGATACAGTGCAGTGTCTGGTTTATCCTCTGGAACGCAAGTCCAGGATATTCAGGGTATGATTCCTGTTTAAGCCTCTTTCCTGAATTTAGTTTAACACTGACCCTGAGGCTGCTAGGCCTCATAACCTCCCCCATTCTGTTGGTAAAACATGCCCGTTGGCATATGCAGGCTCTGCAGTTGGACTTAAAGACTCAGTGGGTACAGCATTAGGGAAATCTCTCCAACCTGGTCCAGATATTGGAGGGAATTGCAAAAGACCTGCAGTGGAGGATTACAGACTGTGATTGTTTCAACAGCAGACCTCTCTCTCTTCCCCTTCCAGAGCTCATAGTGGGGCTAGATACGTCACTTCTTGATGGGGGCGTCCACCTATAAGAGGCAGAGATCAGAGGCCTCTGGTCTCCGACGAAGTCTCAGCTCCACATCAATCTGTTGAAACGGAGAGTGATCCGTCTGCCATTGAAAGCCTTTCTTCCTTCCATCAAGGGAAGGCTGGTTCAGGCGTTCCCAGACAACACCACTGCCATGTGGTATTGCAGCAAGCAGGGCAGTGTTGGGGCCTGAATCCTATGTACAGAGGTTATACATCTATGCAGCTACATGGGCATCACTGCACACATTTGTCAAACACTACTGCGTCGACAATCCGATTTGGAAGGATGGGTACTTTGCCCATTCACTCCTCAAGGGATTCTTAGTCTAAAACAGTCCACAGAACCTCCTCCGGGGAGAGATTGCTTTGGTATCTATTCTAAGGTAAGGAATCTGTGGCTAGAAGTCTCAATCAGATGAACAAGTAACTTACCTTGCAATGCCTTCTCTGGCAGAGACTATCTAGAAACAGATTCCTTATCAACCCTCCTATCCTCTTCCCTTCTGCAAATTGTATTCCATTTATGATTGAAGAGATCCTTCAGAACCTCACTTTGACACATTTTTCATTGCTCTTCAGCTTGACTCTGTGCTTCTGGTTGCCGGGAAAACATTTAAGAACTGAGGTGAGAGTGCTGGGGTGGCACCTTTATAGGCAACGTGCACATCATTTCTGGCACGGACACCAACAGCGCCACGTGGAGCTGAACGACACCACCTACCTGTGCGGAAAGGGGTTGCTCAGATCATTTCCTGATCCAGTCGATTGCCTAGGAATATTCTAAGGTAAGGAATCTGAAGCTACAGTCTCTACCAGATAAGGCATTACCAAAGGCCAGTAAGTTGCTTTTTAGTTACAGTTAACAATCAGCATGCCCCATATACACTAAATAGGCTGGACAGGGTGGAATCTGTGGTAAAAGGTAGACTGGAATCAGAGGTCAAAGTGGGCGTGATATGCAGGGCACAACGTGCCCATACAATTTTTGTTTAAGTAAAACGTTCCCCTACTTTTACATAAAAGACAACCATTTATGGGATGGTAGTTGAGAATTCCCAGCTGAAGTGGAAGGGAGGGATTCTCCTGTGCTGTGGTGCTGTGAGAAGAACAGACAACTCAACAAGAAACAAGCCATCTGGCTAGGTTACCTGCTGCCTAAAAGAACGGAAATGTGTGCAGCTGGTTAACTTGGAAGTTGGTGTTGGCTTTAATTAAGGGAGTTTACTCGAACTTTCCTGACAGCCATATATTCCTTTTGAGAGGTAATAGAAGGGTGCTGCTTACTGAACTATGGAGTTAGTGTTTTTAAGAGGCAGGTATACAAATGTTTCCTCTAGGTGCAGTCTGAAATCTATTATTTTGGAATAGTATATTTTGAAATAGCATCTATATTTTGGAAGCACTTTTCATCTTAAATCGACATATTTTTGGGGCATTCTGTCTTATACTGTGCATATGTGCAAGTTGAAAATAATTACATATATTCACAGTGCTTTCTGTCACAGGCTGGGACCTGGTAGCACTAAAAATATAAAAGTCACTATTCCCCCAATTCACCAACAAGGATTAATTTCTTTGGCTCTCTGGTTACACTTCCAAATATGTGGAGTAATCGCATTAACCAATAGAGGTTTCAAAAGTAACAACAGTGCATTTCCTACTGATGAGTGGAACTTTAATTTATTTTTCATTTAAGGTTTGTGTTATTTTATATGTAGCTGCCTGCAGGTGAAACACCGCAAATTAGTTGCAGAATATTTTGTTTTTTAGCCATATAGTATATCTCCCTATCAGTCACAATTTGGTGGACCTGAAAGTCAGATTACAGCTCGCAAATCTGGCTAGCAGTGATTACTCTGTTGGGTCGCTCACAGAAAAACACTAACAGCAGGTGCCAGCAAATGGCACTGAAAGCTTGCAGAAGTGCAAAGAGATCTCCTTGCGTATTAAACACCACCAGCCTGCCACAAGCATGATGGTAGCATGATGCAGCATTTGCAGTGAGGCTGCCTATGTCAGACCTGCCAACTCACACTGTACCACTGTGTGTCACATGATTTTGGCTCCCTTCACAAGGTCAACCGATGAGGAGCCGAAATCACATGATGGCAGGAAATTAAGCTGAAAAGCACGGCACAGAGCAGCTTTCCAGCTCTTTTCTTAGGTCGAGCCTGGGCAGCGCATGCTCTGCGAACTTTGCTGTATTGGAGTATGTACTTGAAGACCCACCCATTCTACGCCCATATTTGTCCTTGGCTTGTGTCATTGTTCTTCGTAACTGCTGGCTTCTGATTTCTTATTAGGCTTGTTAGTCCCTCCTTAGTACCGCCTTGTCTTCATATGTAATCGCCCATGAGGACTGACCCTTTTACTTTGGTTGTTACACAGTACGCCTTCTTTATCTGTAAGCACTATTTTCTTTAATCAGTTTCTCTTACTGCAGGAGGGTCCCTCATGCGCAGTTGTGACCACCGGCTTGTTTATTTAACATGTAGCAAACAGGGAGTTCTTCAGGGGCCATGGGAGACCAACTGGGCAACTCAGCAATGCCTTCAAGCATTTGGAATACAATAGGTCTCGCATTTGGGATAGTTTAAGCTATTGGCATTGTAAATGACAATGCCTTTTATTTATGTTTAAAAACCAAAACATAAATAAAGAACAAGTTACTTACCTTTGGTAATGCTTTTTCTGGTGGATACAGTATCTGCCTGTGGATTCCTCACCTTATGAATATCCCCTGCGCCAGCATTCCACTGAACTTTTTCCCTAGCTCCCCGCGCCGACGAGGTCATCTCAGCGTCATGGCTCCGCACGCGGCTCCGCATGACGTCACCGGAGCCATAAAAAGACCACATCGGTGTGATGACATCAGTTCCACCCATTTTTTCCATGCCATCGAGGCAAAACGGGCAGACCGACTATAGAGGCAATGCATACATAGTACACAGAATTCACACCAATACAGTCAGAGTAAAATGAAATAAGAAAGCTCAAATTTCAAATAAGTCAACAATGGACAAACAGAGGTAATAAAGTCTTGAGTACACAAAAACATCAAAAAACCAATACCTCATCTTTTAAGGTATAAAAGGGTGGACAATGGGGAGGTGGGTGGGTCAGTAAGGAATCCACAGGCAGATACTGTATCCACCAGAAAAAGCGTTACCGAAGGTAAGTAACTTGTTCTTCTGATAGATACATCTGCCTGCGGATTCCTCACCTTACGAATAGAACTCCACAGCAGTCCAACCCCCGGAGGAGGGTGTCCACACATCTATACCAAATCTTGCAATACAGAGCGCGCAAAATGGACGTCCCTCCTCACCTCGGAATCCAAGCAGTAATGCTTCGCGAAAGTGTGGAGGGAGGCCCTAGTTGCGGCTTTACCGATGTCCAATACAGGAAACCCCTGGACAAGGCAGAAGTAGACGACTTAGCCCAGGTGGAATGAGCTCTCATGCCTACAGGAGGAGGCTCCTTACCAGCTTGGGAGTAGCATATCTTGATGCACAAGATGATCCACCTGGATAAAGTGCGCTTGCGCACTGCCTTGCCCTTCATACGACCAGCATATCCAACAAAGAGCTGATCATCTTGACGGAAGTCCTTTGTTCTATCCAAATAGAAGCTAATAGCCCTCTTTGGATCCAAACGATGAAGTCTCTCCTCCTCCTTGGAAGGGTGAGGATAGAAAGTAGGGAGGGTAATGGACAGTCCTAGATGGAAGGGAGTTACCACCTTAGGCAGAAAAGCAGCCCTGGTCCTGAGTACCATCCTTTCAGCATGTATGGTCAGAAAAGGAGGCTTTGAACTCAAAGACTGGAGCTCACTCACCCTCCTAGCCGGAATGATAGCCACCAGAAAGACCGTTTTAAATGTCAGTAGTCTCAATGGACAACTATGCAAAGGTTTGAACGTAGAACCCATTAAAAAAGTCATCACCAGATTTAAATCCCACTGGGGCATAATAAAAGGAGTGGGTGGAAACATGTTCATAAGCCCCTTAATGAACCTTAAGACTATTGGAAACTTAGACAGAGAAGGCTGATTGGGCAAGCAAAGAAAAGCCGACAAAGCCGACAAATATCCTTTAACAGTGGCCACAGCACAACCCTGCTGAGTAAAATGAAGTGAAAAACAAAGAACATCAGAAAGATGCGCTTTCAGAGGATCAATAGATTTCTCTACACACCATCTAACAAATTTTGACCACCTGTAGGAGTAGATAGACTTGGTGGAGTGTCGCCTGGCCGATGAAATAACATCCACCACGTCAGGCGGGAGAGAAAAAGAATTCAGGTTGCTCCGTTTAATCTCCAGGCATGAAGGTGCAGGCTCTGGAGGTGGGGGTGTAGAACCTGCCCCTCCAGCGTTGCAAACTGGAGACTGCAGAACGACGGGCAGTGCGCGTTCGAGAGTGGCAAACAGGTCCACTCGAGGAGTTCCTCACGTCTGGAAGACGTGTCGAACTACCTCCGGATGAAGCCTCCACTCGCTATTGGCGGAGAACTGCCGACTGAGACTGTCCGCAAGCACGTTCAACACCCCGGCCAGATAATTTGCCATCAAGCAAATCCCATGGTCCTGATCCCAGGACCAGAGCCGCAAAGTCTCTCTGCAGAGACGGTACTACCCTACTCCTCCCTGCTTGTTGACATACCACATCGCGGCAGTGTTGTTCATCAGGACTTGAACTGACTGACCGCAGATGGAAGGGAGAAAGGCGTTGAGCGCCAAACGTATCACCCGCAATTCCAGAAGATTGATACGAGACGATCTTTCCTCTGGAGACCAAAGACCCTTGATCTCCAGATCCCCCAGATGACCACCCCACCCTAGGGTAGAGGCATCTGTTATCACTGTGGCCACCGATGGAGGAAGATGAAAGGGCTTTCCTTGAGACAGATTGCCCTCCACGCTCCACCAAGACAGATCCACTGCAGCTTCTCTGGAGATCCTGACTGACTCCCTGAGATCTCCGTTGTGTTGATACCACTGCCTGCGGAGGCACCACTGGAGTGCCCTCATGTGCCAGCGTGCATGGTTGACCAACAGAATGCAGGAAGCGAACAGACTGAGCAGGCGAAGGACCTTCGGAACCGGAACAACCGCTCCATTGTAAAACAAGGGAATCATTTCCTGAATGTCGAGAATCCTTTGCGGTGGAGGGAATGCTCGACACACAGTGGTATCCAGTACTGCCCCTATGAACAGGTTGCGCTGAGAGGGCACCAGGTGAGACTTGGGTACATTTATCGAAAAACCCAATTTGTACAACAGCTGGGTTATAACCTGCAGATGATGAAGCACCATCACTGGCGACTCCGCCTTCAGAGGCCAGTCGTCCAGGTAGGAGAAAACTGGAATCCCCGACCTCCTGAGATGGGCAGCCACCACTGCCATCATCTTGGTGAAGACTCGAGGTGCGGTAGTAAGACCAAACGGAAGGACCGCAAACTGGTAGTGATGCGACCCAACTGTAAAACGGAGATCCTTCCTGTGCGACTTCCGGAGTGGGATGTGGAAATACGCATCCTGCAAATCGATGGACAACATTCAGTCCTCTTGTTGCAGCGCCTGAAGGACCTGCGCTAGGGTGAGCATCTTGAATCTCTCCTGCTTGAGAAACAGATTCAAGATTCTGAGGTCCAGGATAGGACGTAACCCGCAATCCTTCTTGGGGATCAGAAAATACCAGGAGTAGCATCCCTGACCCCTTTCCTGCTCTGGAGCCACCTCTATCGCCCCCTTTTGTAACAGGGTAAGAACCTCCTTCTGAAGGAGGAGCAAATTATCCTCCATGCAAAACCCCTGGCAAGGAGGGTAAGGAGGAGGGAATTCCCTGAAGGGAAGGGTGTACCCATTTTCTACAAGATCTAAAACCCAAAAGATCCGAAGTGACTAATTTCCAATCCTGTAGAAAATGGGTAAGCCGACCTCCCACGGGACCCACATGATCCAGGATGGCGGATCTAGGGCTGCTTTTCTGCATTACCAGGAGGGGCTGGGGAAGTAGAGGAGGAGGAGGAAGAGGGTTGACGTCCGGCTCCACGAAGGCGACCTCTGCCTTTACCCCTGTAGCTTCTATACAAGGGGTTCTGCTGCTGCTGCTGTTGCTGAGGCTGCCTGGACCCACGAAAGGAAGACCTCCCAAAGCCACGGTATATTTTATATCCATAGCCTCTTGACTGATTCTGCAGACCCAAAGGCCTCGCCGGTGACTTACTGTCCTTAAATCACTGAGGGCAGAATCTGCCTTTTCACCAAAAAGCTTGGAACCATCAAATGGCAAATTAATAAGAGCAGCATGCACGTCAGGAGAGCACCCAGAAGATTTTGACCATGCATGCCTCCTTGTCGCAATAGACGAGCCCATTACTCTAGCAACAGAATCCGCTGTATCCAGACCAAACTGGATTACCTGGCGAGCAGCGGCTTGAGCATCCACCAACAACTCATTCAGATTCCCCTTGCCCTCCTCAGATAACTTAGTGAGAATCTGTTTCGCAGAGTCCATTAAAGCATGAATGTACCTGCCCAAGAGACAAGTGTTATGGTAGATTTTAGTGCCATACTGGGCTTAGAAAAGACCTTTTTCGCAGATTGCTCCAACTTTTTAGATTCTCTGTCTGCAGGAGCCTGCAAAAACACCCCTGATGATTGCTTCGAGCAAGAAGCCTGCACCACCAGACTTTCAGGAGCAGGGTGAGAGGAAAGAAAAACTGGATCTCCAGGAGCAGGTCTATACCTTCTTGAGACTGACCTCGAAACTGCAGGGGCTGAAAGAGGATTGCGCCACACATCTAGTATTGGCTCAGTCAGAGCATCAATAAATGGCAACAGTGGCTTAACCACCGAAGATGGAGAGTGAAGCACTTCAGTGAGAAGATTAGGCTTATACTCTGCCACAGGAAGCTGCAAGTCCAAAAGTTCCGCAGCCTTTCTAATAACTGTATGTTATGGAGCAACATCCTTAGAGGGAGAAGCCTTTGAGAAACAAAGTCCCACTCTAGAGAAGTATCAAATCCACTTGCCTCACACAAGTCCTCGAACACATCCTCTGTGTCATACACCTCTCCTTCCTCCCTCTCTACAGCCTGGTACTGCTCCTCTTCCAATAACCTCTGCGCCTCGCTCCTCGAATGCACCTTCAGTTGCGGCGTCAGCGGCGCCACACGCGGCGTCGACGGCTCCGGGAGCGGCGTCGAAGGTGGATCCATAGCCGGCGCCAATCGAATCCGAGAGGCTTCACGGCATGGAGCCGGGGACTGACCATACGGCGTCGACATCCACGGAGCCAGAAAAGACCAGGACGACGTCGCTGGCATGAACAGCATAAAGGGGGCCTGAGGATACTGATGAGGCACACCCAAACTATATGCCAAAGGACCCATGGGACCCAAAGGTGCTCCAGAGGGGTCCGAGGCTCTGGCGAACACACCATACATGGCATTAAGAAAATGCGATGGATCAGAACCCGGCGTCAGAAACTGAGGATAAGAAGCCGGTTCCGGATCCAATCGAGGTACCTGTGAAGTCGGAGCTGCTGGAGCCACAGGTGGAACAGCCGGAGCCGAAGGAGCCTCATCATCAGCCGAATTCGTCAGTGAGAATCTCAGCGTCGTCGCCTGCTCTGGAGTCCCTTTATAGGAAGGAGATTGAGCCGGAGTCACCTGAGGAGACTCTGAAGGTGAAGGGGAAACAAAGTCCTTTTCTCGACGTCGAGGAGCAGGAGAAGGCGACCTCGACACCACAGACTTCGACGACCAACGTCGAGAAGCATGTCTCCTCTTCTTCTTGGAGTCGCGCGACGTCGAAGACCTGGACTTTGACCTTTTTCGATCCCTTTTTTCTTTTCTTGCCTTGGCCATGTAAAGCTTGGCTTCTCGCTCCTTTAACGCCTTTGGATTCATCTTCCTGCACGAAGAGCATCCCTCGACGTCTAACAATAGGCGCAGATCCCACCTGAAGCTGGAGTGCCTTTACGAAGCCACTAGAGGGTTGACCATGGAAGTAAAGGGTTAGGTCCCTGTTCCAGGAGTGCTGTGCAGACATAAATTAGTATGTTTGCATATCCATATCTATTTTTAACAGAGTAGAAGTATGTCTCTTTGTGAATTACTCTGTGTGGGCAATCGTGACTGCCAGCAAAATAGCTGTGCTAAATGATAGCATGGAGAGTTCAAAAAGAGACAAGATTTTTTAACGCTTGATGTTGTGGCGTAATCCCAAAAACATTAAAATAATGAGGGCATAGTTGTGTTATATATGACTGCTTACAGAATTAACAGGCATACAATTGTCAGTGTACAGTAATGTGGAAATGCATTACTTGTAAATTCACTGTTTCACAGGACACATAATAAATATGCACACGTTTTGATAAGAGGAGCAAAATGTAAACGTACAGATACTGATGGAATTGTCAAGCAGGCATTGGTAGTAGGTTTAGCTTATGAATGCAATCTCAAGACGGACCTAAATTCCAAGTACATTAATGATTGCCTGTGTTACTGCCAGAGAAAAATTCCACAAATGATCTACTCATCTAAGATATTTGAATAGCATTTTAGTGGCATGTGCATGCCCCTGAAAGTTCAAGCCCAAGCAGCTGGACAAATAGACAAACTGATCATTGCTCTGTGGAAGGCAAGCACTTTTTTCCTGAAAGCACACAATGAATCCCCAATCAAAACATGTACTCCTGGCTCCCAAATCCCATCTCCTGGTGGTTCTCATATAAATGTCTGGCAACAGCTGGGCTGTCAAGCCAGACCATAAACATAAATACTATAACATCTGAAGTCCTATTTCTGATACACAAATCACAAAGAAATCAATATACTTTGCTTTTTTCGTCTTAGAAATATCTGCTACAGTTGTACAGTTGTTTAATGAGCTGAAAAAAACAGAGTTTCTTGGTTTGCAAATCTCGTTCACAAATCCAACAAAGAGTTGTATTCATTAAAATGATATGTAATTAAATATACCTGGTCATCAGCAAATTTGAGTAGGGCTGCCATGGGGTCGGCACCAGGAGACAACACAAAAATTAATGGTGCACAGCAGTGACTATCACCAAACGCCTTGGACAAATCAAATGGAGGTGGTTCAATAAACGGGCGACCAAGATGATCAATTATGAATTCCTGCACCATTGGAATAACCTAGAAATTCAATATAAAAAAAAATGCATTTGAAAAAGTACAGTTAGTTGTTCACAAAAAGTGTATAAAATCTATCATGAGAAGAGCATGCATTGCAGGTTAGAAGTGGCATTCGGAAATAGTGAAATAGCTGCTTGTTTATTATATTAAGAAATAGCAAAATCTAATGTACAAGAAGGCAGAACTGACAAGTACAAATCTGCAGTGGCTGCCGTTGACACAGAGAGCCGGTGGAAGACCACTGATGGTCTGGCAACTGACGGTGCAACAAACGGTGGTGAAGGAGTTGCCGGTGGATAAACAGTCTTCTCACTAGCAAAGGGCACCAACGAGGTTAACCGATGATGGTCATTTTGCTGAGTGCCGTGCAGAGGCCAATGCTGCATGTGTGGATGATGGGAAAAGTGCCACCTTTGATTTTTTTATCAATTTTTTTTTCCAGCAGACTTCAATGGCACTGACCATTTAGGGTTTGTCTTGTGAAGGTGTTTTCTGGGACTATCCGCAGTCCTAAATGAAGATAGATGTGTTGAAAGAGTTTTATTCTAATTTCCAGGGCCAACTGACAGTCCTGATGCCTGAGCCTTCAAGGAAGTCTCAGGGGACTCCTTGCCATTGAAAAAATCTGTGGACTTCTTTTTTGGATGCTACAAGTCGAATTTTAGCTTTTGGGTGACGGGGCTTTAACCTTCTTCCATTAGAGCCAAGGTCAGTTTTCTGTCCCAATCTTTAGAGGATTTAGCAGGGGGTGTAGTGGGCCAATATTACCCATTTTTAGGTCTCGCCTGACCCAGCGCATGCACTGGTCTGGCGAGACTTATTGAGAGGGCTCCAAAAAGTGCTACCAGGCCAGCCTGGAGCTACAGTGCATGTGCGCGGGCGCCGCGCTTTACCGCGATTACTTTCACTTTCGCGGCCGCGATCGTGATCACGATCACTTTTACTTTCGCGGCCGCACGGCCGATTTGCATAGCCAATAGGTCTCGCTTTTGGGACCTTATAAGTATTTAGTTATGCAACTGTTGCATGGCTAAACACTTATAAGGTCCCAAAGGCGGGACCTATTGGCTATGCCAATGCTTGTTGGTTCATGGTCTGGATCTAAACAAGAAATGCCCTGTGTGTGTGAATCTTCTTTGTAAATCATCCTAGTACACTAGATATTTTTTGAAGAGACATTTCTCCTGTGGAAGCAAAGACATCTTGAAGAAGTAAGCCTCACTGATCAAAAAACCACCAACGAAAAGTGCTGGCTGGATTTAGCCTTCCTCAGGATGGGACTTAAATGTTAAAGTGGAGACAGATTGTCAAAAACAGTCACCAAAAAGATGAAACTTGGGAGCAGAGTGCCAAGGATCCCTTCCCATTTGATGTGCAGTAGGCAATCTGACATTTTGAGCCTCAGATGGAAGCAATCTCTGGGTCTCCTGACTGCAGTTCAGGGCACGCAATAAGGTGTACTGGCAATTTATAATCTAGGACAGTTTTTAATTTTAAATTAGTGTTCATCTACACTGTTGCGCAAACATTAACCAGTCTTAATTCCCAGCCTGAAGAGGGGGAATATGTGAATTCATGTAACATCCAGTCATGGAGAATTGCAAATGCAGGTGGAAACTGCTCATTACAAGCTCCAAAAACGTACACACTACCAGGTACCTAGAAAGGATAAGGAAATCAACACCAAATTACTTCAAACAGACAACACTTAAAAATGTTCTGGGGAAAATTCCAAAGCAAATTTCAGTACTTCTTGGTACTTTTTCATCATAAATTCAATCAACAATTATACCCAAATAATCCCACCTTTCAGGAGTTTAAGAGTGCAATTGAAGGCACATCAGGTCTGGATACGAAATCTGCTCTCCGTGACATAAACAACAAAGACTGACTGACTGACCGCCTCCTCTTTAGAAGCCAGTGATCCAAACAACCTACTCTGTAACAGTGGAGCCAAAAGGATTATTGGTGTCTAGAACATCTTGGAACTTTTGATAAATGGTAATACAGCAAATCACAGCTTCAGAAGACCACAGATGCAGCTTCAAGAAGAACAAGTTACTTACCTTCGGTAACGCTTTTTCTGGTGGGTACAGTATCTGCCTGTGGATTCCTCACCTTGTGAATATCCCCTGCGCCAGCAACATTCGGAAACTTTTGTAGCCGTCCACGCTGATGGGGTCGACGACGACGTCACAGAGACACGGCTCCGCTCGCGACTCCGCTGACGTCACCGGCTCCATAAGAAGACCTCGTCGGCGTGATGATGTCAGTTCCGCCCCTTGTTTCCGTGCCTTCGAGGCACACGGAACGGACTGACAGCAATATATATATACACAGTATACACAGTACACAATATGCATATCAACACACTCAGTGTGGAAAATAAATAAAGCACAAGAAATAACATAATGCTTTTGACAGTGATAAACACATTTGAAACCCATCAATAGAATTACAGGCATAGAAATACCGGTATAGAAGGATGGACAACGGGGAGGCGGGTGGGTCAGTGAGGAATCCACAGGCAGATACTGTATCCACCAGAAAAAGCGTTACCGAAGGTAAGTAACTTGTTCATCTGATGGATACATCTGCCAGTGGATTCCTCACCTTGTGAATAGATTCCACAGCAGTCCCCACTCCCGGAGGAGGGTGTCCACCTTTCTATACCAGAAAATCCTGAAGGACGGAATGAGCAAAGTGTCCGTCCCTCCTCACCTCGGTGTCTAAGCAATAATGCTTTGCGAAGGTGTGGAGGGAGGCCCAAGTTGCCGCCCTACAAATGTCCTCCACCGGAACCCCTCTAGCTAAGGCAGATGTGGAAGACTTTGCTCTGGTAGAATGAGCCCTCAAACCCTCCGGAGGCTCCTTACCAGCTAGAGAGTAGCATATCTTGATGCACAAGACAATCCACCTGGAAAGGGTGCGCTTGTGCACTGCTCGACCTTTCCTGCAGCCAGCAAAGCCCACAAAGAGCTGGTCATCAATCCTGGAGTCCCTAGTCCTGTCCAGGTAGAAGCTCACCGCCCTCTTAGGGTCCAAGCGGTGAAGTCTCTCCTCCTCCTTGGAAGGGTGAGGGGGAGGATAGAAGGAAGGAAGGGTAATGGACTGCCCCAGATGGAAGGGAGTTACCACCTTAGGCAAAAACGCAGCCCTGGTCCTGAGTACCATTCGTTCAGCATGAGTGGTCAAGAATGGAGGTTTTGAACTCAGAGCTTGAAGCTCACTTACCCTCCTTGCCGAGGTGATTGCAACGAGGAAAACTGTCTTAAAGGACAACAACCTCAAGGGACACTTGTGTAAGGGCTCGAAGGGAGAACCCATAAGATAGGTTAGTACAAGGTTTAAGTCCCATTGAGGCACAATAAAGGGAGTAGGAGGAAACTTGTTTGTAAGGCCCTTTATAAAACGAAGAACAATAGGTGACTTGAACAGCGACGGCTGATCCGGCAAACAAAGGAAAGCCGACAGAGCCGATAAATATCCTTTCACAGTAGCCACAGCAAAGCCTTGCTGAGCAAGAGAAAGGGCAAACTGTAGAATATTAGACAGACGAGCCTTTAAAGGATCAATGGACCTCTCTCCACACCAGAGAACAAATTTAGACCACCTATATGAATAAATAGATTTGGTGGAGTGTCCCCTGGCCGATAAAATATCATCCACCACATCCGGTGGGAGAGAGGAACAAGTTACTTACCTTCGGTAACGATGTATCTGTAATAAACATTAGTTAGTTAGATTCCTCACCTTAGAATATCCCCAGGCGCCAGACTGGATCCGGAAGATTTTTCGTCAGCAATACCCCTTGCGCGTCGCTAGGCATCGTCTGCGGCTCCGCGTCCGTCGTCGGCGTCGTGCGCCGGAATGACGTCGTCGGAGTACTTAGACGCCGCCCTCGCGCGCTGACGTCAGTTCTTGTACATAGCCTTCCGCGCCAGGAACGCAGAGCCATGCAAGATACCGACACTGGTGCCAAAAAATTCTAGGGCCCTGAAAGGGATAGCCTTAACCATAGATGTCAGTTCGCAGAACGGGGAGGATGGGTGGGTCGGTGAGGAATCTAACTAACTAATGTTTCTTACAGATACATCGTTACCGAAGGTAAGTAACTTGTTCATCTGAAAGAAACACGTTAGTTAGATTCCTCACCTTAGAATAGATACCCAAGCAATACAAACCCCGGTGGTGGGTCTGCGAACCAAGATCACACCAGAAAGTCCTGGAGGACAGAACGGCCAAAGAAGCCATCCCTCCGGACTTGGCTGTCCAGGCAATAATGCCTGGCAAACGTGTGCAGCGAAGCCCACGTTGCCGCCTGACAGATGTCCTGCAAAGGGACCCCCCGTCCCAAAGCAGTAGTAGCCGCTGTGGCCCGAGTAGAATGGGCGCGCAGCCCAACAGGCGGTTCCTTTTTTGCCAAGGAATAACAGATTTTTATACACAAAACGACCCACCGGGAGATGGTCCGTTTGTGTACAGCTTTTCCCTTCTTTGCAACGACGTAGCCAACGAAAAGCTGGTCGTCCACCCGGAACTGTTTAGTGCGGTCCAAATAAAAGGAGAGCGCACGTTTTGGGTCCAGACGGTGGAGCCGCTCTTCCTCTTTGGAAGGATGCGGAGGCGGAAAGAAGGTGGGCAAGGTGACAGATTGCCCAAGATGAAAGGGGGTCACCACTTTCGGTAGAAAGTAGGACGAGGTACGAAGGACAACCTTGTCCGGATGAACAGATAGAAAAGGAGGCTTGGACGATAGAGCCTGGAGCTCACTCACCCGTCTAGCCGAGGTGATGGCTCCAGGAAAGCAGTCTTAAGAGTTAGAAGACGAAGAAGACAATTGTGAAGAGGCTCAAAGGGAGTGCACATCAGGAATGTCAAGACAAGATTCAAGTCCCACTGAGGCATTACGAAAGGGACAGGAGGGAACGTGTGAGTAATGCCTTTAAGAAAGCGTGACACTACAGGGGACTTGAAAAGAGAAGGCTGATCTGGAAGCCGTAAGAAGGCAGAGAGAGCAGCAAGATAACCTTTCAAGGTGCCCAGGGCAGAGCCCTGCCGGGCCAAAGAAAGAAGAAAGAGGAGAACCTCAGAAAGAGGGGCGGAAAGGGGATCCACAGCCTTTGCTGTGCACCATGCCACAAATTTGTTCCACCGGCAGGCGTATACCGTCTTTGTGGAGGGACGCCTGGCTGTCAGAATGATATCACAGACTTCAGGAGGCAAGTCAAATGGCATCAACTGCCGCCGCTCAATCTCCACGCATGGAGGTGGAGGCTGGACAGGTTCGGGTGGAGGACCGTCCCCTGCTGCTGCGACAGAAGATCCTCCCGAAGGGGCAGACGTATCGGAGGATCGGTCAACATACTGAGTAGCTCGGGATACCAGTACCTTCGTGCCCAATCCGGAGCCACCAAGATGACTTGGGCCCGGTCGCGCTTGATCTTCTTCAGCACTCTGGGCAGAAGTGGTATAGGCGGAAAGGCGTACAACAGACCGCAACTCCACTCGCGACGAAAAGTGTCGCCGAGCGAGTGCCGCCTTGGAAATTCCAACGCGCAGAACTGCTGACATTGCGCGTTCTTGTCGGTGGCGAATAGATCTAACCAAGGCTCTCCCCAGTGCTGAAAGAGACCTTGCGCCACCTCGGAGTTCAGACGCCATTCGTGATCCATCATGCACCG
Organism: Triturus cristatus; assembly: GCF_964204655.1. Taxonomy (NCBI): domain Eukaryota; kingdom Metazoa; phylum Chordata; class Amphibia; order Caudata; family Salamandridae; genus Triturus; species Triturus cristatus. The sequence continues at coordinate 700,596,545 of NC_140584.1, read as the reverse complement.
GCGGGCTGAGTGCGTCTGCTCTGGCGTTCAGAGAGCCCGCCAGATGTTGAACCACCAGGGTGATGCCCTGGGGTTCCAGCCATGTCCAGAGGCGCAGAGCCTCCTGACAAAGGGTCCACGTCCCCACCCCGCCCTGTTTGTTGCAATACCACATGGCGGTGGTGTTGTCCGTGAACACCTGCACGACACTTCCCCGGACAGAGGGAAGGAAGGCTTTCAGTGCAAGTCGGATCGCTCTCAGCTCCAACAAGTTGATGTGGAGGCGAGACTCCGCCGGAGACCAGAGTCCTCTGATCTCCGCCTCTCCCATATGGCCACCCCATCCCAACACTACGACATGCTCCGGTAGGGGTAGGGAGAGGCTCTTGCCCGTGACCCAATCGCGGTCCGTGAGCCACCACTGCAACTGCTGTGCAGTGCCCTCTGAGATCAAGACATGGTCGGAGAGGTTGCCGTGATGCTGGGCCCACTGAAACTTCAGGTCCCACTGCAGAGCCCGCATGCGCCGCCTGGCGTGATGCACTAGTAGGATGCAGGAGGCCATCAGCCCCAGAAGCCGCAACACTAGCCTGACCGAAACCCAGGATAGAGGCCGAAAGATGGGAATCAGGGCCTGTATATCCCGGATCCGCTGTTCCGGCGGATGAACCCGGAACTGCGCCGAATCGAGAACCGCTCCGATGAAGAGGAGCTTCTGAGAGGGGCTCAGGTGTGACTTCGGCACGTTGATGGAAAACCCCAGCAAATGCAGGAGATCCGCCGTAGTCTGGAGGTGGGAGACGACTGCCTGGGGCGAGCCCGCCTTCAACAACCAGTCGTCGAGATAGGGGAAGACTGGAACCCCTGATCTGCGCAGATGAGCTGCGACCACCGCCATCACTTTCGTGAACACCCGAGGGGCACTGGTAAGGCCGAAGGGGAGCACGGTGAACTGAAAGTGCTCCTGACCCACCGTGAACCGCAGGGAACGCCGGTGGGCCGGCAGGACGGGGATGTGGAAATATGCGTCCTGCAAGTCCAACGCTACCATCCAGTCTCCAGGGTCGAGGGCAGCCAGAACCTGAGCTAAGGTGAGCATCTTGAACTTCTCTTTCCAGAGGAAGGCGTTGACGTTCCGGAGGTCCAAGATAGGGCGTAGGCCCCCTTTGCCCTTCTTGGGAACCAGAAAGTAGTGGGAATAACAACCACGACCTACTTCTGGGCTCGGAACGCGCTCTACGGCCCCCTTGGCCAAGAGGGCCGAAACATCCTCGTGGAGAAGATTTAAATGAACCCCGAGATACGGTGGTGCTACGGTGGCATGGCTGGAGGGGTCGTCTCGAAGGGGAGGGAGTAGCCCCTTCGGACGATTTGCAGCACCCACCTGTCCGATGAGATGGACCGCCAGTGGAGCAGGTGATGGCGAACTCTGCCGCCCACTGGCGTGGAATGGGCCTGAAAGCTCGGACTAGGAAGGCTTTGAGGCGGATGCTGCCGGGGTGGATGTGGACTGACCGCGTCGTCCTCCAGTACCGCCTCGGCGGAAACCACGTCCGCGACCGCGTGCAGGTTGGTTCTGCAGCCGGTGGCTAGGCGGACGTGAGGAGGTGCCCCTTCCTTGGCCACGAAAGGAGCGAAAAGCGGAAGTTTGTGGCCGCGGGGCCGAGAGGCCCAAGGACGAGGCCGTAGCCCGAGAGTCCTTGAAGCGAGCCAGCGCACTGTCCGCTTTCCCACCAAAAAGGCGAGCGCCATCAAAAGGCATGTCCATGAGGGTGCTCTGGACATCCCCTGGAAAGGACGTGGACCGCAGCCAGGCGTGAAGTCGAAGCGCCACCGTGGTAGAAATCGCCCTACCCAGCGAGTCCGTAGTGTCAAGCCCACTTCGGATTGCATGGCGCGCTGCATCTCTCCCATCGGCCAGGGCCGAGGAAAGCCGCGCCCGGGCCTCCTCCGGGCACAGTGGCAGCACGTCCTCCACCGCATCCCACAGAGAGTGGGAATAACGGTCCAAGAGACAGGCGGTGTTCAAAGACCGCAGGCCCAAACTGAGCGAAGAGAACAGCTTCTTACCAAACTGTTCCAGTCTCTTGGAATCCCGGTCCGGAGGAGCGGACGGGAAGGAGGATTGGTAGGTAGAGGCCTGGATAACCAGACTCTCGGGGGTGGGGTGTCGGGACAGAAAACTGGGGTCGCCCGGAGCAGGGCGGTGGCGCCTGGCAACGTTCGTATCCACAGGAGGGACTGTGGAGGGCTTGGACCAGGTGCCCTGCAGAACGTCAGTGAGGGCCTCATTGAATGGCAGCAGAGGCTCAGTGGAGCATGCGGCAGACTGAAGCACCTCAGTGAGGATGTTAGTCCTCACAGCCACGGCAGGCAGCTCGAGCCCAAGGGCTTCGGCCGCCTTGCGCAGCACCACAGAAAAGGCTGCACCCTCCTCCGAAGCCACAGTCGGAGGAGAGATGAATCCAGTGTCTGGTGAGGTATCCAACCCACTGGCCTCCCCCAGTTCATCTGCCCAGTCCTGTGCAAGTTGGCTCTGAAGGGCCATAGGGTCATCAGACCCCTCCCAGTCGCCCCCGTCATCCGATTCCTGGTAAACAGGAGGAATGATCGGAGCCGGTCGATAGACAATATGTGTCTCTAGCGGCGTCTGATGCGGTGTCGGGCGGCGCCGCATCGGCGTCGGGACCGGACAGGGGCTGAACCGGAGATCGACGTCGACCGGAGCCGGCGTCGGGGGTGGTATCGGTGTCGGCACCGGCGGAGGAGGCGTAACGAGGTCGACCGGCGTCGACGGGGGCCCAGGCTCGGGCCCCTCGGGGACCTGCGGCGTCGGGGCCGGAGCCTCCAATGGTGCCGGGGCCGGAGCCGCCGGCATGCGAGGTCCCCAGTCGAGTCCGCGGGGCCCGAAGGCGCGCCAGCGGGCGTCGACGGCGGGGCCAGGTTCCTCATGGCCGAGAGGAAGGCACTGACCTCTGCCGGCGTCGCGTCAGTCCCAGGGACCATCGGGTATGGGGACTTGCGCGGCGCCTGCGGCTCCTGCGGAGCCGCGCACCCGAACCCTCGGCCGAGTCGCGCGACCGGCGAGGGGAGTCCGAAGAGCGGTGTCGCTTCTTGGACTTCTTGGAGTGCCTCGACTTACCCGAAGACTTCGAGCCAGACGAGTGACGATGTCGAGTGCGGCTCCGCGACCGATCCTTGGACCTCCTCCTGGACCGGGATCGAGAGCGACGCGGAGCCGAGTGGCGAAGCTCGAGAAGCTTGCGGGACCGCTCCCGCCTAGCTTTCGAGGTCAGGGCCATACAGTCGGAGCACGATGCCGCGTCGTGGTCGAGGCCCAAGCAGTACAGGCACCGGCGGTGATGATCGGTCACCGACATCAGTCGGTGACAGTCGTCGTAGGCCTTGAAACCAGGCATCCTACCGGCACCAGAGTCGAGAAGTGATCAAAAAGAGTCAAAAAAGTTAGTCAAAAATTGACTAAAGGGGTAGCTCTCCCGGATCTGCGCTTACTGGCGCGGAAAAAAGAAGAACTGACGTCAGCGCGCGAGGGCGGCGTCTAAGTACTCCGACGACGTCATTCCGGCGCACGACGCCGACGACGGACTCGGAGCCGCAGACGAAGCCTAGCGACGCGCAAGGGGTATTGCTGACGAAAAATCTTCCGGATCCAGTCTGACGCCTGGGGATATTCTAAGGTGAGGAATCTAACTAACGTGTTTCTTTCAGATAAAGAATTCAGGTTGCCCCGCTCAATCTCCAGGCATGAAGGTATAAGCTCTGGAGGTGGGGGTGTAGAACCTGCCCCTCCGACTGCGAGAGGAGGTCTGCCCTCAGAGGGAGACGGAGCGGAGGGCACGAGGAGAGGTGGAGAAGATCTGTGTACCACACCCTTCTTGGCCAATCCGGGGCGATCAATATGACTTGGGCCCGGTCTTGGCGAACCTTCCTCAGAACCCGAGGAATCAAGGGTATGGGAGGAAACGCGTAAAGGAGTCGTGAGCCCCAACTCAGCTGAAACGCGTCCCCCAACGCTCCCTGCATTGGATACTGGAGACTGCAGAACAACGGACAGTGCGCGTTCTCGCGGGTGGCAAATAGATCCACCCGAGGAGTTCCCCACGTCCAAAAGACGTGCCGAACAACCCCCGGATGGAGCCTCCACTCGTGGTCGGCGGAGAACTGCTGACTGAGACTGTCCGCACGTACGTTCAGCACCCCGGCCAGATGATTTGCCATCAGACAAATCTGATGGTCCTGAGCCCAGGACCATAGACGCAGGGCCTCGCTGCAGAGATAAAGAGACCCCACTCCTCCCTGTTTGTTTATATGCCACATCGCGGTTGTGTTGTCCGTCAGGACTTGAAAAGACTGACCACGAAGGGAAGGGAGAAAGGCCTTGAGCGCCAAACGTATCGCCCGCAATTCCAGAAGGTTGATGTGAAGCAACCTTTCCTCTGGAGACCAAAGACCCTTGATCTCCAGATCCCCCAGATGTGCACCCCACCCTAAGGTGGATGCATCCGTTATCACTGTGGCCACCGATGGAGGAAGATGGAAAGGCTTTCCTTGAGACAGATTGCCCTCCATGCCCCACCAAGATAGATCCGCCGCAGCTTTTCTGGAGATCCTCACAGACTCCCTGAGATCTCCCTTGTGCTGATACCACTGCTTGCGGAGGCACCACTGGAGCGCCCTCATGTGCCAGCGTGCATGGTTGACCAACAGAATGCAAGAAGCAAACAGACCGAGCAGGCAAAGGACCTTCAGGACCGGAACAACCGCTCCGTTGTAAAAGAAAGGAATCATTTCCTGTATGTCGAGAATCCTTTGAGGAGGAGGGAATGCTCGACAAACAGTAGTGTCCAGTACCGCACCTATGAACAGGTTGTGCTGAGAGGGCACCAGGTGAGATTTGGGCACATTTATCGAAAAACCCAAGTTGTACAACAGTTGAGTTGTATCCCGCAGATGATGCAGCACCTTCTCTGGAGACTCCGCCTTGATCAGCCAGTCATCCAGATAGGGGAAAACCGAGACCCCTGACCTTCTGAGATGGGCTGCCACCACTGCCATCACCTTCGTGAAGACCCGAGGTGCAGAAGTAAGACCAAACGGGAGGACCGCAAACTGATAATGTTGCGACCCTACCGTGAAACGGAGATACTTTCTGTGCGACTTCAGGATTGGGATGTGAAAATACGCATCCTGCAAGTCGATAGACACCATCCAGTCCTCCTGATTCAGCGCTTGAAGAACCTGTGCAAGGGTGAGCATCTTGAACTTCTCTTGCTTTAGATAAAGATTCAAGATCCTGAGGTCCAATATCAGACGCAATCTGCCGTCCTTTTTCGGAATCAGGAAATACCGGGAGTAGCATCCCTGACCCCTCTCCTGCTCTGGAACCACCTCTATCGCACCTTTCTGAAACAACTTCAGGACTTCCTCCTGCAGGAGAAGACGGTGGTCCTCCGAGCAAGCCCCTTGGCAAGGAGGGTAATTTGGAGGGAATTCCCGAAAGGGAAGGGCATACCCATTTTCCACAAGATCTAGAACCCAGAGATATGTAGTTACAGATTCCCAATCTTGTAGAAAATGGGTAAGCCGGCCCCCCCACAGGACCAGCATGATCCGGAATGGCGGATCTAGGGCTGTTTTGCGGTGGTGGGAGGGGCTGAGGAAGAGGAGGAGGAGAGCTGACGGCCACGTGTGCGACCCCTGATTCTTCCTCTGTAACCTCTCGACAAGGAACCTTGCTGCTGAATTGAATTGAAAGGCAATTTGTAATGCGCAAAAACAATAACCCTCAGGTATCAAGGCGCCTAACAAAAGATCAGAAAATGATCGAAAGAAGGAGACAGGAAACCCTACATGTAGGCTTGCCGAAAGAGAAGAGTTTTTAGCGCAGAGCGAAAGTGCTGTAGGGACGGGAGAGATCTAAGGTCCAGAGGGAGGTCATTCCACCACTTGGGGGCAAGAGTGGAAAAGGCTCTGCCACCCCATTTAGCTTTTCGCACACGGGGAGCAGTCAGACGCAATTGCCCAGAGGAGCGCAAGTTCCTACCAGGAGTATAGTGGGAAATGATGGACCCAATTCCTGTGTCACTGTTTTTAGCAATGGCTCTATAGGTCATGCATAAAACCTTGAACCGGATTCGGTATTCTACCGGCAGCCAATGCAGCGTTTTCCTGGCTGCAGTGGCCGAGGAGCGTCTGGGGGTGTCCAGAACAAATCTGGCTATGGCATTTTGGACTACCTGTAGGCGCTGCAGCTGGCCTTTATTAAGCCCAGCATACAGCGCATTACAGTAGTCCAAGCGCGATCCGATGAGTGCAACTGCAATTTGTTTTCTTGCCTGCAGGGAGAGATAGCTCCTGATCCTTCGTATGGTATGAATCAGACCCCAGCAGGTGGAAACAGTTCTGCTCACCTGACTGCCTAGATCGAGGGCAGGATCTATCAGCACACCGAGGTTCTTGGCAGATGTTGTAGGGGAAGGGCATGTCCCTAGTGAGTCCGGCCACCAATTAGCTGACCAGATGTTTTCTTTCCCCCCGAACACCATCACCTCCGTCTTCTCCCCATTCAGTTTTAGAGAGTTCTGAATCATCCAATGACCAACCGCCTCCATACAAGATCTAAACCTGGAGGCGATTAGTTCATCTGAATGGGGAAGAGAGACGAGGATTTGGGTGTCGTCTGCATAAGAGACTACCTCCATCCCGAAAGATCTTATTAGTTTGGCCAGTGGGGTCACATAGATATTAAAAAGGGTTGGGCTAAGTGCTGACCCTTGAGGGACCCCACATAGCACAGATCGGGATGGAGATAGGAACTCCCCCAGCTTGACTCTCTGTTCCCTCCCTGTGAGGAAGGAGGACAAAAGATCCAGAGATGCGTTCTTCACCCCCACCTCCCTCAGTCGAGATGTAAGGACTGAGGGGGAGAGGGTATCGAAAGCCGCAGTTAGATCCAGCAGGACCAGGAGAGAGGTCTGGCCCTCATCTACTGTCGTGCGGATTTTATCGAGCACGATGGTGAGGGCTGATTCGGTGCTGAATTCTCTCCTAAATCCATGCTGGGAGGGATCTAGGCATTCCGAGCCTTCCACAAAAACAGCGAGATGCCTGTTAAGATGAGTCTCAAGCATCTTCGCTGGGGCAGGGAGCAGAGAGATAGGCCGGTAGTTTTTTAAGACACCCGGGTCCAAGGAGGCCTTTTTCAACAAGGGTTTTACTACCGCCTTCTTCCATTCTGTAGGGAAGATGCCATCTCTAATGGCTAGATTCATTACCTCTAGCAGTGGAGGTAAGAGGGTATCCCTACACTGCTTGATGACTTTCAGTGGGCAGGTATCCAGAGGGGAACCAGACTTGGTCTTAGTTAGCAATAGTTCAAGATCTTGTAGGACCAACAGAGGAAAAGAGTCCAGGGTGCTAGGGGGGGAGGTTTCTTCTGATGGTCAGACTCATCTCTACCCCAGATGTGAATGCACTAAGACCAGCTCTTTGTGTCTCGAGGGCCAGATGAATATCTTGGATTTTAGTATGAAAGAAGGAGGCAATCTTGTCGCAAAGATCCTGCGACGGAATAACAGGATCAGGGGCTTGCAGTTTGACCAAGGAGTCAACAATTTTAAAGAGCTCCTTCGAGGAGGAGAGCGAGGTGGTAACAGTAACAAAGTAATCTTGTTTAGCTTGCAAGATTGCAAGCTTGTATTTTTTGACAAGGAGTTTATGGGCTTCCTTGTTCTTAAAGTCCCAACTGGTATGCCAAAGCCTCTCCTTTCTCCTCACCTCCTGCCTAAGGAGCCTGAGGGAGTCAGAGAACCAGGGGGCAGATGGACTCTTTCTGGCTCGGCGCCGAGATTGTACTGGGGCCAGTTTATCCAAGGCCTCAGTGGTGACCTTTTCGAAACGAGCGACTGCGGTCTGTACATTATCTAGGTCAGTGATGGTAAGACTAGCGGCCCAGGGCTTAAGAGAATCGCTATTAATATTCCTAAAGTTTCTTGCAGTTTCCATTAGGTGGTTCCCTTTTTTACCGGAGTCCATCCTATGATATTGCAGAAGAAAAGGGACCGCCAGGTGATCGGACCAAGATAGATGAATCGGGTCCTTAGTAGTCAGGCGAGGGTCATTGGAAAAGATACCATCCAAAGTGTGTCCTGCCCGATGTGTGGCTCCGGAGACACGTTGCGTGAGCCCACAAGATTCAAGGGCCTCAGTGAGACAGGAGGTATCAAAAAGGTCAAGCCGTTCTAGATGGTAATTAAAATCACCCATGATAGAAAAGTTGTCTCGACCAAAATAGGGTTCAAGGGACTGAAGGAAATTATGCGTAAAGTGGGTCCTCGAACCTGGGGGTCGATACACTAAAATACCATTGAAAAAGGGGCGTTGCGCTTCCTTTATTGAAAAATAAAGTGCTTGAAAGCTCTCAGGGAAATCGAGTATGGGGACGATGTGACAATGTAGGTGATCTTTATAAAGGATCGCTATCCCCCCTCCCACTCGTCCCTGTCTATCGAGTCTGGCCAGGGAGTACCCTTCCGGGACCGCTTCGATGAGGTCTGAGTCAGATGAGTCCTTGGCCCATGTTTCGGTCACAAACACTAGGGTGGGTGTTTTATCCAAAACCATCTCCTTGAACATAACCTTGTTCTTGACAAGGGAACGGGCATTCACCAAGATGCCCTCTATTCCTACTGAGTTAGGGCTAGATATAACAGGGGGTTCCACGAGAGGATGGATGGGGGCGGAGTTACGGGGCCTCGACGTCGAAAGACATCCACATCGAAATGGGAGGCGAAAGTCATCTGGTTCGTAAGAATGTGAGCAGCATTTAATGCGAGGTTTAAGGGCCAGCATTTGGCGAACAGAGTAGCTGTAAGAGGGGGAGGGCATTTTGCCAGAGTCCCAGGACCAGACGTCCAGCACGTCCTCCGCGCGGACGAGCGCAGACGGGCAGGACTCTGGCTGGACTCAGGCGCGATGAAGGCGCCCCGCTGCGCGTCACCGCTGCGCGACCAAAGATTGGCTCAAATAGGCTCAGAAGGGCGACCTCTCGCGAGATTACGCGAAAGAGCCCGAGCCCAATCCAAGATGGCGCTCAAATTCGAAGTCCCCAAAACCCCGTGATCCCGGACCCGCCAAAGGCGGTGTAGATGGTCCCCAGGGGGGTTCTAAGGTGCAGGTAAGAGGCCAGAAAGGGCAATGTTATTAAAAACAAGGTAAAAGTCACCCAAACAAACAAAATACAAAACGGGATATTCTAAAAGTAAAGAGCAGCCAAAAAGCGCAGCTAGCGGCTAGCACGATCCATGTAAAAGGTCACCTTCTCCTGCTGCTGCTGCTGTTGCTGCTGCTGAGTCTGCCTAGAGGTTCGAAAAGAGGTCCTTCCAAAACCTCTGTACCTCTTAAAAGACCCTCTCGACTGAGACTGGAGTCCCAAAGATTTAGCAGTTGCCTTGCTCTCCTTGAATCTTTCCAGAGCAGCATCTGCCTTTTTCCCAAACAGGCCAGACCCATCAAACGGTAGATCCAACAGGGTTGCTTGTACATCTTGAGAGAACTCCGAAGTTCTCAACCAAGCACTTCTTCTAGTTGCAACGGACGACCCCATGATCCTTGCAACAGAATCTGCAGAGTCCAGCCCACTTTGGATCACTTGCCGCGCATCTGCCTGAGCATCAGCCAAGATGTCATTAAAACCAGATCTATCCTCATCAGGTAGCTTCGGCACCAGTTTCCTAGCCGAATCCATCAGCGCATGTACATAGCGTCCCAAAAGACATGTGGCGTTAGTCGATTTCAAAGCCATGCTGGCTGATGAAAATACCTTCTTTGCCGACTGGTCCAGCCTTTTTGCCTCTCTGTCCCCAGGGACCTGTGGAAAAGCTACTTTAGACTTCCCAGAACAAGCCACCTGAATTACCAAGCTCTCAGGCGATGGATGAGATGACAAAAATTCTGGATCACCTGGGGCCGCTCTGTATCTCCTAGCGATAGTCTTAGACACCGCAGGAGCAGAAAAAGGTTTGCGCCACACCTCCAACACAGGTTCTGCAATGGCCTCATTAAATGGAAGCAAAGGCTCTGATACCGCTGTGGGAGAATGCAAGACTTCAGTCAAGATGTTCGACTTAAACTCCGTTGTTGGAAGTTGGAGATCAAGCAACTCCGCAGCTCTCCTTATGACTGCATGGTAGGGTGCAACGTCCTTGGATGGCTCATCTGATGGCGGAGTAATCTCCCACTCAGGAGACAGGTCCAAGCCACTAGCTTCCTTAAGCTCATCAAAAACCTCATCCGACTCCACCAATTCTCCATCTTCCGCTTCCTCCTGAAGGTATCTCTGCTCCTCAATAATCTTTTGAGTCTCCCTTCTGGAGCGAATTCGAATCCTCGGCGGCGCCGTATTCGACCGTGGATCCGGCGGAGCCATCGGATTCGAACGAGGTTGAGCCGGAGCCGGCGAGGATGGAAGCGGCGTCAACGTTCTCGGAGCCGGAGGATTCCAAGACGGCGTCGCTGGATAAAATGGATAGAAAGGGGCCTGAAGATACACTTGCGGCACCCCTAAGTTAAATGCTAAAGGACCCGTCGGACCCGCAGGTGCACCAGGGACATACATGGCACGAGCAAATACCCCATACATCGCATTTAAGTAATGTGATGGGTCCTGACCTGGCCCAGGGAAAGCAGGATACTGGCCAGGCCCCACCGGACTCGGGCCAACCAGCGCCGACGGTGGAATCAACGGCGTCACAGGCTCACCCGGGGCTTGAAGATCTTCCGGGGCCGGAGATGGAGCCGGAGACGGGACCGGAGACGGAGATGGAACCGGCGTCGGAGTCCGGGCTGGAACTGGCGAAGCCGGAGACAAAGAGACCACCGGAGATGAAGGACCAGCAGGCGAACCCGGCACAGGAGAAGGAGAAACAGAGTCGCTTCGACGCCGAGCAGGTGACTTCGGCTTCGGCGCCGTGCTCATATCTGAATGGTGCCGAGAGGAGTGTCTTCTCTTTTTCTTGTGCTTCTTAGCTCAAGAAGCATGCCCCGAAGTCGACTTCGACGCCGACCTCGATCGAGACCTCGATCTCGATCTCTTTCTCCCTCTCTTGTCCTTCTTCATTCTGGCAATAAAGAGCTTTGCCTCCCGTTCCTTCAGAGCCTTCGTGCTCATCTTTCGGCAGCTGGTACAGCCATCCACATCGTGGTCCGAGGATAAACACCACACACAGTCCTCATGTGGATCAGTGATGGACATATGCTTGCCACACTCCCGGCAAGGCTTAAACCCAGACTTCTTTGTCGACATCTTCAAAGAAGACAGGAAAAACAACGAAAATACACAAAGTATCAACGACGCTAACAACAGCCATTCCCGAAATCCGTTGGCTTTGACGGCGCGGAAAAAAGGGAACTGACGTCATCACGCCGACGAGGTCTTCTTATGGAGCCAGTGACGTCAGCGGAGTCGCGAGCGGAGCCGTGTCTCTGTGACGTCGTCGTCGACCCCATCGGCGTGGACTGCTACAAAAGTTTTCGAATGTTGCTGGCACAGGGGATATTCACAAGGTGAGGAATCCACTGGCAGATGTATCCATCAGAACACCAGTCCTTGCATACTTCTAAAAGCAGAACCGTGAGAGCATTTTATTCCCATGTGTTGCACAGGCTAGATCTGTATATCTCTGTGCCTTGAAGATACAATTCATTTGAAGATAACTAAATTGTGCTGAGAGCAGCAACCTGAACATACGAGCATGGATGTTCTACGGGCTGCATGGTAGCAGCTCTTCTTTGCCACCCTCACTGCTCTGTGCACAACTTCGAGGAGTCTACCACCAGATGCTTCCTGACACATTGCATGGAAGGAGTATTATCTGACTGATTTGAGCATGAATAAATTTACATGTAAAGATGAGTTAGGTGACCATAGGCCACTCACATTAAGAAACAGCAAATGAGCCCCCCACTCTCAAAGCGCAGATTACATCATGACTGGAATCTGGCAGCCTGGAAGGCTTATGTCTTTTCCATTTAATAACTTGTCATCTAACAACCCCTACATTAGAACACTATGCGTTGCCAACTTTCCGGTGAGCTATCCCCAATCTGTGGACACTGAGCCCTCTTCCTCAGTCTCATTTGAAGTGTCAAAAGAATGTGGAAAACAAGATGCTCTATTAAACCTGACAAATGAACTGGAATCACCTTCTTTACGAAATGAACCCTCGCTGGCAGTAGGAATGTCCCCATAAAAGTTGTTATCACTACTCCAATAAGATAGATTAATCCGTTTTCTCTGAACTCAAGAATGCACAGGGAAAATATTAGCTCATGCATCAGCTGTCTTCTTTTTTTTTTTTTTTAAATTTTTTATTGAAGAGTAACATGACACAGATATCCTTCATCACAATGAGAAAAAAAAAAAAATCTCAGGGAAAAGAAAAACAAGATATATAAGCACTCAACCATAATTTTCATCAAATACATTATCTGTATCATGACTCTGATTTTAGCAATATTAACCCCCACCCCCACCCTGAACCCACCCAACTACCCTTGAGGGCTGAGGACTAGAGATAAAAGAAGGAAAAAAGAAAACAAAGATCCCAATGAATTCATAACTACTTAAATAATATACACAATACAAACATAATTAATATACATTGCTATCATACTACACTGATTTGAAGAATCAATGGTTTACACAATCCAACCAGTTAATCAAAGGAGCCCAAATCAATTCCCCATTTCTACGGGCCCTTGGACCTCTCCTTCTAAAAACCAAAAGCTCCCACTTCCCGACATTTAGAAATTTACTAAACCATTCATGTTCTGATGGAGGGCTGGATCTAGCCAAACAGTTGCTAAGCATAATCTAAGTACAGCCATTGAAACAAAAAATTACTTTTGCTCATGGAGCGTCATATCCAGATCAGATACCCCTAATATAACTGCCTGAGATGAAAGTAGAATTGTACGGTGAAACAATATTTCCAACCATCGTTCAACTTTGTTGAACAGAGGAAGCAAATTGGGGCAAGAAGAGAACATATGAATAATATCAACCGCAAGCTCACCACATCTGGGACAGTTAACACCCATAGTCCCCCCCCATTGATGTATACGCTGTGGGGTTATATACAGATTATGCCAGGTTTTAAAGCATTGGACTTGGAGATTTGCGGATAGGGTAGAGATATAACTAAGCCGTAATGATTTTTCACAGACCTCCTGCCCAACATGCAATCCTGTATGCCATCGGCCAAAATGTTTATCCAAATCGTCTTTTCTTTTTTCGTTGATCATTTTATAGATTGAGGATATTGTGGAATGCCCACATTTGATAGCCTCAAGTAGCAAAATAGAAGTCCAACTAACCATCTTCCGAGAGAGAAAATCCCGGATCTGTAAAAACTTAAAAAAATGTTGATTACTAAGATTAAATTTCTGTTTTAAGTATTCAAAAGTCCTTACCCCATCGTCCGAAACCAGGTCCCCTAGCTTATTAACCCCATGGGCCCTCCATTCTCTAAAGTATCCATCAGCAAAAATTTGAGGCAAAAGAGTATTACTATTAACTGGAGTGTATAAATGTATTCTACCAATATTAAATAATTTCCGGATAGAGGTCCAGATTTTGAAAGCGGCAAATAGACCTTTAAACCTCACACGTTTAAAATATGCAAAATCTATATGCTTAAATAGAACCCCTGAGATTTCCTCTCCATACACAAGTTTATATATTGAATTTTCCCGCTCCTCAAAATCAGGGCAATCAAGCAGCACAGGGATGTGTCTCAAGGTGATAGCCCAATAATAAATCTGAAAATTAGGAACAGACCAGCCACCCCTTTCTCTTGGTAGAGTCATAAATTTAAAGGCTCGTCTAGGTCTTTTCCCTGCCCAAAGAAACCATGAAATGATACGTTCGATTTTTTTAAACCATATTAAGTCGAATAGAACGGGGATAGCTCTGAGGAGATACAATATCTTTGGTAGAAAAAGCATCTTTATAACATTGCATCTCCCCATGAGTGTTAGGTGAAGGTTGTTCATCCTCCGGGCATCTTGTTCAATCCTACACAACATAGGATTCAGATTAATCTCCACAATCACTTCTGGATTTGAGTTTATTAAAATCCCAAGATATTTAGCAGTCTCAGTAACCCTGGGGTCCGCCAGAAAGATCTTATCATTACAAATAATTTGGGTTTTGGATTCATTTAGATGATAGCCAGATAATTTACCAAATTGAGATGTCAGTTTTTGAATTTCCACTAAAGCAATTTCGGGTGAATCTGTTAAGATAGCAAGATCATCTGCATAGCCCAGTATTTTAGTTTCACCACCCTTGGATCTTACTGGACTAATCAGGTTATTCAAAAGAAATTTTCTAATTAAGGGATCTATATAAATAGCAAATAATAAAGGGGAACAGGGGCAACCCTGTCGAGTACCTCTTGAAATATTAATAGTTCCCGACTGTGTGCCCATAATTGAAATTTGCGCTGTGGGTTGTCTATACATAATTTGTATTGCAGTAATGAATCTTTCTCCCAAACCATAATATCTTAGCACCGCCCATAAAAAGGGCCAGGAGACCCTATCAAACGCCTTCTCCGCATCTAGCAAGATTAAGGCCATAGGATCCCCTGAAACCCTAGTATAATCAAATAGTGTAATTGTGCGACGAATATGGTTGATTGTTTCCCGACCTGGAACGAAGCCGTGTTGATGAACAGAGACCAGCGACTTAATCACACCAGAGAGTCTCGTGGCGAGCACCTTGGCATAGATTTTAACATCACTGTTAATAAGCGTAATTGGACGATATGAGCCCATGTCCGTTGGATTTTTATCTTTCTTTAAAAATGTAATAATTCGGGCTTTCTGCCAGGACTCAGGGGAAGATTCCCCCATCTGGACTATCTTAAATAAAGCCAACATAACAGGAGTCAATTGAAGGCGAAATATTTTATAGAATTCTCCTGGTAGATAATCTGGACCAACAGCTTTCCCGCCCGGGAGACAATCTATAGCTTGCAAAAGCTCTTCCATACTTATTTCAGCTTCTAATGCGTCACGTTCTTCCGGAGGTAGTGTGTCAACCACAACCTCCCGTAGATGCTCTTGTATTTCCGTCTGATGTATATCATTATCACTAATATCTTCACTATACAAATGTTGATAACATTTTTGAAAAGCAAGCAAAATATCCTTGTTCCGGACACCAAACCAACATCTGGATCTTGAATATTTTGAATACGCGTGGCTATTTCTCTTTCCTTGATTCTTGAGGCTAACAAGTGCCCTGCTCGCTCACTATTTTCGAACATTTTATATTTCCAGATTAGAAATTTACTGGCTGCCTTAGCCTGAGAAAGTTCGATTATGGCTGATTTTGCTAAAATAATCCGGTTTTGAGCAGCATCGCTATCACCACCCGTCCGTATCTGACTAACCAGATTCTGCTCTGCTTCTGCAAGTGCTGTATATAATCGTTGCAATTCGGCCTTTTCTTTCTTTTGAGATTCCCAGCCAAACCGTGTTGTTTCACCCCTAACCCCTGCCTTTAATGTATCCCAGACATTCTGTATACCTGTACTATTGATGTTTTCTTCCAAAAACCTAGTAATCCATAAAGACATATTATCAATATATTCTATATCCTTAAGTAGTGCTCGGTTGAACGTCCAAGCGTTAACTTGAGTCCTACAGATCATTGTATTTATTTCAAGCAAGAGCGGATTATGGTCCGACATTACTCGTGGAAATCTAAAAATACCAGACCCCTGAAGTAGTACGGGTGAAACAAAAAAATAATCCAACCTTGAGCATATTCTATGAGGTGCAGAAAAATATGTAAAGCCGGGGTCAGCCGGATAAAAAAAAGCCCATGCATCCGTTAAACCATGCAGATCTATTAAGTGTTTTAAAGCACGGTATACCCTAGGCTTCCTCCCAGAATAAACACTCCCTAATTGATTTACAGAGCCAGACTCTATATTGATATTCAAATCTCCGCAAATTATAAATGGGGATGGCCAGCCTATCAGCTCTAAGCTGAGCCAATTAACTATGGTAGGGTCATCCAAAACAGGACCATAAATAGAACAAAGTGTAATATTTTTGCCCTGGAAATTACCATATACTATTACCCAACGACCTAAGCTATCCGCAGCGGAGCGAGTAATATTAACCTTTCCACGTCTAGCTAAAATTGCAACACCCTTGGTCTTAGCCTCAAGTTTAGTCCAAGACACAAGTTGAAATCCCTCAATCTCCAAAAGTTTATGCTGACTGGCCTCGACATGTGTTTCCTGTAGACAGAGAACATCTGCCCGCAGGAAGCGCAAATCTTCCCTTATCCGGCGTCGCTTGGACGGATTATTAAGTCCACAAATATTTATTGATAACATTCTTAAATTAGCCATACAGAAAAAAAAGAAAGATACATCCAGTAGCCATTTCTCAATCCTTTACACAAACTCAGCTTTAGTTGAATTATCATAACCATCAACTCCTGATTTCTCCCAAAGCAATTCTCTGTCCGCAGCCCCTCACCCCTCAAAAGCTCACCCCTACCCCCCCAAATACAGGCAAAATAGGTCAGTTGACCCATATGATGGCTTCCCTTGCCCGAGTGACCCGAGGCCGCTCCCCGCCTCTAAAATCCGTTATTCAGCATACCATAAAGACAAAAAATGAAAAAAAACCATATATAATACATTAATGAAATCTTTAGCCTTCCCCAAGTCCTTTAAGATATTCTTCAGCCTTAATTTCTGATGTGAATACCCGTGTTCTGCCAGAAAATATAACCTTCAGGCGTGCGGGGTTCATTAAGAACACCTTGCACCCTTTCTTTTGAAAAGGAGTAATCAGTGATCGGAGTCGCCATCTCCTTTCAACTGTTGAGTGGTAGAAATCAGGGCGAACAAAAAAAGTATGCCCTTCTGCAGATCTTTTGGCATCAGGACGGGCTTTCTCAAAGATAGCTTGTCTCAATAAGAAATTCCCCAAAAAAATCAGGATTGCTCTTGGTTTGGTTCCCGGTTCTGGGCTCTTTTTCAAAGTTAAGGGAAATCGATGGACTCTCTGAATCTCCGAGTCCCATGACCATTGGGAAAGTTCTGGAAAGGCAGCTTTAAATAATTTTAAAACAAAACCTCTAATATCCACACCCTCAACATTCTCTTCTATTCCCAATAGTCTGAGGTTATTTCTTCGAAGTCTATTCTCGGAATCCTCGAGTTTCCACATTATATCAGCCAGTCTATCATCATTTGAAGTGGTTTTGATATCAGTCTTTTGTAATCCTATCTCAAGATCGACAATTCTTTCCTCCAATGCAGTGGTCCGAGCAATGACCTCAGAACATGCTTTTGTGTTTCTTCGAATAGCGCCCTGGATCTTCATTGTAGCGAGTTGAGCCCTTTTATGTTCTTGTCGAGCCTCCCCTGTATTGACTTTAACAAAGCATAAATCGCAGAATTAGAAGGAGGAGAATTAAATTCCTCATGATCTTCGCTATTTTTTTCCCCTTTCTTTTTGTGAGCACTAGGTTCCACTACAGCTGCCAAACTCATTGCAACTTGAGAATAGTCCCACTGAAGTTTATTGCTGATTTCTGAGCCATCGGTATCCTCATCCTCTAAACCGCACTTTAAAGCAGTTTTGGGGTTATTGCCCCGGGTAGAGGCCTTCTTTGAAGTGCTCGCCGTTCTCGGGGGGCTATCAGGTTCACTACTGGAAGTTGATTTTTCAATTATCGACCCTTCCTCAGACTCAGAATCTGACTCTTCTGCAACAGAGAAGAAGCTGTCCCCATCAATCAGTTCCAGCGGGGGACCCCTGTTCTTTTCTGCCCTCCCGCCTATGGGGGTTTGAAAAATGTGAGAAGTTGCGGCGGAGTCATCTAACCCCTCATGTTTCTCTCTATTGGTTACTCCACCGTTTGTTTGGGGAACTTCAGCATTTGGTAGTCCCGAAGAGCATTCAATATTAACCTGTCCCTCAGCCATTTTAGCATCCCCTTCATTCATTTCAGTCACCGAATCCAAAGAATTTTCATTTCCCTCTATTAGCGAGCCTACAGTATGTATAGCAGTATGTGTAGGAGATACTGTAGAGACCTCTGGCTGATTTTTAACTACCCTGCTCTTTCCGGTAAACATCTCAGGGACTGTTAGCGTTTTCACCAATACAGCACTTTCCAAGATAGAGGATGCTGTTCCTGTTTGATTTACAGCCTTAGCGGGGTTATTACAGGATGGTCTCTCAGAGGCTTTGTCCGCCTTGTCTCCTAGCTTTCCTTTAACCAAGGAGGCTTTACTCGCACTCACCGCTGGGGTCCTTCCCGTCGGTTTCCCCTTCTTCTCTGACTTGCCGATGATATCCGTTTTGTCAGCAGCCAGATTTTTCTTCCCCCCAACACCAGAACCAACCATCTGTGGCTCTCCTGTCAGTTTCGCTGCAGCAGCAGAGTTTCCGTTTTTACGAGTAGGCATCCTACCAAACACGGAATCCTCGTTCCTCCCTTCCACCGCGAGCCACACCCGCCAAGCCTTCAGGTGCGCGCGGCTCAGAGAGGCGGAGACAACCCGTAGCCAGGGCTGGTGCACACAGAGGACGGTAAGCATGGGTTTTCTTTTACTCCTGGGTTAGAATCGAACTGAGCCAAGATAGCAACTCCGTCGGAAGTAAGATATCGCAGTTATCGCAGAAATAGACCGGAGAAAGGCTTGTCTTTAACCGATAGGCATGTATGCTAGAGACTGCTGTTCAGACACGGCAGCGGGAG
Organism: Triturus cristatus; assembly: GCF_964204655.1. Lineage (NCBI taxonomy): Eukaryota > Metazoa > Chordata > Amphibia > Caudata > Salamandridae > Triturus > Triturus cristatus. The sequence goes on along the minus strand of NC_140584.1, from coordinate 700,577,746 downwards.
CGACCTTCACTCGGAATCACGCGGCCGCCATCTTGCCCCCCGCATCAGCTGTCTTCACAGCAAGTAACCCCTTTCTGCTGCATAGTCTTCAGGAGGTGGTTTTTCAGATAAATAAACATTGCACTCCCTATTACCAAGCATGAAAGACCATCTGCACGTTCATGATCCCTTGACTCGAGGCTTAGAACAACTCGCAACCCAGCCCGGACATATCATGGCCAAATACCAAATCTTATATTTTCCACTTCAAAGATCTATCAGATATGGGATATCTATTAACTGGTCTGGCATGATCATGAATTCATCTGGGTACTGCAGGTTAAAACCCAAACTCGGCCCATAGGCAAATAACATCAGGCAGGATGTGGAGTAAAATCTGCTAGTAGATCCTAATCCAGGCAATAGACTCCCATGTGCTCTCAGACTTTAAGACCGATCAGCACTCCTTGAATGATTGTTTTACATCATGGGTTGAGACCCCTGTTGACGCAAATTCACCCATTAAGTAATTTTTGAACTGTGGGTCTGATTCTTCTAAACCTTAGTTCTCTACAGTGTTAGCTGATCTCAAATTGTAATGTTAAAAAACTGGAACAGAGTTGGAGGAGGGATTACGATGAGGATAAAAAGGTTAAAGTACACAACTGCTTTGAAAAATTACAAAGTGCAGATTAGGCAAACTAAAACTATTTACAGTGAAAAATAAATGGCTACGTCAAAACTCAAACATACATTTAAAATCATTTATTCTTTTCCCAATTGTAATACCCCACCCCAACTAATGCCAGGAACTGTGTGAATTCACAAAATTACGTACATCTCCTAATATCTGCCCATCCTTCTCCTTCATCACCATTTTTGTTGACAATTATGCTACTGTGAACTGATAGACTCAAACTGACCTTGGTGATGTTGTACTGCTGTTCCTAGAACTAGGCAAATAATTGTTTTTTTCAGTTAAGTCAGTCTCTTCCTATGATGTATGCCCCCACTCGTATTCTACTTCTGGGCACTGGTACACTTGCCCCTATGATCATAGAACTGTCTAATACTTCTCTGGATGCTTTTCTGGATTCAGCTTTGGCACTGTGTACTGGGAGGGATGCTAATATCTCTCCTACAGGATGCAAATAACCCTCCTATTTTGAAAAATTAACATCTGCAAATACCGCCCCCCCTCCCCCCGCCCCCAATTATTGTATGATTTTCTCTTCCAGTTTCTATTAGTGTAGGGAGAAATATGTTAAACCCACTATCATATTTTATTCTGGACAATAATCATATATTTGGCCCAGCTAAGTCTGGTTTCTGTTCATTAGCTAGCATGACCACTGAGATAGGAAGTGGATGAACTGGATGGAGGCATCTGAATGGTCTCAGTCTTTTAGACATTTTGGGCATCTTCAACCACATCTTTCATTACAATCTGCTGAGACAATTGTAAGAAATTGGTATACAAGTTGCAGCCTTGAATTGGCTTCAGTCCCAACTACAGGACAGAACCTAAGAAGTTAAGATTTCTTCTGGTTATTCTACTACTAACTAGGTTACACAAGTGATCCCCTCTTAGCCCATCTCTGTTTAACCTGTATGTTGCCTGTTTAGCCCATTTGATCAAGTCATATGAGTTTACTTTTTTGATCTATACAGAGAACCCCCAGCTTACCATACAGTTGAATGTACCGCTCAGCCACACTAATGACCAGTTTAAACTCTGCCTCACTGATATGGCTTCTGGGATGAACAAGAATGAACTAAAATTAAACCCAGATAAGATCGAGGTTCTGGTCTTAGGCAGATGTATTGCAGAATGGTCTTGTACTTGGTGGAGTGACAAGCTGGTCGTTCGACCTGCTCTATTAGTCAGTGACAAAGCCTTTAGGTCTAGGAGGAGAAATCCCTTTCCTTTGACCTGAACATAAACAAGGTTATGTCAACCTGTTTTCTTTTTCTGAAAATGCGGAGGAAAGTCACACCCATGTGTTACCTCTTGCTGCTCATCAACTTGCATATAAGGCCATTAAAATGCCGAGACCTTGATTACTACAAAGTCTCTACCTGGGTTTCCCAACAAACAGATTTATAGGCTCCAGCTAATTCAGAACTGGGCAATTAGAAAAATGTTCAGCCTGGATAAACAGACTTCCACGTTTTCTTTTAGGGAGGAACCACAAAGGCTACTTATAGAACCAAGAATTCAGTTTAAATCCCTCTACTTGGTGCATCAAGCGCTTCATAACCATTCAATCTCAGATTTGTCATCTATCAACCTATTAGCACTTTGTGCGCATCCTTCTCCAGAAGATTAAGCATTCCATTCTATAACCATGAGCATATTAGAGGTTATACTTTCAGAGTTGTGACTGTTAATCACTGGATTATCTCTCTATTTATTTGCGACAAACTGCTGACCATCTTAGATTTATGAAGTTGCCAAAAACATTCTTCTTTTACCTGCTTGATAACTCAGTAGTTACTCTAAGATTAGCATCAGGCTACCCTTATAGGTTTGAGTATGCACTTTTTAAGAGCTATTAGAAGTATCTTGAAGTGAGAGATCAGGTCAAATGACAGAATGAAGTTATTCACCTTCAGTAACGTTCTTGTTGATAGGTAGGAGGGGTTTTGCTGGTTCCTTGATTAAACCCCTTTGCAGGATCCAGACTGGTTCTAGAAATCTTTCAACAGCTACGCATCACCAATGCTATGTGGCATCCCCCACCATCATAGACAAACCTGTCTTACTCCATTGGGAGTGATGTCTTAAATGCATAAAGGCCATGAAGACATGGGTAACCTAGTTCTATCCTCAATATTTTTCCATGTTTCATTCAAGACAACAGATTATAGGACGTAGTCAAAATAATAAAGAAACACATACATTAATATCTCAAAAGGTGCATGGGAGGGTCACAAAGAATCTGCAGGAGCTCCAGTATCCATAGGAAAGACCATCACAGATGGTAAGTAGCTTGTTCTTCTAATGCATTCTAGCTCCCACAGCTTTCTTGATTGAACCAATACTATGGCAACAAGCAGCAGGAGGAGCTAGGAAGAAAATAAAAAAGGAAAGGAAAGGACTGTAACACCATACTTTTAAACTGAGATTGTTTTCTCTTCTCAGAAACCAAACACTAGCGTCTAGCAAAAGGCTACACTAAATCCCATGATGCTGCCTTACAAATTTACTGCATGGAACACCCCTTAGGATTGCTGACATTGCATCAGTATCCATAGTGGAACACGCATGGCAACCTTCAGGAAGAGCCAGTCTATAACACTGTCCAGCAGTCAAAGATACCCATGTCAAGACTGTCTGTTTCCCAATGCCTTTCCTAGGGGGCCAACACTACTTAACATCTCCTTTGAAGGGGAAGATAAAATAAAGACAACAAAAAAAATCACCTACGAGGTATGAAATTCAGAAATGTCTTATGCAAAAAATAGACTTACTTTCAAAACTACCTTCACCCTAAGGAAATGTGTAAAAGAAGGAAAAGTAGATAACGCATGCAACTTCCCTGAAGCAGAAATGTTGACAAGTAAAAGTGCAGTCTTCCATGACAAATATTTGAGAGGGCTAGTATCTAGAGGATCAAAAGGTGGTCCCATTAAAAAAGTAAGAACCAAATTCAGATCCCAATCGGGAAGAACAAAAGGAATGAGAGGATATTTACACTGCAATATGTGTAGAAAATGAGCTAGAAAAGGGACCTTAAACGTAGATCTCTAATCTGGTGAGAACAAACATTTCTCAACAACAGCTGCTACAGACACCTCCACTGTGCTGTTATTCAGACTCTTTTCAGCCAAACAGGATGTAAAAACCAGAACATGCAGTAAATCCACCTTAAGATGATCTGCAGTGTTCTCGCTACTCCAAAAAGAAAAGATTGACCACCTACTAGAATACACAGCCTCAGCAGGGAGAACAACTTCAAGAATCTCCTCTGGTAGATAAATTAACATTAACCTCTTAGATTCCAAGCATAAAACTTTAAATCCTCAGGATTGTGATGAAGAATCTCTCTACCTGTATGAAACAAAAGCCTTTTTCCAAAAACAGGAAGATGAATTAGAGCGCAATGACAGAGTTGAAGGCGGCCCTTGGTTCCATGCTCCCCTGGCCCAATGGGGAGCCAACAAGAATACTTGAGTGCGATGAAACTAAATTTTCTGTATCACCGTTGGCAGGCAGAAGAGGTATTGGAGGAAAAGAAAAAAGGCATAATCCTGGGGGGAAATCCGAGTCTATCATCATAATTTCTCCCAATGGCCCTTGCACAGGAAACTGTCTACATTATAGGACAGGACAATTTTCTGTTAAAATAAATCACAAACAGGTCTATGACTGGAAACCAACTAGCTTTGAAACATTGGTATCAATACCTCTCAGAAAATCTTCTTTTTGTAATTGACCAATAATATCCTGCTTAAATATTCAGTCGACACGTTGCCCTTTCACACTAGATGAACTGCTGACAGACCAACACCTCTGCCGATGGCCCAAAACCAAGTCTTCATTGCATTTTGACACAGAACACGAGACCCCACACTTCCTTGCCTTTTCTGATAATGCACTGGTCAGGTGTGGTTTGTAGTAATCTGGATTTCCTAACCCATAATGGAAGGAAGAAAACTTTGAGAGCTAGCTCCAAACCTCCTAATTTCCTCTCCTGAATTGTCCACAAGGCATTGAAAGACTTGAACACCAGATGAGCCCTTCCTACCCAACAATGAAGGGATCCCGTTTGAACAAAGTCTCCAACTGGAGACCTGGCAATAGTTGCACATTGCGAACAATCCTGTCATTTAACTGACAATAATAATGTCTCCACTGCAGCCAAATGCACCACTGCATGAGTCTCATCTCAAGCAAGCCTGACTAGTAGAAAATGCAAGAAGCCATCAGACAGAGAAATCTTAGTAATGACTACGCATTCTGACACACACTTACTGAAGTCTGCTTTTACTGAAGCAATTGTAAAGCACATCTCTTCTGGAAGTTAGGCCTGTGTGAGTGAAGTATCCAACAAAGCCCCAATGAATTGAGTCCTTTGTGATAGAATTGGTTGAGACTTTTTGTAATTTTCTACAAAAATTCCACTACTCCAAAAACGTATCGTAATTCAGAGATTTCTCAACAGGATATCCTGCCAATTGGCCTTCAGAAGCCAGCCATACAAATTCAGGTAGAGTTGAATACCCTATTGGTGAAGATGAGCTACCACCACAGCTAGAATCTTTGCAAGTACTTAGGGGGCCAAACATAACCCGAAAGGAAGGACAGAAAGACTGAAAAATTTTCATGTTGATTTAATACTGTAAACCTCAAAAACATCATGTAGTTCTGAGAAACTGGCATATGGAGACAAGATGCAACAAAGCTAACCACACTTGACTCAATCTTCAAATTTAAAAGATACAATCCTGTCAATGCGTTTTGTTCCAAAACACTCCTGGAACTTCGTCAGGGCTTTGAATTTTATTAAGGCCAATATTCATTCATTACACCAATATTCCAGCATTGTTTGCCGGCTGTTTATCAATTCCCATGGGCATCCTTGAGCCCCATGTCCGTCACCGTGATAAGTGCATCTCGTAATCTCCCTGCGGTCTGTTTTTTTTCCAGACCGCAGGGAGATTACGAAATTAATGAAATTCAAAGCCCTGACGAAGTTGCACGAGAGTTTTGGAACGAAACGCGTTGGCTGGATTGTATCTTTAAGTCTGAAGATAGATAAATAAAGGATTTCATTACAAAATTTATGAGATTGGACTTCTCTTCCTGGTGCACCTCCTTACGTACAACAAGTCTGGAATCTGTCGAACAGTGGCACTAAACGGCGGCAAGTGCCAGAGGATTTGTGAACGGGATATTTTAATGTTAATGATTAATACGTGAGGTGCAGTCTAGACAGTCCGTGCCGGGCCTTGCTTTCTTGTTCTATCACTCTTAATTCTATGGAACAGAAAAGAAAGGTGCAAGAGTACCCATCACCAATTTCTGCCTTCTGGGGAATTTGTTGACTAACGTAAGATCCATAATGAGTCTTAGACTCCCTCCTTTCTTTGCAATAACAAAATAACAAGAATACCAGCCTTGCTATCTCTGAGAACAAGATGGTACATTGAAAGTTCCCTGTACTAATAACTTGGCTATCTCGTTCATCAATATGCCTGTATGTGTGTGGGGGGATGATTGAAGGCACGTAGAGGACCAGATGGCAGTTTCAAAATTGATGGCAAAGAAGAACCCTTGGCAATAATTTGCAAGACATACTGGTCTGAGGTTACCCCCCATCACTGGTTAAAACACTTAACAACAAACCTGCAAATGGCATCTTGTGATGATGCAATGCCTTAGTAAGTGGGAGTTCCAGAAGAAGATGGTGCATTTTGATGCCAACCTTTCCCTGAACTTCTCTTCCTGAAAGAGGGTGGTGGCGGCTGCTAATGTTGCTGCAGCAGCTTGTGCTGCATCTGGTTTTTGCAGAACTAATCACCAGAGCCTCAGGTCTTGCGGAACTGATGGTGAAATGCTTGAGCTAGTGAAGGCAATCTCAGTGCTCTTGACTTTTCTGTGGACACACCCGCTCTCTCTCCAAATGATGGCTAACAAATGGCATGTCCAGTAACTGTGACTGGGTGTCCTCCCAGAAACCAGTTGTAAGTAACTATGAATGGCTGCACGGAATGATTGCCAACCCCAGAGCATGAATCACAGAGTCTAATTTATCCAATTCAGATAGCATGACCCTCTGATACATGTCCATACCATCCTTGCACAACTCTGCAAACAAATTCCCCATGTGCGGGCATGTTTCGAGAGTACATAGGTGTACCTTGCAAAAGAGCATCTAGCATAAGTGGATTTTAATGCTTTACTGCCCAGAACAAACACCTTCCTGCTTAATGTATTCAGCATTTTGGACTCTCCAACTAGTATGATAGAAGGAATCTCCCTTATTTTTAACTTCGGAGCCAGAGCTTGAACAAGCAAATTCAGTGGAGTGGGATGATAAGCTAAGTGAAGAGTAGTGCAGTTCTATACTTCTGAGCCAACAACTTTAACTATACTTTATGGGCAACCTGCTTACCAGCCAAAGTCGTAGCAAACAGGGAAGACCTGGGCTCCATATTATGCATCTGAATTGACAAGCACTATGCAGACTTTTTAATAACATATAAAAATTGGTTCTGTTCAGCTAGACCAATCTTTCAGGAGCAGAAAAGTTCAATTCAGGGGATGTGTAAAGCCCACTAGCATGTTGTAGGTCCACCAAAAGAGTTGTGTACAAGTCTAATGGAGAAAAGTAAATTGCCAGCCTCACTGTCATCACTATAGTCTCTCTCCCAATACCAATTTCACATTTAAATTAAATTAGAATCCGAACCACATAATTCATACATTCTGTGCAAAGCCTCTTTGACAAAAGACTTATGAATATCCAGAAAACAAGACTCTTTCAGCTAAGATGCAGTCTTTTGCTTAGCCAATACTAAACCTGACTTGGACTTCGGCATTAGTGCTGAATCCTGTGCTGAAGCAGATGTTCCCAACCAGTGTCAAAGCAGACTTCTCCACTAGCATTCCTTTTAACTTCAACACTGACTCAGGACTCAAAGGAGTCACCGAACCGGTTGAGGAATACAAAACTGGCACCAAAGTCGAAGTTACCATCATCACAATGGTCTGAAGGACTGCTAAAGGTATAATAATGAATTAAACAGCTATGTCAGAAGGGCCCTGCTAAAAATCTCCAGCATAGTCATCACTTATTCTGCATAAGGACTAGCAATAGGGAAATCTGTTTTTTGCAAAGATTTCAGAACTGGACTATGTTCAGAGGAAGAACATGTCCCTTCCTTCAACTTTTTTCCTTTTCTTACCATGGTCTTGTGGTCTCTCTTATACTGTGTGCTTTCTGTGTGGAAAATGTCTCCCAGAACGAAATCAGGTACAAGTTGGTGCATAAGTGCACACAAAAAGCAAGAAGCAGCATCATGGGTCTATATAACAATATAAGCACCCCAACTGTGAAGCCAAGACTGACATCAGTCAGAGGCTCTTGAAAGATGACTTAAAACCTGAGGACATATAGGGAGACATAACCTAAAATTTAGAAACAGCATTTGATGAACTCAAACTCAAAACTGAAAAAATGTGACGGCTTTGGACCCTACATCAATGAAGATATGAGCAAAAAAAAGGAACTGGGTCACCAAGGGCTGGGTGTTCTTTATGGATGTAGGCCACTTGCTATGCATTCACGTAGCTATGCAATCGCGTGGGTTTGTCTGTGGTATCCTGGAATGTCCTCCAGTGTTGGTGACGTGTGTAGGTTTTTAAAGGTTTCCAGCTCCAGTCTAAGTCCTGGAAAGAGCGTTCAGTCAATGAATATGCATGGAAAGGATCCATTAGAAAGGCCTGCCTTTCACCACAAACTAAGTAAACAGAAGTGCAGAGAGGTGACAAAAAGAGATGTGAGGGGAATGAAGACTGGGCAGCCTTGTTAATCCACAGTACCGTTATTATTAAAATTTTATGCAGACAAATCACTGCTTTTAATTCAATGTTGTTCTTTCCAGACTTTGTGAAATAGAAAGCTTTATTTTTCTGTGGTATTCATATACTTTATTCCAGGTACTCAGACTTCCTGAAAATAAAGCACATATTAGATTTCGTTTTCACCTTTTCATAATCCGACTTCAAAAACAAACAGTGTGATAATGAAAATATTATTATGCATCACACATTATTGCTACAAAGAAAAAAGTGTGTTGATGTGCTGCTTAAACAAGCGATGTGTGCCAGGCCCAGGCGTTTTGTAATCTAAAACCATACTTACTTTGTCGGGCCGCAAGCAGCGAATGAGGAGCATCCTTTGAAACTGGCCCACTTTTTCTTGCCACTCTGCCGGGAGCGGCTCGTGGTGTGGTTCCTGCAAGCACAAACACAGCAGGTTAGCTTTATTTAATTTGTCACTTATTTTCGCAATGCTACGGCATGGAGACTTGCCTGCTGGGCTTTGTCAGTTGAACAGCATTCCTGATGTGAATATTTATTCCAGTGAGTGAGCACATGAAATGTGGTCCCGTGGGGAAATTCAGAGCCGTCCAAGATTTGCAAATAGCCGCGAGACCAAGAAGACGCGGCTCGACAGATAATGGAAGGGAGCATGGTGGTGGCTGTAATATGCGTTCAGTACAAATGCATCTCTGGACCGACAAGTTATTGATTGTAGCGATCATAAATGCATTATCAACAAAACAATCTAGCTTCTTAAATAGGTTAATCACTTTTTTTTTGTTATATGGCGTGATAAAAAAAAACGATGTTACCACAGGTTCAGAAGCTGTAATTCATTACATTAACGTGACCAAGGATTTTTTTTTCGATATATTTCTCAATTGTATGTTCTATCTCAGGTAATACATATACTACTTATTATTATTAACATTTAGAACTACTTAGCATCCTTTCTTTATAGCATGAGTGACAGGCAACCAGCAGCTTCATAGAACCATGTTGATCATGCAGAAGGAAAATTAAAGCCAATGGGTCTAGCTTTGGAGACATGTGTGCGTTGCTCCTTGGGCGTCCTAGTTAGAAAATACCCCACTGAGGCAACATCTTGGGCTACCACAGTATAAGAGCCGGGAGAAGCTGAACAGATTACATTAGCAGTGCAAAGCTGAGAACTTAAAAGCCAACCAGAGCAACATGCTGTATACTAGAAACGTTTGACAAAGGGACAGTATTTTCTTTACATCTTTAAAAAAGTCTATGTGAGCACACGTCTTTAATTTGTGAACACAAATCAACAAACCAATAACGTTATCATGATAGCAACGTGAAGCAAACAAGCATTTGCAATGCAATAGGTCTCGCATTTACGGGAGTTTGAGCTATTGGCATTGTAATTGACAATGCGTTTTATTTATGTTTTACAAACAAAAACTAGTGACACCACGACAATGTTACTGCTCCTGAGTTTCAAAAAGAGGCACAAGAATCCAGAGCAGACATGGCGAGTAAGTTGGCTGAAGAGGTGGGGGTGGCAAATGGTGTTCACGGGCGCTTTGATGTCCTCAGTGGCCGCGCGGCTCACTGAAAACATCAAAGCGCCCGCGAAATGTAAGTGATCGCAATCGCGATCACACTTCAAAGCGCGGCTGTGTGACAGGCGAAAGTGAAAGACAACGAGTGCTTTCAGGCTGCCAAATGGTGCGCGCGCCCGGCACACATGAGTGGTGAGCTGTTAAATTTTGTGGCACGATGTGGAAATATGCGGTGTGGATTGGGGATATGTAGTGTGTTGTGGAATTTTGTTGTGTATTCGATATATGTTGTTTCGTATGGAATTGTGCGTTATGTATTGGAAATGTGTGGAGTTGAATTGTGTGGCTTGGAACTGTGTGGCGTTGAGTGAAATTATGCTTATTGGAATTATGTGTCATGGTGTGGAGAGCATTTATGTGGATTGCTGGTATGTGGGATAAAGTACATTTATGTGGGGTGTGTTGTATTGAGTAGAGTGTTATTATGTGGAGTGTAATTATGCAGCGCTGAGTGGCATTGTGTGGAGTGTAATTATGTTGTGTGATGTAGAATTGTGTGGCATTAAATAGTGTGGTGTTGTGTGGGATTATGTGGCATGGTGTGGAGTAGCATTATATTGTCTGGAATTATGTGGCATGCTACAAAGTTGAATTTATTGTGTGCAATGGCCATAGGTCTCACTTTTGCGAGAGTTAGAGCTATTGGCGCTGTAAATGACAATGTGCTTTACCCATGTGTTATGGAGCGGAGTGCATGAATGTGGAGTGGAATTATGTGCGTTAGATTGAAATTGCTACTTGTGGAATTGTGTGATGCGTAAATGTGTGGTGTAGCGCAGATGTGTGTACTGGAATTACGTGCCATTGTGTGCAGTGGAATTATGTGGATAGTAATTATGTGGTTTTGAGTGTACTGGAATTATTTGTAGTGGGATTGTGCATTGGAAAGACTGGAAGGGCTGGGGCAGTATTAGTGAAATGGCAAACTCTGCTTTCACGTGCAACTCACTGCCACTGTAAAAGGTGAAAACAATGGCGCCTGTTAGTTAAAGTAAAAAAATCCATGTTACCACGTTGGATACACTGGAAGGGCTGGGGTCGTGTCAGTGGCACGCAAAGTCCTGCTTAAAGTGCAGCTCACTGCCACTGTAAAATACGAAAAATAAGGTGGCTTTTAAAGCTAGATATGCTATACATTTGTGTCTCCGCACAGACCGCACATATGGAGGGCCCATATTCTGTAATCAGTCGTTGCACATAATATATCTCTTAATGCAAATACTATATCTCTTACCACAGCTGTTTGCTGCATTCATGAACCACAAACTGTCCCGTGGCCAGTGACTCTCATAACGTGCATCGCTGAGGGCAAACCATCGGACTTTCATGTGCTAACTCTTGGAAGCTGCCTTTGCGCCTGACTAGATGTGTGTGTGTGCTATTTCCAAGTCACAAAATATAAACTTAGTCACTCATAAAAAATAATACATTCATATCATTAGCAAGTCGTGTTTCGGACCATGTTTCTGAAAGCACAGCTGTGTGTCCTCAAGGCCTCCCTGGTTGACACAGGCGCTCTTACAACCTTTCATCCTTAATGAAAGACTCAAAGTTGCATTTATTCAATTTATTTATGCCCTACTTTTAGGAACACATCCATTTCGTTTGTGTGCACAAATTGAATGCAAGCACGATTTCACATTCAGAAATAAAGTGAATAGAACAGCCCTGGGCACAGCAGTTTGAAACGAAAATGTTTCTCTTCCGGGCAGAGCTGGGAGAATTCAAACTGGAAAATACCCATTAAAGTGAAGCATCACTTTAACATATGGCCACTTTGGGTGATCGACGGTGTTTAGGGCCCATTGATGGTGGAGACATTATAGCGCCGATAAGATCTCTGCAGACCACAGAGCCGGCCAGCCTGCTTTGTTTCCGGATTGTCACTTTCATGTGCACAACACATGCTGTGGGCTTTCAACCACACCATTTGCACTGTGCCCGCCCCCACTCCCCCCTCCCACTCCCTCCTCGTCAACTTCAGTGCGCGCTTGTTTTGTTAGATATTCTTTGAATTTTTGGCAGGGGAAGGGGGATAAAAACCTCACTGGAAGTGCCTTTACATGATTCTGGTATAAATCCATTCAGAGCTTTTGAGAATGATTGTTTAGAAAGTGTTTCATTCAGGGCATGAAGAGGTTCAAATTTAGGGTTATCTGGACCTTTAATCCACGGATCCTCTGCAGATTTGCGAATCCACGGATGTGTGCAAATCTAGTTCATTAAATAAAAGCACAGCAATGAACAAGGTAGCTTTTTCTCCTGTCCTTCCATTGGAAATTTTCAAATCCAGGTGCCGATTTGTGAGTTGCTACACTCTGATTGGCTGTCCAGCACAGAAATATTTCTGCTGCACATGCATTACCCACTGAACACCGTGTTGGGAGCAGTTAAAACAAAAAGAGCATAAGTGGGTAGGATATGCCTATCCTAATCCCCAGGCCTGTGTGAGGGAGATTTCAAAAGGACCTCCCTGCATTAAAATGGATAATTAAAAAAAAAGCTTTTTCATCATAGGATTCGCGAAATCTGTGCACGTGTGGCTATCCCCTGGCGGGAGCGAGCAAGGACACCATATGTTTGTAATTAACTTGCAAACATATGGTGCCCCTGCTCGTTCCCACAAGGGAAACATGCGCAGGCCCCCTCCTGTCTCCCCTCCCCCTGCTGCCTCCTTCTTTAGCGCGAATCGCGCGCAGCATGCATGTTTGAAGTGTTTTTTTTTTTTTTACTAGGGTTTCCTTTTCCAACTATTGCAGTTTTTCGGTCTGTCCATTTGTTTAAACTGACCATAATGAAGACTACCACTACGCAATTTTTACATGAATAGCTTTAATAAATGTTTTTGCCCGCGTACGCGTGTTTTCTTTTCTTTCATGGCGGTGAAATAAAGCCAAAGTGCCTTAAGCTTTTTCACTTCTTTGCGCGCGTGTTTGTTTTATTTGTACCGGTGGCACACGTTGAAAAATACAACAATGAAACTATGTTAACATAAATTTAACATGATGTATTTGCCCTCACGCGTGTTTGTTTATTTTCTTTCATGGCGGTGAAATAAAGCTGAAGTGTGTGAAGCTTTTCTACTTTTTCATGCCTTACATCAGTCGGTATTGTTTCAAGACTACCTCCTGTGTCGCTTCTGTTTTAAAACATCCATATATGCGGTTTCACTGTTGAGGACGGTTCTGTAGCATCTCTTTGTCGCTTGCTTTGTTGTCCGAGATGTTTGGCCGTTTATTCCATTTATGTTGAAGATTGTTGAGTTTATACCCTTATTATAAGAGTTCCCCAGCATGTCCGTGGGTGGCAGAGGAGAGGACTGGTGGCACTGCTAGGAGAAACGTGTGGTACTGTCTTGAACTGACTTTTCAGCCCCCGCCTGCCTGCTGGGTATGCAGAATACTGAAGTACCAAAACATCCCGTGCCATCCATCCTGATCACGTGCGAGCCAAGCCTCCCCTGTCCGTGTTTTTAAATGCAGATGACGGCTTCGGTCTAGTCCCCTTGCACTCTGGGGAGTCAATTGCCTTAAAGCTGGCTTTTAAACAAAGTAATTAAAACAAATAGTCAGAGAAAAGGCAGCAATTTAAGAAAAATACAGACATTCCCATGGGTGATACGTTCGCCGATTAACCCTGCGAAGTAAAAGCTATTGTTATTTTCAAAACACACGGAAATGTAATTCACAATACGAGGTTGACAAGCTGTGACCAAAGTGACAACTCCGCACTTGTGTGGTCTAACAAGCGCGCACTGAAGCTGACGGAGTGGGAGGGGGAGTGGGGGCGGGCACGCAGGCTGCCAAATGGTGCGATGAATCACGGCTAAAGTGAAAGCAAACAAGTGGTTGCAGGACTCCAAATGGTGCGCGCGCCCGGACGGGTCACATGCACTGTAGTTGGAGGCCTGCAAAGCCACTGTTTGCACTTCCAAAACGCGCTTACTATAAGTCTCGCCAGAGCCAGCGCTAAAGCGCTGGTCAGGCGAGACCTAAAAAGGAAAAGGGCGATTGCTGAATAGAACCGTGTTTTAAAATCAGCCAAACAGCAAGCATGTCCTAAAAACACAAAAACACAAATCAGTAATTAAAATGTCATCATTTCAGCAACATAAATATATCAGAGAACATATACTGGGTCTCACCTACAAGCTGCAAGTCACATTTGCAGTCTAACAAAAGGACTACTAGGTGAACCATCACCAACACCAAATGGGAACACAACGGGACATTGAAATACCTTGGCATTCACTGGCAGTCCATTAAAGCAATGGCAAACCCTGAAAAACACATGGAGGCCAACAGCTAAAGGTGGCGACACAAAGCTCACTCTAACATCTGCACTCCTCTATATCACAGTTTTTAAAAACAAATAATTGATAACAAGTGGTCTTGTGGACTGCCAAAGTTGTCTGCAGTCAGACCTAAATCCTATCTGAGAAGATTGTTGATATACAGATGAATAGTTATGTTCTCATGGGGTAGTGCAAAATAATGGAGGACCTACGGTCAGGAGTAGAGCATTTTAGGTGTTCAGTTCGGCTCACAAACCTAAGATGTATTAGATAATCCAGGTTAATAAAATCAACTGGAAGATGCAAGAGCTTGGGATGGAACATTATTTTCCAATTTATCCAAAATATGAAAGGTAAATTAAATTATAAACTTAATTAAATAAGAAACAAAGACTTTTCAAATCATACACCAAAAACGTGGTGAAGCTAGTCAAAACAATTCTCAGAACAATCAATCCGCAAAAAAACTAACATTACCAAAGTCAATAGGTTTGACTTCACACATGCTGTTAAACTCACTTATCCATGAACACATTTACATAAATTACTGTTAGACCTGACACCATTGGCGTTGGCCTCCCTTCCATTTTTTGCTGTTTCCTCCTGTGATTTTGCTATATGTTTTGCTGGTCTAGATACTGTGGGCACTGTGCCACTGCTATTCAGTGCCACAGTGCAAGTGTTCCCTATTGTAAATTGTTGTAATGGATTAGTGACTCCGTGATTGCCTTTTTTGGTTTACTTGTCAGACCCTGGTACAGTGCACCGTGTGCGCCCAGGGCTTGTAAATCAAATGCTGCTGGTGGGCTTGCAGCACTGATTGTGCCACCCACCGGAGCAGCTTGTAACCTGTGGCTCAGGCGTGCCATTGCAGAGCCTGTGTGCAGCCTAGTGCTGCCATGTTGACTTGGTAAGTACACCCACTTGCCAGTCCCCAAACATTCTCTTTTCTACATATCAGACAACCCTAAAGTAGGCCCAAGGGAAGGGTGCATTGTATGTAAAAGGTAGGACATGCCTTGATGTGTGTGGCATGTCTTTATAGTGAATTACAGCCATTTAAGTTTTTCACAATTGCAAGGCTACCTGTTCCTATAGGCCAGAATGGGCAGTTTGATTATAACATCTTATAATCCTAACTGACTCAGGGAACTATGTAGAAATTCGAGTTTAATATGCCTGAACTCATAATGATAAAATACATCTTTTAGTGAAGTTGGTTTTAACATTCTGTGTTTGAAAATACCACTTTTAGAAAGTAGGTATTTTCTTGCCTAACTATCCAAACCTGCCTCTGCTAGGTTGTGTATTCCACATCTGTTTTGTAAGTGACAGGGGCTGGGGTGGCTCCAGGAGACAGGGTGAGTCAACACAAGGCTGAATAGACCTATCTGCATTGGGAGTGGTGGGAGGAGCAGCACCTGGGCCTGAATAGGGCTGTGCCTGCGTTACACAATGCTGGTTCCACCTCCTGTGGTGCGTCCGATTACCCTGGCACACACTTACAAAGGAAGAAGTTGTGCACTGGCAGAATGCACCCAGAACTGGTGTGGACTAGGTACAGACACTCTCTGCCTTCAGAGACAAAGTATTTGTGTGTATAAAAAGGGGTACCCAGACCCCAGAACTTTAGATCACTTCTGGGAATCAAGACGAACCTTTGCTGAAGAGAAGAACCAGGAAGCTGAAGGAGGAGATTACCCCTGTGCTGTGTGTTTGGGGGATGGCCTGCAGTGGTTGCTTCATTGCCAAAGAAAAGAGAAGAGGACTAAGTGTGCTTTTCATCATCTTGTAGAAGATCTCCAAGGGCTTGAACTTTGAGCTTGCCTCCTGCCTGAAGTCTCAGGGATACAAGACTTCACCACCAGCTCCCCCCATGAGTTACCTTGCTGGGAATTGAAGTGCCTGCTGTTGTGCTGGGCCTTCTGAGAGACTGCGTGTTGCTAGAAGCGTGACTCAATGACGAGAAGCGTGTCGCCGCCGCATCACCAGAGAAGCGTGTCGCGGCTCGGAAGATCACCGAGTCGCTGCACGGCCATCTGGCATGCACGCATCGCATCTACGTTGGTGCATCGTGACCAAGATGCCATTTTGTTGTATAGCACCGGATTGTCGCATCGTATCGAGGCGCCATCTTGTTGCATCGTACCGGAGAGCAGTAAGAAACCGACGCATCACCACCCCACACAGTAAGAAAGCGAGCATCAACTCCCCTGTGCAGCAATAAGGAACAGACACATCCACTCCCCTGAGTGTAAGGAACCGACGCATCACCTTCCCTGCGACCCTTTTGTTTGTTTTGCGTTATGCATCCAAGGTACTTTGAGAGTAAAGTGTTGCATTTGCAATCTAAAGTGAACTAAGCTATTTGCTATCATTTTAAAGTCTATTTTTGATTGCAGTATTGTGGATTTTTGTCGTTTGGTCTTGTGTTAAGTCCAGTAAAGATTACTTATTTTTCTAACCCTGTGTGGTGTCCATCTGTAGTGTTTTCACTGTATTACTGTATGTGTCCACAAATGCTTTACACACTGCCTCTGAGATAAGCCTGCCTGCTCGTGCCAAGTTACCAAGGGGGTGAGCAGGGGTTATTTTGGGAGTGTAGCCCCTTAGCCTGACTAGACGCAAGGGTCCCTATTTGGACAAAGGTGCAAACCATTGCCAACTAGAGACCCCCATTTCTAACATTTACACACAAATACAAACATGCAGATAGAGAAGCGTATCTACAGATATCCATGCAAACACAAACCAACACATCTGAAACCCCTCAAGTGTGTAGACCTGAAGACTAAAAGACTCTCACGTGTACAGATCTGCAGGCACCCATGCACTTGACCACGTAGAACCCTGTCACTACAACATACAGCCCGGTGCAGACAAGTGTTATGTTACGTTGAGTGCATGTTCGGTTTGATTTGGTATTTCTAGAGTGTAGTAACAACAAAAGGTCTTTTGAGACTGAGACATACCTTAACCAAGAAGACAGACTTCAGAGAAGCCAAGTTAATAAAACAAAAAGGTTTTCAAAGCTTTCCTAAAGGTGAACAAATGTGGAGTTGGTCAAACCGGAATTGTTAGCTGATTACATAGTTTTGCCACCAAAAATAGAAATAAGCAGCAGTCAATGCAAGTCTTGTTTATTGCAAAGATTTCAATAGGTGAAAGCCTTCTGAGCAAAGCAAATGAGAAGGCAGATAGAGTTGGAAGAGAGATGCTAAACAAGACTGATACAGATGGAAACAGATTTCTGAATTAGGCACAAGATTTAGAACTGAACCCACTGCTACAGTGCAAGTAAGTGAAGCTCTCTGCGATGCAGTTGAAACATGGTCATATCTTCTGAGATAATATAAAAGGGAAACTGCACTATTTGGAATCCTTTAGCCAACAAGATAGCCAGAGGGAGACCTAGATAGATGTTGTTGCAGAAGTCCAGATTCGAGGAAAAGCAGGCAGTGATAAAAGTAGCATGTAAGATTTTATGAAGATGTGCAAAGTACATCTGAGGTTGTGAAAGGAGAGATAGCTGTTACTAAGGATGAGATTATCTGCAGTTACATAGCTAACTAATCATCTAGGATTACCCCAAGGAATGTAATCTTTGGTAGAGTAGTGGAAGTAAGACCCACGCTAGAGGGTCACATTTTCAACTTCCAATGAGCATTGCGTTTGCTGAGAAGTAGCAGCTCTGTCTTACTGGGATTCACTTTTAAGTAATTGATCATTCAGGAAATAATGCTAATGATAGCAAGGCTTTCTGATAAAGAAAGATAATGATTTGCTTGTCATCTGCCTATGTGACCCCATGCATGGCCCGTGCAAATGAGGGAAGCATGTTGCCTCTGTGCTCAATCTGTATTATGGGCACAGAGGCAAAGAGGCTGTCAGGAGAAGCAGTTAGTGTGAGCTGAGGTCAGCAAACTGGAGGGGCTAGAGTGGGTCCTGGACCCCCCAGTCATCTGCCCGCATGACACGACACTGCATTCGACTGCAGGGGGATCTCTGCCTCCCCTTTTAAAGTGCATACTAATGCCCCCTGCATAGTGAAAGAAGGAGTGGCTGCTTGAAGCAGCCACTTTGCCTTTCACTAATGTGCTGCCCACAGGCCAGGCACGTGTTTGCAGCTCCAGTGGGCAGGACATTGATAGTAATAAGGCGCACTGCCCCAATTTGCACCAGATGCACCTTGCTACAGGTATGCCATGGCATAGACTGGGGCAGGGCGCCATTACTATAATACTGCCTGTGGTTGGCAAGAAGGAAGGAGGAGAGGAAAATAGGCTGCAGAAGAAGGGAGTAAGCAGGGTGGGAGACATAATTCAAGTAGTGGGACAAACAATGTGAGAAAGTGGGACTTTTAATAGAGTTAGGAATTGTTTTTTTTTTAATTATAAACCTTCAAGAAGTGTACATCTCAGCATCTTGCCTACAACCCCAATCGGGCCGGCAATGCGACATTGCAAATGTGCATATAGCGAACTAAGAGGGGGTAGGGGATTACACAGCAAGCCGCCTACAACCCTGCCGGGCCGGCCACGTTAGAAGGGGCATTCAGCTGTATAGGCAGGATCAGCATTGTATGCATGTAATATCAAACACTTACAAACACCAAAAACGTGAACAGCAGTCGGCTCTACTGATGTAGCGTAGTGTAACGAGTTGTAGCTATGCTGGTGGAGTGCTGTGACCTATAACCCTTGCGATAGTGTTCCATAGTGACCCTTGCCCTCCAGTGTGCGACATGTATAGGCCCGGGTAAAGGACGTCAGCTGGGAACATACGCTGGTCGTCATGAGGCAACCGTGGCAATGTCCGTGTCAGTGGCATGTTCTAACAGATAAATCTGTAGGGGGCCCCATATGTCTTTGGGACGAGATGAGGGGGGCTGGAGGTCTGCATATATGTGTAATTGTTCTTGACAGTAAGTAAGGTCTCAGATCCAGTCGAAGAGTTAGGAATTGTGAACTGCTAAAGAGACGGCAAGGCAAGCTAGTAAGAGTCAGGTATCCATGTCGACAAACCAACATATAGGCACACACACTGGCTAACACAAGACTGAGAGATGGATATACAAATGCTACTTTTATGTCCACTTACTATCTAGTACAAAATCTACAGAATACCCCACATGGCCATTGATAGACTTTAGTTGAAAAAAATACAACACATTAATCTAGTGTGCACGAGTATTTATCTAATTTCATCATTCATCAACATATGTGTGTATATAAAAAAAACTTTTAACCCCATGGGAGAATAGGGGTAATACATTGCCTGGAGTGAGCTTATTTGTACTCATTATTGATAACTCACAGAGTCTAGTAATGGTTGGATTTGTATATAATCTCTTTAAGTTGTTATTTGTAATGTTTGATTTATGTAGACTTGTGTTATATGTTGTACATATTTGTGTTGTCTGTACTAAACAGATAAGATTACCATAGAAATTGGAAAATACAAGCAAAAATCAGTTGAACAATGATGAAATGAGATGAATACTCGCACACACTAGATTAATGAGTTGTGTTTTTCAACTAAAGTCTTTCAATTGACAAGTGAGGTATACTATAGATTTTGTACTATGATATTGACCCTGCCCAAGTATTAGGCCTTATTGGATTAGTCCCCGTTGTGTTTATACATACACTTACTCTCTAGACCATCTGCTGGCAAAATCAAATTTAAGGTAGAATAAAGTCTGCAATCAGTGACTAATAAATTCTTGCCCTATCCCTTGAGAAATCACATTTACTGGGTGGTGGAATTCTTGAGTTTCTATGTACATTCATCACTTACTTAGCTTCAATTACACTACTGCAATTCAGATTTTTTTTAATAGTAATATATGACACAACAGTTGAAAGGATTGTTCTAATTACAACAAACATTACAAGTTCAGTGCTTTAGTTTTCCTTTATAAATAACTGTTATGAAATGTGTTGGTTACGTAAAACAAAGACTATAACTCCCACAATGCACAGATTTGTTAAATCAAAGACCATGACCAAGAAATTGGTGCCCAGAATACATGGAACAAGAAATAAAAAAAGCTTATTTTCATATTCATGCTTCCAAATTATATGTTTCTTGACATTTCACAAGAGCAAGAAATGCAAGAGATTGCCGCACAGTTTAGCTCTTTTACTGTAGGAAAGCCAGAGAGCCATTAAAAAACATAATGGATAATGAATTAGCATGTGAAAGTAGTAAACTTCATTAAGCTATGACTCCTTTATACCTCGTTCTCTTACTCAATCATGGGACAGGTCTATAGGCCTATAGTTCTATAGATATAGGCCAGTTCTATAGGTCTACCACCATGGAACATGACAATCTTTATGCTGAGGTTTGTGTCAACATCAAGATCTTAATGACATCGAAGCCTTTATGTACTTCATACCATTGAAAACGTTCATGACATTAAGACCTTCGTGAAGTTAAGGGACCTTTTCATTATGAAAGTGTTCAAAAACGCCTTGATGTCAATGGCCTTCTTAACTATCATGTACCTCTTTATGAGTCAAGTATGGAGGTCATAGGTCTTTCCCGATGTTTGGGAACTATAACAATGTTGAGGGCTGGATGAAATTGCAGGATAACTCTGATAGACCCCTTTGAGTTATCACAGGGAAAGACCTAGGTGGAAGCAAGCTTCTCTACGCCCCCTTTGCTTTGCTTGTGTGCACTCAAGCCAGAAATTAACATTAACATTTCTCTCTCATTTTCTTCACAGCTCTGGCAAAAGTATAATTCTTTCAACAGAAAAATGAACAAAGGAAGAAAAAAATTAAATTGCAGCATTGCATGTGTTAATTTCCAGAAAACAAAAGCGGAAAAATGAGTGACCGCAATACCTATTTGACAGAAACATGTCTCAAATGACATAAACAATAGTTTTAAAGGTGAGGCTCCAGTTAGAAAAAGAGATGAAGCACAGAACCCTTTATTAAATAATCTTCCTCACAAGATTAACTAGTAAGCCTTCAAATGTTCTGAATTTGACATGAGCACCCAGGAGTACTGGCTCATAAACCATGGGGGATTAGTTTGTTAGCCAATCACCAAAGCAAAATGTAAACATAAAATATGTAAGCATCCAAAAACATACCAAGGGCTAATCCAAAACACAAAGCACACTTGAAGCAGGCATTGACTGAAAGGACAGACACATGGAAGCCAAATTCTGAAGGCAGCTAACATAAAGCACCCTCTCTGTTTAAGTACATAACACAAGGACTGTGTGACACAAAACAAAATATGTTATTGTGGTGCTTGTGGGTGTTGTGGGGCCTGTGGGTGTGCATTCAATAGTGTGTGTTGTTTGGGTGCTATGCAATATGTAAAAAAAAAAAAAAGGCATAACACATTACCAACATATATTTTTGAAGCAAACACAACATATATGTGTAGTGACACATTCATAAAAGTAGTACTTACCAGTCTCCACTCCAACAGAAACTCACTCATCGGGAATTAGATTCTAGAACAATGCCAGCAGCAAGGAGAAATCTAAATAGGCTTGGTGCCTAATGGTGACAGAGTACTGTTAACCAGCAGAGGAGTCCGTCGCATCAACGGAGGTGTGCAGCTTACTTGACGGAAAACAGTCTGTTGATATGGACAGCGGTTCAGCCAGCACATATGTAAATAAGGTGAGTGGGACTCCGTCAGCTCGATGGAGTACTTGTAACCACGGAAACAGAGGGACGACGGCAGTCCAGCCAAGACCTAATTCAGGCCTAAAGTCACAAATGTGCCACCACAATCAATCCTGCAGACCAGATAGGGGCAGCAGTCACAACGAATGGCACCATGTACTTTCAGGGAAGACCCGGACATTTATCTGATGTCATCTGCTACCATAATCTGCAAGGAGACTCAAACAAATACCCAGAAAGAGAGCTGAACCCGTTTATCAAAACTCTCCCAGAATCGAAAGTTCACACATTCTGAAAACAAGCCCCACCTGGAATATTAAACGTGGTCTGCAAGGTGTGCGAAGAAAAGTTACAGAAATGTCTGCCATCTGGCTCGGACACACTGACAAATGACATTGTGGAATGCGTAGAAAACGCCCTAAAGCAAAGTGGAATGAAGTGGAATGAATGTGCATAGAGGACATTGCTTATCTAGGGAACAAGGAAAATAGGAATGATGAATAACCCACCCGCTAACTTTGCAATCAAGTAGATACAATATATTCCCTCACAGCTACTTCATATCTGTTAATGACTAATTTCTCCAAGTGACTGAGGAGTACAGTGAGAACACAGACGGCGCTAGAGTATGCATGTTTATAAACGACACGAATGGAGAGTCGGTGACATGTCACCTGTGAATGGAATATATGATGGCACCTACATTACAATGATATAATTCGCATTTGGACAGTTAGCATTGCTCTGACCCAACATAAACCAGTCTAAATGAAAAATACTCAAATATCTGATTTTATAGGCCATGGATACAACTGAATAACGGTGTGCAACAACATTTATAGGACGGCCGGCATTCACATTAGCAACCTGAAAACAAACCTGTCCAATCCCAAAGAAAAATAATGTTAAAAGCAAACTACCTGCATATTTGACCTCATCGAAAACCTCGCCACGCCACAAAGAACACATGCCTAACATGCACCTACTTCTACACTTCATGTACCCTCAAGCTACCACAAGGAGCACGACTCCTCGTCTAAAACCCATGGAGTGTGGGAGGTGTGGCATGTGGTTGAATCTGTCTAAATGCGGTGAAGTGCTTTTGGAACGAAGGGGCTGATGCGATGCTCATCACCTACAGGAGTCAGCAGAGCGGGTTTGAGTCTGACGCTTCCGACGGTATACACAAACATTACTAAAATCTGCGGCGCACAAACGCAATTCTTCCTTAAATATGCGGAAATTAGGAAAGCAAGGTTGTAGGACCATTCCTCCTCCCTAAGGTAAAACATTATCAAATTAAAAGATACTTGTACAATATTCATAAAAGTAGAGAAGGAATTCCCCATTGGAGCCATACACATTCCAGTATCTAATGGTGATAAAGTAAATAAATGTTATTGTTAAAAATGAAAATAAAATCACCATGACTGTAGAAAGAAAAGCGCTAACTCATCTCGCTAAAGCAAATACCCACAGTGTCTGGTGGCAGAGCTTTCAACAAAACATGAATCCGCCTAAACCACCTAACAATTAACAAGCTTTGGCAAATCATATAGGTATGGCTTAGCAATGGAGAATGTGCTTGTTAAGTGATATGATTTGTTGGGTGCAGTATGGACAGGGAGGGTGATTGAGTGGATGAATGTCCGTGATTGGGTGAATATGAAATGAATTGGTGGGCAAACGTGGGTGACTGTGAATGTGAATTGAGTGAATGTGATGGATTCTACTTAATGTGGGAGAGGTTGAAGGTGAAAGGTAGAAGGCCAGAGAGAGGTGAATGTACACAAACAAAAGGTTTATACGTGTGCCTGGTGGTTAGGTGTGAAGTCACCAATGTTATATATATATGTAATGAGGACACTAAAGACACAGGGGCAAGAACGTTCGGACAAAGACATTGGCCATAAGGTCACAGTCACCCAAACAACAGCTTCGGAACACAGAAACGAGGCTATAGACACACACGTATGAAGACACTACAAATCGCCAACATAGCTTCACTCCAACAGGCCTAACAAATGGCAGATGTTGCACTTTACAAACACCTCGTAATAACAATTCACTATTGGTTAAATGTAAGATATTTAATAAGATACTGTTATATTTACTCTTTTACCCAAGTAAATAACTGGCAGCTGCAAAAGGTGGCATGTTAGTGTATTTTGGGAATATATTTTCTAATATTAACAGACAATATTTTTCTCAAAGGATTTTAGGCTATATTTCATTACAACACTGTTGCAAAGGGCTAGCCATGTACATTGGTGGCTGGCTCTCGGGCTGTAAGAGGGATGATAAAGGTTGATGGTGCTCAGTGTGTAGACCGTGACTGCCTCTCTTCTCTGCTGATCGGTTGCGTTGCTACACCAAGCTAAGGACATTCTGTAAGGTCATCATGAGTAAGCTTTCACAGAGCCTCCCCGTCAACATTACTTGGGTGCTCTCTTCACTTTTACTCCTTTGTGTACTTTGTGCATGACTGTAACAGGAATGGCTCTGAAGTATGGTTGATGACAACTAGCTAGTGCGCCAAAGTGGTCTCGACTTCTTATCTAGCACTGTACTGATGACTACCATCAGCAAGAGCTCGGGAGTGGCCTCAGGCGACAAATACCAAGGTTTATCTGTTGACCGCAAGCATCTTGATGCAGTCATAAGGTGGCAGTGCAGCACATTATAATTAATGACAGGAAGCTCCCTGAAGCGTCCTAAGGCAGGAAGAGGCACTAGACAGAATACAGTCACCAAGAAATCCAACATGACTTAAGCATCATGTACCTGAGACCACGAGCTGTGAAGTCACCAGTAGATGCCTTAATATACTCGTTCACAGGGGTTTTTCACTTTTTGCTGACCATCTTACTAACTCTATCATATAGAATATTTTTCTATGGGCAAATTCCCGCAACGGAACCACTGAGACCACCCAGAGACCCTCCCTCTTTGCAGCTGGAGTACCCCCTTAAAGCCAGCCCCAGCGCATAATATGTGGAAAAAAATATAATGTATCTTGGCACTTAAATAATAGCTGTGATTGTCAGACAACCCAACAGTGCTGCTGTGAACGGAGTCACCGCAGAGGAGTAGCAGGGAGGAGCCACTAAGCAGCAGCTTGTGGAACATCTACCGGCTATGTGCCTCCTAGTACTAGGTAGGTGCCGGGACAGGGAATGATGTAAAAAGGGGTTTGCTTTCTGGGACCCCTTCCTGATGTGGGCTCAGACATAAAGAGGGAAAATGTTGTCATCAAACATGAGCAGGACTCCAATTACCAGATGACTGTCCTGCTAGCCTCACTAAAATGTGAATTACACAAATGACAAAGCAATGGATTAAAGGGTTTGACAGATTGTCCTATTCAAATGTATGCTGTCCTGCGGGCTGATCCAAAATGTGAAGGACACTTCCAGAAACCTTTGAGTGAAGGGGGCTGATCAAAATCTCTTTCTATGTATTTTTTGTTTTTGTTTTACATGAGTCTAGGGGCCTTAGTACGACTGTAGTCGTGGTGGCGGTCTGACCACAGGCACCCTGCGGGACTGCCCACAGTCTTATATGTGTGGTGATCGCACCGGGACTAATTCACTGCTACTGCCATGGTTAAGGATCCTGTGGCGGTCTGGCAGTGGTTCGAGTTCAAAATATGTTAGCGGTGCCTCAGCAGCACTGCCAAGCATATTTTAAGTTGCCTCTTCACCGCCCATTTCATGATGGTCACACAGCCATGAAAAAGGTGGCGGTGAGGCAATAAAGGGTGCCCTACAGGGCCCCCTCTTGCCCCTGTGCATGGTATTGCATGCTGGTGACGAATGTTGTGCCCCCATGTAGTTTTACACTCCCACTTCCTGCAAGTTAAGGAATGAATGACATGGTGCATTCCTTCCCGTACAGGAAAGTGCACCAGCGGTCCTGCGGGGGTGCTGTTTAAGGCTCACAATGAGCATTTAAACAGCACCGTTGCTGGACCACCTCGCCGCCTGTCTGCCATACCACAAAGTTTCTTGTAATCTGGCGGACAGGCGACGGTGAGTTTCAGCCTTCCTGGAGCGGAGCAGTGGCATGCTGCCCACTCCAGGACAGCCACAACTCGCAACCAGGCCCTACGAGATTTCTAAAGCTGTCCCACTACACCTAAAAATGGCTTTAGTAATCAAGGCAAACTATGCTACAAGAAATAACACAACATGGATACTATAAAAAAGGACCCAGCTGTTTGCAGAGCTGGTGATTGAGATTGTGTGGGAGTACAAAAATATGTTAAGAAAAAGAAAAATAATCAATTGTGAAAGTCCACTTAAATTTCCGATGCTATAAAATCAATGGAAAATGGAAAGCAGTAGATAAAAACATAAGGCACTGATTATTTGACAGGTGGAGAAGAATTCCCAAATTGAATTCCACTCTGCCTGGTCTGGTGGTGCTGCATCCGGTTTTGCTGGGTATGGGAGAATCCTGACCTGATTTTACCAGTCAGTAATTCCAGCTGGTAAAACCGCACAGCACTTGGTTGCTCCAACAACAAAGCCTTGTACCCTTGTCCATCCCTCCTTACTTTCTCTATCCCTCTCCCTCTACCTCACCCAGAAAGAACCTCCGGCATTCATGTAACAAGCAGGAGGTAATTGTGTGCATTAATCTCCACATTAAAGGGAATACTATGCACAGTACTTCTGTGCATAACACAGTTAATTCTTATTCCGTGGGTTTAACTTGTAACAGTAGTAAACACGTTAACTCCTAATTCGTAATCACGCCCCAAGTATTTCAAAAGTAATTTGAACAATGACAAAAAACACAACAATGGTTCAGAATTTGTCACTATTAAAGTGGTGATTTCTTTTGCCTACGTGCAGAAAATACGTCTAAATAAGTTTAAAAAGTGAAGAGGGGAAATCTATGACATTTCAGCCTCCTATTTTTCTCGGACACTTTGTCAACAATAATTTGTCAATAATATTGATGTTAATAAATAACACACCATCAACATTTTGATACGAAAACGATTGAGTTCCTACACACAATAATATATTTTATCTTCACTACAGAAGACTTGTGCTTGTTGTCAATGTCAGTCTAATATCACCTTTAAATGCAGTAAAACATTGTTTATCATTCGCCACTGTCTGTAGAATTTAATGATATGCATGTAAGTGATTCCCAAGTGTGGAAACAATGCATTGTAGGAAGTCCTAAGAATGACTACATACCAAACTGTCATATACGACTTTCCATCCATCTTTTAGTCGCATGAAATCCTTCCGCAGGCCTTTAAAAGTTGGTAACTCGTCCAGGCGACAAATTTCATCCCAAGATGTTGGGGGAAGCCAGATACAAGGATTCGAATAGGGATTGTCAAGGCCGATGCCACCAGTTAGTAAAAACTTCCACTCAAAGTCATCAATCTGAAAGTAAACAACAGTGGTATTAGAGAGCACTGCAGTCTAAGGGCATTCACTCCAAATGTTCATAAGCACAGGCGATCGGCTGTCAAGGAGCTTGGCTTGCCTTAATGTCCTGTGTCTTCTTTTGTGACCACTACTCCCTTTATTTTTCAGTGTAAGCGAGGAAAGACCTCACCTGCCTTTCCTTTCCAAGCCTGCAGGCTTGCATCTTCTGACACTGGAGAACCAGAGATAAAAATGAATCGACATATAGCAAGTATGCATGA
Source organism: Triturus cristatus (assembly GCF_964204655.1). Classification (NCBI taxonomy): domain Eukaryota; kingdom Metazoa; phylum Chordata; class Amphibia; order Caudata; family Salamandridae; genus Triturus; species Triturus cristatus. The sequence continues at coordinate 700,549,992 of NC_140584.1, read as the reverse complement.
AGAACCATCTTGGGCCTCATAGAAAACCCTTTCAAAGGTGGCATTATAGCATGCCAGCATGAGGACCTTTCTTGGGCATTCAGAAGACCCTTTTCGAGGAGGCATTATAGCATGCATGCATGAAGACCCTTCTTGGAACTCATAGAAGACACCTTCGGAGGTGGCATTATAGCATGCTTGCGTGAAGAAGCGTCTTGGGCCTTGTAGAAGACCCTTTTGGAGGTAGCATTAAAGAACGCACACACGAAGACGCCTCCGGAGCCTTGCAGAACACTGTCATAAACTGTCGTAAAGGATCTCATAAAATTTATACATTTCTCGGATCCAGAATTAAACAACATTTTCAAACATGAAAGAACATAAGCTGCAACAGCTGTACGTTTATATATTTTTACAATGGTACTCAAATGTCGTCCATTATTTTCATCTTTGTGGTAGTGCTGAGGTGGGAGCAAGATCTGAGAATTGGGATTTACCTGCATCAATAGAAAAGCACTTATTTTAATTGTGATTTCATAGTTATAGGTTTGTTTTTATCTCTAACAGCTTTGGAATTGAGAAAAGATAACAGTTTTTTAAATATAACTCGTGGCCTCGGATGTACCAGTTGAGCCCAATACACAAAAGAGATTGCATGCAATACAGATTCCTGCTAAAATCACTGCATTTATTTTGCACTCTCTGAAGACGTTTGAATGAAAATAGACATTTCTGTCTTATTTTGACTTTCAAAACAGCCCAACAGAAAACTACACAACCAAGAAATGAAATATTTTTTACTTGTATAATGTAGATATAAATCATCATTCACATTTACTTGGCTAGATCAGCACAAGGTACACCCAATAGATTTGTGATAGCAGCCAGCCGTACTTGAGAATCAATGCAACTCTTCTTTAAGGACATATACACCCATCTGCAGGAGGTGGCCACACACCATATTTCTGTGATTCAAATACTCTCCAACAAAGCTACAGTTGCCATCCATTATAAAGAGTTCCATTAGGTTTTTCGGAAGGGAATGATTCACTTTCTTCTAAACGTATGTAACACGACATCAACCTGATTGGATAGTTTCTAAGTCAAGTTATTCAAAATAAACTAACCAAAAAGAAACACAATATAATAGATCAAAAATTGTCCATAAAAGCCCAGTACAGAAGTATATTTAAACAAAAACAAGAGCAATCCTCATTTCTATGTTAACAGGGGTATCAAATTATCCTTGGAACAAGCGTTCACATGGAACTCATTCTTAGAAAGTTTTTTTTTGCACAGATCTTTCTGTGTAGTATATATATTTATAACAACATGTGTGATTCAATCAACAGTAACCTTGAATAAGGAATTATGAGAAAGATTACAGCACAGCCACTATTTACGAACAACAGCGCTTCAGCCGAACCGAGTTTTATTAAATGAAAATTATCTAGAAGAATCATTTGCAGGTGTTTCTCAAAGTAGACAGGAAAGAGTGAGTATACCCCAGGTAAAAAGACAATCAAAACCTAAATCAAAAGATGGGAGAGTGAGGTAAAATGTGAACATACATGGTATATTGGTTGCTTTATATCACAAGACAGCAGTTTTGTATTCAGTAAACCGAAGACACAGGGAATAAATCACTAAGGAGTCACAACAATAATTGTTCTTGGGCGATGAATGAATGTCTGTTATAGACTTAAAGGAGCGGCAATCCCTTTCTGAATCCCTGTAGAAATAAAGGAACTCACTATCCCACTTTAACCACACAAGACCTCGTGTCTTTTGAAGAGAGCCTATTGCAGATGCTCCTTATTTTTCTAAGGTGAGCCTTTCCCTTTTTCCTAATTGCTCACCGCAGCAGGTTTATCTGTAAAGCCCTCAATTTTACAAACGTCTTTTTTTTTTTACAGGAATTCTGAAGGGGATTGCTGACCCTATAAATCTATATCAGACCCTCATTCACCGAACAAGAAAAATTATTGTTGCTAATCCTAAGTGGTCACTACCTTGCGGATTGGTTTTTCCACTATCTCTGCCAGTATTGATCCTCTTATTTACACCTTTCAATACAATCCATGTTTACAAGACCCCTAATATCTGCCATTTCTTTCTTTCCCAGACCCCAGGCAATTTCAGTCTTGATGAGACCGTTTTATTCTCTAAGGGTCGAAACGCCATCGACACATGTACAAAGACAGACTGGTTTTCATAACTGTGATACAATGATGTCTTAAAGTTTACTGAATACAAAACTGCTGTCTTGTGATATAAAGCAACCAATGTACCGTGTATGTTCACATTTTACCTTGGTTTTGGATGCCTTTTCACCATGGGTGTACTCACTCTTTCTTTCTCCTTGAGAAACACCTACAAATTGTTCTTCTAGATCATTTTCATTTAATAAAATTCTGTTTGGCTGAAACTTAGTTGTACATAAATACTGGCTGTGCTGTAATCTTTCTCACAATTCCTTATTCAAGAATACTGTAGATTGAATCGCACATGTTGTTATAAAGATTTATTCCACATGAAAAGATCTGTGCAAAAATAACTTTTCTAAGAATAAGAACAAAAACACAAGAGCACAAGAAATCATATTTTTTCCTGGAAGCTTAACAGATGGGTCATTGATCATAGGTTTCCACCGGTATAGTCAGTGGAGGTTTCACCATTAAATAAGCATTGGTAATGCATTGGTTTCGCCCATGTCATAAATAAAGAACTGTTTTAATCAATCATTGTCTGGGAAAAGGAAAGAGTTCCCTGACAGATAACACAGGAGTGGAGAGGATGTGACACAGCCGCCAGAGCTGCTAACTCGAGAGCTGGGGATTATGGTTCAAGTCTCGTCAGCGCCACGTGACATCCTATGATTCTATACAAATCACTTAATCTCTCCGGGTGATAAATTGTTATATAAATATGCTGCAATAGTAAAAGGCAAAACTTTATGAAAATATAGTTCCACCAAAGCGGATGTTAACAGTATTTCCGCAGCGGGAAACTGATAAGAGAAACAGACGTGGAACAAGCATTGTAAAATGCAGGAAAATATGTTACAACCAATAGAAATGGAGTGAAGAACAAGTTACTTACCTTCGGTAATGCTTTTTCTGGTGGATACAGTATCTGCCTGTGGATTCCTCACCTTGTGAATATCCCCTGCGCCAGCATTCCACGGAACTTTTCTTCCCCAGCATTCACGTCGACGTGGGCGACGTCACAATACACCGGCTCCGCACGCGACTCCGATCGACGTCACCGGAGCCATAAGAAGCCCACGTCGGCGTGATGACGTCAGTTCCACCCATTTTTTCCCCGTGCCTTCGAGGCGAACAGGTGGACTAACGACAGACTCAAAGTATACACAGTATACAATACACCAACACATATGCATAGCATACAAAGGAAAAGAATGCTAAATAAACAAGCATTTCCTACAATTGCACAACAAAGCATAAAACATTACCACAAGACCTATTTCATGGTATACAAAGGTGGACAACGGGGAGGCGGTGGGTAGGTGAGGAATCCACAGGCAGATACTGTATCCACCAGAAAAAGCGTTACCGAAGGTAAGTAACTTGTTCTTCTGATGGATACATCTGCCAGTGGATTCCTCACCTTGTGAATAGATTCCCACAGCAGTCCCACTCCCGGAGGAGGGTGTCCACCTTCTTATACCAGAAAATCTTGCAAAACAGAGCGCGCGAAATGGCCCTCCCTCCTCATCTCAGAGTCCAAGCAATAATGCTTTGCGAAAGTATGGAGGGAGGCCCAAGTCGCGGCCTTACAAATATCTGCCACAGGAACACCCCGGGCCAAAGCAGATGTCGAAGACTTAGCTCTAGTAGAGTGAGCACGAATACCCTCAGGAGGAGTCTTACCAGCCAGGGCGTAGCAGATCTTGATGGTCAGTATTATCCATCTTGACAGCGTGCGCTTGTGCACCGCTTTACCTTTAGATCGACCAACGTAGCCAATAAAAAGCTGGTCATCAATACGAAAGTCCTTGGTCCTGTCCAGATAAAAACTCATAGCCCTCTTCGGGTCAAGGCGATGGAGTCTTTCCTCTTCTTTGGAAGGATGAGGGGGTGGATAGAAAACAGGGAGGGTAATAGACTGCCCCAAATGGAAAGGAGTAACAACTTTTGGCAGGAAAGCAGCCCTGGTCCTGAGAACCATCCTTTCAGCATGTAAGGTAAGAAAAGGAGGTTTGGAACTAAGAGCTTGAAGCTCACTCACCCTCCTTGCCGAGGTTATGGCTACAAGAAAAACCACCTTAAAAGATAACAGCCTCAAAGGACAAGTATGAAGAGGCTCAAAAGGGGACCCCATTAAAAAGGTTAAAACAAGATTAAGGTCCCACTGAGGCATTACAAATGGGAGTAGGAGGAAAGATATTTGTAAGGCCCTTGATGAACCTCAGAACAACCGGAGATTTAAATAGCGAAGGTTGATCTGGGAGGCACAGAAATGCCGATAAGGCCGAAAGGTAGCCCTTGACCGTGGCCACAGCAAAACCCTGCCGAGCCAAGGAAAGAGCAAACTGGAGCACATTGGACAGACGGGCCTTTAAAGGATCAATGGATCTCTCTCCACACCACTTTACAAATTTAGACCACCTGTAGGAGTAAATGGACTTGGTGGAGTGTCGCCTGGCCGATAAAATAACGTCCACCACATCAGGCGGGAGAGAGAAAGAACTCAGGTTGCCCCGTTCAATCTCCAGGCATGAAGGTGTAAGCTCTGGAGGTGGGGGTGTAGAACCTGCCCCTCCGACTGCGAGAGGAGGTCTGCCCTCAGAGGGAGACGGAGCGGAGGGCACGAGGAGAGGTGGAGAAGATCTGTGTACCACACCCTTCTTGGCCAATCCGGGGCGACCAATATGACTTGGGCCCGGTCTTGGCGAATCTTCCTCAGAACCCGAGGAATCAAGGGTATAGGAGGAAACGCGTAAAGGAGTCGCGAGCCCCAACTCAACTGAAATGCGTCCCCCAACGCCCGCTGCATCGGATACTGGAGACTGCAGAATGACGGGCAGTGCGCATTCTCGAAAGTGGCAAACAAATCCACCCGAGGTGTCCCCCACGTCCGAAAGACGTGACGAACCACCTCCGGATGGAGCCTCCACTCGTGGTCGGCGGAGAACTGCCGACTGGGACTGTCCGCACGCACGTTCAGAACCCCGGCCAGATGATTTGCCATCAGACAAATCTGATGGTCCTGAGCCCAGGACCACAGACGCAGGGCCTCTCTGCAGAGACAAAGAGACCCTACTCCTCCCTGTTTGTTTATATACCACATCGCTGTCGTGTTGTCCGTCAGGACTTGAACAGACCGACCGCGAAGGGAAGGGAGGAAGGCCTTGAGTGCCAAACGAATCGCCCGCAATTCCAGAAGGTTGATATGAAGCAACCTTTCCTCTGGAGACCAAAGTCCTTTGATCTCCAGATCCCCCAGATGCGCACCCCACCCTAAAGTGGATGCATTCGTTATCACCGTGGCCACCGATGGAGGTAGATGGAAGGGCTTTCCTTGAGACAGATTACCCTCCACGCTCCACCAAGACAGATCCGCCGCAGCTTCTCCGGAGATCTTGATCGACTCCCCGAGATCCCCGTTGTGCTGATACCACTGCCTGCGGAGGCACCACTGGAGCGCCCTCATGTGCCAGCGTGCATGGTTGACCAACAGAATGCAGGAGGCGAACAGACCGAGCAGGCGAAGGACCTTCAGAACTGGAACAACCGCTCCATTGTGGAAGAAAGGGACCATCTCCTGAATGTCGAGAATCCTTTGAGGAGGAGGGAATGCCCGACACACAGTAGTGTCCAGTACTGCCCCTATAAACAGGTTGCGTTGTGAGGGCACCAGGTGAGATTTGGGCACATTGATCGAAAAACCCAAGTCGAACAACAGCTGAGTTGTCACCTGCAGATGGCACTGCACCATCTCTGGGGACTCTGCCTTCAGAAGCCAGTCGTCCAGGTAAGGGAAAACCGGGACACCTGACCTCCTGAGATGAGCAGCCACCACCGCCATCACCTTGGTGAAGACTCGAGGTGCGGTAGTAAGACCAAACGGGAGGACCGCAAATTGGTAGTGTTGCGACCCAACCGTAAACCGGAGATACTTCCTGTGCGACTTCAGGATTGGGACATGGAAGTACGCGTCCTGCAAGTCGAGCGACACCATCCAGTCTCCTTGCTGCAACGCTTGAAGAACCTGCGCAAGGGTCAGCATCTTGAATTTCTCCTGCTTCAGGTAAAAGTTCAAGATTCTGAGGTCCAGGATTGGACGCAATCTGCCGTCCTTTTTGGGAATCAGGAAATACCGGGAGTAGCATCCCTGACCCCTTTCCTGCTCCGGAACCACTTCTATAGCACCCTTCTGAAACAAGGCTAGAACTTCTTTCTGCAGGAGAAGCAGGTGGTCCTCCGAGCAATAACCCTGGCAAGGAGGGTAAGGGGGAGGAAACTCCCGAAAGGGAAGGGCGTACCCAGTCTCTACGAGGTTCAAAACCCAAAGGTCGGTTGTAACAGATTTCCAACCCCGTAGAAAGTAGGACACCCGACCCCCTACAGGTCTTACATGATCCGGGATGGGGGATCTAGGGCTGCTTCCCTGAGGCCTCATTGGGAGCAGAGGAGGAGGAAGAAGAGGGGTTGCGTCCAGAACCTCTCCGACCCCTTTGTCTCCCTCTATAGGACTTATAGAGGGGATTCTGCTGCTGCTGCTGCTGCTGCTGCTGCTGAGGCTGCCGGTAAGAGCGAAAAGACGATCGCCCAAAACCCCTAAATTTCCGAAAGGACGAACCCTTTGGTGGCACTTGCAGACCCAAAGATTTTGCAGTCAATCGGCTGTCCTTAAAACGCTGAAGGGCAGAGTCCGCCTTCTCCCCAAACAGCTTCTGACCATCAAACGGAAGATCGACCAGAGTAGCCTGAACATCCGCCGAGAAACCAGAGTTACGGAGCCAAGCCTGCCTTCTTACTGCAACAGACGACCCCATGATCCTTGCCACAGAGTCCGCAGTATCCAATCCTGACTGGATAACTTGCCTGGCAGCCGCCTGAGTGTCAGCTACAACCTCCATGAAGGATGACTTATCCCCTTCAGGCAACTTTGGGGCCAAGGACTTAATGGAATCCATAAGAGCATGCATGTAACGCCCCAGCAGGCAAGTAGCATTCGTGGACTTCAACGCCATGCTTCCTGTTGAAAAGGTCTTTTTGGCCGCCTGATCAGCTTTCTTGGATTCCCTGTCAGCTGGAGACTGAGGGAAAGCTCCGGAAGCATGCTTGGAGCAAGAAGCCTGCACAACCAAACTGTCCGGGGACGGATGAGAAGATAAAAAGTCAGGGTCCCCTGGAGCAACCTTGTACCTCCTTGCCACCTGCCTACACACTGCAGGAGAAGAAAGGGGCTTCTTCCATACCTCTAAAACCGGCTCCAATATGGCCTCATTGAAAGGTAGCAACGGCTCCGATGTCGCAGTTGGAGAATGTAACACCTCTCTGAGTAAGTTGGACTTATACTCCACAGAAGGCAGCTGCAAATCCAGAAGCTCTGCTGCTTTCTTAATCACCACGTGATAGGGAGCCAACTCATGAGGAGGAGAAGACCTGGCAGATGCGTGTTCCCACTCTGGGGTCGTATTCAGCCCACTGGCATCCTCAATACCCTCGAACTCGTCCGAAGAAGAATCAACCTCGCCTTCTTCCACCTGACGAAATCTTCTTTCCTCCAACACCCTCTGGGCTTCCCTCCTCGACCGGATTCGGGGAACCGACGTCGGCGACGCCGTACGCGGCGTCGGAGGAACCAGAGGAACCGGCGTCGACGGCGCCAGACACGGGGCAGATGGAGTCAGCCTCGACGTCGATGGAGTCTGCTTCGGCGTCGATGGAGTCGGCTTCGGCGTCGATGGAACCAGTCTCGGCGTCGAAGGAGGCCCCGAAGCCTGCCGAACCTTCCGAGGTCGACTCGAATCCACAGGCGGCGCCGGAAACTGCCAAGAAGGCGCCATCGGCATAAAGGGCATAAAGGGGGCCTGAGCATACTGCTGTGGCACCCCCATTGTAAAGGCCATCGGACCCACGGGACCAGCTGGTGCTCCGGATGGGTAGGCCGCCCTATTAAAAATGCCATACATAGCATTCAAGAAATTAGCCGAATCCATACCTGGGGCCGGGAACTGAGGCAAAGGAACCTCTTGTGGGGCCTCCGGCTCCGGCTCCGCAATATCCTCCACTGGAGCCTCCGAACCTTCAGGTACTGGAACCGACTCTTCCTGCTCCTCATGCATAGAAGCATCCGACTCCACACGAACCGGAGTCGACGTCTTAGACGGAGCCGAAGACCTCGCCGGAGACTGAGTCGGAGTCTGCTTTCCCGAAGGAGAACCTTCCGGCGACTTCGAAGGAGAAGGAGAAGGAGACAAACCTCTGCTCCGACGTCGATGAGACAACGCCGACCTCGACTTCGAGGATCGACGTCGAGAGTGTTTACTCTTCTTATGGTGTTTCTTCGACCTCGACGACTTCGAAGTCGATGACTCCCTCTTCGATCTCTCCTTCTTCCTCCCTCTTTTCTCTTCACCAACCTTCTTCATAAAGAGTTTGGTCTTCCTTTCCTTAAGTGCCTTCGGGTTCATGCTCCTACAGCATCCGCACTCCTCCATATCATGCTCCGAGGAAAGGCACCATAAACAATTCTGGTGTGGATCCGTCATCGACATCAGGCCTCCACACTCCCTACAGGGCTTAAAGCCCGACTTCCTAGTCGAAGACATTGTCGAAGAAAAGAGAGATACACGACCAAACTACAAAGTAGCACTGGAGAAAAACCGTTGCGCGTCGAAGGCGCGGAAAAAAGGGAACTGACGTCATCACGCCGACGTGGGCTTCTTATGGCTCCGGTGACGTCGATCGGAGTCGCGTGCGGAGCCGGTGTATTGTGACGTCGCCCACGTCGACGTGAATGCTGGGGAAGAAAAGTTCTGTGGAATGCTGGCGCAGGGGATATTCACAAGGTGAGGAATCCACTGGCAGATGTATCCATCAGAAGGTAAGTGGCACACACAGGAACCAATGATAAACCAGGATAGATAGGAGACGGGATATAAGTCCCTTTTAAGTTTATATTAAAAACAATAGATTTCTAAAGCACAGCACAAGTGCTGTGCAGGTGAAACCTAAAAACATGCTGCACTCCTAATTTGAAATAAAATAGGGAAAACAAGTTTGGCAAACAGTACATCAGCCCCTTTATGGCGGATATCCAGCCATCCGCCATAAAACAAAATTAGGTACTTAGTGTGTTGTTCAAAGGCCACACATTGGTCTAAGAGCCTGGCTTAAAAATTGGATCAATACTTAGTATTTCACAGGATTGCTCTCACCTTTCAGGCCAGACCTAAAATATGGAAGTGCAGAAAGGCTACCCTTTACTTCCAGTATAAGGAGCTGCACACCGTTTCGTGCACAAGACAAGACAAGCGAAGAGAGTGTACATTAGTGTTTCAAGCAACTGACCATCACATGATAACATGAAATTGCATTATTGGATCTTTGACATAATTTTTCTGTACTGTGTGATGATAACCAACCCAACCTCAAATGAGTAGGGTGTTTTTAGAGGATGTGTTCCACACAAACTGTGGAACTGTACTGTTCGGATCTTCATGGCATTTATTCAGAATTTATACTTTCCGCTGTGATTTAAATAATTCAGGGATGCCTCAGGGATAATTCAGTAATAACAATACAGACTCAAAATGTTAGGTGTTCCTGCACATAAAGCTAGTATTTTATAGCTGAACATTAAATTGCACTCAGCCTAAGCACTAATATCCAGAGCTCAACTGGATTAATGCAGGCCTCAAAGACAGAAGGCGCAGAGCAGCGGGATATGGCACAGTCTACTAAATCGATCAGCCTTATAAAATGACCCATCCCCACCTATCACACCGCTTCCAGAAAAACAAGGGATACAAAGAGGTGTCTGCTAACAATAACACCGTCACCAAAGACAGCATTCTCCAGGCAGCTATCTCTGTGCTGCAGTGTAACATTACCCCTTGCCTTCTACCAGAAAGTTATCAAAAATCTTCTGAGTAAGTTCAAATGGTAGAACCTATACTTTTTTCTTCCTTCCTCCCCTCATTCCCCAGCTTCACTTGGAAACCTGCCGATGCTTCAACAGTCCTGATCACCAGACTATTTCTCACCTTTAGGAGGGTCTTTTTTAATGAGGAGCATCTCCTGCTTTAGGTCTAGGAAGAAAAAGGAGCCTGTTGTTCCCCATCACCGAGTTTCCCTTTTTGCTTCAGTTTCTAACACTTTTCACCATGAGTTACACTATCACCATTCCTCCTTGTCAGAATTATTTACTCTAAGCTTCCTCTAAGCTTCTGCTAGTGCTCCTCATAATCATCTGCATCGCCTTCATCCTATTGTCTGACAGTTTCCCAAACACCAAGTATAATTTCTCTTTCAAAGATTTAGGCTGGATGTTCAAGTAGAACACAAGCCCCCTCAATTTAGTTCCCTTTTAAAGAATATTTATGTGTTGGACAGGGCCCTTTTTGCAGGTTTATCCTCAGATTTTTTGCCTTTGCCTCCTATTTTTCTGACCCTCTTTTTGTTGACTTTAGGCCTATAGGCACTTTACCACTGCTAATCAGTACTTAAGTGCATATGCTCTCTGTATAAATTGTATGGATGATTGGTTTATCCATGATTGGCATATTTGATTTACTCGTACATCCCTAGTAAAGAGCACTGTGTGTACCCAAGGCTTGTACATCAAATGCTACTAGTAGAACCGGCAAACTTGTCTCTGGCCTGCCACTGCAGTGTTTTTAAATTGTGTGTTTAAAAATGCCACTTTTAGAAGGGAGGCATTTTCTTGTTTTACAGCCTTGTCGGGAACAGAATGTGTGGGATGTGCATTTGAAAGCATGAGAGAGAAAAATGTGTGGAATGTACTTCTCTGTCTCAGAGTGTAGTGTTATATGCACCAGTGCTCAAATGTGCATTATGTTGTACATTGGGAGATGAAGTGTGTAGTGCTATAGACAGTGGCAAACAAATGTGCATTGTGTTGTACATTGGGAGATTTTATGATGTTTTTACTATTGGCTTTGACATGCCCTCATGCCATCTTGAATTCTGACTTTGTCTAGCTTGAGCTTTGTGCACACAAGCAAGCCACCAGATCACCCAAGTTGTTTAGGCTACACACATTCAAGATTGTTTTCTGTACTTTTGGAGATTTTTGTAAGCTTCACTAAGATAAATGACTGGAACATGTGGGAGAGCAAAAGAATACGTGAAAACTCTTTTGCCATTGGAATTTTTGCATGGAGAGTGGCCATCACCAGTAAGTTTCCTTGGCGCAGAGGAGGTCCTCTCGGAAACTTCTAGTGCTTTGAGATTATAAAGCTGGGCTTTGTTGACTTGGAAAGCGGGACTTTGTTTGGACATGAATGAAGGCGGATGCGTCTAAGTAATTGTAGGAGTTCCCGGCTTGCTGAGACTCTTGACCCCGACTGTGAATCCCCCAGTCAGGAGTGGGCTAAGATGCAGTCTTTTCATGTATTGTTTTTGATTATTGGCATTGTAATGTTTGAGTGTGTCTGTGTCAACATTCAAGTCTGAAGTGGTTATAATCATCTGATGTATTTAGTGTATATATCTTTATATATTTTCATGCTTTCCTTTTGATTCCTTTTGTCTGATTATTTGCATTTAACAGTGCTTATTTCTTGCAGTGGATGTCCAGTATTATTATCTGCTTGTATTTTATTCCATGTATTTTATTCCACACATTTAACAGTTGCATTCTCTTACTTATAAGTGCGCTATTATTACTTTCACACACACACACATATATATATATATATATATATATATTCACTGAAAGAAACATAGGTTTCAAGGACGTTATAGTTAGAAATTAGCATTAAAAAAACCTTAGAAATTCACTGAAAAAATCACAGGTTTCAGGGACGTTATAGTCGTGCAAAACCAGAGAAACTCGCCCGTTATAATTAGTTGAGCTAACTATAACTCACGCCCCCGCAATGTGCTGCTGATGATGTCACATATTACATCATTCATGGCATGGTCAGTGACATCACTGATGATATCTAAAATGACATCACTGATGACATCATCCAGTGACTGTGTGTTTTTTTTTATATATATATGTGTCTGTATAGGTGTATGAGTGCATATGATAGTGCTGTATCGATGAGTAACTGCATGTATAAGTGACTGTATGGGTAAATTAGTGGATGTGTGTGTAGACCTAGGAATCGGTGAGTGGGTATGTAGCACCTGGTATTGGCGTGTATATGATTTCGAAAATGGTAGTCTGTATTTCAGAGTGGGTGTATCAAAGGTTATATTAGGGTGTGAGGAGGTGCCTCTGATTATCACATGGAAGTTGTCATCAGTGATGTCATCAATGATGTCACTGACCATGTTATGAATGATATAATATGTGATGTCATCAGCTGTGCATTGCGGGGGCACAAGTTGTAGTTAGCTCAACTAACTATAATGGCCGAATTTCTCTGGTTTTGTACGAGTGAAATGTCCAACTAAGTATAACGTCCCTAAAACTTGTGGTTTTTTAGTGAACTTCAAAGGTTTTTTAAATGATAGTTTCTAACTATAACGTCTCTGACACCTATGGTTTTTCAGTGAATTTCAAAGGTTTTTTTAAATGCTAATTTAAAACTATAACGTCTCTGAAACCTATGGTTTTTTCAAGTAATTTGAAAAGTTTTTTTAAATGCTCATTTTTACTATAACGTCCCTGAAACCTATGGTTTTTTTCAGGGAATGTCTAAGGTTTTTTTAGATGCTAATTTCTAATTATGCCTACATAGGTAGGACATGTGCAGAAAGAGGAGGAAAGGCACAGAAAGAAGCAAGAGATGTACAGAAAGAACCAACAGAGGTGCAGACAGAGGCCTTGTTGCAAAGTCATCCTGTGCCATGGGCACCCACTAACTTTTTGCTGACTGGTACTGGTGGTAACCGACTTTGACTGACCCTGATCTCTGCGTATCCAGGCCTAAAGCCGTGCTATGCTGAAAGACACTTAGAATACAGTGAAAACAGCTACATACACTAGGGTACACTATGGGTTGGGGTACCCCTGTAATTGGCATGACCTCCCCTGTAAGGCCCTAGTACATAATAGGGCAGGGGGATTAAAACTACCTCTAAGTCCCTAGCATATAATGGGGCATGGCAGTTTAGAGGCCAGCAGCCCTTTTCTGCACTTGCATGTGTGAACTCCTGAGCCTGAGGCCAGGTTAAAAGTAGCCCTATGTGTGCTGAAAGAGGCAAGAGAGGTGCAGAAAGAAGCAAGAAAGGGATAGGAAGAAGCAAGAGAAGTGCAGAAAGAAGAAACAGAGCGGCAGAAAGAACCAACAGAGGTGCAGAAAGAGGCAAGAGAGGTGCAGAAAGAAGCAAGAGGGGTGCAGAAAGAGGCAAGAGAAGTGCAGAAATAAGCAAAAGAGGTGCAGGAAGAGGCAAGAGGGGTGTGGAAAGAAGCGAGAGGTGCAGCAAGAAGCAGGACAAGTGCAGAAAGAAGCAACAGAGGTGCAGAAAGAGGAAAGAGGGGTGTAGAAAGAGGAAAGAGAAGTGCAGAAATAAGCAACAGAGGTGCAGGAAGAGTCAAGAGAAGTTCAGAAAGAGGCACCAGAGGTGCAGAAACAGGCACAAGAGGTGCAGAAAGAGGGAACAGGGGTGCAGAAAGAGAAAAAGAGGGGTGCCAAAAGAAAGAGGAAAGAGGGGTGTAGAAATTTGTAAGAGAGGTGCAGAAAGAAGCAAGAAGGGTACAGAAAGAGGCAAAAGAAGAGCAGAAACAAGCAAAAAAGATGCAGAGAGAGGCTGGAGGGGTGCAGAAAGAGGCAAGAGAGGTACAGAAAGAGGCTAGTGAGGTGCACAAAGAGGGAAGAAGGGTGCAGAAAGAGGCAAGTGGGTGCAGAAAGAAGCAAGAGAGGTATATAAAGAAGCAAAGAGTTGCACAGAGAGGGAACAGGGGTGCACAAAAGAGGCAAAAGAGGTGCAGAAGAAACCAACAGAGGTGCAGAAAGAGGTAAGAGGAGTGCAGAAATGTGCAAGAGAGTACCAGATAGAAGCAAGAGCAGTGCATAAAGAACCAACAACGGTGCAGAAAGAGGCAAGAAGGGGACAGAAAGAGGCAAAAGAAGAGCAAAAACAAGCAAAAGAGTTGCGGAAAGAGGGAAGGGGGTGCAGAAAGAGGCAAGAGAGGGGCAGAACGAGGTAAGAGAGGTGCAGAAAGAACCAACAGAGGTGCAGAAAGAGGCAGGAGGGGTGCAGAAAGAGTCAATAGAAGTGCAGAAAAGAGCAAAAGAGGTGCAGAAAGAGGGAAGGGGGTACAGAAAGAGGCAAGAGAGGGGCAGAACGAGGTAAGAGAGGTGCACACAGAAGCACGAGGGGTGCAGAAATTTGCAAGAGAGGTGCAGAAATTTGCAAGAGAAGTGCAGAAAGTGGCAACAGAGGTGCAGAAAGACGCAAGAGCAGTGCAGAAAGAACTAACAGAGGTGCAGAAAGAATCAACAGAGGTGCAGAAAGAGGCAAGCGAGGTGCAGAAAGAAGCAAGAGGGGTGCAGAAAGAGGCAAGAGAAGTGCAGAAATAAGCAAAAGAAGTGCAGAAAGAGGCAAGAGGGGTGCGGAAAGAAGTGAGAGTTGCAGCAAGAAGCAGGACAAGTGCAGAAAGAAGCAACAGAGGTGCAGAAAGAAGCAACAGAGGTGCAGAAAGAAGCAACAGAGGTGTAGAAAGAGGCAAGAGGGGTGCAGAAAGAGGAAAGAAAAGTGCAGAAATAAGCAACAGAGGTGCAGGAAGAGGCAAGAGAAGTTCAGAAGGAGGCACCAGAGGTGCAGAAACAGGCACAAGAGGTGCAGAAAGAGGGAACAGGGGTGCAGAAAGAGGGAAGTCAGGTGCCAAAAGAAAGAGGAAAGAGGGGTGTAGAAATTTGCAAGAGAGGTGCAGAAAGAAGCAAGAGCAGTACAGTAAGAAACAACAGAGGTACAGAAGGAGGGAAGAGGGGTGCAGAAAGAGGCACAAGGGGTGCAAACAGAAGCAAGAGAACCGCAGAAATAGGGACCAGGTGTGCAGACAGAGGCAAGAGAGGTGCAGAAAGAGGAAAGAGGGGTACAGAAAAAAGCAAGAAAAGTACAGAAAGAAGCAAAAGAGGTGCAGAAAGTCAACCGCAATGCAGAAAAAGGCTAGAGAAGTGCAGAAAGAGGCAGGAGAGGTGCACAAAGAGGCAGAAGGTATACAGAAACAGGCAAGAGAAGTGCAGAAAGAAGCAACAGAGGTGCTGAAAGAGGTAAGAGGGGTATAGAAAGAGGCAACAGAAGTGTAGGAAGAAGCAATAGAGGTGTCGAAAGAGGCAAGAGAGGTGCAGAAACAGGCACGAAATGTGCAGAAAGAGGGAACAGGGGTGCATAAAGTTGTAAGAGGATACATAAATGTGCTAGAGAGGTACAGAAAGAAGCAAGAGAGGTACAGAAAGAAGCAAGAGCAGTGCAGAAAGAAGCAAGAGAAGTGCAGAAAGAAGCAAGAGAGGTGGAGAAATAGGGAAGAGCGGTGCATAAAGATGCAAGAGAAATGCAGAAATTTGCAAAAGAGGTCCAGAAAGAAGCAAGAGCAGTGCAGAAAGAAGCAAGAGCAGTGCAGAAAGAACCAACAGAGGTGTAAAAAGAGGCAAGAGAGTTGCAGAAAGACGTAGGAGAGGTGCACAAAGAGGCAAGAGGGGTACAGAAAGAGGCACGAAGGGTGCAGAAAGAGGCAAGAGAAGTACAGAAAGAAGAAACAGGGGTACAGAAAGAGGCAAGAGAGGTGATGAAACAGGCAGAAAAGGTGCAGAAAGAGGGAACGGGTGCAGAAAGAAGCAAGAGAGGTGCAGAAAGAGGCAAAAGAGGGGTACAGAAACAAGCAAGAGAAGTGCAGAAAGAGGGAAGGTGAGTGCAGAAAGAGACAACAGAGGTACAGAAAGAAGCCTGTACGGCGGGTTCCTGCTTTCACATTATTAGCCTCCTTCGGAAGGTGTTCCCCCTTCTACCTGACCACACAAGAAAGACCTTGGTCCAGGCCCTCGTTTTGAGCCGCCTGGACTATTGCAATGGCCTATTCTTAGCAGCCAACGAAGGAGTGCTTAATAAACTTCAGGTGGTTCAAAACACTGCGGCCCGCCTGGTGACCAATGCCCCCCCTAGAACCCCATCCTTGCCCCTCCTCAAGGCCCTCCATTGGCTTCCCATCCGGAAACGGGTGGAATTCAAGATTTGCTGTGTGGTGCACAAGAGTCTTCACAACCTCGGTCCACATTACCTGGCCGAGAAATTTGTATACCACCGCCCTTCCCGCATTCTTAGGTCTAGCAATCAGCTATTACTTCAGGTTCCTAGACATAACAAGACCAGACAAGGAGGTCGCTCCCTCTCCATCATGGGCCCACGTCTGTGGAACAGTCTTCCTCTTTCCCTCAGAGATTGCCCTAGCCATCTAGCCTTCAGGAAACACCTTAAGACCACCCTGTTCTAGTGGGAGCGCTGCTCTACCTGTTCCTTCACAGCACCGCGCGGAGATACACCTTCGGGTGTGATGCCGGCGCGTCACAAGCCCATAAATAAATAAATAAATAAATAAGCAATAGAGTTGCAGAAAGAAGCAAAAGAAGTGCAGAAAGAACCAACAGAGGTGCAGAAAGAAGCAAGAGGGGTGCAGAAGGAGTCAATAGAAGTGCAGAAAAGAGCAAAAGAGGTGCAGAAAGAGGGAAGGGGGTGCAGAAAGAGGCAAGAGCGGGGCAGAACGAGGTAAGAGAGGTGCACACAGAAGCACGAGGGGTGCAGAAATATGCAAGAGAGGCGCAGAAAGAAGCAAGAGAAGTGCAGAAAGTGGCAACAGAGGTGCAGAGAGAAGCAAGAGGGGTGCAGAAAAGATAGAGAAGTACAGAAAGAAGGAACACAGGTGCAGAAAGAGGGATGAGCGGTGGGGAAAGAGGCAGGAGAAGTGCAGAAAGAAGCAACAGAGATGCAAAAAGGGGGAACAGGGGTGGAGAAAGTGGCAAGAGGAGTGCAGAAAGCAGCAAAAGAGGTGCAGAAAGAAACAAAAGAAGTACAGAAAGAAGGAACAGAAGTGCAGAAAGAGGCAAGAGGGGTGCAGGGAGAGGGGTGCAGAAAGAAGCATAACTGATGCAGAAAGAAGCAAGAGAGGTATAAAAAGAAGCAAGAGGAGTTCAGAAAGAAGCAACAGAGGTACAGAAAGAGGGAAGAGGGGTGCAGAAAGAGGCACGAGGGGTACAAAAAGAAGCAAGAGAACTGCAGAAAAAGGGAACAGGTGTGCAGACAGAGGCAAGAGAGGTGCAGAAAGAGGAAAGAGGGGTACAGAAAAAAGCAAGAAAAGTACAGAAAGAAGCAAAAGAGGTGCAGAAAGTCAAGCGCAATGCAGAAAAAGGCAAGAGAAGTGCAGAAAGAGACAGGAGAGGTGCACAAAGAGGCAGAAGGTATACAGAAACAGGCAAGAGAAGTGCAGAAAGAAGCAACATAGGTGCTGAAAGAGGTATGAGGGGTGTAGAAAGAGGCAACAGAAGTGTAGAAAGAAGCAATAGAGGTGTCGAAAGAGGCAAGAGACGTGCAGAAACAGGCACAAAATGTGCAGAAAGAGGGAACAGGGGTGCATAAAGTGGTAAGATGATACATAAATGTGCTAGAGACGTACAGAAAGAAGTAAGAGCAGTGCAGAAAGAAGCAAAAGAAGTGCAGAAAGAAGCAAGAGAAGTACAGAAAGAAGCAAGAGAAGTACAGAAAGAAGCAAAAGAGATGGAGAAATAGAGAAGATCGGTGCATAAAGATGCAAGAGAGATGCAGAAATTTGCAAAAGAGGTGCAGAAAGAAGCAAGAGCAGTGCAGAAAGAAGCAAGAGCAGTGCAGAAAGAACCAACAGAGGTGTAAAAAGAGGCAAGAGAGTTGCAGAAAGAGGTAGGAGAGGTGCACAAAGAGGCAAGAGGGGTACAGAAAGAGGCACGAAGGGTGCAGAAAGAGGCAAGAGAAGTACAGAAAGAAGAAACAGGGGTACAGAAAGAGTCAAGAGAGGTGATGAAACAGGTTGAAAAGGGGCAGAAAGAGGGAATGGGTGCAGAAAGAAGCAAGAGAGGTGCAGAAAGAGGAACGAGGGGTACAGAAACAAGCCAGAGAAGTGCAGAAAGGGGGAAGGTGAGTGCAGAAAGAGACAACAGGGGTACAGAAAGAAGCAATAGAGTTGCAGAAAGAGGCAAAAGAAGTGCAGAAAGAAGCAACAGAGGTGCAGAAGGACGCAAGAGAACTGCAGAAAGAGGCAAGAAAGTTGTAGAACAGAGGTGCAGATGGAGGGAACAGGGGTGCAGACAGAGGCAAACGAGGTGCAAAAAGTGGGAAGAGGGTGCAGACAAAGGCAAGAAGGGTGTAGAAAGAAGCAAGAGACTTGCAAAAGAACCAACAGAAGTTAAGAAAGAGGCAAGAGGGATGCAGAAAGAGGGAAGAGAGCAGTAGAAAGAGGCAATAGAGTTGCACAAAGAGGGAAAAGGGCTCCAGAAAGAGGCAAGAGGGGTGCAGAAAGAAGCAACAGAGGTGCAGAAAGAAGCAACAGAGGTGCAGAAAGAAGCAAGAGAAGTGCAGAGAGAGGCAAGAGGGTGCAGAAAGAGGGAACATGCATACAGAAAGAGGCAAAAGAGATACAGAAAGAGGGAAGAAGGGTGCAGAAAGAGGCAAGAGGGGTACAGAAAGAAGCAAGTGAGGTGCAGAAAGAGGCAATAGAGGTGCAGAAAGAAGCAAGGGATGTGCAGAAAGTGCAAGAGATGAGCAGAACGAGGCAAAAGAAGTGCAGAAAAAGAAATAAAGGTGCAGAAAGAAGCAACAAATTGAGGAACTTCGATTTTCGATCACGATCGAATCGACCCGCCATTTTGTAACCCGCCGCCATTTTGTGTTGCCATCACTCAGGCAGCACGGCGAACGAAGTCTATTCTGCCTTTCCTGTAGCTTGGTGTCAAAATACATCCTCTGCCTTGTTTGCGAGGCTGGTGTTTGGACTAGCCGAGTACACTAATCCGTGTCTGGCTTTCCTAATCCCTGTTTCAACTATCTGTAGGCCCACACCATTCTTTCCTGATCATATCTTATCGACTGGCCTTCACTGTCTCCTGCTAGCATTCTCTTGTGTCATGCCCGTCCTCCAATACATACAAACGTATCTCACCACCTGCAAGTCAGTTGTGTTCTGTTAATGAATCAGTTCGGGGGTGGGATGACAAACATAGTTGGAGGAGAGGACTCTTCGAGTCATCTGATCTTTTTGTTTTTGAACCTTTCTTACTGGTTCTGCTTTGTTTTCCACTTACCCTATTGGCTCTTTTCTTCTTTGCTTGGGGCGTGTGTTCTGTTAATAATTCTGTATTGTATAGTATTTAATCTGATGCACCACAGAGTGAAGTGGCAGTCTCCTGAGAACCTACTTTGTGTACTTCTAGGATAACTGTACTAGCTGCAGCTAAATAAATCCAATCTTCTAACGCCGACAGAGTGTCCCGTGTCTCTGTGTAACGAAGCAGGTGAACCCAGAAGACGGAGGGCGTACCCTGCGCCGCCAGGTCCAAAAGGTTCTGGTTCTTCAATTAGCGCCCAATGTGGGGTGGCTTAAGTGGTACCGGTTCTGCTCGAAGGTCGTGAGGAACCTCGCAAGAAAATTCCAGAGGGTTTGCGAGCCACACTAAGCGACCCCTGTATGTCGAAAGTGGTCCGAAGGTCTTTTGCAGCGCGGTTACTCCTTCCTGACGGCTACTGGCGACCGCTGCCCTGACTGCTGCCCTGCTTTGGCCCATTCCTTTGGTGATGTATGGTAAAGCGAGACGATAGACAGGCCTCTGTTGGTGGAAGAAGACGTCCTTAGTTAAGTTAAGTATTTTCGTGGGTCACGCCCACAAATCTTGGTTCTTTGTTTGATGTCCTTAGGTTACTTAGATTTAGTTTTTGCAAAGACTGAAGCCGAGGGTAAGTGCATTTGTGCTGCGTAAACTGAGTTTTACTCCCTTGAAGTTTGTGAACAGTCCAGAGACATTGTGAAATGCCTGGTCTGACTAAGTTTGGAAGAATTTGTTGTCTTGGTTGTAATAGGGACTCCCGACTTGAGGACTCTTGTCCGATTCCTTCGGTTGGAACTCCCACATATGAGCTCTACTCGAAACATGGTATTGGCCCCATTGCCTTTAACGAGACATGGACTCGATACACGAAGAAAGATGGTGTTCTTAAATGGCCAGAAAATGGTAGTTTTGATCCCGATGTGCTAGATAATTTAGAAACAGTTTTGTTCAAAAGAAAAGCCCGGCCGGCAATGTTTGACTCTCTCCGCTTTTGGCGTAAGGAAGCCAAACAGAAAGAAATTAAACAAGCAAAACGAGCTAGGAAAACACAGGGTATGACGATTATACAGGCTGCTCAACAGTTCAAGAATGATGAAATTGACAATGCGACTGAAATCTCAGAAAGACAACATCGTATGGCGATAGATAAATGCTATCCGGTGTTGCCTGTTTCTCCTTCTGACAATAAGAAAGATATAGAAGAAGATCCCCTAATGTCTCGTTTATTGAGATTGCCTCCGCCTTATTGCCAAAATACTAATGTGCCTCAGCCGTTACAGCCTGCTCAGATGCTGGTAGTACCTCCGCCGGTTCCGCCTCTTCAGCATTTGCCTCCTTCAGTACTACCGCCCTTGCCGGTTTCATCATTAGTCTCAGCTTCTCAACCTTCATCTCCTCATCTTAGCTCTCCTTTGCCTTCTGCTCCTCCTGTAATTTCTAGTTCTTCTCTTGATAATTCTCCTAATATTCTGTCTCCAGTTCTGATGTCTAATTCACCCTCTATGCGTAAGCGTCTCACAGATTCCGTCACTAGTATTTTATCTCCTTTCTTTGGAGCTCTTAATGTGTCTCCGGCTTTTGCTCAAAGATAATCACGTAGTCAGTTCCCAGATTTTGAGGAACGAGAGAAGTTAGATTCACTTGCACGAAGATGGATCAAGAAGGGTCCACAATATAGTATGTCTGATATTATGCCCACCTTTTTGCAATGGAATGCACCTACACAAAGGTATGTTTTTAATGTAATGTGCGATATTCTCATTAAAGAATGGGAAGATGTGAGTTCGAGTCCGATCTCACGAGATTTATTAGATGTCCAAGCCGATTTTGAAAAAGGACTTATTGTAGGTTCCAAAGTTGAGGAAGCTGTAAGGACACTCATCTCTTATAGAACCTTATTGTTGTCTCAGATTTTTCTTGATTCTGATCCGTCGGTTAAACTGACATCGAAAAATTACCCTATGAGAGAGGTTCCTCCAGTTTGGAAAGAGGAAGTTGCAGCCGCAGGTGCTAATCCAGCTATTCCAGCTCACTTTCAGCGTATATTGGTACATGTACCATGGAAGAGATCTGAAGTTGTGGCCCTTAAGCAGACTCTACCAGATCCTCGTAAAAACCCTGCAGGATATTACAAAGAATTATCGCAGACAATCGATGCTTGTATTATGAATCTGGCAGACATTGATATGCTAATGGGTAATGTAGTCCCACAGACAATATGGGCTAAGATTCGTAGAGAGGATCACGCACAAGAACTGTGTGCTACTTGGGATGCCATAGCTGATACAGATAGAGACCAAGTGGGTGGTGCAAAGCCTGACGCTTTGATCTCGGAACTTCCTGGTAGGATCATTACGTTAATGAAAACTATGATGCGTGCTTTGAGAGTGAATTGGGATAAGCTAGCAGCATGTAAACTAAAGAAAGATGAAAGTGTCTCTGATTTCTTTACTCGCTTCGAGGAGACATTTATTGATCATAGTGGTCAAGACATGGCTACCGAAGGTGGACAGCGATTATTGAATGACAAATTTGTATTCAATTTGCTTCCCGAGCTGTCACACAAATGAAAGGATTCAGAAAGTTCTTGGGCTGTTTCTTCTTCTGCCCAGATATTGGCTACTGCACAATATTATGAGAATAAAGACAAAGAAGAAAAAGAAAAGCAAGAGAAGAAGACGAAAGATTTAAAAACGAAGGTTCTCTTGCAGCAAGCTTATCCGCCACGTTATGTTCAGCCTCAAACTCAACAGCCACCGCAGTTTCAGAGAATGTATCAGAAACCTGAGCCATACATTCCGCGACCTTTGTTAGGTCCTAATCAATGTGCTTATTGTAGAGAGGAAGGTCATTTTAAGAGCAGTTGTCCGATTTTATTGCAGCGCAATGGAGCATCATCTGCTCCACGAGGTCGTGCTGGCCTCCAGTCAGCAAACAGAGGTAGAGGTCGAGGTATGTTAACTCAAGAACAGCGTGCCCTTCCTTCTCCTAATTCCATGAACTACTTTGATCAGCAGAATGTGAGATCTAATCAATATTATAATGAGGACCATTATGTTGAAGGCGAGAATGAGAGTCTTCATGCCAACTAGGACAGCCATGGACAAAGTAGAGGAGTTGTGCCAATCCCAGTAGATCAAAATGGCCCTTATGTAAACGTCACTACAATGGGTGTATCAGAGCCATTCCTTCTAGATACTGGAGCAATGAGAAGTTCTATTATTCATTCTAAACTCCCTGGGGCACCTTTGTCTGTCTTAACGAATGTTTCTGTAGGATTTTCTGGCGCCCCTGTTCGCAATCCGGTTTCTTGCCCATTGCCAATTTCAGTTGGTCCTTATGATTTGGAAGCTTCACTTTTGTTAACGAATGGTTGTGGTGAGAATCTGTTAGGTCTAGACCTATTGAAAAGAATGCATGCTACAATATATTGTTCTCCTTCAGGCGTACATCTCACCTTAGGTCAGAAGTTGATCTCCCCAATGTATCTGTCTAAAGATCAGTTCCCTCCTGAGTTGCTTTCTCTTCCGACAGCACTTTGGGCTACGGGTCCGAACGATGTGGGTTGTCTTGAGATACCGCCTTATGTTGTTACTCTTAAGCCCAATGTTGAATTACCACGCATCCCACAATACCGAATCTCTGCAGAGGGTGAAAAAGCGCTTTTGGAAATCATTCATGATCTTATTCGGAAGGGTGT
The DNA here is from genome assembly GCF_964204655.1 of Triturus cristatus. NCBI lineage: Eukaryota > Metazoa > Chordata > Amphibia > Caudata > Salamandridae > Triturus > Triturus cristatus. The sequence goes on along the minus strand of NC_140584.1, from coordinate 700,526,854 downwards.
GGTCGAAGAAACGAGAGGCAACACATGCAATAGCCCTATTCTTCCTGTTCTTAAACGTACTGATCCTTCTCAACCTCCTGTGTACCGGTTTGTAATTGATCTGCGAGAAGTAAACAAAATTGTGATTCCACAATTTCCTGTTGTTCCAGATATCACTGCCTTGTTGACTATGATACCTTCCACAGCGACTTGGTTTTCTGTTATTGATCTAAAGAATGCCTTCTTTAGTATTCCAATTGCAGAAGAGAGTACGGACATTTTTGGTTTTTCTCTTGGAGGCCGAAGCTTCCGATTTAAGCGTGCACCCCAAGGGTACTGTGAAAGTCCCTCCATTTACAGCCAAGCTTTGAAATGCCATCTTGATACCTTTCATTTGCCGTCTGGTGCCGCCCTTATCCAATACATGGACGACTTGTTAGTCACCGCCGATTCAGAAGATATCTGCAAGGACGTCACTGTAGCACTGTTGCGTCACTTGTTCAAGCTGAATCACAAGGTTTCCCCTTCCAAACGACAGTATGTTTGTCGAGAGGTTACCTACTTGGGTCATCTCCTATCAAAGGAGGGATGACGATTGACACAAGAACGAATTCATGCGGTTGCTCGAATGTCTGTGCCATCCACACAAAGGGAAGTACGTGCTTTTCTGGGAATCACTTCTTATTGTAGACAGTGGATCCCTAACTTCTCTTTGATTGCCAAACCTTTGTTGGCACTCACATTAAAAGATACGCCTCAGCCCCTTCCTTGGACTGAAGAATGCCAAAAGAGCTTCACTGATTTACGCACTGCTCTGTGTTCTGCGCCTGTACTAGGTACCCCAGATTACACTAAGCCTTTTGCGCTGTAGGTTCACGAGAAAGAAGGTTGTGCATTATCAGTCTTGACACAGCAACTTGGAGATAGACAGCGACCATGTGCTAATTTTTCGGCTACGTTAGATCCCGTAGCTAAAGCATTGCCTAGTTGTCTCAAAGCCACAGCAGCCGAAGCGATTTCCATCCGACAGTCCGCTGGGATAGTGTTAGATAACAATCTCATTGTCATGGTACCACATGCAGTGGATACCTTACTAAATAGAACTAAGACACAACATCTCACTAGTGCACGTTTAACTGGTTATGAGCTGACGCTATTGGCTAGTCACGTACACATCAAACGATGCAATACTTTGAATCCAGCTACTTTGTTGCCCCTTCCTAATGAGGAGAGTGTTGAGGATCAACATGACTGTTTCTTCCATACTGAGGAAGAGACAAAAGGAAGAATTGATTTGAGAGACACACCGTTAGAGAATCCAGATGGGACTCTATGGGTGGATGGTTCTTGTTTTAAGATGCCTAATGGGGATACGGTTTCAGCCTATGCTGTAACTACCTTACATACGATTGTGGAAACTGCGCGTGTTAGACACAACTCAGCGCAAGCAGCAGAGTTGATAGCACTGAAGAGAGCTTGTGTACTATCAAAAGGGAAAAGAGCGAACGTGTACACTGACAGTCAGTATGCCTTTGGTGTCGCGTTCAATTTTGGGCGTCTCTGGAAAGAGAGGGGTTACCTAACTTCACATGGCACTAAGATACAGCATGGTCAGTTAGTGACTGATCTCCTTGAGTCACTTACTTTACCTGTCCAAATAGCGATAGTGAAGTGTAGTGCTCACAAGAAGATTACGGATGATATTGGACGGGGAAATGCATTTGCTGATGAAACAGCAAAGAAAACAGCGAAAGATTTAATGAGTCGAATGTATATGGCAGGTCCTGCGAATTGGGTCAGAGAGAGAGGAATGTGTGAGAATACAGTGGAAAGCGTGAAAACGATTCAGAAAGAGGCTACAGAAAGAGAGCTGAGCAAGTGGAGAGAAAGTACGGGAATGTTAGATGAGATGGGTTGTTGGGTAGAATTATCCGAACATCAACGTTGGTTGTTACCAGATGCTTATGTACTCCCAGTGGTTACTATGGCTCATGGTCCAGCTCACCTTAGTGCAAAAGGCATTTGTAAACTTCTAGCTCCAGTTTGGCAAAATGAGAATATCCCGAAATGTGCAGACAACGTAGTAAAGCATTGTATTGTTTGTCTGATGTATAATCCAGGAAAGGGAACCCCCACTCAAGTAGGTCACTTTGCTCCTCCGACATACCCATTTGAAGTGTTGCAAATCGATTACATTCACATGGATCGATGCAACAACCTCAAATATGTTCTGGTGGTAGTATGTGCCTTTTCGAGATGGATAGAAGCATACCCTTTGAAAGACAACACAGCTTTGTCCACAGCCAAAATCCTTCTAAAAGAATTCTTTCCCAGATTTGGATTGCCGCGCATTGTTTGGAGTGACAATGGGAGCGAATTTGTTGGCCAAGTCATGCAGAAAGTTTGTGCAGGTCTTGGAATCAAGCAAAAGTTCCATGCGGCGAATCATCCCCAATCAGCAGGTTTAGTAGAATGTTACAATGGGACCTTGAAGTTAAAGTTAGCGAAAATTCAAGCAAGTACGGGACTTAATTGGCCTGATGCTTTGCCGTTAGCTTTGCTATCCACCAGAACTGCAGTACACTCTCGTCTGGGACTTAGCCCTTACGAAGTGGTGTTTGGCCGTCCGGCCAACATATGGGGAATACCTAGTCCTAAAAAGTTCTCAGATTTGTCCCACCCAATGTTGATTGACTATTTGCATGACCTTACAACTAAATTGCATGTCCTTCATCGACAGGTTCAGAGTGCTTTACCAGAGGCTTCCACAGATCCAGGTCACGCCATCCGTCCAGGTGACTGGGTCTGCATCCGCAATTTTCAGAGGAAGAAGTATTTGGAGCCCAGATGGCGGAAGCCCCGAATGGTCCTTCTCACGACAAGGACAGCAGTTAAAGTTGAAGAAAAGAAAAATTGGATTCACGGTGTGCACTGCAAGAAAGTACCTTTGCCCTTACCTTTTGATCAGTGGGTTCATAGAGGGGTTGGTGACTGTAAAGGCGAAACAGTTCCACGATTCATACCCTTTAGCGATGCACACCTGAATGGGACATTGTCTGAGAAAGAGGACGACGACATTTTACAGGAAGCGATTCCATTGCCTCGTCGCTTAAATACGACTGAACCAAGAACATTGTTTCAAGATCAGAGTGTTCCTGGAAAGGAGCACTACAATCTTAGGCCCAGACAAAATAACATTTGAGACTTTCTTCTCCCTTGTGTAGTGTTCTGTTTAGGTTGCAGTGTCACGGTAGGAGTCTAGGTCACGACCTGAGTAGTGACAATAGGTCTGCAGGATCTTTCAGTGTCATAGGACGGTTGAGCATCGTGACTTTAGTGATTGAGGAAGATTGCCGTGAGCATCCACTAGTGAAAATGGAAACTACACCAAGTATTGAAGAGAGAAGAAATGAAATAAAGAAAGCATCTTGTAAAATAATGTACAGTCGTTACAGTATAACCCTATGTATTTTGATATCATTATGTATTGTTTTGGCAATTATTGGTTGGATAGTTTATGTTTTGCAGCCAAAAAACACCTCCCCTTCCTCCTCTTTGCCTTCTTCTACTATCTCTCCACACCTCTTTCATACTTTTCCTTCACATGAACTTGTCAGAAGAACCGAGTATTACAACAATTCCTTTGTCCAGCTATTGCACCAGCATCAATTAGTGGTCAACACAACTGATTGTTGGGTATGTGGTCTTATGCCGCATACTACTGAGAAAGGAATACCATATTTAGTTCTCCCTTTCTCCTATGAGGGTTCCGCTTGGGCATTCTTTGTTATTTTCTAAAAATGCATATCAAAGTAAATTCAGACGGTCTGTTGCTTCACAAATTAATTATCCGGATTTTAGTCATAGTTCTTTGATTAAGGGTATGGTAGTTATGGCTAAAATTATGGAGAATAGCAAGATTTCTATCGATGAAAGAAAAGCCTACATCAATTGGAACGTCACCCAATATATGTCGAGTCTTAGTAATAAAATGGGAAAGGAGAAATCCTCACCAATCTGGACTATACCGCACCAAGGTAACTTCTGTTTAAAAATAAACGATCGTTCTTCTGACACTGCACCAAAGAGTAACTGCTACTACACCTACATTTATTCCTCTCTGAACTCACCTCCTCTAGTACCGTCTCAAGGCACCTATTTCATTTGTCATGATAGAGCTTGTACCTGGTTGCCAACGGGTTTCTCTGGTACCTGCTACATAGCTTTCCTTCTTCCTCCTACTTACACTGCTTCTGCCAATTATCACCGAACCCGTCTCAGCCGAGGAATTATTGACTCCAAAGACACCACGGGACAAGAAGGAGGAGATTTCCTTAAAGGTTTTCTTCCTTTCTGGGGTCCAATGGCCAACAGCAGAAATATAAGGCAACTGGTCCGTGTTGTAGAGACTACGATGGACATCACTGTAGGAGCCTTGAGTAATATCACGGCGGAACTACAGGCGGATCGTCTTATGACCCTACAAAATCGAGTTGCCTTAGACTTCATTCTTGACGATCGTGGTGGAGTGTGTAAATTGATCGGGGCAAGCTGTTGTATTTTCATTCCTAATAACGCTCCGACAGTATACCAAGCGATTTCCAAGTTGCATAAGATCTCCGAGTCTATTCATCAGGACGAAGGAGATTGGTCCTTAACGGAATGGTTTTGGGGACTACTGTCCAAATGGGGTTGGAAAGTATTGACATTCCTTGGAGTAATCTTGACAATCATATTTTCCTGTTGCCTTTGTATGCACTGTGGTCCCGCTATCTGTGATCTTTGTGCCACTATGTGCATTTCAAGACCCAAACCTCAAGTAACGGAAAACATAAGGATGATGTTACAACAACAGCTTGATGATCTCATGGCTATTGATGTGGACTCAGATTAACGTGAGTCTATCTTGCCTGAGTTCTGGCAAAAGGAGGGTCTGAGGAACTTCGATTTTCGATCACAATCGAATCGACCCGCCATTTTGTAACCCGCCGCCATTTTGTGTTGCCATCACTCAGGCAGCACGGCTAACGAAGTCTATTCTGCCTTTCCCATAGCTTGGTGTCAAAATACATCCTCGGCCTTGTTTGCGAGGCTGGTGTTTGGACTAGCCGAGTACACTAATCCGTGTCTGGCTTTCCTAATCCCTGTTTCAACCATCTGTAGGCCCACACCATTCTTTCCTGATCATATCTTATAGACTGGCCTTCACTGTCTCCTGCTAGCATTCCCTTGTGTCATGCCCGTCCTCCAATACATACACACATATCTCACCACCTGCAAGTCAGTTGTATTCTGTTAATGAATCAATTCGGGGGTGGGATGACAAACATAGTTGGAGGAGAGGACTCTTCGAGTCATCTGATCTTTTTGTTTTCGAACCTTTCTTACTGGTTCTGCTTTGTTTTCCACTTACCCTATTGGCTCTTTTCTTCTTTGCTTGGGGTGTGTGTTCTGTTAATAATTCTGTATTGTATAGTATTTAATCTGATGCGCCACAGAGTGAAGTGGCAGTCTCCTGAGAACCTACTTTGTGTACTTCTAGGATAACTGTACTAGCTGCAGCTAAATAAATCCAATCTTCTAACGCCGACAGAGTGTCCCGTGTCTCTGTGTAACGAAGCAGGTGAACCCAGAAGACGGAGGGCGTACCCTGCGCCGCCAGGTCCAAAAGGTTCTGGTTCTTCAAAATGCAGAAAGAGGCAAGAGAGGTGCAGAAAGAAGCAAGAGTGGTTTATTTAATACCCACATTTAGCAATACGTAACAGGTGACCATTCTAGGTTTGCAAAGGGCATTCCACCACGCTGTAACACTTGTTGCTTCATTTTTGGTAATGTTTGAGCCGTTTGAGCTAGAAACAAGTTTTTTTGTGCTCAAATTTGCAGATTATGCAGCAGATGAAGGATTATGTGGCAAATGCAGAAAATGTATAATTGTGCAAAAGTCAGTGCAACCAAACAGTCGCATTATTCCAGTGGCCCAGTTCATACCTCCAACTAGGTCCAGAAGTGCTCCTCAGTGGTTCCTTTTTTTTTTCTCATTGAGTTTATAGTTGGAAACAAGGAAGACCAAACCTGAGGTTACAACTCCACAACTCAGGCTATCATACAACACAATTTCTCTCCATAACACATAATCCCAATCTACATAATTCCTATACACTAAATACCACATACTCTCTATCCACATAATTCCACTACACACAACCTACATCCACTCCAAGAAACATTAATAAAACACTTTTACATTTACAACACCAATAGCTCCAACTCTCGCAAATGCAAAACCTATCACATTGCAAATGCTTCTTCAACTGGTAGTCGCGTTGGCAGAGTTGTGGAGAAAGTGGGCTGGGCCTCCAACCAGCGCTCAGGAATTCCGCTGTGTAGGTTTTACAGGAGGTACCAAGAAGGCTTCTTGGCCACCAAAGTCCCTCAGAAGTAAAGTGGACTTCATCCCCCAACCAGTAGTGAGCCAGGATGCGTCATTGCAGAGTGGCGGAGAAATGGGCGTGTGGCTTCTGAAGAATTCTTAGCAATCCCACTGTATGGGACTTACTGGAGGTAACAGGAGGGGTACTTGGCTTCCAAGGGCATCCTTGGGGGCCAACAAACCCTTCTATTACCTCCAGTAAGTCCCACACAGCAGGATTGCTGAGATCTGATACCAGGCCACACCCCCTTTGACCATCTCTCTGCAAACACGCATTCTGGTGCACTCTTGGTTGGGGGATGAAGTTCCCTCTGCTGCTGGGGGCCCTTAGGGGCCAACTAGGCTACCCGTTACCTCCAGTAAGCCCCACATAGTGGGATTGCTGAGAGGTGGACACAGGCCATGCCCCCTTTATCCACCACTCTGCAAATGCACCTCCTGGCACGCTCTTGCTTGGGGGATGAATTCCCCTTGCCTCCTGAGGGTCCTTGGGGGTCAACTAGCCCTCCTGTTATATCTGGTAAGCCCCACACAGTGGGATTGCTGGGAGGCGGTCTTTGGCAACTCCCCTTTTTACACCACTCTGCAAATGCAGCTCTTGGTGCACTGCGGCTCGGGAGATGAAGTCTACTTTACTCCTGAGGCCCTCAGGACACAAGGGGACCTCATCGCCCTACCAGCAGTGCGCCAAGAGGTCCATTTGCAGAGTGGTGTAAAAAGGGGCGTGTCCTGGTACCACCTTTCAGCAATCCCACTGTGTGGGGCTTACTGAGGTAACAGGTGGACTAGTTGGGCCCTAAGGACCCTCACCATCAAAGGGGGCTTCATTCCCCAAACCAGAGCGCACGAGGAGGTGCGTTTGCACAGTTTCTTTCGCTATTTTAGGAAGGGGGCTGTGTAGCCCCCCCTTTCCCTTGATCCTTTTTGGGCCTGGGGGATCCCATCCCCCAGGGCCTGTCCCATTTTTTCTTAATTTTAAATAAAACGGGAGGGGGGCCGCGCGGCCCCACTTCCAAGGCCGATTTCTGCCCCGGGGACCCCATCCCCCGGGGCTGGGCCATTTTTAATACTATTTATTTAAGGAAGTGGGGCCACGTGTCCCCCCTTCCCTGGGCCATTTTTGGCCCCAGGGACCCCATCCCCCGGAGCGTTGCAAGTTATTTATTATTTTTATTTTCGGGGAGGGAGGCTGTAAGGCTCCCCTCCCCAGGCCAATTTTGGACCCGGGGACCCCATCCCCTGGGGCCCGCCAATTCCCTTTTTTCTTTTTTTTTAAAGGGAGATGGGCCGCGTGGCCCCCCCTTCCCTGGGTCACTATTGGCCACGGAGACCCCATCCCCGGGGCCTGGCCTTATTGATAGGGATCTTTGGGGGGAGCCCCAATGCCTCCAAGGTCCCAGCCGGCTCCTCCGCCTCCTGTGGGAGCCGGCATTGCTTTTGGACAAGGTGAGCCGCTAACTTGCAGCTCCCCTTGTCCAAAAGCAATGTGCTTCTCTTCATGGAAGCGAGAGCAGGCTTACTGTTCTCTCTTCCATGAAGAGAAGCATTGTTTGCAATGACAGGGCAGGAGCCGTACTCCTGCCCTGCCATTGCAAACTGCAATGTCCCGGGGGTGGGCACCCCAGGACATTGCTGGAGCTGGCCCAGGGGGGTTGTGGTCCCCAGGGCCAAGGAGGGCTCCACGAGGGGGGCTGTGCGGCCCCCCTCCAACATATTTAAAGCCCCGGAGAGGTGGTAGTCCTCGGGGCTGGGGGTCCGATACAGACCACCGTATTTATTTTAGTCAATGCCCCGGGGAGGAGATGGTCCCTGGGGCAGTGCGAGGGGGCAGAAGCCCCCCACACTTTTATTTATATTGAAGCCCCGGGAAGGTGGCGGTCCCTGGGGCTTTGGGGGGCACGCAAGGCCCCCCACATGATTACACATATGCCCCGGGGAGGTGGTGGTCCCCGGGGCAGCGTGGGGGGCAGGAGCCCACCACGCATAATTGATACAAGCCCCGGAGAGATGGCGGTCCATGGGGCTGCAGGGGCCCCAGCGGGCTTCCGCTACATATATTTTTTTTTCTTTGCCCCCGGGACCTGGCCCACCCAGGGGCTGAGGAAAACAAAGCGCGGGAGACCATGCTTCATTTATTTTTATTTTTATGCCAGATTTGCGCCCTTTTGGCCACAATATCTGGCCCTGGGGGTCCTTGTGGGACCCCCAGAGCAGGCCTAGGGGCTCAGGGTGTTTCTACCCTGCCCTCTTTTCTTGATTTCTATCCTTTTTTCTGCTGTTTACTTGTGTCTCGGTTACGGAGTCACAAGATAGCTGCCAACACTTCCTGGTATGGAGTGTTGGCAGTTAATCAGAATGAAGCTCGTGCTCTGGAGGGCTTGCGAATCCTCCTCAGTGCTCAGATATCAATATAATTTTTTTTTATTTCTCAGGAACTACTGAATGGATTTACACCATTTTAAAAAAAGCACGCTTTCTGGACCAAGATCTACCTTTTTGCCAAATGTGGTGTAATTCCTTTCAGCAGTTGTCTAAAGTTTCCTATGGAAATTAACATGGGGAAAACACGTTTTGGAATCCCCATTTTTTCTTGGCCCCGTTTGACGAATCACCCCCAAACTTTCAAGACAGGAGCTAACCGGAGCTGGTCATTAGTTTGGAACATATCACGAAGAATCGTCAAACAGCGCCAAAGATATTGGCAAAAGAAGAAACGCTTTTTGAATAGAAACAAGGTCCTAACTACTAGCGACCGCCAATAGGATATATGTGTATATATATATATATTCACTGAAGAAACCATAGGTTTCACACACGTTATAGTTAGGAATTAGCATTTAATAAATCTTGCAAATTCACTTAAAAAACCATAGGTTTCACACATGTTATAGTTAGGTGGACATTTCACTCGTAAAAAACCAATGAAATTCCCCTGTTATAGTTAGTTCAGATAACTATAACTCGCGCGCCCGCAATCCACTGCTCATGACGTCACATATTACATCACTCATGACATGGTCAGTGGCATCACTCATGACATCACTGATGACATCATCCTTTTGATAGAGGGGCGGTCGCGCGAGTTATAGTTATCTGAACTAACTATAACGGGGGAATTTCATTGGTTTTTTACGAGTGAAATGTCCACCTAACTATAACATGTGTGAAACCTATGGTTTTTTAAGTGAATTTGCAAGGTTTTTTAAATGCTAATTCCTAACTATAACGTGTGTGAAACCTATGGTTTTCTCAGTGAATTTGTACGGTTTTTTAAATGCTAAGTTATGTATTTATTATTATATTTTTTATATATTTATTTTACAATAAACTACGTATTAAATATATATATTTTTTTAATGATTTTTCACCGTGCGCGCACCCCGCGATTAAAAAAAAAAAATCAAAATGTTTTTTTCTGCCTTCGTGGTCCTTCAGGGACCCCATGACAAGGGCTAGGGGGTCAGGAACTCTCTACCCTGCCCCCTTTTCACGTTCGCCACCTTCCTTTTTCACTCTCGCATTCAAAACAAACAAAATGGCGGCCGACACTTCCAGATTTTGACCGATTCGAACGTTGACTGACATGTAACCACCAATCAGAATTACGCTCTCGCACGTTAGGGGACGTTGGGAAAGGGAGCCGAGGGAGATGATTCTCCGCTTGGCAGGCTCCGGACACAGCGCTTATGGACATTTGTGTGGCAGCAACACAGACTTTTTGTGCACCAGCTTTCTACTCTGCCATACTTACCTGCAACAACATGGCTGGGTCGTTTGTGGGGAAACATCATTTGGATTGTACAGATATTCCATAGCGGCCCAAGATGAATTATGGGACATGTAGTATGGTGGTTGTTAGTCATGTGATTTTACGAACTTAACCACACCTGGGACACTGCATTTTATGATGCTCAAATCTTTGAAAAAAGCTATTTGCTGAAACGCGTCAGGTGCATCGTGCCTGCGGCTGCCTGCGCTGATATATCCGGAGTCTGGCGCATTTCTTTGTTGATATATATATATATATATATATATAGATATATATATATATATATATATATATATATATCCACACACACACACACGTGCATATTTTTTTCATTTGATGTCTGAGAAAGCCTTACTGAGAGTGTTGCACAAATAAAACCCCATGCTTTATTTTGAAAACTGTTTTGTGGAAGAGCTGTATTTTCTATTATTTGGGAGGATGAAGCAATATACTGGGTTGTTTGTGCATTCACTCTGGACATTCATACAAAGGGAGCTGAGGTGTGCCCTGCATATGCTGATGGCCCATCAGCAGGCTGATTGGCCTTCCTGAGCTACAGTGGTGGCAAGAGTTGCCACTGACACATGAATAGGGCTGTGCCTGGCCTCTCACAATGATGCCTCCACCCCCTATTGTGTGTCTGGAGCCAAGGCAAGTTTCTGTGGACAACAAAGAATTGGACCTATAATTCCAACCTTTTAAAACACTTCTGGATTGAGGCCTCTGCCAAGACGAAGAGCTGAAGAGCTGCCAGGTGGAGTACTGCCCCTTTACTGTGTGTTGCAGTTGCTGCTTCTGTCTGTGGGCAGTGAAAGAACTGGACTTTGCTTTCCTGAATCCTGCTTTTTCAAGGTTCTCCAGGCACTTGTGTGTGCTTGCCTCATGTTGGAAGTCTCAAGGCCATCAAAGACTCACCTGCAGCATCCCAGAACTCCACTGCTGGGAGTTCTGATCTGCCAATTCCAGGTCTGGGTGCTTGGAGGTTGTTCCTGCTGCAAAAGACTGCAAAATCGACGCATCACCCTTCCAGTGCCTGTTTTTCCGACAGCACCTCCAAGTGGGAGACGTTTCCAAGCATTGCCAGCGTGTGGCCGAAGAAATCAATGCAATGTTTGTTCACGCCCCGATGTACTGCCGCAGCCCGAGTCCAGCGCACCACGTCTCCAACATCCGAGACCACCTCCCTGACTCGTATGCAGGCCGTGCAGCTGAAAAAATTGTTGCAGTGCCTGTTTGCTGCCGCGTCGACCTCCAGAGCATCTGGATGTCCATACATCGCACCTGTGGGCTGAATTTTCCACCGCATCACCCACAGACCAGAACTGTCTTTGGATTTCAATGCATCGATTCCCTCTTGGTTGTGTAACTCCCTTAACCTGACTAGAAGCAAGGGTTTCTACTTGCACAGGGTGCATACCACTGCCAACTAGAGATCCCCATTTCTAACACTAGGTGGTAGATCTTAACATCCAATATGGAAATACCGTCTATTGCATTTCTTGTGAAGCCTCTATTCCTCACACTGAAAAAGATGATTTCCTCATTTGGCCCTGGATAACCGGAGGCATATTCTTTGTTGCTCCTTGTATCAAACCATATCAGATTGTTGTTAGTCACACAACTTTGTCTTCCAAAGCCTTCACTGCCCTCTATGATGGTTGCTTTCTCAGTTATCTCAGAACACTTAGTATTGAAAGCACACGTTGCTCTGGGTCTTCACCAGATTCAAGATGTGAGCCATTCATACGTTTGTCTGCCATCCTATCCCTCAGGGGGAGGATAAAGTTGTCTTTCTGTTGCTGTCTGCTGACTATGACGCACAACATGTCTCAAGGCCAGGCAACTAGAAAACCTCTAATTAGCTGCTTCAGAGACACTGATTCCCCACCCCCAGTCCCAGGCTCCAAGGAGCAGTAGGTTGGCCCACGGTCTTGCTGAGAATGCAAGGTTCAGCATTTCTCTTCACTAGCTAGATTTTGTACTGACCTTTCCTTCCTAAAAGTGAATGGCTGATATGTGGTTAAGAGTAATTAACAGTGGCTGAGATTATGTAAAGCGTCCACCCATCCCTTTTTGTTTTTTATAAGTGAAGGACCCTAACTCAAATGGTATGACCAGTAAAGGGTTCTGTGCTCAAAGTGCCATTGGACCCAAACTGTATCTCACTAATGAGGCGTACAAAGTTGAAACCGATCTAGGGTTGCTTGTGGTACCATCTGGAGAGGACCTTAGAAGAAAGTGCAAACAGGAGCAAGGTTGATTTGATTATATTGCTGATTTCTGTATAAAGTGGCATAGAATGCAACGACAATGGACTGGAATGAGGCGTAGACTAAATAACCAGTGGCTTTCACCTCTCCTTCCTCGCCTCATCTCAGCCTATTGTCACCCTCGGGGTGACAGGGTAGGGGGTGGGGAGAATGTAAAAAAAAGATATATATAATAAAAACGTACCTTATCGATGCCGCGTCTCTCCTGCGCATCAGTACTCGGCTGGAACAAGAACCAGGAAGCATCTAGGCTCCCCTGACCAATCACAACGCTTCAATGTAGCATTGTGATTGGTCTGAGTGCCATGGTTCGGCGCTCAGCCAGGGAATAGGGGCCTGGCCATGTTCTCCACGCAGGCTGTAATGCAGCCTGCGTGGAGAACATACAAACTTGGAGTGGACAAACCACTCCTCCCCTGTCCTGCTCTGAGAGCAGAGCAGCCCCGCCCACCCTGGCCACAAAGCAACAGGAAAAAACAAAATCATAATAACATTCAGTTATTACCATTTTATTTTTCCTTTAGTTTCGCCTTAGCAGAGGAGCCGCCACAGTGCATTGAGATGTGCGAGTGGTTTTCCTGAAGGACGGTATACAGCTGCAGTGTTCAGTTACAGAGAAGGTAGGAAAGAACTACAAAGGACCCGTGACGCGCGCCATGGAGATGTGATTTCAAACCCTGACTGTGTGAGAGATTGCTAGGAAAAGTCGGTATCAGGAAAGTTGGGCTCCTGATGACGCTGTTGTGAATTATATCCCTTCCTGTGAAGCCACTCCAGGAGTTGTTTACATTTCTTCATTTTTTAATTAGATTTTTGCTTCACATAATTATTATGTATTTTAATAATTAGCATAATACTTAGCAGTGGATAACAATGGATAACGTTTTGACCACCGGTGCACGGTGAATATATGGCTTACAATGTTTGGTATAAGGAAGAAGGTGTAGTGAAAAATTAGGCCAGAGCTCTAACAACCTTATAATCGACTTATTAGCAATAGTTTAAGCTACAGCCACAGAACTAATTTAGTACAGGCTATTATACTGTGATGAACCTACGAGTTCATGACCATTTTAAAAGCGATTCAAAATACAATTATGCATTTACAACTAATTAATATGCATCTCTGAAATTGCTTACCCTCGATAAATGGTGCTGGTTCAACCTTTATTTCCCAATAACATTGTCGACATTTACCACCATGCGGTGCACTATTGTCCTGAATGAAGCCTGAGATTCAGAGACCAAAAAAGATTGAGGAAGGACGACACCACCCTTCAAGGTCAGCAAGTTTGAACAAATCTGTGCCCACTTTCTGAGTAATATCTATGCTTCTTTTGTTTTAAAACCACAGTAAAGAGTTCTATTTGTCACAAAACTGACCTCTTATCTATTTTTGTTTCGTTAAACACAATGTATAAGTAAACATTAGTTTTCTGCGATTGTTGTCAAAAGACCTGCAACTATTATTTATTTAGTTTTATTTTTTTAAATAATTGTCCGTGAGTTTGATATTGCTCTGTTAGTTATATGCACGTCAAATTTGTATTATTTTTAAAACGTAGACAAGTATCACCCAACAACATAGCAGCTAATGCTGAGTTGACACTATGCTCAATGACCTGTGTTTGTCAGACCTTCTAAGGTGAATAATCCAAACCCGATTAACATTATGGCTGACTAGTGTAGGGAATTGAGTTCCTGGTTGAGGGGAGTGAAACCCCACTCAAGCTACAATTCTTGACATAGTGAAACACAAATGACAACAACAAGAGAGAGAGGGTTGAGACACACTCTTAATCCCCCTATATCATAGTTATAACAACAAAAGAGTGTGATGAAGAGAAAAAACAGTAATCCTACTGAAAAAAACAAAGAAAGTGCCTGAAAACAAATCAATCATATATGAAAAATAGAACCCTCACTCACCAACATAGTTGGTGACATGCTTCATCATAGGGTTCCACCAGGGGTGCCTACTGCACCTCTGGTGAGCTTCGACGCTTTATTAAAGCGGAGCGCAAAAATCAGGCTAAAGGAATGCAAGTGAATAATGAGTGCAAAAAAAATGGGAATTTAAAAAGTCAAGATTCGCCCACAAACAATTTTAATGGTGACGAAACTAGAACAAATTAAAAACAGTGAAGGATGATAAATGCTGACTTAAATTGGTCAGATACATCCTATATTGGTCGACATGTTTCAGCTTATGTTTGTCTTTTACAAAGCTTTCTTCAGGACCTCATGAAAAAACAAAAATAACGCACCTTGGCGGTATAAACTCACTAATGCTTACCCTAACCTCAGGTGCAAGAAAAACCGGGCACACTCACGGTTTCAGTAAATGCCTTCCACACTTTCAAAAAGGCCTCAGGGTATGTATCATCCAAGTCCACTGCCAGGTTATTTAACCTAAATATACCACCGAGCCCTGGACTCCGGGCTCGGTGGTATATTTAGGTTTAGGCTTGAAAGTAACCTGTAAGATCTGTGGCTTTCAGCTGCTGGGTTTTTCCAGGCTTCCTAAGTTTATAGACCCCAGCACAAAAAAATCTAGAAAAGATGACTCCATTGATTTTATTTGCACGTTAATCAATGCCCGCTCTCTAGTGAAACATGCGTTTGAAGTAGCAGAACTTATTGACACTTACAAATCTGCCTACACGTTTATCACGGAAATCTGGGCCTCTGACTCCTCTATGTCTGAACGGCTTATAGCCATGCCCCTAGGTTACCGTTTACACAGGCAGTACCATCCATTAAAAAGAGGAGGGCGACTGGCTGTCATCTACCGTGAGAATATTAGAGCTAATTTTACTACCATACAGTCTGAGGACTGTGAAACCCTATCATTTAACCTAGGGCTCACAAAAAACACACCTTCAGGGGTTCTCTGATCTACCGCCCTCCAGGCCAGAAAGCTGGCTTTCTAAGTTCTATCAGCTCATTAAGTGAGGCTGATATTTGTAATGCTAACCTTACTATCCTAGGAGATTTTAATTTTCATTTAGAGCAGAGGGAAGATAAGGACACCTCATCCTTATTAGAAATTATGAATGCAGTAGATCTTAAGCTTCTTAGGACGACCTCCACTCATAAAGCTGGGCACACACTAGATGCTCTTTTTTCTAACAATAAAGACATTACTAGGCTCAAAGTGCTTCCCCTAACTTGTTTGATCATGCAGCCATCTTCTTTACGATTATCTGCTTTGAATTTAACACACTCCAGAGTAAGGGGCACTGCACAGCCCAACTTAGAGCTTGGGCTAACATTGACCCAAACCAACTAAAACAGCTGTTAATATCATCCACCCCCTGGCTGTTGAGAATCCTGAGTGCGCAACTGAAGCATATACTAATTGGCTCAACTCCACCTTTGCCCGAATAGTTCCGATAAAGGAAAAGGGCCAATGTAGGCCCCTGGTTCTCAGAGGCCCTGAGGCGTGAAAAGCAAGGCTGCAGACGCCAAGAGAGGAAATGGAGAACCCAATATAATTCCCATGAGAGAGAAATTTATAAACTTTCACTAACCAAATACAAATCCCTTCTGATAACTGAAAAATCAGCAAATTTCTCATCACAAATTGAATCTGCTAAAAACTCAGCCAAAGAACTTTACCAAGTCTTTAATAAACTCACCAGACAACCAGTGTACAAAGGGGATTGGGTCAGTCAGTTTTTCTGTGATAAGATTGCCTTGCATTTTAGAGACAAAGTAGATTCTATCTTCAACGCATTTGACCATACTGACAACCATCTTCTTTCCCCCAATAATCAAAACAAGGAGTTTTGTAATCCTAATATTGATGTGACAATGAACACGTTCGAATCCTTTTCCTTTGTCTCCCCAGCTCAAATAAAAAGACCTTATACTGACCATCAAATCAGGCTCTCCAGATGATCCTTGCATGCCGTCAGTCATCAAGCTGGTCCCCGACCAAATTGAGAGTGACAACTGCTGGGGGAGCACACTGGTGGGGAGGGGAGGGACGGGGGAGGAAAGGGATAGTAGTTCTGGTGTTGGGGAATTAGGAGAAGTAGATAGTAGGGGGTGCTGAAGGACAAGAGCTTGCGGAGGGTAGGTAACGAGAGTGAGGGTAATAATGTAAACTTTTATGGTTGCACAATATGACACCTATGGGCGGGTGCAGGGGAGGGCAACTTATATCTGTGTATTGAATGCAACAAATGTGAAGAAGACGCTGTGGAGATGAGAATACTAAATAATAAAAATGCTATTAAAAAAAAAAAATTTAAGACATATACGAGAGGGTACGCGCAATGGCCAAAACTGATGGTAACCGCTCATTGCAAAAAGTAGACCGCATATGGGATTGTTTTGTTTGATCCTCTAGACATATATATCTATTTGTTTCCCTTTTCTTCCATTTTCTTTCTTCTTTTATTTATCTATTATAATGTAATAATTTTATTTATTTTGTTTTTGTTGTTTTGTCTGCTTGATATGATTATAAGCTACATGTATGTAAATAAAGGTTATATATTTTTCCCTTATGTACCCTCTGCATAAAAAACAATAATAACATTATTTAAAAAAAAAATAAAAATCAGTTCAGCCATTTGGCCTGTAGCGCTGTTCAAAAATTGCTATGGAAATTGCATGGGTATTTTAGTATTTTGCACTCCCCCCTATTTTTCTCATCATTATCTGCCATTTTACTCAAAGAGAACATAAAAGTATTTCTTGAATTAAATGAGCAAACATTTGAAATCAACCATTTTCAATGTTCCTTATATGTGTGTGCATAGCAGCATTTTCCAGATACATATATAAATGTATATATCAATTGTTCTATGGAACATGTATGTTCAATTCCCACAATTGAGCCCAAAGTGGGCTTTGAAAGCTTGCTTGCCACCATGGTACTTTATCAGTATAACATTTAAACTGTGCGGGTAATGTAGGCAGTGTCGATATTCATGTGATTGGCAGTTCCTAGTTCATATCTAAATTACACTAAGGTTGTGATATATACAGCTGTGAGTAACTTACAAACAATTATGCAGATCCTCTTCACTGTTCAATCCATTTGGGACCTTAGAATCCAGATTTAATATACACATGGTTTCTAATTTGCCTCAATTGTTTTACTCTATTCCCCCCTCTTTTACTGAGAGGGACTGAGTCAATTACATAATATGTCAAATGTGATACCTCTTTGTTATGGACCAATAAACAATGTCTAGCCACTGAAAAACAAAAACCAATAATAACATTATTTAAAAAAAAAAAACAAATTCAGTTCAGCCATTTGGCCTGTAGCGCTGTTCAAAAATTGCTATGGAAATTGCATGGGTATTTTAGTATTTTGCACTCCCCCCTATTTTTCTCATCATTATCTGCCATTTTACTCAAAGAGAACATAAAAGTATTTCTTGAATTAAATGAGCAAACATTTGAAATCATCCATTTTCAATGTTCCTTATATGTGTGTGCATAGCAGCATTTTCCAGATACATATATAAATGTATATATCAATTGTTCTATGGAACATGTATGTTCAATTCCCACAATTGAGCCCAAAGTGGGCTTTGAAAGCTTGCTTGCCACCATGGTACTTTATCAGTATAACATTTAAACTGTGCGGGTAATGTAGGCAGTGTCGATATTCATGTGATTGGCAGTTCCTAGTTCATATCTAAATTACACTAAGGTTGTGATATATACAGCTGTGAGTAACTTACAAACAATTATGCAGATCCTCTTCACTGTTCAATCCATTTGGGACCTTAGAATCCAGATTTAATATACACATGGTTTCTAATTTGCCTCAATTGTTTTACTCTATTCCCCCCTCTTTTACTGAGAGGGACTGAGTCAATTACATAATATGTCAAATGTGATACCTCTTTGTTATGGACCAATAAACAATGTCTAGCCACTGAAAAACAAAAACCAATAATAACATTATTTAAAAAAAAAAACAAATTCAGTTCAGCCATTTGGCCTGTAGCGCTGTTCAAAAATTGCTATGGAAATTGCATGGGTATTTTAGTATTTTGCACTCCCCCCTATTTTTCTCATCATTATCTGCCATTTTACTCAAAGAGAACATAAAAGTATTTCTTGAATTAAATGAGCAAACATTTGAAATCATCCATTTTCAATGTTCCTTATATGTGTGTGCATAGCAGCATTTTCCAGATACATCTATAAATATATATATCAATTGTTCTATGGAACATGTATGTTCAATTCCCACAATTGAGCCCAAAGTGGGCTTTGAAAGTTTGCTTGCCACCATGGTACTTTATCAGTATGACATTTAAACTGTGCGGGGAATGTAGGCAGTGTCGATATTCATGTGATTGGCAGTTCCTAGTTCATATCTAAATAACACTAAGGTTGTGATATATACAGCTGTGAGTAACTTACAAACAATTATGCATATCCTCTTCACTGTTCAATCCATTTGGGACCTTAGAATCCAGATTTAATATACACATAGTTTCTAATTTGCCTCAATTGTTTTACTCTATTTCCCCCTCTTTTACTGAGAGGGACTGAGTCAATTACATAATATGTCAAATGTGATACCTCTTTGTTATGGACCAATAAACAATGTCTAGCCACTGAAAAAAAGAAAAAAAAAATCAAGCTGGTCCCCGCCATCATAGCTGATCACCTTGTAAACATATTTAACAACATGTTTAAGACATGTGTCTTTCCTCCACAATGGAAACTGGCTTCTATTCTGCCCGTTCTAAAAAAAAACGAATGTGGACCCTGAAGATCCCGCAAATTACCGTCCAATCTCCAGACTCCCCTTCCCTGCCAAAATAGTGGAAAAAGTGAAGAGCAACCAACTTAATCAATTTATCAAGGATTTTAATCTCCTTGACCCTACCCAATTTGGGTTCAGGTCAGAGCATAGTACAGAGACTGCACTGATCAAGGCAATGGATGAACTAAAGTTCATCCTTGATGAGGGCCGATAAGCCACGCTGGTTCTGCTGGACCCATCTGCGGCATTCGATACAGTAGATCACTCCATCTTGAACCACTGTTTGAAAGCAAAAGGCATTAAAAACCATGCTCTTAAACTAGTCATTTCCTTCCTATCAGACAAGGAAAATATGAATAACATTGACGCCTTTTCTTCCCAGTCATTCCGCTTGCCCTATGGGGTACCACAGGGATCTTCACTTAGTCCCACCCTTTTTCATGTTTATGTTGCAGATTTAGCTCCTATGGTGCAATCCTTCGGGTTCACTCTTACATCCTTTGCGGACGATACCCAAATCGTACTATCAGCCACTAAAAATACATATGACACCAGCCTCTGCATTCATAACTGCATGAAATACATATCTGATTAGATGAACATGCACTGCCTTAAACTCAATGCAAGAGAGAGACATGCCAAAGCTCACAAGGCGGTCCTCATGGTATGCGGACAGTTGGGTTTTTAAACACTGTTTAAGCACCTTTTTCATGTTGCACTTTTAATTGGTTTTAGCCTCACCTTGCTGCTAGAAACCGGTATTGAAGTGAAAACTACCATTTTAAAATTGCTTTGAAAATCATTGTATTGCACTTGTCCTTACTTGAAACTGCACTCGTGTAAACTTGATTAAAATCTGTTCCTCGCCGCCAGCGCCTCCCAGTTTCTCAGCACTTCCGCTTCACGAACGCGGTCTAATGCTCAGGGGGAGAACAGCTGCTGCTCAGCAGAGCTGATTGGTTGGTGGGTGGAAAGGAATACAAAAATTGACACTTGGAGCGGACGGGCCTAAGGCAAGCCCATCGGCGCCCGTCTGCGTCCGACCAAAACCCCTGGTCAAAATTGGACTTACACAGCGGCTGATCTTCTGACCCTAGCCTCAGATATTCATATTTTGAGCAACAATGTTAAAGACAAACTGAAAGCTAATAAAATCTTGAGAACCGATGGAGCAGGTAAACCCATGACCCTGTGCCAGATATCCCCAAAAACAACGTAGGCAGTAGCCTACCAGGTCTGAAGATGGCTGTCCTCAATACGCGCTCCCTACAGAAGAACCATCTAGAGGTTTTCTCACTCCTCCACGAGGGAGACATAGATATCCTGGCGCTCACAGAAACATGGCTAAGTGACACCTCAGTTCCAGATATTATTGCTGCCCTCCCAGGTGACTTTGACGCCTTCTGGCACAATAGACAAGAAGAAACAAGAGGAGGGGGGTAGCTATTTTCTTTAATAAACGTTTAACAGTCATAAAGATAATGGCAGAGAGCATAGGGAACGCAGACTTACTGGCGGTTAAAGTCTCACTGAACTCCTCTTGCCTCCTACTTATGGTAGCCTATTGTCCTCCAAGATCAACCCCTAGTTTCAATGATCTCTTTTTAGAGGTCATCACGGACCTCTGCTCAAGGTACAAACGACTCCTTGTGGTGGGCGACTTCAACTATCACTGGGATAAAATACAGAGAGAACCGCCGGCCAGCCAATTCGAGTCAGTGATGAGCTCGATGGGCCTTCATCAACTGGTTGACGGCCCCACCCACCCACCTTAAAGGTCACACCTTAGACCTCATTTGGACCTCGCAACCTTGGGCAAGGCTACTAGATATTAGCCCCTGTGCCTGGTCCGATCACTCGCTAGTCAGTTGCTGGATCCAGATGGATACCCACTGCCACAACCTCCCCCAGAGTGGAGAAAACTGCGAGATTGGAATAAAATCAAGCCAGAGTAACTGGTGTACAATCTCCTCACGACCCCCCTCCCCAAATATAAGCAAGGGAACCTTGACCAAGAGAGCAAAGCCCTCACAGAGACTCTGTGCAGAGCCTTGGATCAAGTAGCATCAGTGCGGAGGGACAGAATTAGAGACAAGGGAAAATGGGACCCTGGTTTACTGAAACTCAGAGAAAAGAAGCAAAGCCTCCGCCACTCCGAGAGGCGGTGGCACAAAGCCTATGACACAGCAGAGCTGGCAATATATAAAACACTACTCCCTTCTTATAAAAAAGCCATCATTACTGGGAAAGCTGAATATTACGAGGCAAGAATTACAGAAGCGTCAAACAAACAAAAAGAAACTTTCAGATATTGAAGGAACTCAGCCACAAATCTGAACCTAAATCGGCAACCGCGCCCATAGACTGCAACGCATTTCAGGCTTTCATTTTCCAAAAAGTCGAGGATATCATCTCCGAGATTGATAACACCCCGATCTTTCAGGGCTCCTTAGTGCAGCAACAGGCCTCCCCACGGGCCTGTAAGCAGCTCACTAACTTCCCTAACTTAGACTCAGCATCCCTGTCATCACTGATGAACCACACCAAATCAGGCTCACCTGCAGACCCCTCTCCCCCGAGGATCTTTCGAATGGCCCTTCCAGGGTGGAAACTCAGATCCTCACGTTACTAAACCATTCCCTAGAGACAAGCTATCTACCGTCCAACCTGAAGGAGGCCAGAGTCACCCCCTTGCGAAAGAAACCAGGAGCAGATGATGCCAATCCAAAGAACTACCGGCCCATCTCCCAGCTGCCTTTCTTAGCAAAAGTCATGGAACAATATGTTCTTAAACCACTCTCGACATTCTTGGAGGACAACCAGCTACTACAAGCACAACAGGCGGGTTTTTGAGCTTACCACAGTATGGAGTTGGTGATGCTGTCTGTCCTTGATGACCTAAGAATTATGGCCGACAATAAAGAACCGAGTGCCCTGATCTTATTAGACCGATCAGCGGCATTCGATACGGTCAGTCATAAACAACTACTGACCCGTACCACAAACTTGGGCATAAGTGGAATGGCACATCAATGGCTGGAATCATTCTTGTCAGGTCGGTCACAGAGGATTGAGCTGGGGGATCAGGTATCAGACAGGGGCATCCTCACCTGCAGAGTTCCCCAGGCCTCCGCACTGTCGCCGCTCCTTTTCAATATATACCTACAGCCCGTGGTGGCGGCCCTAACCCACATGGACTGCCACATCTTCAACTACGCGGATGACACCCAACTCATCCTCCGGATCGACAACTCCACCCACACTCAGGAGCTGGCGCAAAACATCCTTAGATTTATAGTGAATTGGATGACAAGCAACTCACTAAAAATCAACCCAGACAAACCCAAAATCCTTGTGATCCCAACAAAAAACAACCCCTGGAATGACCTATTCTGGCCCCAAGACCTGGGCGACACCCCCACACCAGCACCAGTTGTGAAGAGTCTGGACATAAAAATAGACTCCGACCTCTCCATGGCCAACCAAGTAAACACAGTGGTTGGAACATGTAGAAGACTCATGAGACAGCTGCAGAAACTTGCCCCCATCCTCTCAATAACATCACTACAAATGATAGTATCAGCCACAATTGTCTCCCGACTGGACTACGGGAATGCCCTTTACATCGACCTCCCCAAGAGCCTCATCCATAAGCTACAGGTAGTGCTGAACAACGCAGCCAGGATGATTTTTAGGCTCCCCAGAAGTGCCCACGCCACCCCTCTACTATGTAAACTACACTGGCTCCTCATTAAACAGAGAGCGAAGTTTAAGGGCCTCTGCATTGCCCATAAAGCAATTTATGGAAATGCCCCAACTTATATTAAAGACCGCCTCAAGAACTATGTTCCAGGCCATACACTGCGGTCTTCACAGGCCTGCCGCCTGTCCGCCCCACGTTGCAACACTGTAGGCAAAGCCTTCTCTGTCCTAATCGCACGACTGTGGAATCAGCTGCCGGATTACCTTCACAGGGAACCAGCACTCCTCCCCTTAAGGAAACAACTCAAAACCGTCCTTATTAAGGAGGCCTTGAACACTGTTCAACTATCCACTCTCTCCGTTGCTATTTATGGTACCACCAACCAGCCCTTGGCCTCTCTCTCTAAAGCGCTTAGAGACCGGTCGGTGATTTAGCGCTATATAAAAATAAAGTAACATAACATAACAATGCCGGGAAGACCGAGGTGATCATACTCGGCAATAACCCCAATTTCTGGTCTGCCCCGTGCTGGCCTGCAGACATGGGACCCCTTCCTGTTTCCACCAAGAAAGCCAAAAGTCTGGGGATCACCATCGATGATCACCTACTCTTAGGCAATCAAGTAAATACAGTGGTCTCCTTCTCCTATAATATCTTGAGAATGCTAAAAAAATCTCATCTTCCTGCCTATTTCAGTTAGGAAGTCAGTGGCATCCACCTTAGTATTGTCAAAAATAGACTACTGTAATGGTCTCTACATGGGTATGCAAGCCCAATATTTAAACAAATTGCAGGCCCTCCAGAACTCTGCAGCCAGACTTCTACTGGAGATACCCAGGCATCATTCAGTTTCTGCCGCACTTGAAGACCTCCGCTGGCTGAAGGTCAAAAACAGAATTAAGTTTAAGGCCCTCTGTTTGACCTATAAAGCGGTACATGATTCTGGGCCCACCTTTTTGAGAGAAACCTTTAGTTGGTACATTCCAACCAGAAACTTAAGAACAGCAGGCATGCAGAGGACAAACCCAATAAGATTGAAAAAATCGAAATGGGGAGGCAGCAGCTTTGTGGTCAGAGCAAGTACATACTGGAACCTCCTGCCACTCATCTTAAGATCTGCCCCTTCTTTGTTTCAGTTTAGAAAACTTCTGAAAACCTGGCTTTTCAATCAGTAGGTTCCATAATTTCTGTTCATCGTCTCTCACAGAATTAGCACCAAGACACCTTTGGGTATACGCTGCGCTTTATAAATTGGATAACATAACATAACAACCCCAGCCACAGATCTAGGTTGAATCCATCCTCATTATTCAGCTCACTCAGCCACCCCAGTTCAGACCCGCCCATATGAAAATCAGTCTTGATCCTGTTCCTCATGGGAACAGTCCAGCCCGAATTGTAAAGGCAGGTCTTCCCTGGCCCGGAAATAAGCATCCTGGGACCAGTTTTGGGGTAACCACCTTCTTCAGCCTGGCCAGCTTGAATCCAGTGGCAAATTGAGCAAGGGACCCACGTCTGGGCATACCCTGCCAACTTAGGGCGAACAAAGCAAATGCAAGGAGATGATGGACGTAGCGCTGAAACTTTTCAGACACTCACCCCCAATCACAGATCCGGGTTGAATCTATCATCATTCTTTAGCTCACTTTGCCACCCCAGTTCAGACCCAGCCGTATGCAAATCAGTCTTGACCCTGTTCCTCATGGGAACAGTCCAGCCGGAACTGCCAAGCCAGGTCTTCTCTGGACCGTAATCAAGCATCCTGGGACCGGTTTCAGGGTAACAACCCTGATCAGCCAGGATAGCTTGAATCCAGTGGCAAAGTGAGCAAGGGACCCACATTTGGGCATACCCTGCCAACTTAGGGCAAACAAAGCAAATATAAGGAGAAGATGGATGGAGCACTGAAACTTTTCAGACACTCACCCACCAGTCACAGATCTGGGTTGAATCCATCATCCTGCTTTAAGCTCACTTTGTCACCCCAGTTCACACCCAGCCATACACTAATCAGTCTTGACCCTGTTCCTCATGAGAACAGACCAGCCCAAACTGCAAGCCAGGTCTTCCCGTGACCGGAAAGAAGCATCCTGGGACTGGTTTCGGGGTAACACCCCTCATCAGCCAGGCTAGATTTAGTCCAGTGGCAAAGTATGCAATGAACAGAAACCGGTCCTAGGATGCTTGTTTCCAGTCCAGGAAGCACCTGGCTCAGCAGTTCAGGCTGTACTGTTCCCATGTGGAACAGGGTCAAGACTGTTTTGCATATGGCGGAGTCTAAACTGGAATGGCATGGGGAGCAAAAAAATATAGATTTAGGCCCAGATCTCTGTACTGGGATGAATGTATGATATTATTCAGCATTCTGTCCATCAATTGTTCTTTTTGCAACTTTCTAAAAGTGGCATTTTCAGAATTGTGAATTTAAACCTGACTTTCGCATTAAAGAGGGTTTTATATTACAATTCTGTAGACACCAAACTGGACATTCCTAAGTTCTCCCTAATGAAAGCTATCACTTATTAAATGCAGTTAGCTAACCCAATATTATCATATAGGAGAGGTATGCCTTGCAGTAGTGAAAAACAAATTTAGGAGTTTTTCACTACTAGGACATGTTAAAATGAAAAATACACATCCAGCTTTTTAAATACACTGTATCCTGTACTTTGGGATGTGAAGAGTCTACCCTCAGGTGACTTACGTGCATTAAAAAGGATGGTTCTGTTGTGGGAAAAGTTTTTTTTTGCCAAACCAAAATGGCAGTTTCAAACTGCACACACAAGCTGCAACGGCAGGTCTGAGGCATGTTTAAAAGGCTACTTTAATGGGTGGTACAATGAGTGCTACAGGCCCATCAGTAGCATTTAAGTTACAGGCCCTGGGCACAGTTAGGTCCATTTTACTAGGGACATACAAGCAAATTAAATATGCCAACTGGGTGTAAGTCAATTCTACCATGTTTAAGGGAAAAAGAATAAGCACTTTAGCACTGGTTAGCAGTGGCAAATTCTGCAGAGTCCTAAAGAAAGCAAAAATAGTAGGGTTTAATGGCAAAAAGTTGGGATAAACCCACGCCAAGGATGTCAGGTCAAACAACAAGTGTCACTAAAGCAAGCCAATATCTTCCTGATACAAAATACATAACAACACAAGTAGAGTTACCAGTTACTGAAAGTAACCCTGGTGTTCCACTAGACAACATACTACTCTTTAAAACAGTGGCTAAAGACTTTAAGCTATGATGCCACATGTGAGTAAGTGAAGAAGGTTATGGTACATGTGATGGTACCAACAATACCTCTTGCTGAACACATCAACATGCACAATAACATTATGCTTACCTAAAGGTGGTATGAACTATTTCTTCTGAAACAGCCAGCTGTTTGAATAGGGTGGCCAGGGTCTGTAACGCTCAGTAAGGGAATTATGATTTCAGAATGCCAATGGATTGTGAAGGACGGAGATACAGAAGTAGGGTGGATGAATCCATCGATCTGACTGAACAATCTAGAAAGAAGACATCCTTTCATGTGCACACATTAAAAACAGCTATATTACAGGTTGAAATTCTATCTGGTGGGTGGAGGAAAATCTAACTGAGAGGAGACAGGTGCAGGAATCACACAGAACCAGGGGGTCAGTGTCAGTTGAATGGCTATCAATACCATGGCACTAGTGCCTAAATGCTTACACCTGTAAACTCTAATGCTCTGTCAGACATAGGATTTTTAAAGCTGAAGGAAGGAATATTCCAAATAAACTGTGATGATGTGGCAAGCAAAATAACGATGAATTAAACCCAGATCTGTGACTGGGGGTGAGTGTTTGAAACGTTTCAGCACTCCGTGCATCATCTTATTGTGTTATGTTCACCCTAAGTGGCCAGGGTATGCCCAGACGTGGGTCGCTTGCTCACTTTGCGAATGGGTTCAATCTAGCCTGGCTGATGAGGGGGGTGATACCCTGACACCGGTCCCAGGATGCTTATTTCTGGTCCAGGGAGAACCTGACCTGGCAGTTCTGGCTGGACTGTTCCCATGAGGAGCAGGGTCAAGACTGATTTGCATATGGCTGGGTCCAAACTGGAGTGGCTTAGTCAACAGAAGAACGATGATGGATTCAACCCAGATCTGTGACTGGCGGTGAATGTCTGAAAAGTTTCAGCCCTCTGTCCATCACCTTATTGTGTTTGCTAACCAAGCATACAATCCATCCGATATGGTTTGAAAAAAGTAACCATAAACCAAATGGCACAACAGAGTGAGATATTAGGAAGGTATTGAGGTCAATAGTAAAAAAGCATTGACAAAGCCAATAGGCCTACCATGCATTGTGAGCCCTGAATAATATGAGAACACGTCTGCCGCAGTAAACAAACTCAATGGGAAAAATGATTGCATAATTTAAATGTAATCTGAGATGTTTCACTGCAATTTTGAGATTATAAATATCCCTCCATCCTTCCCCCTTACTATGCAATAACTCAACTGGCGATGGAATGCTACACCAAACAAAGAATAGCTTGTGGTGGGAGGAAAATGCCTCTGGGCAATCCACACACCACTGTATCTATATTTTAAAGAATTAGTAACAACAGCTAATAAATAGTTCACTGGACTTGAGTTGTTTTCTTCACTTCTGGAATGGGCATGCTTTATAGAAGTAATGTTTATGCTCTGCTATATAACACATACAACACTAGAAAAAGTGCATTTCCTCTTGGAATGGGCTCTGATGGTAATCACTGGAAGATGTAGAACAAACAAAAAGGGGTTGTTGGGACTTTGGGAAAGTCACCTCGATGGAAAATATTGTAAAAATAGTAGGACTTTCTACATTCTCTGCAAAGATACAGTGACAAATACTCCACAATATTTAGATAGGACCTCTAGTATTAATGGCAGAATTGTTAGATTCTTATGTAATGCATTTGCATCATATACTAAGTTGCTACAATAGTATGGCCAGAAGATAAGCGTGCAGTTGTAGAGACAGCAAAACAAATGACTATTCTATCCTACTTATGGGCATGAACAGCAGCACTGAAAATTCTATAGCAACTGAAACATGCCCATAAATACAGAGAGAAAAGACAACTTTGATGTAGTGTCAGACATAGAAATACGATTGGCCAGCAAGATTCACAGATGTCAATCACTATGGACAAAGGCAAGAAGAACACATCTTTAGGATTTGTAGGGACAAGGAGGTGTAATAACTCTATGAGATTGCTAGGATCACCATTTCCATAAGCAGTGACCCTCAGTCAATCACCAGTTTTGATTTACAACATTCTTGACTTCAAACTTCTGATACTGCATTACCATCCTGATAATCGTTATTCCATTATGTTGTCTAATCAACCTCTGACTGTCCAGCATATCCTTAGTGGTCGAGCAATTAACCATCTATCTTTATTTCACCAGCTACAACATAGCCAATTCCATTGATCCCTAACATCAGTCAAAGTGGCAGGTAGAATTCTCCTAATAGGCTATACTCACCTTAAATAACTAGAGGGTGTTCTCTTGTTGAAATGCTACCTTTACCTGTGTGCCACAAAGTCCAACCAGTATCTTGGATTTCCCATCAAAACCTGACCAGCTGTAAACATACCTAAAATGATGGTGGTTGAACTTTGGAAGATCTTCAGGTAATGTGTGAGTTAACAGATTATGAGGATTCGTCTTTTGTAGAGAGACAATCTGCGAAGCAGAGATCCCTCACCACATACCAGCCATTCAGTTTCCCATAGTTAAAAGAGCATTATAATCAATACAATTGATATTATCTTATGGTATTAGTAGCCCTCAGCTATTTAACTCTCCTGTTTGCAATGTTTTCCAAATGTAACCTGTCAATTAATGTTGCTTACCAGAAATACATCTTTCAAGGCGAACTGCACTAGGAATATTACTGAAGACGTATTAGAATCCCTGCATACCTTAGGTCTCAGTCACATGGTCCACTTACAGCAACACTCAGATAGGCCAACTTTAAATTTGAATTCATATATATTCCTTACATTAGTGTCCATGCAATGATACCCCATATCTGGTCGGATATACACTCCATTCTCTTGCTAATTAATAATATTTCTTGCAAGAGAGCATGAAATATACATATTTCCAAAGACATCTGAAGGATCATTTGGACGACTTCACTAAAATTCATAGATGTAGGTCCTGTGTGAGGGTGGTTGCGGATCTAAATGAAATGATTTTTTTTAAAATCATACTGCTGCAGTCAGAGATATAATTTATTGCTATTAGTGGCAAATTAGCACCTCCAACATCCTTCTGGGTAGTACCCTCAGTGCTGTCTAGTGTTACCCTTCTTGAGAACAGGCCAAAGTTCAGTATCTTCAGTTTGTAGTGATTCAGTTTTTATATGAGCATAGATATGTATGAAAGAATGAGATGGGAGTGAATGTGTATGAACTGGAGCAACGAGGATACAGATGTGTGTGTACCATATCCAATATAGTTATGATTTAGGGGTACCCCCATTTCAATGTTTACATAAACAGCAGTCTGCTCCATAGCACTGATTTGGCTAGCCATTTGTATGCCTGAAGGCTTTGCCAGTGACCTGGCAACCTAGCAGTAAAATCGGGGTGTTGTTGGTGGATGATGAAGCTCACTAGGAATACTTTGAGGATAACGGAAGTCTCCCATAACTTCAAGAGTGGCTTTTTCAATTTTGCACATTTTCAGCTGCGTGCCACTCTAGGCTTCTGCACATTTGGTTTTACTTATTGAACTAACATATATTTTGCAGTAACATATCTTAACTGTGTTTCAAATTGGACATATTTAACTCCCCTATTTCTCTTTCCTCAAGTAAGGAAAACCAAATATAATATGTGAAACTTGTAAACACAGAATCTTTACAGATCAAGGAAGAAGAGAAAAGATAATGAAGGAAATGTAAGTTTCAGGGGGATACATTAAATTGCCATATCCACTCTCCATGAAACGTGTTTTTTGCTTCTCACATACTTACTACATCAACTTGATCTGCTACTTTACTAATCAGAAAAACTGCTAGGTACAGCCCTTCACAAAAATGTCAGCTTCACAAGAAGAGAAACAGGGTTTACTCCCATGGCAACAAAACTTCTGAAAACACACATAGTATCAGTCAAAATCTAGAAACCAACCCAAGCCCATGAAAAGCTCTTTTTCAATTGACTGCATTTAGTGACGTTTTGAGCTACTGTAGAAGAATCCTTTCTAAATGGTTGAAAAACAAAACCTCCCTCTCGCTTCTTGACCTCTACAATAGTAGTTTCTTCAAATAACCCTCCTAAACATTCAGAATCACAAGAAGAATTCCAGGTATCACAACAACAGCAAACTAGCTCTCTTTTTCTACATAAAAGTAATGTGTAGAATTATAGCTGGGTGAGTTCAGGACAAGTCTTCCAGCCTAACGTAACATCCCCAATAATTTGTACTGTGCAGCCTGTGAGCCATATCAGAGAAGTCATATTTGAGGTGGACCATAGAAGCATTGAGATTTGGGTAGAGTCAGAGATGCTGCTGATCTCTGAAATGCCTGCCTTTCAGGAGAGCACACATACTACCATCTTGCAAGAGGTCCATCATTGTTTCTTCTGGGTCCTCTGCTGTATGCTTCTGCCTTTACCTTGGCTGAAATCGTGGCGACAGGCAGGTCCCCTGCAAATGATTATAAATTGCTCAAAGAAAGCTAAAAGCTGTGGGGGAGGTTTTGCACCTGTGTGCTTACTTTGAAAGAAAATAAATCTCATACAGAGGCTTTGGCCCATTTTAGGAGGGTTTTGCTTTCTATGCTAGGAGCCCCAACTGTCTCCCTACTCCACTTAGCAACAACAGAGCTATGTCTCTCACACCTTCGCCCCAAAATGGATATTATTTTAAACTGTATTTACTTATATTGTTAATTTACATTTTTTTTCTAAAGTGCTCCTTCACCAAGAAGTATTAGAGAGCAGTACAGAACAATTTAGAGCTGTATATTGGAAAAATATACTAACAGGGAACATCAAGCAATGTCGGTATGAAGCGCACCGAATGAGTTCAGGTTAAGGAACAGACAAAGTGGGATAGAGAAACGTAATGGGAAATAGTTGATAGATGGAGAGAACTACATTTAGGGGAGCCTAGTCTGAAACAGCAGAGCATTCGGTGAAGGGGAGATGTAGTTTAGTATGTCAGAATTATTCCGTTACATCATTTAATCAAAGACGATGTCAAGTTTTCCTGATGGTTTTAAGGATGTAATGTTGCCTCCTAAAGGGGTATAAGGTTTCACCTCCGGTTTTGGTATGCAGGTGTTTCGCATTGGGTTCAAACCCGTCACTTATTTGTCTTCTGATACATGGAATCCAAGTTAACAGATAGTTTTTGCCACAAAGCTATTGGAGTTGCCAATGACTACTTCCTTTTCAGCAGGATATTATTACTTTACTGTTTCAATAAAGAAACACACCGATGATCTTCACATGGTAAACTACTGATCAGCTATAACAAAGACAATTCAAAGTGGCCACCCATGCGTGAACATGCGTTTGAAAGCCTGCTGAAACACAGATGGTCCTCTATAAAGCATTCTGTTATACTTTCTGAGAAAAAACATGAGCATGCGCAGGCAATCATCTTGAAATGAATTTTGCTGTGAAGTATAACAAAAAACATTCAAAGGTGGCTACCCATGAGTGTTTGCAGGTGCACAGACAGCCATATTTGAATAATTTTTAAATATGTTTTTATTAACAAATAATGGGAACCCCATTCACAGATGGCTGCCAACAGTGGTGCCCACACTAGTTGTGGCACACTGCTAGCTTCAGCGAACGGGGACCCGTAAAAGTGTGTGAGGAGCTGTGGGGCCCTTGGAAGTACCTCTGATGTTTACCAAGAGAGCGCCTATGCCCCTCACCCCTTGGAGGTATGATCTCTGTCTGCCAGTCGCAAAGTAATTTGCGAAATTCAAAATACCTCTGGCGTTTTCTGGCAACCATCTCCTCGCATTCCAACAATGCATGTCTTATTTTCACTGTCACTGCTGACAAGCTGCCTTGGTGGTGTTTTGGCACTGTACAAAAATACAAGGAAATCAAGAAGAAGCTACTCACCAGTTTTTCATACTTCAGGAGGTTCACATTTAAGCCAAATGAAAACAGCAGCTTGTCCTTTTCAAAGAGCGAACGACATACATTGACATACAGCGAGTATGTAAAGTGGTCCTTTAGTATCCGTAACCTGTGGATATCAAGGGAAAATAGGTGAGTAGGGAATTAAAACCGATATTGCTTGTAGGATCAATGCTTCACAAAACATTTAATTATTCAGCCACGTCCTTCTCTTACACCCTACTGCCAAACAGGGACGGCTTTAGCACAGATGGCGCCCTGTGCGACAGTGTTTGTTGACAACCCCCCAATGACCACCTCCACCACGGATTCCCTCGGTACCACCATTTGACAGTGCCCCTCAAATCTCCATAACCACTGTCTCTTAGATTCATTTAGTTTTATAGCGTCACTCATACCAGTTTAAGATGTCAGAACACTTTACATCACACACACATTGCACAGAGACAATCAATCATCAGTGTGTAAATCAGTATATGGGAAATGTTACATAAGACAGAGACCTACAAGAAGTAGAAGTCACATTTCATCCATACTGGTAGGCAGTATACTTTAAGAGTCCTTGGACTGGAAAAGCACACATTCAGAATGTAAAATGTAACACCATTGTTAGGGGTTTTCTTTAATAATATGAATTGATTTCTACCAAAATGAACCCCTTTTGCATTATTAGGACAACGAAAAACTGAGCAAAAAATACATAGCTCTAATATTTTCCTTGCAGTTTGCATGCAGCTCTTTCATGGCAGTTAATAGCTCAGCACTCTATATTAGGATTTTAACTTATAAACTGCAACTCACAAAAGGATCTCTGACAAAAGCGGTAACCCATTGACCTATTTATATTATATGCACTTTGTGATGTGAATGGGGCACGATCTTTGCAGCAGGCATGCGCTAAACTTTCACTAGACAAAGCTCCGGTCTCTCTCCAGGAAGAACATTAATCACTGGAGTTGTCATTTTTATTGATGCCTGAAAATTGCTGGGACAATGTATGCGTCATCAGGTTCTTTTAAATGGATGAAAATGGCACACCCACCCCAAGTCAGCGCCCGGTGCGGTGGCACCGATCGCACCGCCCTAGAGCCGGCCCTGCTGCCAAATGCCTGATCCTAATATAGGTGTTTTGTTTACCCAGGACACCATTTTGAAGATAAAATCACACAATTTATGATGTGATATCTAAATAAGGAAGAGCTGTGTGTAATTGTTAATTGGCCATATCCCCTGGATTTATGATGCAACCCCAAGTGTCATTGACTAAAATGAAATGAAACTGAAAAATTGGAAAGTACACATTTATCTCTATTTTCCAAGCATATAAATGTAGACACATGTGGTTTTTCACTGGGTCATTTACCGCATGCACAAATATATTGAAAGTAACCAGGTTGTCCAACAGTGGCCCCATGAAGAATATATGCGTTGTGTGAGACAGTAGAATATTAGTTGGGGTAAATGGTAGTTCACCACAAGTAATTATATCACTATTGGTTTTAGGCGCAGTGAAGGTTTTAGTCATTTAAACCTGAGCTAACCTCTGGTAGCTATGGCACAGAGCAAACAGGTTTAACGTAAGAAAATCTGTAAAGGGTTTAAAGGAACCAAAACAGTTAGAAAAAGTCAAAAATACAAGAGAATAAAAATCCTACTGCAATTTATAAAAATAGAGAATATTGTAATGAGCAAAATGACCCCAAAACGTCAAAAATCCAATATGGGGAAACAGCGATATGAATATATAAAGTGTTAAATGAAATTAGCCCTAAAAAGCATTAGGTGCTGGTTATCTGGTTGCACGTGACTGGTATCTAGGTGCGATTTAAGGCCAGCTGCAATGGAGTAAGTAGAAGTTTTATATTTTGACTTAGTCTCTGGAATCCTCAGTGGGCCAAGTCAGCAGGATGTGGCTCAAAAGGGGTCGCTGAGGTAAGACAGCCATTGGATGATGTCCCTATGAAGCCGTTGACATCTTGGCAGGAAACCTCCAGACGGGAGAAATTCAAAATTCTCACCCAAGCATGGTCCCTCGCTGGACGAATACTTTTGGCGCAGTCCCCTGGTGATGATTACTACCTTTGGATGATGTTGGATAGCCACTTTGGGAAATCCATTGAAAGAGATTTGCCCCTGCAGAAAAGCTCTGAGCAGGAGCAACCCAAATCTTTGGCCCAGCGGCATGCACTGCACCAGACTGACTTGGCAGGTTTGCCCCGGTGCACTGGAGGTCTTTGAAGCCATAAAGTTTCCAAGTCACAGGTTTTTCAGGATGTTAAGATGACTACTATTTGACACACTAAGGGTCCCAGGACCTTAGGAACAGCACTTGGAGGTCAAGACTCACTCCAGCAGAAGCCACCAGCAGGGTCCAAGGCAGGTCCAGTTGGAATTGGTCAGCTAGGACTCCAGGAAAATGGGCTTCTGGTATCACTTGTGCCAACGTAGCTTAACAGGAGGTCAGCCAACTTTCCCTTGGAGTTCACTTCTTCACCCTGGGTACAAGTGGGGTCAGGTCCAGCCCTTAGGGTGCTTCTCATAGGTCTCAACGGCAGGCACTCCTTCTGTCTTCCACAGGTCCAGTAGTGTTCTGAAGAGGGTGCCCAGGGATGTCACATTTATGCCGGTCACTAGCTTGTGGATGGGGCTGACTCCAGGCTCCTCCCTGACTAACAGGGAAACTGTTCCCAGAGATAACCCTGCCCACTTTTTCAGCAGTTCCTGTGGGCCTTATTGCAAACAATCCCACAGTGCCCCTCTTTACCTAAAACCAAGCGAGCAGAACCTTTCACCCCCTGTCCAGAGCGCCTGTGCCCAACCAGAGGTGTGGTCAGGGAAATGAGCACACCCTCCCATGTGGTCACTCAACACAGTGCAGAGGGCAGCTTCTCTCCCACTGGGATTTGGTGCCTGTCTGACTAGAAGGACAATTCAGAGAACAGTCCCAGGTGTGAGCTACATCTGCTTTTAGCAGGAAAAAGGTACATTTTTCTTTTTCTACAAAGTCCAAGAATGTGCCTTTTATCTGGGTCTTAGGCAGAGATAAACTTTAATAAACTGTCCCAGTGCTTTCCTATGTAACAGAGAAACCTGCTATAGAAAAAAAAAGCTTTTAGGGCATTGCCACTATAAGCAGATGTAAAATATTAAACTGTTACATGCCCTACTTTTAAATACAATGCACCCTGCCTTATTAGGGTTGATACCATATTGAATATTAACAGAGCAGAGACAACTAGTTACAGTGGCTGTTTAGTAGAGCAAATAGCCAGGTTTCAAACACTTTTAGAATGTCAGTTGGTCTGCCAATGCGCTTAGCTCAAAGGGTAAATGCCAAAACAACAAGGTGATAAATGGAATGCTTGAATTAATCACAGCCACTGGCATTCGCTCAGGCTGCATCCCAAGCCATCATTATTTTGGGTCCAAACTGGAATGGCATAGCGAGTGAAAAAACAATGGATTCAACCCAGATCTGTGACTGGTGGTGAATGTTTGATTTGTTCAGCATTCCTTCCATCATCTGTTCTTTTTGCATTTGAGCCCTAAGTGGGAAGGGAATGACCAGACGTGGGTCCGGTGCTCGCTATGTCACCAGATTCAAGCTAGTCTAGCTGATTAGGGGTGATACCCCAAAACTGGTCCCAGTATGCTTGTTTCTGATCCTGGGAGGACCTGGCCAGGCAGATCGGGCTGGACTGTTCCCATAGGGAGCAGGGCCAAGACTGATTTGCATATGGCAGGGCCCAAACTGGAATGGCGAGAAAATAAAACATGGATTTAACCCAGATCTGTTACTTGGGGTGAATTCTTGATTTGTTCAGCATTCCGTCCATCATATGTTCTGTTTGCATTTGTCGCCCTAAATGGGAAGGGTATGCCCAGACATGGGTCCAGTGCTAGCTACTCCACCAGATTCAAGCTAGCCAGGCTGATGAGGAGTGATACCCCAGAATCGGTCCCAGGATGCCTGTTTCTGGTCCAGGGAGGACCTGGCAGTTCAGGCTGGACTGTTCCCATGGGAAGCAGGGTCAAGACTGATTTGCATATGGCTGGGTCCAAACTGGAATGGCAGGTCAAGCAAAAAAAACAATGGATTTAACCCACACCTGTGACTGAGG
This sequence comes from Triturus cristatus, assembly GCF_964204655.1. Taxonomy (NCBI): domain Eukaryota; kingdom Metazoa; phylum Chordata; class Amphibia; order Caudata; family Salamandridae; genus Triturus; species Triturus cristatus. Next base: position 700,490,692 of record NC_140584.1, on the reverse strand, counting down.
GTGAATGTTTGATTTGTTCAGCATTCCGTCCATCATCTGTTCTTTATGCATAGCTCAATGGGTAAGTCATTCTGAATCTGATGTGAAAGGACAGATACTGAATGCAGCATCTTCTGTAGGTATAAGGCAATGTACAAGTTGAATGTACCAGTATAATCTCTCCTTGACATGATCGATCTCAATGTCGCGTTATTGCTTTTTAGGAAGGGTAGGAAGAGAAAGACCTTAAATTGTGATCTTAAATGAAAGCTAATGATCTCAGTTCCAGAAAAACTGGTGTTTCAACCCGACAGTTTAAAGACACACATCCAACAGAAAAGAAGAAACGGCCAAATTATGCAAATACACCCAGAAAAAGACCAGAGACAGTGTAGAGCCCTCGATACTCCAAACTCCACTACAGACATTGAGCTTAGTAATGGTCCTCCAATGCTCATACCCTGCAGCATAGGCCAGAGTATTGCGAGAACACTCCTTACTGGTCCAACTGATTCTGGACGCAACTGCAGACACCATCTTTTTCTGTCAGCCAATTAAACAATTGTAGGACACTGACCAAAACAACCCTATCCCTGAATTCAACATATCCTTTGTCAAAAATGTCATTAGTCTCGAGATGAAAGTGAATCTGGCATATCATTGCTCCCACTAATCACTTGAGCCATGGACTATGACATGCAACTATAATAACACACACATTTTTAAACAAGATTGAATTTTGTACAAAGGGATGAAAGCAGGTCTCCAGCAATGAACATCTTTGTAGCTGAATGCAATGAAGAAAATTCACCCCTGCAGCTACAAAGTGCATGTCGAACAAGTTACTTACCTTCGGTAACGCTTTTTCTGGTGGATACAGTATCTGCCTGTGGATTCCTCACCTTATGAATATCACCTGCGCCAGCATTCCGCCGAATTTTCTCCTAGCTCTCCACGCCGACGAGGATGTCGGCTCCACTCGCGACTCCGCATGACGTCACCGGAGCCATAAGAGAGCCTCGTCGGCGGGATGACGTCAGTTCCACCCATTTTTTCCGTGCCTCCGAGGTGAACAGGAGGACCGACAACAGATTCAAAGTATACACAGTACACAACAGTTGAAAAAATATACATAGTACAAATTCAAAGAGGAAAGCTAAAGGACATAAGCATTTCCTGTAAATGTACCAGATAGCAAGAAGATACAATGTAAAACAACATGCCAAACAAGGCATCCTTTAAGGTATACAAAGGTGGACAACGGGGAGGAGGGTGGGTCAGTGAGGAATCCACAGGCAGATACTGTATCCACCAGAAAAAGCGTTACCGAATGTAAGTAACTTGTTCTTCTGATGGATACATCTGCCTGTGGATTCCTCACCTTATGAATAGATTCCCACTGCAGTCCCACTCCCGGAGGAGGGTGTCCACCCTTCTATACCAGAAAGTCATGAAGGACGGAATGAGCAAAGTGTCTGTCCCTTCTCACCTCGGAATCCAAGCAGTAATGCTTAGCGAAAGTGTGGAGGGAGGCCCAAGTCGCTGACTTACAAATGTCCAGAACAGGAACACCTCTGGCCAGAGCAGAGGAGGAAGACTTGGCTCTAGCAGAATGAGCTCTAATACCCTCACGTGGTTCCTTACCAGAAAGGGCATAGCAGATCTTGATGAACAAGATGATCCATCTGGATAGAGTGCGCTTGTGCACAGAACTTGCCTTTTGAGCATCCAATGTAGCCCACAAATAGGTGATTGTCCATACGCAAGTCCTTTGTCCTGTCCAAATAAAAGCTCACCGCTCTTTTAGGGTCCAGGCGGTGAAGTCCCTCCTCCTCCTTGGAAGGGAACGGGGGAGGATAAAACACAGGGAGAGTTATAGACTGCCCCAGATGAAAAGGAGTAACTACCTTACGCAAAAAAAGCAGCCCTGGTCCTGAGGACCATCCTTTCAGCATGTATGGTCAAAAACAGGGGTTTTGAACTAAGAGCTTGAAGCTCACTACCACTCCTTGCTGAGGTAATGGCTACTAGAAAGACTGTTTTAAAAGACAAAAGCCTCAAAGGACAGCCATATAAGTGTTCAAACGGGGAACCCGTCCAAAAAGTTAAAATAAGATTTAGATCCCATTGGGGCAAAACAAAGGGAGTAGGCGGAAACCTATTGGTAAGGCCCTTGATAAACCTCAAAACGATAGGAGACTTAAATGAAGATGGCTGATCAGGTAGACACAGAAAAGCCAATAAGGCCGACAAATAGCCCTTAACCCTGGCCACAGCACAACCTTGCTGAGCCTAAGAAAGAGCAAACTGAAGAACATTCGACAAGTGGGCCTTGAAAGGATCAATGGATCTCTTTCCACACCATTTAACAAACTTAGACCATCTATAGGAATAAATCGACTTTGTGGAGTGTCGCCTGGAAGATAAGACAACATCCACAACGTCCGGCGGGAGAGAGAAGGAAGTCAGGTTGCCCCGTTCAACCTCCATATTTTAAACAAGGGAACCCAAAGGTAATGGACCAGGGACCTTGGGAGTTAATTATTCTAGACAACAATGGTCCCTAGAAGGAAGACTTTTTGAGAGCGAAATGAATATAGACTCAGTCGTTACTATATTGGCTTGACTTGCCCAGCCGGGCAGAGATCTAATATTTACTTTTAAACAATTTTAAAAACAATTAGTACAAACAGTACATAAAGTGGAACACAGGCCTGTGTCCTACTTATATACACAAAAGGACCTGCCCCGTACACCAATCTTTATTTTCAGCACAGGGACACACTCGACACTTTCTACTCAACGTGCTGGCTAATGCACAACTTGTTGCTTTTTAGCCGTCTTTGCGGTGCTGATACCCAGTCGTTACGGAGTTCTAGTGTCTCTGGCTATATAAATACCTGAAAACTAGGTGTGTTTGGCAAAGTGTTTCCCCTAGAGGACTGTGGTTACCCCACCACTGTGTGTGAGAAGAACAGAGGAAGAAAAAGCACCCTCACATTCACCAGAACCATCCAATATGGTATCTGTTCCAATGCCTCAAAAGAAAGAGGTGCAAAAAAGTGAGGGGGACGGCAGTACCTCACGGACGAACCCCCACGAGGTATATGCAGACAGGTACTCGCCCGCTACCTCACGTTCTCATCATCGGCAACTGCCGTCCGAAATGAAAATAAGGAGTGAACCAAAGGTCTAGTGTCTGTTCTAATACCTAACGTGAAGTGGAACTAATAATCTAAACTGTGTCTATGTTCCAAAGAAAACTGGAAAACTGCTATTTATTTCTTTGTAAAAGTGTTTTTTGCGATTTGTTCCTCACAATTCTGTGTATACTCATGTGTAACAAACCAGTTAGCATTGCCTGAGCCTCCTGCTGTTCACCGCTCTCTCTTGTACCTCATGGCTAAGTAGGACACAGGCTTGTGTCCCACTTTATGTACTGTTTGTACTAATTGTTTTTTAAATTGTTTAAAAGTAAATATTAGACCTCTGCCCGGCTGGGCAAGTCAAGCCAATATAGTAACGACTGAGTCTATATTCATTTCGCGCTCAATCTCCAGGCATGAAGGTTCAGGCTCTGGAGGTGGGGTGTAGAATCTGCCTCTGCGACTGCGAGAGGAGGTCTGCCCTGAGAGGGAGCGGAGCAGAGGGTGCGAAGAGAGGTGAAGAAGATCTGTGTACCACACCCTTCTTGGCCAATCCGGGTTGATCAATATGACTTGGGCCCGGTCTTGGCGAATCTTACTCAGAACCAGAGGAATCAAGGGTATGGGAGGAAACACGTAAAGGAGTTGTGAGCTCCAATCCAATTGAAACGCGTCCCCCAGCGCTCCCTGCAGCGGAAACTGAAGACTGCAGAACAACGGGCAGTGCGCGTTCTCTTGGGTAGCAAACAGGTCAAACCGGGGAGATCCCCACATCCGAAAGATGTGATGAACCACCTCCGGATGAAGCCGCCACTCGTGATCAGCCGAGTAACGCCGACTGAGACTGTCCGCACAAACATTCAGCACACCGGCTAGATGATTTGCATACACAAAAATCTGATGGTTCTGAACCCAGGACCAGAGTCGCAGAGCTTCTCGACAGAGACGATACGACCCTACACCTCCCTGTTTGTTGATGTACCACATCACGGTAGTGTTGTCTGTCAGGACCTGAACCGACTGACCGCGAAGGGAAAGAAGGAAAGCCTTTAGTGCCAAACATATCACCCGCAACTCTAGAAGGTTGATGTGAAGCAACCTTTCCTCTGGAGACCAAAGACCCTTGACCTTCAGATCCCCCAGAAGAGCACTCCACCCTAGAGTGGAGGCATCCGTGATCACTGTGGCCACCGGCGGAGGAAGCTGAAAGGGTTTGCCTTGAGGCAGGTTGCCCTGCACACTCCAACCAAGTCAGCTCCACTGCAGCATCTCTGGAGATTCTGACTGAGTCCCTGAGATCTCCGTTGTGTTGAAACCACGGTCTGCAGAGGCACCACTGGAGAGCCCTCATGTGCCAGCGTGCAAGACTGACCAACAGAATGCAGAAAGCGAACAGACCGAGCAGGCGAAGGACCTTCAGGACCAGAACAACCGCTCCATCGTAAAACAAAGGAATCATCTCCTGAATGTCGAGATTTCTTTGAGGAGAAGGAAAAGCTCGACACACATGAACAGGCTGTGCTGAGAGGGCACCAGGTGAGATTTGAGCACATTGATTGAAAAACCCAAGTTGAACAACAGTTGAGATGAAGCACCATCTCTGGCGACTCCGCGGGTCATCCAGAAAAGGGAAAACAGGAATTCACGACCTTCTGAGATGAGCTGCCACCACTGCCATCACAGTTGTGAAGACTCAAGGTGCAGTAAGACCAAATGGGAGGACCGGAAACTGGTAGTGCTGCGACCCAACCGTAAAACGGAGATACTTCCTGTGTGACTTCTGAATGGGGATGTGAAAATACCCATCCTGTATGTCGATCGACACCATCCGTTCGTCTTGCTGCAGCGCCAGAGGAACCTGAGCAAGGGTCAGCATCTTGAATTTCTCCTACTTCAGGTAAAAATTCAAGACCCTGAGGTCCAGAATCGGACGTAACCTGCCGTCCTTTTTGGGGATCAGGAAATACCGGGAGTAGCATCCCTGAACCCTTTCCTGCTCTGGAACCACCACTATAGCACCTTTTTGTAGCAAAGCAAGGACCTCCTTCTGTAGAATAAGCAAATGGTCCTCCGAACAAAACCTTGGCAAGGAGGATAAGGAGGAGGAAATTACAAGGTTTAAAACACAAAGGTCTGACATGACCGATTTCCAACCCTGTAGAAAGTGAGACAGCCGACCCCCTACAGGACCCACATGATCCAGGATGGGGGATCTAGGGCTGCTTTCCTGCGGTACCAGAGGGAGCGGGGGAGGCAGAAGAGGAGTAGGAGAGATTGTGGGCAGAACCACGTTGGCGACCTTTGACTCTTCCTCTATAAGACTTATAGAGTGGATTCTGCTACTGCTGCTGAGGTTGATGGAAGTTGCGAAAGGAAGATCTTTCAAAGCCACAATATTTTTTGTAGCCAAAACCCCTTGACTGGGTTTGCAATCCCAAGGATTTCGCAGTTGTTCTGCTATCCTTAAACCTTTGCAAAGCTGAATCGGCCTTTTCCCCAAAGAGTTTAGAACCGTCAAAAGGCAAATCAAAAAGAGTGGCCTGGCCATCAGGGGAAAATCCAGAGGATTGAAGCCAAGCTTGCCTTCTTGTAGCTATGAAGGAGCCTATAACCCTGGCCACTGAGTCAGCCATATCCAGGCCTGATTGAATAACCTGTCTAGCTGCAGCCTGAGCATCCGAATGAGCCTCCATAAAGTTTCCCATCGCCTCATCAGGTAACTTGGGGGCCAACTGTTTTGCCGAGTCCATTAAGGCATGTATATAACGGCCACACAGACAGGTAGCATTGGTCGATTTCAGTGCCATGCTAGACAAAGAGAAGAGCTTTTTAGCTGACTGCTCCATTTCCTTAGATTGCCTGTCGGCTGGAGCCTGAGGAAAAGCACCTGAAGATTGTTTGGAAAAAGAAGCCTGCACCACCAAATTTTCTAGAGATGGATGAGAAGAGAGGAATAGTGGATCCCCTGGTGCAGTCCTATATCTTCTAGCCACAGCCTTAGAAACTCAAGGCGAAGAGAGTGGTTTACGCCCAACCTCGAGGATTGGCTCCAATAGGGCTTCATTAAAGGGTAACCGAGGCTCAACTGTAGAAGGCGGCGAATGCAAGACCCCTGTTAGAAAATTTGGCTTATACTCAGCAGTAGGTAACTGTAAATCCAAAAGCTCCGCAGCTTTTCTTATAACCATATGGTAAGGAGCTACCTCTTGAGAAGGAGGAGCTCTTGTTGAAGAGAGTTCCAACTCAGGGCAGGTGTCCAATCCACTTGCCTCCTGAATTCCATCGAATTCATCTAGAGACTCTTCCAATTCACCCTCTTCTACTTCCTCTCTGCGATACTGCTCCTCTTCCAACAGTCTCTGTGCCTCTCTCCTTGAACGAATCCACAGACGCGGCGTCGGTGGCATCATACGCGGCGCCGATTGCGGGCGTCGCAGGAGGTTCTGAAGGAGGCATGAGATCCGTATGAGGCCGAGAGGAAGGCTCACTAGACAGTGCTGGGGATTCCATCAACGGCATCGAGACTCTCGCGCCGGAAACTGCCATGATGATGCCATCGGCATGAAAGGCATGAAGGGTGCCTGGGCATAGTGCTGGGGCACGCCCAAGTTGAAAGCCAGCGGACCCACGGGACCAGAAGGTGCTCCAGATGGGAAAGCCGCCCTTGCAAGCAATCCGTACATTGCATTAAAAAAATACGACGGATCCGAACCTGGAGTCGGGAACTGTGGATATGGATTCGAGCTAGTATCTAAACGGGGAGTATCCGACGTCAAAACAATCGGATCCACTGCCGAATCCACCGGTTCATTTTCAGGCACAGGAGAAGATGGATCATCCTGCACCGGCTCGGCTTCAGAAGCCGGTGAATCGCTTGGCGCCGGAGAGTGCGCTGGAGCACCTCTCGGCGAAGGAGACCTCTCTGGAGTCGCACGAGGTGAAGGAGAGGGCAAAGGAGATAGAAAGTCTTACGGCGACGTCGAGGAGCAGGCGAAGGAGACCTCAAAGCCTTACCCTTCGTCAAACGGCGCCGAGATCCATGTCTTCTTTTTTTCTTATATTTTCTCGACTTCGATGTATCTCTCTTATGCCCTCTTCCTTCTTTCTTCGCCTTGGCCAGAAACAACTTGGCTTCCTGTTCTTTGAGCGCCTTTGGATTCATTTTCCTGCAACAGGAATAGTTCTCCACGTCGTGATCCGATGACAAGCACCATAAACAATCTTCATGGGGGTCAGTGATGGACATGTGGCCCCCAAATTCCCTACAGGGCTTAAAACCAGACTTCCTCGAAGACGACATCACAACAGCAACAGTTAAGTTGGAAGAACAACAAAGTAACTCTACAAAATATGGAGAGTGTTAGAAAACCGTTACGCGTCGACAGCGTGGAAAAAAGGGAACTGACGTCATCACGCCGACGAGGTTCTCTTATGGCTCCGGTGACGTCATGCGGAGTCGCGAGCGGAGCAGACGTCCTCGTCGGTGTGGAGAGCTAGGAAAAAATGGCGTGGAATGCTGGTGCAGGGGATATTCATAAGGTGATGAATCCACAGGCAGATGTATCCATCAGAATTTTCATTTTACCCACTTTTATTCACAGCTTACAATAATTAGCAGGAAAAAGGGACTAGTTGCACCGAAGGAAATGGAGCAATAAATAGGACCTCCAGTTTTAGTAGTAGTAGTATTAGCGTTATTCGATATATAAAAACATCATAAAAGCTGTACAAATTCCAGAAAAGATGAGAAAAGAAAAAAAATTCAAGATTATAAAATACGATTAAATCATGATCTACTACAATTAGTACAGTACAAATTTTCCCATCACGTGGTTTTTGTTATTTAATTTAAAACAATTAAAATTTAAAACTTAAAACTGTTTAAGAAAGAGGCAGGATTATTTACAAACAGGATTTAGCCCCCGAATTGACTGGATTCTAATCACAGTTCACATCTGCACTAACTGGGTTGGTTGACTTCCTTGCCAGGATCTTGGTTCTTATTAGCCAAGCGGAGCCTAGAAATTTAGCCACCCCGCATATCAGAGATAAGGCTGATGAGTCTGTGCATAAAATGCGGAGTGCATTACGATGGCTCATTGGCCCTAATAATTGGCAAGCTGGTTTAAGCCACCTGACTCTGGGTAGTCTATAAGCTGGGCAGGCGAACAGAAAATGTGCAGTAGACTCATTATGGTAGGCACATCCAGGACAGGGTGTCGATGCCATATTTATACCTCTCCAGCTTGTGATGAAACTGTTGATCACGAGAGTCCCAAATCTCAGTTTCATATATAAGGCCCTATCTCTGGGAGTCTGGATAAATTCCAAGTAGGGTTCCAGCTTGCGGATGATTTTATACTGGAAAAATCCCTCTGTTAACTTCCCTAGTTTGGGATTCTGAATATCCTGTGTCTGCACCCAATCCCAGTAATTTCTTTTTAAAGCCTGCTTTGTTGGGGGGATCTGGCTATCCCAAGCCTCCTTAAAACCAATAGCAATTAAAATTTTCCGCAAATCTGATAGCCATTTAATCTTACTCCCTGTGTCGGCTAGGATCAATTCATCAAGGGCAAGCGCGTAGTTGGACAATTCAGCCGTCCTTCTAATGCGGGCCCAAAAAAGAAGGGGTCGCAGGCGTGCTATGTCTAAGATCGAGTGTCTACCTAGATCATAGAATAGGGGTTTCAAAGGCGTCGAAATGGGGAGGGAAGTCATATCTCTCATGAATTTGTTTTCAGATTTGACAAGTTCACCAACGTTTTGAAAGCCCCAGAGCTCAGATCCATAGAGGGCAGACGGGAGAGCTTTACCGTCATAGATAGCAAGCACTGGGGCAACGGGCCTGCATCTGGATAGGCGTTGTTCTCTCAGAATTGCCCCCGATACCCACTTGTGATTTAAAGGGCATCTTGGCTAAGTGGGGGCAACATCTCATGTCCTTCGAGATGCGGATCCCCAGATAGTCAAAATCCTCCACAATGCCCAAAAGGAAAGCATCTAGGGTAATGATGTTTTTAAAACGTTTGGAAGGATTGATACTCATAAGCTTGGTTTTGGTGGAATTTATTATCAATCCATGTGTTTTGCAGAAAGTCTCAAACCTGTTCAAAGGTTTCTGAAGCCCCCCTGGTGTTTTTGAAATGAGTAGGGTGTCGTCGGCGAACAGGAGGGTCGGTGTCTTTTCCCCAGCCAGGGATGGGACATCCGCCGGCTCCTGCCGCAGGAAATCCACCACCCCGTTGATGTATAAAGAAAACAGGGTGGGTGCCAGCACACACCCCTGGCGCACCCCCCTGTTGACCGCGATCCTCTTCGTAAGTTGCCCCTGGGAGCCCCATCTGATTCTAGCATAATTACCAATATGTAGACGTTGTATGATGTCTAGAATCAAAGGGGAGATACCTAGTTGTTGTAGGGTCTGCCAGAGTTTCCCCCGAGGTACCAGGTCGAAAGCAGTCTTCAGATCTATGAAGGCCAAGTACAAACTGCCTTTCCCTAGGATTACTATCTTCCAATAGATCATGAAGAATCGAAATACCTGGTCAATTGTCCCCACCTTTTGCCTGAAACCCGCTTGAAAATGGGACCGAATACTATTGTCTTCCATCCAGGTACCCATCCTGGCAAGGAGGCCCCTGCCAACCACTTTCTGTATTACATCGATTAAACTAATCGGTCGGTAGTTGGCAGGGTCCTCCCTGTTCCCTTTTTTAAAGATGGGGACAACCTCGGCGCCCTTCCAGGAATCTGGCACAGGTGAACCTCTCGCAATTAAATTTAGCGTCAGAAGGATAAAGAGTGCCCATGTCTTGGGATCGTACAGGAGCAAATCTCCTGGGAGGCCATCTGGGCCAGCCGCCTTACCTGGGGCAATGCTATTTATTGCTGTTTCCACCTCAGATAATTCAAAACACTCCAAAAGGTGGACAGAGGTATCAGGGGTAGTAATAAAATCAGCGGCTAGGGTGGGGGAGTAGTTGTCGTCCGTGGAATACAACTTAGCAAAGTGTTCTTGCCATTGATTGGCAGTAACGTGGTTAGGAATTGGGGGCAAAGTACTCCTAACCCTGCTATTAATAAGGTCCCAAAACCCTTTCGAGTCTTTGTCCTTAGATGCTTGTTTTAATTCTTCCCAGTGTCTCTCATCCCAGGATTTCTTGGCCTCTCTTTGGGCCCTAGTATATTCCTTCCTTGCAATACCAACTGCAACAGGATCTTTATTCCTGAGTGCGAGAGAAAGGGCCGCCCTTTTTTCCTTACAGCTTGTGGAATACCAAGGATTGCAAGGCTTTGCCGAGTGCTTTCTAGAGTCGGCTTTCTTTTCGACAATGAAAAATGGACTCAGTTTGGCGATTGATTCTTGATAGGTTATGTGGAAATTTGATTGGGCCTGCATTGTTCTATGGATGTTCATATATTCGCTGATCTCAGCGTCTAAAATGCCCTTAATTGCCCCCATTTTGTGTTCCTCGTTGGCAATTTTAAGCCATTTAAGCCGTCTACAGCAATTTGAAGGAATAACTTCTCTGGAGGACAGGATTGGTCTACTACTGCCCTCGACTTCAAATGCCTGCCAAACATTGTTTAATTCTAGGCATAAAGGATTATGATCGCTATCTATAGACGTTATGACTTCCAAATCTCGCAGATCTCTCCATAAGCTAATATCCATAAGGATATAGTCAATCCTGGACGGGGAGCTGATCCTGTTAAAAGTATTAGCCCCATGGGAGTCAGAATGTGATCTCCCATTTACGGCTCTAAGATTGAATTCCTGCGTGAGGGCATTTAGTTGGATGGCCCTCTGTGACCACCTCCTAATGGGGGGAAGCTCAAGGGGAGGAATATCCCATTTTGCATCCTCTTCAACGATACCAAGGAAGTCCTCTGCACCCAGTGGTTCGAAAGTACAATTTAGGTCTCCCGCAACAATGATATAAGAAGTGGAGGACACATCGGACAACATGTTCTCCAAAGCTAATATTGTTGGAGAGCCCTGGGCACCCCCTACACCCCTTGCATAGACATTGAAAAGATCCAATGTGGGTATATTCAAGGCTCCTCGAATTGTTAAGTGTAAAATATCATATGAGGTGCAATTGTGGGTAGTGATAGACCAATTCAGAGTAGTGCTAACCCATATATGCAAGTCCCCAGATGGCCGTCCCTTGCCTGAAATAATGGCCGGGCAAAAGTAGGTTGTGTAACCTGATTTATATAAGCGTTTTAGGCTCCATGTTTCCTGGAATAGACAAATCTCGTATTCCATTCCGGGAGTAATAACTTCTTCTCCAACCCTGCTATATTCCAGGAGAGAATATTAAGTTTGTTCTTTTTGGAAGTATCCATTGGGCCTAAATCTACCAGATCGTCATGAGTTATCAGGTGCCTCTCGGTCAGCCTACTCTCATTGATAACTAGAGGGGAGCAAACAGCGGGAGGAATATGTTCGCTGAGGCAGGGAGATGGAAGAAACTCACTAGGACCAATACATGGGACCAAGGACAGTCAGTCAACCATAATCAGGGCCAACTCGCCCCTTGATCCCCCAGAGGTCACATAAGTGTTAGCCCCTGATGGAACCCAAATGGGTGTTCGCCTGATCTGTATAGACGAGTACTCTGGGGATGAGGTTCGGAATTCAAGGGCTACTAAATTCTCAGCCAGGGTTGCATCTACTAGTTCTAACTCGATGCAATCAAGGTGGGAGTTGTGGTCTATAATCCTTCTTGCATTAATAATATTCTCCCTAATGATGGATCTGCATCCCCTAACGTGACGCAGCCAATGTATGGCCTTGTTTCGAAGTGATTCACCGCCTTCGTTCCCCTGGGCAAGGGGACATTTAGGAACTTTCACCATATAGACTATTTTCCTACTATTTGACACCCTAACTGTGTGATATTGCCCGTGTAACCGTGTATCTTTTGTAGGGATGAATTGTGGCATCAATAAGTGGTCATAGGGGACCTTAGTATTACCCCCCCTGATACTTTCAGTGGAACAGTGAGCCCCTCTTGTGTGTGTAATTTCCTCATAGGTTTTCTTAGAAGTTGAAGGAGCTGACATGAGGGGATAAAGGTTTCCACTTTTGGGGGGGCCTCGAAGGTCCCTAGAGCCTTCCTTGTTGTAAGGAGCTAACGAAGGTGTGTTAATCAAAGGGCCACAGGGGCAGGGAGAGATTTGGGCTGAAGAGTTTGAGGAGGCAGCGGGGAGCTTAACTTACGATTTATAGCTTCAATGATCTTTCTAAGTGAAACCACCTCAGTTTGTAAGATATCAACTTTCTCCAGTAGTCCCTCAAATGATTCCTTACAAGTACATGGACCCTGGTGGGCTACAACGGTGTTCAAAACACTTCCCCTCCTGAGTGGGCTAACAACTTCTTCCTCTACAGAGTCCAGCACTGAGAATCGATTAATACAGGGAATAGATTGTAAAAACTCATCGCCAGTTTTCTTGGGACCAGAACCTGCCACCATAGGTAGCTTAGGTCGGGGAGCAGGAGAATCGAGTGCAGAGGTAAACCTTGTTTCGTCCATAAGTGAGCTCTGGGAAATGGGGTTCGGACGTAGAATAAGCTTCTTCTTTTTTCTTTTGAACATGGTCGGGATAACCTTGTGGGGTTTGGAACACAGCCCCAACTGAGCATCCGTAGTAGGAACCATATTATTACCACCCAATATTTCCTCACAATCATTAACTATACTCTCGATTCTATCCAAAACGCAGTTACTAGCTGCGTGTCTACCCAGTTTGGTTTTCTTCCTCTTTTTATTCTCCACAAGGCCACCCCCTCCATTGCCTTTCTCTTACCCATTCGGTGACAGTTACTGGAAGAAAGGACTTATCTTGTTTAAGAATACAGTAGAAAAATAATGGACTTATTAACAATGTTCGGCAGTATTTTAGCTGAAAAGATAGTCAGGATATCCAAGGTATTGGCAAAATTTTTGGGGATGTAATGTACCTTAGGGCTCTTATCGACGTTCTTGGAGGGGGGTCCTGTCTCCTCCAGGCGATGACGGGCGATGCGGGAGCGCTAGGAGATTTTTGTGGTGCTCCTGCGCGATTTTAGGTGAACCCAGCAGGCTTACAGCAGATGTAGTTTTGCCGTTGCCCTCACGGCGTCGCGGGATCCAAGGGTGCAGCCGTTCCCCTCGCGGCAAACGTAGAACCTCCTATGGGCCAGCCAGTGCCCAGCCAGCAGCAGCACAGCTCCAAAGGCTAAACCACTCAGGACATGCAGCACCCCTCTCAGCTAAGGCGAATCCAGGTCAGCTTGAAATATTGGGGGAGATGGGGCAGCATGTCCCCCCAGTCAGCACACAATGCCCCCTCAGCAATGGGGCCAGTACAGCTTCACGTGGCACTCTGCACCTCGCCGCACCACTAATCACCCGCTTCTCCTCCGATGCAGTTCCGACAGTCAGCGCTGCAGCGCTAGGGCCCCCTGCAGAGCGAGCAGCGCAGATGCAGTCTCCTGTGCCTACCTCCGCCGCGCGGGATCGGCACCCGGCCCTGGGGGATGTGGCTCGCTCCCCGGGTCCCAAGCCGTGGCGTCACGGGGTCCACGACGCGGCCGCTACCCGCTTCCGCTTCAGTCACTCGGAGTGGCAGCCGGCCGCCGGGGATGGCGCACACTCACCGGCACAGGAACAGCGTCACCCCCGGACCGCGGCTCAGCCCGTCACAGCCCCTGCACTCCTCCGCTACTCCTTCCGGCCACCACCCCATCTCCCATCTCTTTTTATTAATTTGAGGCAGTGAATAAAATAACGTCACACCAGAATCTTGCACATGATAGCAATAAGACATTACATCACAGTACAGTACAGTTCTCAGACATATTCATCTTCAATAAAAGATACCCCAAAGATTATCCCTTCAGGGGCCCCGTCTGCTCTTCCTCCTCATAGACCAGGGACTGCAACATTCTAACCGTTGGGGGCAGTGCATGGACTCCTCCTGTGTACATTCCATTTGTTCGACACCCTTTACTCTCATAGACTTTTCTCTACTACCATACACAAATCCATGTCCCTCTTCTAGCGCAGGAGGGTTGGTGTAGCTTTTGGCCCCCAATGGTGAGCTATGTTACACTTCACAATCATCAGGCCTAAGGTTACCTAGGTCTGATGAGTTTGTCCCAGGTCTGTGGCTTCCCAAACATTGAGTACACACCATTTGGCCAAAAGTAATAGGTTCTCCCCACAGATCCCTGTCATACAGGATACCACTGAGTCCCAGTAGGATTGAAATTTTGGACAGGCCTACAGAATGTGGTAAAATGTCCCCTCCTGCCCAAAACTTCAGCGGCAAAGTAGATCTGTCCTCTTGCCCATTTTTACCTTAGTATTGCAGGAGATGTAGGCTCTATGTATTATTTTGAGCTGGACCAGCCGGAAACGTGTCCTGATGGCCAACTCTTTGGGAGATGCTAGGGCTTGTGGCCAGTCAACTTCGTATAAGTCTGTTATGTCTCTTTCCCACCGATCCCGTAGAGGTGAAAGAGTGTCTGGGGAATTGTTAATAATTTTTTGATATGTAGGGGAAATTGCCCTGCGGGTTATATGATCTTCTAGGGGTGTACTTTCTAGTGGTGAGGCCTATGGTAGGACCACCCCCAACGGCTGCACCACCTGTAGGGCATGATGAATCTACAAATGGAAGGTCTCGGTGGGAGCTAGGTCGTAGGCTGTTTGTAACTCTGCGAAGGGTACCACTTCCATCCCGGAATAGAGATCGCCCACCCGTGAGACCCCAATCAGGTCCTATTTGTCAAATCCTATCCTCGTGCCCATTGCACCTAGAAGCTTAGAGTCCCACAATGGCATTGCCAGAGTAATTTTATTTCTCCGCCTCAGCTTGGTGAGCATTGAGTGCCAAAGTTGGCCTGTCAGTGCCATCGGTCCCTCCAGGGTGAGGAGGCACGGATTGGCGTAGACTGCTCGGAGATAACTCCTTCATTGGAGAATCAGCCAGTCCATTCGGTTAGCAGGTTCAGTTAGCAGTTGATGAATCCTTTGGTTAATAGTTGTCAGCTGCGCCACTCTATAATATGTTTGGATAACGGGCAATCCCTCCCACATACCAACCGCATGTCAATTTATAAAAAGCAATTTGTGAGGAGCCTCCACACTCTAATGTTTTGAAGTATGGATTGGGCACAGGAAGTGGCATATTTTGAAATATATAGAGAAATCGTGGTAGTGCCATCATTTTAAATAATGACACTCTCCCCAGCAAGGAAAGGGGGAGTGACCGCCAGTGTTGAACATCGCTCTTATGTCGGGTCAGGGAACTCTGTAGATTATGAACATGAAAGAGATCCGGGCTGGTGGTAACGAAGATTCTGAGATAACAGAACCCATCCGCCACTATTCGTGCCCCACAATTTTCCGGTAGTTGTGGCGCTGGTCCATGAAAAACAAACACCACCGATTTAGACCAATTAATTGTATATCCGGAGTATCTACCAAAGTTAGTAAAGATGCTCAGTATTCTGGCAATGGAGGACTTCAGAGCCGCCACACAGAGAAGAATATCATCGGCATTCAGCAATATTCTGTCTTCCCAGTCCTCCGTCCAGCGGAGGCCTCGAATCAGCAGATCTCCTCGGTTCCAGGTTGCCAAATCTACCAAAGTTAGTAAAGATGTTCAGTATTCTGGCAATGGAGGACTTCAGAGCCGCCATATAGAGAAGAATATCATCGGCATTCAGCAATATTCTGTCTTCCCAGTCCTCCGTCCAGCGGAGGCCTCGAATCAGCAGATCTTCTCGGTTCCAGGCTGCCAATGGCTTGAGTATTAATGTGAATATAAAGGGCAATAGGGGACAGCCCTGTCTGGTCCCTCATTGTATGGGGAAGACTCGGGACACCCTACCATTAACCACCACCTGCGCTAGATAGTCAGTGTATAGGAGTTGAAGCCAGGACAAGAATTGTGGCCCAAAGCCCATATGTTTAAACACAGCAAAGAGATACAGTCACTCGATGGTGTCAAAGGCCATGCGCATTGATTGAAAAGACCACTACATCCTCCTGGATTCTATGTGTGCATCCTAAAACTCCTTGGAGACATTGCAAGTTAAGAGGGGTGCTGTGACCTGGCATAAATCCAGACTGGTCCGGGTGAACCAATCTGGAGATGAGCTGGATGAGCTGAAGCCCTAAAGGTTTGGTGAGAATCTTCACTTCAGCATTTAGCAATGAGATAGAGGCACACTGCTCCACCACTCTTCCTTTTTTGTGGATAACACCTATGGAGGCAAGCCTCTGATCTCTGGGAAGCCTACCGTGCCACCTGCTCTCTTTGAACATATTCAACATATGTTGCACCATAGAAGATGCTGTGAGTTTGTATAGTTTTATTGGCAGACCATTGGGTTCCAATTAACCCTGGGCGTAGTGGACGTAGTGAGGCTACGTGAAGCAATACGGAGTGGGGGCAAATCTACGCCCACCCGCACACTTCGCGTAGCCCCAGTACGCCCCTGCCCGCCTCCCTCCCGCCCTCATTTTACAATGATTAAAATCATTAGATAAAGAAAAATGACTTACCTGAGCTGCCGCGTCCCGCATGCGCATTCGTGAGGAAGAAGATATGCAGGAAGCAGAAAGATGGAGCCCCGGGACGCGGCAGGTCAGGTAAGTCATTTTTCTTTATCTAATGATTTTAATCATTGTAAAATGAGGGCGGGAGGGAGGCGGGTGGTGGGCAACTCTGCTCCGCCGCGGGGTGTGCGTAGTCTGACCCTGCTATGCCTACTTTGCGCAGCGCGAAGTGGGCAGTACTACGCACACTCTGTGGGCGGAGCGGAGCACTGCGCCCACCCTTAGTTCCAATGCCTTGACCAAATGTATGGCTCTAATTGATTGTCCCACCTCATCTTCCGTAAGATCGCTATCTAAAAGTCTTAGTTCTGGTCAGTAGATGCAGACTCTGTTGAATAAATACATGAATAATAGGTAGTAAGGGTGTTAGCGATCACTCGAGCATATGGTCATGACCCACTGATTTGTCCTGTCACGTTTATCAAGCCATGTGAGCAGTTTCCCTGCCTTGTCCCCCATCACAAATACCCAGTGCTGTACTGCCCTAGTCGCGGCCTTGCCTGACTCGGTCACCTGGTCTCTGCATTTGTGTTGTTTGACGCTTAATGTGTGTCATCTGTCCTCGTTATCATCTCTCACCAGATGCGTCTCTAGATCTAAAACGTCGTGCTCCAGTGCCTCTACAGCTGCCCTCTTGTCCCGCCTGTGCCCTACTATTAACAAGAGGGCTTGCCCCCTGACCACCATCTTATAGGCCACCCAAAACTCCCACCTTTTGTAAATTGCATTCCAGATTCAAGCTGTGTTTTATTTAGGTGTAGGTTATTTTAAGTCCACCAGAATCTAAGTGAATATGGATAAGAAGCTAAAGAAGACAGGATGCTATCTTAAGTTAATAAGACAGCTATGGTATGGTAGGGCAGTTCTCAGGAATGGTCTTCCCTTCAGAAGCTACCCACCATAAATGTCTCATTACAATAGAAGGTAGTTCCCATGTTTCCACCTCTGGTGGGGGGATTTTTAAAACCCCAGGAAAAATGGCAGTTTGTCATGTAAGTGTTCTTCCTCAGCTAACAACAAGTCCTTTTTCAGTCCACAGTTTGGATTTTGTAATGTTCTTGTGGTCACTTGGGGTCGCAATTCTGTAACACAGCTTCAATACAGAACCAGCTCAGCATGTTTATAGGGAAGATAAAAGGAATTATTTTAGAGAGGAGGATGGAGGTGTGTATGTGGGCAGTCTTAAAGGATAACAAGAGGCCAGTTTTTTGTGCAGTTGCAGCAAGAAGCTCAGATTTTAAACAAACTCCATACGTTTTTTGCAACAGCAACAAGTTGGCTCGATATTTAAATAGCTTATAAGAGTAATCTATTGACTTCTGGTAGAGACATTTGCTTTTTTTCAATGTCATTTGTATTTTTTTAAACGGTAAAAATAAATACAAATGAATCTAAACATGTTTTCCTACAATGATATTTATGAGAAAAGGGAAATAGGGAGAATTATGTTGATCCTAACAATAGTGTAGAGTTAAGGAAAAAAGTCACCTTGGTAGAGAAAAAGGTTGTGGAACTAAAATAATGTAGATTTGATCCCCTCTTCGTTTTCCTGAACCAGTGGGGTCCCCTTTTCCTCTACTTTATCTCTACACTAAACATATGTCCTCAAACACTTCGGCAACACAAGCCCTTAGCACAGAAAGAATGTTGCACCATTGTTGCAATTATAAAGTAGAGTAATATGAATAGTACAACCAAAGACATGTAAAATTAGCAATGTCAAAGTATTGTCGATTATATATTCCTAATATTCATCACAACCACGAATGATCAAGAGACCATTGAAATCCTGAAGTAATTTTGTTCCAAATCATAGAAATCTAGATGTATCCAACTAGGGCAGGTATGATGAGATCTGGACATGATCAGACTTCCCATAGATAAGATTATGACTTCTATCTAAAAAATATCACTGATGTGTAAAACATTTTCGAACAAAGTCTATTGTTACATACCTCGTTTCCAAATCTTCAGATTTTTCTGAATGGTCGATCGACATGATGAAAAGATTAATGAACCAAATGAGCGAGTACTGGTACATGGGCTCGATATTCGCCAGATCAGCAATCGAAAAGAAGAGGATTGATGAATGGATAGCAATTGGTCGATAGCCCAAGCGGGCTGTGTCAATTTTCTTCTCCGTTATCTCAGCCACAGCCTGCTTCTCAGTAATTTCATTAGCAAGAACCTTGGAGGAGGACAAGATTTTGATGGCAGTCTCGTCTTCTAAAATGTTGCCTTCTGATGACGACAGCACTTCGAGAATCTTATCTTCAATTTCTTTCAACTGCCTGTACAATAAAAAAGACATTATAAAGGAATCATTATTGTTGAGAACAAACGTCAAATAAGGGCAAAGTGAGATTATTTATCTGCTTTCATAGTCGCCTTCCTCCAATCCATCACACTAAGAGACAATCTGAGAAATAGTGATCCATTTGGGAGTATGGAAAGGAACTCATAACATCTGAATTTACTGTGATGCTTGAGTCAGACTAATCTGAAAGATTCCATGAATCGGTAAAATTAACACGTAAATATGTCAATATAAAGTGTTATATAGTACCTGTTGCCATGCTACTACAGTAACATGACTACTAGTGGAATTTGTGCCCCACCCGTAGGATGATTTACTGGGTGCACACGAAAATCATGAAATCCTTACAATCCAGAATACAATACTAGCCTTCTGGCTGAAAGCTTCAGAAAAAGATTAAAGGGCTTTAGCATTTTCTGTTTCATTTACATCTGCACCATCTAAAATCCTCAGCTGTGGAATAACTGCTTAGCTGAAAAGAAATGAGACCTGACTTTGCTCCAATCACAGTAAAGCTGCCTCAGGAGGTTGATCATACGGAAGCCCTTGAGGTATTAATTGGCCTTTGGCACTGTTTTTTGACACAGACATTTTCTTAAACTTTGCAGCACTTTTGACCTTTTGTTGTACACAGAGAACAGACAGAAAGCCAGAAACATTGGACAATGGGATGAGAGTGTAATAATCTGTGAAAAGAGGTTGGGCTACAAGATCATTGTGGAAAGGAATAAGGATACAAAATTACGAGGCATCTGACGCTTTTTTTCGAGGAGGTGGGAGTAACAGTGTCAAAGGTCACAGTCTAGAGAGCTTCTCCATGGTACTTTGGTAACAATCAGAACTGTCACATCAGTGTTTTCCATTTTCTCTAAACTGAAAGAAGCAAATCGATGTGCATTCTCCATCAATGCATGCACCCTCAGTCACCCATCTATTATACAAACGACCCAATGAATGAATGAATGATAATTTTATATAGCATGAACAAATACACAAAGGCGTAAAGACGCTAAAAGCAGTTCAGCTATCTGGTAGGAGTAAAGAATCTCCATAATGTCCTTTTACAAGGCAAAAGGCCAAGTCAAAGATGTGGGGAAAATTACCCTATGATTATGGATTATGAGCACCCAGGATGCATTCACGCTCATACAAGAATGTGGTGCTGAACAATATGTTTCTTACCTTCGGTAACGCCTTTTCTGGTGGATACAGTATCTGCCTGTGGTTTCCTCACCTTATGAATATCCCCTGAGGAATTTTTTTCTAGGTCTCCACGTCGACGAGGACGTCGGCTCCGCTCGGGACTCCGCATGACATCACCGAGCCATAAGAGAGCCTCGTCGGCATGATGACGTCAGTTCCACCCATTTTTTCTGTGCCTCCGAGGCGAACAGGTGGACCGACAACAGATTCAAAGTATACATAGTACACAACATTTGAACCAATATACACAGTACAAAATCAAAAAGGAAAGCTAAAGAACATCAGCATTTCCTATAAATGTACCAGATAGAAAGAAGATACAATGTAAAACAACAAGCCAAATAAGGCATCCTTTTAGGTATACAAAGGTGGACAACGGGGAGGAGGGTGGGATCAGTGAGGAATACACAGGCAGATATTGTATCCACCAGAAAAAGCGTTACCGAAGGTAAGTAACTTGTTCTTCTAATGGATACATCTGCCTGTGGATTCCTCACCTTATGAATAGATTCCCACTCCCGGAGGAGGGTGTCCACCTTTCCTATACCAAAAAGTCCTGCAAGACAGAGCGCGCAAAATAGCCCTCCCTCCTCATTTCGGAATCCAAGCAATAATGCTTCGCGAAAGTGTGGAGGGAGACCCAAGTCGCAGCCTTACAAATGTTCTCTACAGGAACACCTCTGGCCAAAGCAGAGGTGGAAGACTTAGCCCTAGTAGAATGAGCCCTAATACCCTCAGACGATTCCTTACCAGCAAGGGCGTAGCAGATCTTGATGCACAAGATGATACACCTGGATAGAGTGCGCTTCTGCACAACTTTGCCTTTTGAGCGTCCAACGTAGCCCACAAAGAGCTGATCGTCCAAATGTAAGTCCTTTGTCCTGTTCAAATAAAAGCTCACCGATCTTTTAGGGTCCAGGCGGTGAAGTCTCTCCTCCTCCTTGGAAGGGTGAGGGGGAGGATAAAACACAGGGAGAGTTATGGACTGCCCCAGATGAAGAGGTGTAACTACCTTAGGCAGAAAAGCAGCCCTGGTCCTGAGGACCATCCTTTCAGCATGTATGGTCAAAAGTGGGGGTGTGGAACTAAGAGCTTGAAGCTCACTCACCCTCCTTGCTGAGGTAATGGCTAACAGAAAGACTGTTTTAAAAGACAGAAGCCTCAAAGGACAGCTATGAAGGGGTTCAAAAGGGGAACCCATCAAAAAAGTAAAAACAAGATTAAGATCCCATTGGGGCATAACAAAGGGAGTAGGGAGAAACCTATTGGTAAGGCCTTTGATAATTCACAAAACGATAGGAGACTTAAATAAAGATGGCTGATCAGGTAGACACAGAAAAGCCGATAAGGCCGACAAATAGCCCTTAACCGTGGCCACAGCACAACCCTGCTGAGCCAAGGAAAGAGCAAATTGAAGAATATTGGACAAGTGGGCCTTTAAAGGGTCAATGGATCTCTCTCCACACCATTTAACGAATCTTGAACATCTGTAGGAGTAAATGGTGGAGTGTCGCCCGGCCGATAAAATAACATCCACCATGTCAGGCGGGAGAGAAAAGGAACTCAGGTTGCCCTGTTCAATCTCCAGGCATGAAGGTGCAGGCTCTGGAGGTGTGGGTGTAGAACCTGCCCCTGCGACTGTGAGAGGAGGTCTGCCCTGAGAGGGAGACGGAGCGGAGGGTGCGATGAGAGGTGAAGTAGATCTGTGTACCAAACCCTTCTTGGCCAATCCGGGGCAAGCAAAATGACTTGGGCCCAGTCTTGGCAAATCTTCCTCTGAACCCGAGGAATCAAGTGTATGGGAGGAAACGCGTAAAGGAGTTGAGAGCTCCAACTCAACTGAAACGCGTCACCCAACACCCCCTGCAATGGAAACTGCAGAATGATGGGCAATGTGCGTTCTTGAAAGTGGCAAACAGGTCCACCCGAGGAGTCCCCCACGTCCGGAAGACGCGTCGAACTACCTCCGGATGAAGCATCCACTCGTGGTCGGCGGAGAACTGCCGACTGAGACTGTCCGCACGCACGTTCAACATCCCGGCCAAATGATTCGCCATCAAGCAAATCAAATGGTCCTGAGCCCAGGACCACAGCCGCAATGCCTCTATGCAGAGACGGTACAACCCTACTCCTCCCTGCCTGTTGACAAACCACATCGCGGTAGTGTTGTCCGTCATGACTTGAACCAACTGACGAAGGGAAGGGAGAAAGGCTTTGAGTGCCAAACTTATCGCCCGCAATTCCAGAAGATTGATATGAGACAATCTTTCCTCTGGAGACCAAGTTCCTTAATCTCCAGATCCCCCATATGAGCACCCCACCCTAGGGTAGAGGCATCCGTTATTACTGTGGCCACCGATGGAGGAAGATGTAAGGGCTTTCCTTGAGACAGATTGCCATCCACGCTCCACCAAGACAGATCCGCCGCAGCTTCTCTGGAGATCCTGACTGACTCCCTGAGATCTGTTATGCTGATACCACTGCCTGCGGAGACACCAGTGGAGCACCCTCATGTGCCAGCATGCATGGTTGACCAACAGAATGTAGGAGGCGAACAGACCGAGCAGGCGAAGGACCTTCAGAACTGGAACAACCACTCCACTGTGGAATAAAGGGATCATCTCCTGAATGTCGAGAATTATTTGTGGAGGAGGAAATGCTCGACACACAGTAGTGTCCAGTACCGCCCCAATTAACAGATTGCGCTGAGAGGGCACCAGGTGAGATTTGGGCACATTGATTGAAAAACACACATTGAACAACAGTTGAGATGTTACCCGCAGATGATGAAGCACCATCTCTGGCGACTCTGCTTTGAGCAGCCAGTCGTCCAGAACGGGAAAACAGAAATCCCCGACCTTCTGAGATGAGCTTCCACCATTGCACCTTTGTGAAGACTCGAGGTGCAGTAGTAAAACCAAACAGGAGGACCGCAAACTGGTAGTGTTGCGACCCAACCGTAAAACGGAGATACTTCCTGTGCGACTTCAGAATGGGGATGTGAAAGTACGCATCCTGTAAGTCGATCGACACCATCCAGTCCTCTTGCTGCAGCGCCAGAAGAACTTGAGCAAGGGTCAGCATCTTGAATTTCTCCTGCTTCAGGTCAAAATTTAAGACCCTGAGGTCCAGAATCGGACGTAACCTGCCGTTTTTTTGGGGGGATCAGGAAATACCGGGAGTAGCATCCCTGACCCCTTTCTTGCTCTAGAACCACCTCTATCGCACCTTTTTGTAGTAATGAAAGAACCTCCTACTCATTCTCCCCAAGGTTTAAAACCCAAAGGTCTGTCGTGATCGATTTCCAACCTTGCAGAAAGTGAGACAGCCGACCCCCTAAAGGACCCACATGATCCAGGATGGGGGATCTAGGGCTGCTTTCCTGTGGTACCAGAGGTAGCGGGGGAGGCAGAAGAGGAGGAGGAGAGATTGAGGGGCAGAACCACATTGGCGACCTTTGGCTCTTCCTCTATAAGATTTATAGAGCGGATTTTGCTGCTCGATATTTCTTGTAGCCGAAACCTCTCGACTGGGTGTGCAACCCCAAGGATTTCGCAGTGGCTCTGCTGTCCTTAAACCTTAGAAGGCCGAATCTGCTTTTTCCCCAAAGAGCTTCGACCCGTCAAAGGGCAAATCAACAAGAGTGGCCTGGACATCAGGGGAAAATCCAAAAGAACAAAGCCAAGCCTGCCTTCTTGTAGCTATGGAGGAGCCCAAAACTCTGGCTACTGTGTCAGCCGTATCCAGGCCTGATTGAATAACCTATCTAGCCGCAGCCTGAGCGTCTGACAGAACCTCCATAAAGTTTCCCCTCTCTTCATCAGGCAACTTGGGGGCCAATTGCTTTGGCGAGTCCATCAAAGCATGTATGTAATGGCCCAACAGACAAGTGGCATTGGTTGATTTCAGTGCCATGCTAGAAGAGGAGAAAACCTTTTTAGCTGACTGTTCCATTTTCTTTGAGTCCCTGTCAGCTGGGGCCTGTGGAAAAGCACCTGAAGATTGCTTGGAGCAGGATGCTTGCGCCACCAAACTCTCTGGAGATGGGTGAGAAGAGAGAAAATCTGGATCTTCTGGTGCAGTCCTATACCTTCTAGCCAAAGCCTTAATAACTGCAGGTGAAGAAAGAGGTTTACGCCAAACCTCGATGATAGGATCTAATAAGGCTTCATTAAAGGGCAACAGAGGCTCAACTATGGAGGAAGGCGAATGCAAAACCTCTGTCAACAAATTCGGTTTATATTCAGCAGTAGGTAACTGCAAATCTAAAAGCTCCGCAGCTTTCCTCATCACCAATTGGTAGGGTGCTACCTCTTGAGGAGGTGAAGCCCTTGTAGAAGAGAGTTCCCACTCAGGGGAGGTTTCCAATCCACTCGCCTCCTGAATTCCCTCTAATTCATCCAGAGACTCTTCCAACTCGCCCTCCTCTACTTCCTCTCTACGATACTGCTCCTCTTCTAAAAGCCTCTGAGCTTCTCGCCGTGAATGAATCCACGGACGCAGCATCAGTGGCGCCGTACGTGGCGCCGACTGCTACGCAGCCGGCGTCGAGGGAGGCTCCGATGGAGGAACAAGATCCACATGAGGCCGCGAGGAAGGCTCTCCAGATGAGGCCGAAGATTCTATCAACGGCGTCGAGACTGTCGGCTCCGGAAATTGCCATGACGGTGCCATCAGCATGAAGGGCATGAAGGGTGCCTGGGCATAGTGTTGTGGCACGCCAAAGTTGATTGCCAGTGGACCCACGGTACCAGAAAGTGCTCCAAATGGGAAAGCCGCCCTTTGAAAAACTTCGTACATAGCATTTAAAAAAATGCGACGGATCCGCCCCTGGAGCCGGGAATTGTGGATATGGATTCAAACCAGTATCCAAACGGGGAGTGTCTGACGTCGGAACAATCGAATCCACTGCCGAATCCACCGGTTCAATCTCAGGCACAGGAGAAGATGGAACATCCTGAACCGGCTCGGCGTCGGAAGCTGGTGAATCTCTCGGCGCCGGAGACTGCGCCGGAGTGCCTCTAGGCGAAAGAGACTTCTCCGGAGCGGCACAAGGAGAAGGAGAGGGCGAAGGAGACACAAAGTCCTTACGTCAATGGGCAGGTGAAGGCAACCTCGAAGCCTTACCTGTGGTACTGTAAATTTCGGAACCATGTCGGTGGAAGGGTCCCAGCATGCCGATTTTGGTATCAGCGAACCGCAAATGCGTAACGCGGTATGCATGAGTGTTTTCGTCATGTTTTACCGATGAATTCACCGTGTGTACGATAATATATATAGTACCCTCGGGTTCCATTTTTAGAGCGGCAGCTATTTTGTGGTTGCCCTCACATAGGCTGTGCACGAAGGCCATGCTTAGGCCTAAAGGACACGTACACCTTCTGGTGACTTCTTTGTGACCTGTGCAAACTGACTCCAGTGCCCGAGGTCATTCATGTCCGGCCGGTCCCTTTTACTGCGGCCAAATGGGATTAGCATCAGGGCTTGACACATCATAAAGTCGTTCTTCCCACACGAACCCGGACTAATCTCCTTCACACCTGACTCTGTTTCCTACTTTATGGCCTACTTTACGAGGGGGAGGTGCCGAATTATGTGGGGCTGCCGATATCTGATGAGTGTTCTGAGCCTCGCTGGGTAAATACTTGTGATCTGAACGAGCTGAAATGTGGGATTATCATCATGACTTTACTGTTTCTTTGAAGCGAAAAGATGTGAATGACCACTTGTAAAATAGGGGCGGTGTTGCCCAGAGCGTAACTTTGTGTATACAAGTAAAGACTGGTTTTTGGTTCGGGAGCAGTCTCCTGAGAACATACATCGTGTTGTACTTCTCGGATACCTGTGATTGGTCTGCAGCCAATAAATACGATCTTTGACTCTGTGTTTCTGTAGTCTGAAACAGGAAGAACTCGAAGTCTTCGGGTGTGTCCCCTGGCACCGCTGGGTTGGTTCTGAAAAACCCAGTACTTCATACCCTTCGTCGAGCGGCGCCGAGATCCGTCTTCTCTTTTTCTTGTGTTTTCTCGGCTTCGATGTATGCAAAGTCAACGACTTCGACTTATCACGCTTACGCCCTCTACCTTCTTTCTTCGCCTTGGCCAGAAACAACTTCGCTTCCCGTTACTTAAGTGCTTTAGGATTCATTTTCCTGCAACAGGAACAGTCCTCCACGACGACAAGCACCATAAACAATCTTCATGGAGGTCAGTGATGGACATGTGACCTCCACATTCCCTACAGGGCTTAAAACCAGACTTCCTCGAAGACGACATCACTTATAGCAACAGTTAAAGCTGAAGAAACAACAAAGTAACTCCACAAATATGGAGAGTGCTAGAAAACCGT
Source organism: Triturus cristatus (assembly GCF_964204655.1). Lineage (NCBI taxonomy): Eukaryota > Metazoa > Chordata > Amphibia > Caudata > Salamandridae > Triturus > Triturus cristatus. The sequence continues at coordinate 700,464,077 of NC_140584.1, read as the reverse complement.
TAAGCGTTGACGGCGCGGAAAAAAGGGAACTAACATCAGCACGCCGACGAGGCTCTCTTTAGGCTCCAGTGACGTCATGCGGAGTCGCGAGCGGAGCCGACGTCCTCGTTGGCATGGAGAGCTAGGAAAAAATTCCGCTGAATGCTGGTGCAGGGTATATTCATAAGGTGAGGAATCCACAGGCAGACGTATCCATCAGAATCAATACCTATCTTTGTGTAGGAAATTGGTCTTCTGGCTGGGGGGATGAAACCCTACTTAAGCAGCAACCACAATTCTCAGATACTGTAAAGTCACAAACAGCCCCAAATTAACCTGTGCTGAACCCCATGGTAGATTGGTGTAACTTAAAGGCAATGTGTAAAGTTTTTATGCGGCACTTCAAGCAGTAATAAAGTGTAACCACAACACAAGAAAAATCAAACACCATCAAACAAAGTTAAATGTAATTATTAATTTAACACCAAAACGACAAAAATCCAAACAGTAGACCCGGATATATGCAATTTGAAAGATTTAAGTGAAAATAGAGCCAAAAAGCACTAAGCGCCACCTATGATTATCAAGTCATGCTGTAACGTGTCACAGACTGACCACAATGGAGAAGGGGTCAGCTACAGGGACCAAGTTAGGCCTGCTGAACAGAGTACATTAAATCCTAGTTGCTGAGTAAGGCAAAGTCCTGCGCCAAGGATGCATCGCACAGCAGATGCAACGTGAGATCCTTGTGTGGAGATGCGTCGCGCATCTGTGGTTCCGAAGAGCTATGGTAGGTGATGCGAGGTCCTTGTGAGGAGATGCATCATGCAGCAGTGATTGTGGGGAGCTGCGGTGGGTATTGCGAGGTCCTTGCGAGGAGATGCGTAGCACAGCGGCGGTTCTGATGGGCTACAGGGCTGCGATGAAAAGTCTTGTATCAGGGATGTGGCACACAGAGGTTTTTATGCAGAGTTTGGCAAGGCGATGTGCACTGGCAGAGCACCTTCAGGCCCACTTCAAAGGGTCCAGAAGTGGGGTTGTACTACGTGGGGGCAAGACTCACACCTGGCTGACTGTGTGTGCTGAATTCAAGGTTGTTGGAGCCTGTTTTGTCCCTGAGGCTCTGATCAGGAGGCCAGCCAACTAGCCCTTGCAGTCACTCTGGTGGCCCTAGGCCCAAATGCATGTTCAGTCCTTCTCATTCAGGCTGGAGGGCAGCAGGGCAGCACAGCAGAGCAGCAGTCCTTTTTGTAGAAAAGAAGCACAACAGTTCTTCTTCGAAGTCTTTCACAGGTCCAGTAGTGTACCAAAGAGTTGGGACAGAGGGTCCATTAGTTATACCTGGTGCCCACTATGAAGTAGGAGAAGATTCTGGAAGTTTCCACCCACCTATGATGTCAGGCATCCTCTTCCTCCTGGCCCTGGCCCCAGCTTGTGAGGACTAGTGACAAACCTTTTGTGAGTGTTTAAAGTGTGGTAGGTGACAGCTGCGGCCCCTTGTTAAGTCAGAGTGGCCCATCCTGCCAACACCTATCTTTCCTTTGTCTCACTCTCTGGGAGCAATACACAAAGACCAACTGCCAGCTACACATAATCATGTGACCCAGGGACAGGCTGCAGGCACCAAATAGTTAGCACAAGAAAACACCAGCTTTCTAAAAGTGGCATTTTCAGAATTTTGACTTTAAATCTGACTTTATCATTAAAGAGGACTTTTAATTACACTTCTTTAGACACCAAACTCAATCTGTCTACCTGCTTCCAACTGAATACTATCACTTATAAAGTATAATAACAAAACCCAATGGTATCCTATGCAAGGGGTATGCCTGCATTGGTGAAAAGCACATTAAATCGTTTTTCACTACCAGGACATGTAAAACTTAAAAGTACATGTCCAACTACTTAAATACACTGCACCCTACCCTCTGGCCTGCGTAAGGCCTACCCTAGGAGTGTCTTGTGTGCATTAAAAAGGGAGGCTGGGGCCTGACAAGTGGTTTATCTTGCGATGTCGTGCAGAACACAGGTGATGGCTTGAAGCTTGTCTCTGCAGCTGCGTGGACCAGGAGGCATCGAGGATGACCAGAACCAGGGTACGAGCTGTCCCACAAAGGATCTTGCTGATGGCGGAGTCGACGTCCCAATTGGAGTCAACAAGCCTTAGCAAAGGCAACCCATGAGGAATGGGAAATTCGCTTCAGGTGCAGACCAGGAAGGTCTGAGGTGCTTCTCTTTCACAGGGAAGCAAGGGCCAGTCTGGAGGAGCCAAACCAGTGGTGGAAAGTCAAGGGTTCGTCGTCACTGAGGCTACTAGCCAATGGGCAAGCAACCGGACAGACGCGTCGAGCAGGAAAATGCCGAAGGGCCCCACGCAGAACTCGTGGAGTGTGGAGGGCTGATCTTCGGTGCAGATGGTGCTCGGGGCTGGGGCTTCTCAATCCCCAGAGCACAACTTCGAGGATGCCTCAGAAGCTGCGCTGGAAGCTACTTGCCAATTTTCCCAGGTAGCCGGTCCCACGTCTCTCGTCGCCTCCACGGATCTCAGCTTGGCTGTGGATGTGGATCAGGGTCAGAGAAGTCTGGAGGTCAAGGCGCTGGTCGAGCTCTGCAGTCGGTTCCTCGTAGAACTTGGGCAAAGAAAACGGCAGGTCGCTTGTTGGTGCCTGTTTGCACAGGGTGGCCACTCCTTGGCCACAAGGGAGTTTCTTCAGTCTTCTTGTCGAAGGTCCAGAGTTTTTTGTCTTGTTTCAGTTCAGGATAATCCAAAGTCCTAGGGACTCAGCTCCCACTCTTATACTAATCTGGGGGATGGGGTTACCTGCTAGGTCCCTCCTATGGGTGGGACCAGTGAGGGGGGTGGTTACACCCCCTTCCCTTTGTCCAGTTTCGCGCCAGGACTGGGGCTGGAGTGCCCCAGCACCGGTTTGAACCGGACTATGCATGGGACACCTTGTGTGCCCCAGGCAGTGTCTCGTTTCTTTCATCCCTCCCTGCCCCAATACACTAAGCCCTGTCTAGGGTGGTGCTAGCATCTCCCAAGGCAGGAAACCTATTGTCCAAGCCTCCCTCGCTGGAAGGACTCCCAGCAGCAGGAGGTCAGACTTGTGTCTGTGGCAGCAGCATCCATTTTGTGATGCTGGGGCTCTGGTTAACTTTAACCGGGAAGTAGGTCTTCAACATGTCTTCTCCCTCTAGAAGGGGGGAATACTATCCTCATTGCCAGTAATGGTGTGGGGGTAGTATTCCAAAGTGTTAGACACCTGACACGACATGTTTTGATAAAGCCAAACCATAGTTACCATAGCCGCGAGGATTATAAGGCACTCTAAGAGTATATGGTAGGCGATATCATAGAACAGCTATAAGGACATGGTTCCGAAAGCTGCAGACAGGCTCAGCTCATGCTAGAGCACCATCTCACATGTTACCAAGCACTCTGCCTTCAGGATTGTTAAGCCCTGCCATAGGAGTGACTGAAAGGTTACCCATGTGTCTATATATAAGGTAGGTATAGGAATACTATACCTAAGCAAGGGGTGATTACATGACCTTGCCCCAGCTGAGTGATCAGCCAGTTGTGTCATGATGGGAGGCCAGCCAGGGGTGGCATAATACATGCTGCAGCCCCTGGTAGGCCTAGGGTACACCCATGCCCTGGGTACCTAAGGTACACTGTACAGGGCCCTATTAGGTGATCCTTACCAATTGGATTATGTACCTAAACTAAGTACATAGTGTGAATTTAGAGAGAGAACAGCTGGGCTGTGGGTCTGATTAGCAGACCCACAGCCACATCTAAGTCGAAAACCAGTGAAGCAAAAGCAAAAAGTGGGGGTGACCATAGGAAGCAGACCCTACTCTCCTACACATTGTTCTGCACCTCTGGCACAGTGTGATGAGCTTGCTGTGTTAATACTTAAAAAGTGTTCATGCTGAAGTCAGTCAGGGGTTCACTACCCGTCAAAGTTATCATGGAATGCTGCTGTCCCCGACCTTCATCCTGAGAAGGAAGATAGCTGTGCAAAAGAAGTGTGAAGGCCTGCATACTTAGATGGGTGCATTTGTTAATGCACAGAGACCGGCTTCCTGACATATAGTACCAAGGTATGGGGTTGGGTCATTCCAATAGGCCTGGCAGATGGGTACCTCCCGACATGCTCTCTTTAGCACAGGGAGATTAGTGATAGATAAGAGTAACCTTAGTAACATCACGAACAATTAACATGGTCGAATTGTTTGTGCTTTTCACCTTTCTAATAATGCTTGTAACAATGATGTGTTCTTTCGGATAATATCAGTTCATATTTTATTTACAAAACTTAAAAGCTTTTGAATAAACATTTGAAAATGCATCATTGTATCTTTTGTTTGTGACACCTTGGGCTTGCAAAAGTAACAAAATAAAAGGGTTAGACCGGTTTCCACGATTTTCTTGGGAATCAGAGTGGTCATATTCGAGGTAATCAGTAATATCTATAACGCTGAAAGATTAGGGGTTTAGATTGGATACTGTGAGCTAGCCAAAGACCAACATTTACTGATTATATAAGAAGACTCAGTCTCTGAATTAAGAAGTTTGTTGTTTTACATACACAGAACTACTAAATGTGTAGAAATCGTATAACAGGACCAAGTCCAACACTCACTACATATTTTTTAGGTAAGCCTACCAGATAACACAATTGTACGGTTGTGAAAAATACAGTGCAGACTTACCAACATCATAGGGGGGCTTGCACCCCGCCAACTGCTTGCCATTGGTTGGCTTTACTGTCACTCTAATCTGGCTACATCGTATTCAATGGCTTGCCCTGTCCATCTTGTGTCTGTCCATCTCTATATTCAATTTACTTGTGCATTTTCCCTGCTCACTTCTAGGGAACTACATTTTTCTTTTGTGTTAAGCACTCCATGAGTATATATGTGTTCCAGCTGTCTTCCTAGTGTGCGTTTCGTCTCCCTCCATACTCCACGTTGCACTTTCTTGTCTTACTGCTTCTCCCTGCCACCCTCCATTATAGAATTGTCCTTGTGTGCTTCTCCCCCACGTTACTTTCTCATTTGCCATGCTGCGCAGCGTCGAGGATTCTGTACAGCATCGCTAAAAACAATTGTCAAAGCCAATGGGTCCCAAAGTGGTGCATTTTTAGGTTATAAGACCATACACATTGGTCAAAAGGTTGTTGTTTAAATATAGACACTTTACATAAACATTTGAGAAAACCCCCATTAGCATTTTGGACATTAGTAATGAACATGAGCACATTAGGCAACTAGGATTTAATGCTGTTCTACTCGCACTATGGTGGAATGACCTGTACATAAAAGTTAGGTGATGACTGCAGGCAACCTAACATTTCATACTAATTCGTTTTTAAGCAATGCTTAATTTGTAAAAGAATAAGTGACATGGCCCAAAGGTTTGCTCAGAAAGCTGCCTGCCCTACTGGATGTTGACTTGCTGAGTACTGGCATAGCATAGTCTTGATTCCACCTCTTGTCTCTTTTATTCACCACCTGACACCTCCTGTCACTTTACCTCACTTTTGCAGGTTACCGCTGTTTCCATTTGCCACAGGTTTTCTCTCGTTCTCTTCTTTCTGTCTCCCTTGTGTGTTTTTCTCTCTGGGTCAAAGTCTAACGAGGAACAATAAGTGCCGGACTCCAAAATAAGTGAAGGTGGGCTCCGCTGGCTCAAATTAAGTACTGTTCTTAAGTAACTCTGCATTTCAGGGCTGAATGGACATTTTGTGATTAAAACTGACATTTTCTGATGTTAATCGCACACACACGTCTACAGAAGGTGCTCAATCCACAAAGTTATCTAAATGGGAATAAAACGTGTATGTATGTAAATTGTATTTCTATAGTGCAATCATAGTTAAAAGGCAACAAATCTCTGTACATAATAAAAGACAGGCATAAAGTCAATGAGTAAATGGAAAGAAAATTAGGTTGTAGATGGTTAAGGCAGATAAGAAAATAATTCCTACACCCAATTATATAGTGGGTGAGAAAACCTAGTTAATTACAAAGAAGAAAGTTTCCTCAGTTCATGAAGATTATGCCAGTGGTTCATATTTCCATGTTAAAAAGTAAGTTGGTAAGGAAAAGTCCTTTACATGGTTATGGACATGCACCCCTGCCCCGAGTACCCAACTGTACTGATGTCTGGATTTTTCTGATGCTGATTTTTGTTGTCATAGGCAAACACGAATCATGCGTGTGCATCATGGCATAGGCCTGTTTCATGCATTGAAGTCTTGTTGGACTGGGTGGGGAGCCCAAAGCGCTACCCCCATAGTGGTGGAAGGCTACTGCCTTCACCAAGAGTTAAGGAGCACGAGTGCAGTGGTGGCAGGATGCAGTAAAGTGATCAGTAGGATTGAGCAGATCCTTTTTACCCTGTGTTACTGGAGTGAGGCCTACAGGCTAATTCACTTTTGTAAAGTTCCTCTGCTGTGTGCTTAAGTCACCCTTGGCCTACATCAGTGAGATGTAGAGTACTGCTTTGTGCAGCAGTGGTGACTCTGCGATGGATGGACGTGTGCCTTGTAATGGTACAGTACAGGGATAGAGCATTGCTGTGCAGTGCATGCATGGTGTATGCATGTACTGGGTGTACGTAGTCCAGTGGTGGATCCTCCGCTATGGAGGAGGAGCATCTCCCCTGCTGCCAACACCCTCAAAAACATGAAAAATAAAACAGGTTTAAAACCCATTTTATCGTTTTATTTTTCTTGTGCCGAGTTATGGGGCGGGGGGGGGTGGGCAGTACTGGAGGGGAAGTGGTGGGCACTGTTGTCACTGCACATGACGGTTTGGCCAGCAGTCTCAGACAGGCCCACTAAAGCCTCTACTACCCCAGCTGTGTTGCCAGAATGGGGAGAGCAAGCACAGGCTCACAGTCTGTCTGGGAGCACATATTCATGGTGCTCGGGCCAATCCTGAAGCTGATCTCATACATGAGAGCAGCTTCAGGATTGGTCACCGGCCAATCTGGAAGCCTGTGACTGCCTGCAGTAGAGAGGAGAGGAGCAGAAGAGCGCAATGCTGGAGGGCGGCAGGTAAGTTATTTTTTTTATTTGTCTCCGTCATCCCCCATCCACCCCCCCCCCTTCCCCCTTAACCCCCTGGCCCGCCTCTTTTCCCTGACACGAGCCGCTGCTGATGCAGACCAGAGAAGGTTAAATGAGAGTGGTAGTGCTGTGTAGTGCATGCACAATTAAAGCATGTGTTGAGTATATGTACGCTTGCAAAAAGTATAATACGTGAAGAGTGACGTGTTGTGCAGTGCACCCATGGCGAATGTGTGTACTAGCAGAGAGTGTGTATGTATGTAGCACACCATGCCACAACACAGAAAGGATACAGCACTGAGTCGTGCTCGCAGAGTGATTGTGCGTGCTGAATGTATGTGTGTCGAAGTTGGCTTAATACATCGAAGTAACAGTGTGCCTGTAATGGTACATTACATGGAGGATCCTTGGTTCCTTTCTGGGAAGCCCAGGCCTGCCTGGTGAAGACATGAAGAGAAAGGAAACACCCCAGACAGATATGTGTATTGCCGCATTCCTGTGAGCTAGGTGGGACAGACTGGAGAAGTGAGAGACTCCCTCTGTACACTTCGAAGGGTGCTCTTTGATTCAGTGAGAGATCACAAGGAATGGGCCTGGACACATCTTAGGAAGGAGGAGATGGGCTGATAAGGGAATAACAAGTGTTGGGCTGGGAGCCCGTGATTAACCATTTGATGCACATATTACTATGGCGGACATCCAGGTGTGAACTCTAGTCACTCCCATGGCCTGTGATGTGGGACTATCAGCTTCAGAGTCTCTCCTACTGTGACAGACAGCCTGTGAAGAGGAAGAAAAGGGAAGAAAGTATGCGCTTCAAATAAAGCAGATCCCCAACATAAATGTCAAAGAACCAGACACTTTTTTATATGTGGTGTTTGGAAATGGACTATAAGAAGGGGAGGTTGAGATCCCAAAAATGTGTCATCTGCCAAGCAGCGAGATGGGCATTGTGAGGAGGAGAAGCTCTGCAAGATATCTGTCTGTGACAAGGACTGGGGGCCAAAGCCTGCTAGTCTCACTGCTGGGTGAGGGAACATCACTCAGAGAAACCAAGTCCACCTGCTCTGGAGCCTGAAGCACTAGCGCCTGCCTGCTTGCCAGGACCAGTGTGCCATGTCAGGAAGAGAAAAATGTTGGCGGGGTCTCAAGTGGCGAGACCAGTCAAGAGGATTGACAGGGCTAGGTGTGAGAAGATGGCCAATGTACCATAAATGTTGTTGCCCATGTGCAGAATGAGATCGGCGACCCCTGTATGTCAGGAGAGGGTCACCGTTAAGATAGTCAAGAGCAAAGTGCTGTGTGTAGAGCATGAAGCCCATACTGCACCATTGCAGCAACCCTGTATGCCAGGAGGGATGTGAACACTGCCAAGTCCCGAGACCGTTGCCAGGCATAATAGTGACCCCGTATGCCAGAAGGGGTCATCATGATGTTGACTGCTGCGCAGGAAGAGCCGACGCCTTGTGTGCAAGTAGTGTGGCAACCCTGTGTGTAAGAAGGGTCTGCTGGTACAAATTAACTTTTGGAGCTCTGGCCACCAACCTTGAACTGAAGTGCAACCCTTGGGTCAAAATCAAGCATCGCAAAATTGCCCCTGACCTGCCCCATGGATGGAGGAGGATGCCGTGAGTGCTTTGAGCTCACTGGCACCAGATCGGGAGTGCTAGAATCAACGTGGGGAGCGCTGAACTTACCCTGGAGAAGGAAGCACAGGAGCACCTCTGATCGTTCCTGGAGCTGGCTGTGCAAGCTCACAGCGAGCCTGTGCCTCTCACATGCAGCCAGACTCGACCAAGTAGGACTAGAGCATTGTGAGTGCCTGCAGTTGGGGCACCCGCTGAGACACTGAAAACTTTGCTTCCTCTCTGCTGGAGCGTATAAGGCTTGATATGGACCTACAGGGTCCCGGGAGTCTCACTGCTATAGGGGCTGTGGACCAAAGACACTTTTGTCTGCTTTCTAAAAGAGTCAGAGTAGGCACTTGAGTAATGTCTACTAGTGAGCATTCCCTGGTAGCAGCCACCAGTGAATGGGGAATACCACTAACCACAGTAGGAGAAGCTGGTGAAACAAAGATTTGCAGTTGAAACACTGAAGCCCCAACCTTAAGGTGATTGTGTTATTGCTTATGAGTGTCGTATTACTTCTTTGAGTGTACAGAATTAGAAGTAAAATACTTATTTTTAATATTCAAATAAGTATTTGACTGGATATTGATTTACTGACATTGTTGTGAGCTATTTGAATTATGAGTTGTGTTCACTAAACTGTATCTACAGTTCCCCCCCTCTCCTCCCCCAAAGGATCAATGGAATGCTCGACCATAGCACCACTGAGAGTCAAGTACAGAACTGGTACTTGGCCCAGTTACTCAGAATCCACAGTAAGTTGGGCCTTGTGACATCAGGAGTAAAAGGCCCCAACCACCACAGTTGAGCCCATGCCTGCCTCGTGGCCCTCTGAAAGGGGTTCTGAGACACATCTTGCTTCAAATCTGAAGTGTTCAATAAAAAGGGTGCGTCTTCATCACTTTTCTAACTTGGAGCAGTGTTGGGGCAGGCCTGATGGATGTCGGAGATGTTGTTCTAGATCCTGGGTGCGTAGATGGAAAAGGACTATTGTTTTTCGTTTTGTTTTTTACACTTAGTTCGCAGTCAGATGGGGTACTGGCTGCGGGTGTTCAATCAGGATAGGAGTGATGTGATCATATTTCTTCAGGCCTTGGAAGAGATGTGCTGTAGTGTGTAGGATTATCAAAAAAGGAGGGGTTTGGCCCAAAGGATTAGAGGGTAGGTAGGGCCAGTTATACTACATAAGAAAAAAATTACCTATACCTCTAGTGACTTCAACACTTATTCATATGAAGTAAGATAAACGAAAATTAATACGTTTACCTAAGCAGTAATTTCTGCCTTTTATTTATTTTTTTATTTTTTAATTAATATCTTTGATCACAAAAAGAACACATAATGAACTACACGAAATACCACATTAGTACTTACACAATGAAAATGAACAACGTGAAAAATGTGTTTTGACATACAATTACAAATAAACTCATAATAATCAAACATTGAAGCGACCAAATGAAATTTCACAAAGAACAATCATTATATACACAATCCGAAATACAAAGTTGTCATACAAATTGATGAATTAGACAACTAACACCCTTATATTTGGAATAAATCAAATCCTCTGAAATATCAGGGACACAAGGGGGTATATTTGCAATATTTAACCAAGGAGTTGAGTTCCTTTGTCTGCCGACGCGTTTCGAGTGCCGGTTAAATCAATTGCCGCACTCTCATCAGGGCTGGATTAGTCTTTCTCACGAACAGACTGATTGTGACAAAAAGAGGGGGGGGGGGGGGGGGGGAAACAGAGTTTAAGTTTTTATTAAAAAAGGCGCTTCCCAAAGCCCTAATTCTTTCTCTATCTGCACAAGTTGGTGGTCACATACCTGCATTATGCCGATTAAATGTAACCATCAGCAATATGTAACAAGCAGTGGTTGCCAATCTGCAATAAAATACATTATGAATAATTTAGCTCATGGGGTGTAATTCTTTTGTCTGATAGCTATGTCTGGGGACAAGGAGGGAAAAAAAGGTTACCTGGTTTTCAATATTGCGTGGCCAAGACGATTTATAAACAGTAGACAGCAATTGCAGATCTTTACTTCTGCAAGAGAAATAATACATGCAGTTTCGCGGTGTCTGTTTAAATGAGTTCAAAATGTGACAACTGAGCACAAATTATTTACTCACTCAGGGAGAGGGGCCCAAAGGCGTGGCCCCACAGAGGAAATGTTGTAACAAATGACGGTCCTTCACTCTCTTTAAAAATAGTTCGTGGCTGCAGGGGCAAAAAAATGTACTCCATTGTGTTCAAATAGACTTCCTTCTATAGTAGCTGGGCAGGCCACACAATTCCCACACTTGTGGTGCCCAAAAATGGGTTTTAAATTCCACTTGGTGATCAAATCACTCTTTGGTTTACAACCGACCTGTGATATTGAAAAGTTTTACTTTGGGCAAATGAATCCCCTCCTGTGATTGGTCAGAAACGCATCATGTGACACTGATGCACCATCACATGATGTGTCAATCAGCTCGGCGAGCTGCTAGCAATAATGGAGACAAATCCCCACTTGAAACCTCAAGCCTGAAGCTTTATTACGTGAGCAAAACATAGTTTGCACTTGAATTCAAGTGCTTTCAGCCAAAAACGATTTTTACAAACCCTTACATTTTTTTGCCCCTGCAGCCACGAACTATTTTTAAAGAGAGTGAAGGACCGTCATTTGTTACAACACTTCCTCTGTGGGGCCACGCCTTTGGGCCCCTCTCCCTGAGTGAGTAAATAATTTGTGCTCAGTTGTCACGTTTTAAACTCATTTAAACAGACACCGTGAAACTGCATGTATTATTTCTCTTGCAGAAGTAAAGATCTGCAATTGCTGTCTACTGTTTATAAATCGTCTTGGCCACGCAATATTGAAAACCAGGTAACCTTTTTTTCCCTCCTTGTCCCCAGACATAGCTATCAGACAAATGAATTACACCCCATGAGCTAAATTATTCATAATGTATTTTATTGCAGATTGGCAACCACTGCTTGTTACATATTGCTGATGGTTACATTTAATCGGCATAATGCAGGTATGTGACCACCAACTTGTGCAGATAGAGAAAGAATTAGGGCTTTGGGAAGCGCCTTTTTAAATAAAAACTTAAACTCTGTTTTTTCCCCAACCCCACCCCGCTTTTTGTCACAATCAGTCTGTTCGTGAGAAAGACTAATCCAGCCCTGATGAGAGTGCGGCAATTGATTTAACCGGCACTCGAAACGCGTCGGCAGACAAAGGAACTCAACTCCTTGGTTAAATATTGCAAATATACCCCCCTTGTGTCCCTGATATTTCAGAGGATTTTATTTATTCCAAATATAAGGGTGTTAGTTGTCTAATTCATCAATTTGTATGACAACTTTGTATTTCGGATTGTGTATATAATGATTGTTCTTTGTGACATTTCATTTGGTTGCTTCAATGTTTGATTATTATGAGTTTATTTGTAATTGTATGTCAAAACACATTTTTCACGTTGTTCATTTTCATTGTGTAAGTACTAATGTGGTATTTCGTGTAGTTCATTATGTGTTCTTTTTGTGATCAAAGATATTAATTAAAAAAAAAAAGGCAGAAATTACTGCTTAGGTAAACGTATTAATTTTCGTTTATCTTACTTCATATGAATAAGTGTTGAAGTCACTAGAGGTATAGGTAATTTTTTTCGTAGTGTGTAGGATGGCACTAAGGTGTGCCAGTGTGGAGTCTGGGAAGGAATTGAGGAGTTCCACCTTCCAGATGTCAAAGTAGGAGGGCTTGAAGTTCTGAAGTCACTTTCTGGGAGAAATGGTTTGACTTTCTTTAGAAGAGAGAGAGCTAGTATTAGGCAATCTTTGTTTTTTTCGACAAAACTTTCCTTGAGGGTGAATCCAAGTAAGCTAGCATTCAGTGGAAGTTGGGGATCGAAGCTATCAAAGTTCATGTCGTAGAGCCAGGTTTGTATTGTATCTTGTTTATTGTTCTTGGCAAGTTCTTGCGTTAAGCTTCCGGTAGGTGCAAGATATTTAGGTCTTGATGATGTGCAAGTAGTGTTTGAGGCACCGGATGCCTGAAGAAAAGGAGACTTTTAAGCAGAGTTGTCTATCATCAGCATATTGGTGAATCTTTATAATAATGTTATCTGTGAGTAGAGCACCTTGCTTCTCAATGTAAAGCTGGAAGAGTACTACTGAACAGCTAACTACACAAAGGAATCAGAAGCTAATCCCTTGGCGAAATGAGCTTCCATATTTCCACAGAACCATCAAATTGCACCAACATTTGGATCTCAGGTGAACCTGATAGGTTGATACGTACGTATTCCTTATTTATGTCTATGACACTGCAGAGATCATAGCAATTTTCAGAGCAATGGACACATTCAGACAGTGTTCATTTTTTGCCACCAGAACTTTTAGTGCTTGGGTTAAGGGCTGGTACTGTGTTAAGGCTATTTTTGTCAGAAACTTTATGACATGACCACAAATAGTCTCAAGAAGTTTCCAGATTGAAACAAATGGCCTAAAATGGCCAGTGTCTAGTTGAAGGAAAGTGCTCAAACAGTAAAAATAAATGTTGCCAGGTACTCCAAAAGTCCTTACAGTATAGTTACTGGGGCTTGTAGTCTTATTTTACTATTACATAAAGGAGATTAAACATTCCATGAGTCGGGGCCACTTGCAGCTATGACAGAGACATAAAAATGGACACAATATAAGATAGAAATTCACAAACAATTAAATGCTTTAACATTGAAAATGATAAAAGTTAATACTGGGTGAGTCGACAGGGCAGTGTTTCAACTACTCAGCATTAGAGGAAAGCTGACTCAGAACATAAAAGAAAGACACAAACACAATAAATCGGCCTGAAGAGCTAATCACAATCTACAAAGTGCATGTCTCTCACAAACTTCCTCATCCATCACATCGCCAAACATCGCCTCATAACACGTTCATCGCATCTCACATGGCATGGATATCCCTCCGACAGAGGCTGAAAGCACACGACAACAGCCTTCCCACCACACAGCCCACGCCTGGCCGCATGCTATCTGTGTGGGCAAGCGCTTCAGCATAGGAGTGGTAAAGGCTACCTATGCAAATGTTACAATACACTACAATACAAGTGCTGCTATTAAACATTTACTGCATACTTCTGGATGTGAAAGAGTTACCACTATGGACCTTTCTAAGGCCAGGAGAGACATGTTATCAGCATGACACCCCCAGAAGGTGGCACGAGAGATCACTACCTGTACCACATAGCTCTAGAGACAATTCTGGGTAAGACAATTTAGAGTACAATGCTGCAAGTCCCCTTGTCTCTATAAACTTCTCTCTCCCTCCCTCCCTCACACACAATAGAGGTGGAAACGCTATGGTAATATTACTTGAAATGGATAGTTCTTTCTTTTGAAGTATTCTAGCATCAGCTGAATCACTAAATTGCATTTGCGAAGAATCATAAGGTCAGGAGGCGCTACGTTTATCTAAGGAGCAGAAAAGGAGGCATAGCACTGACCAGACATGACAGCATACTTCATACTTAAGCGTCACTTCTCTCCCGCTCTACGTAAACCAAAATAGATTTAAATAGCTCAATAGCTCCCAACTCGCATCCTTCGGGTCCTTTCGTTTATCATTTTGGAGCGCGAAAGGCTCATTTCAGCCACAAAAGTGTGGAGCCCACAGCAGTGCTGCCTTTTTTGCACCACATACATTCTTCGGACGTATTTTCCAGAAAAAAATAACAACTAAACGTGGAAACTCATTTCTATATGTGTGTCAATACATGTGTCTTTTTTGCTGGGTTGCATTCCTTTTCTTTTGTGCTGTCTGAGCAAGAAGGAGACCTTTCCCTCACTAAAGTACAAGTGGCCCCGTAAGTAAAACGAGAAAAATTCACCGACTGTTAGAAAGATGTTACACTCCTGCTCCATGTCCTCCAGTACTGACTTGTGAAATATCTGATTAACGCGTGAGGGGATGAATGGACAGCAACAAGGCTTTTCAAGACCACAATCGTGAAACCTCTACCACCTTGGAGCACTTCTGTAATTGCAGAACTGTACGTATGTATGTATTTATTGAAAATAACATATTTCAGTTACTATTCTCATTAAATTCATATATTGTTCTAAACACACGTGTGAACCTGCTTTAGATAAAAAGCAATCTTTCTGTTTGGAAATGGCATTGTTGAACAATCAGCCCACACACCACCTTCCAGGTTTATTATTTTCAATGTAAGAAGTTTCCTCTCCATTTAAAGTCAGGATAATCCTTTTATACATCAAAGGGGTCTCCACAGCAGGCATGGGCTGTTTCACGTGGTAGGCTCCCCATAAGATTACACACGCCAATTACTTATGTTTGCATCAGGAAACTTACTATAAGCCGTTTACTCCTTTTACATACTGCATAAGATTTAAACTAAAAACACAGAATCTTGTTCACCGCGCACATTAGTGAGCCAAAGACACAGACAGGCCTTGTGTGCTGTACCTCTTGTTCTGAGCGCCTTGCAGGATTAAAGACTGCTTTTCTTCCTCGAGATCCGGCCGTTCTCTGGCAACGACGAACCCTAACAGTTGATCTTGCATTCCCTCGGACGTGATCATAAAATTCAGCAAGGTCACCTGCAAAACAATAGAAATCAAAGAAAGACAAGCATTAAACTGTCGAGTCCCACATTTATTTATTCTATTTAATCTGAACACTCTTAATTGGGCTTGACTTGACGCGGCTGTAGGTCCAGGTTGAAACAACCATATTGAAAAATAATGAACATATATTGACGGACTCATTCTTCGGAGGACTGAAAATCTCAAGCATACCCTGGGTGCACGTCATTTTGAATTCTCGAATCCCATCTTCAACAACAATATCTTTCCAGTACAGATGCAAACCTAAAATTATACCAACACCTTTTTTAAAAAAACATGTGCCCACTGGAAAATGAAATCTTCAATGTTTACAGAGATCAGTCGTGACATTCTCAAAGTCACTCGGTGATAATGTGGCTGAGTGAAGGACAGAGCTCCCAGACTAGCTGGTCACCCATTACCTGCAGATATTGAAAGTAAGACGTGCCAGTGACACTCTGTGCCAGATAATGAAAGTAAGATGTGCCAGTGACACTCTATGCCAGATATTGAAAGTAAGACGTGCCAGTGACACTCAATGCCAGATATTGAAAGTAAGACGTGCCAGTACACTCAATGCCAGATATTGAAAGTAAGACGTGCCAGTGACACTCTATGCCAGATATTGAAAGTAAGACATGTCAGTGACACTCAATGCCAGATATTGAAAGTAAGACGTGCCAGTACACTCAATGCCAGATATTGAAAGTAAGACATGTCAGTGACACTCAATGCCAGATATTGAAAGTAAGACGTGCCAGTACACTCAATGCCAGATATTGGAAGTAAGACGTGCCAGTGACACTTTATGCCAGATATTGAAAGTAAGATATGTCAGTGACACTCAATGCCAGATAATGAAAGTAAGATGTGCCAGTGACACTCTATGCCAGATATTGAAAGTAAGACGTGCCAGTGACACTCAATGCCAGATATTGAAAGTAAGACGTGCCAGTACACTCAATGCCAGATATTGAAAGTAAGACGTGCCAGTGACACTCTATGCCAGATATTGAAAGTAAGACATGTCAGTGACACTCAATGCCAGATATTGAAAGTAAGACGTGCCAGTACACTCAATGCCAGATATTGAAAGTAAGACGTGCCAGTACACTCAATGCCAGATATTGAAAGTAAGACGTGCCAGTGACACTCTATGCCAGATATTGAAAGTAAGACATGTCAGTGACACTCAATGCCAGATATTGAAAGTAAGACGTGCCAGTACACTCAATGCCAGATATTGAAAGTAAGACGTGCCAGTACACTCAATGCCAGATAATGAAAGTAAGACGTGTCAGTGACACTCAATGCCAATTCAACTATACCAACGAGGGATGCAGGAAAACGAAAGCCAGTTGGCCCCTACGTGGTAACAGTTTCCTAATTCTTTGGCTGATTCTGGGCTAAAACAGGAAGTTCCTTGGATGGACATACATCTTAACCTCTGATACTTACTGCGCCGATAGCTTGGTTTGCAGCAGATTGTTTACTACCCCAAGGCAGGAATTTAGAAAACCTGTGCCCATATGGTCTTCCATAATGCAAAGAAGCCACAGCACTGAACAGCCATAAAAGATTTGCCAATCGAAGAATCAATTGGCTCTGCACTGAAGACCCCTCCCAGATGCCGAGAGCTGTCACTCACCACATCAATATTCATAAGCCAAGTCCATTGCATAGTATCACACCTAAAGGGACCATCATGCGCGAGTAAAGTGCCGTGCCCCAGGAGAGGTCAAGACTTGTACAACATCAGAGTCAGAGTGCTGGGTACCACCGCGGTAAACATCACACAGTATGCACGATGAGGAGATGAGAAGGGAGCGCATAATGACCACATGCATTAATCTGGCACAACCAAGCACAACAGATATATCAGAAACCGCTGTCCGTATTCTGATTCACAAACACTACTCAGTTCACTGAAGTCTGTGTTCACACTACTGCAAACTAACCACTTGGCCGCTGAAGGATCATAAACCCAGATCTTTGAACCCAGGCTGTTAGATGCTGCACTGCCTCTACTGGGGTATGGCCCAGACTGATTTGCGTATGATAGAGGCTTCTCTGTATGGGCAAAGTCAGCAAAAACAATGGAATGGAATGATAGGTAGGGAATTCTAAACAGAGCAGCGCCTATTAATCATTAATTAGAGCAATTAATCCACAATGTTGTTCTTCCGTGAATGGTAGAGTAGCTCTCTATATATACTTTGTTTCAACCCAAGAACAAAATGTTTTTTTTCAGTCCATTTATTTGTGGGACACCTTTGTGACTCGACAGACTAACCAGTCGACAGACTTTGGTAGCGTTAGGCATGAAAGGTAAAAAACAAACCTATCCTTCTCCTGGAAATACTGTGAAACACCAGACTGCAAATATCAGGACACATTTACTGACACCGATGAACACTCACAAGTGTGCAACACTTTCTATAACTGTTACAGCTAGACATGTCTTGCTTAGGGGGTTGATGGTGGAGAAGGTTTGTGTAGAAGGTGGAGCATTGACAGGTACAGGTGGTGAGCCCTTCCATGCTGCTGCAACAGAAGATTGTCCTGAAGGGGCAGCCTGATCGGAGGACTGATGGCCATGCTCAATAAACTGCGGTACCAGGCTCTTCGCGCCCAGGGAAAAGCCACAAGGATGACTTGTGCCCGTTTGTTCCTGATCTTCTTTAGAATTCTGGACAGGAGTGGTATGGGTGGAAAGGTGTATAAGAGGGTGAGTACGTTCGAGACGAAAAGCGTCTCCAAGCAAACGTAGCCTTGGAAACTCCAGCCTGTAGAACTGCTGACATTGTGCATTCACGGCAGTGGTGAACAGATCTAACTAAGGCTCTCCCCACTGTTGAAAGAGACCTTGCACCACCTCTGGGTGGAGATGCCACTCATGATCAACTAGGCATCTGTGGCTGAGTTTGTCTGCTCTTCTGTTCAGAGAGTTTGCCAGATGTTGAACCACATGGAAATGCTTTGATGTTCCAGCCATGTCCAGAGATACAGCGCCTCTTGGTCCACGACCCCACCCCACCCCGCCCTGCTTGTTGCAGTACTACAAGGTGGCAGTGTTGTCCGTGAACACCTGTACTAGCGGAAGGCTACCCTCTGTCTACAGAACTAGACAGAGGGTAGTAAAGGTTTCAATACCAACTGGATCACTCGGTGCTCCAACAGGTGATACCTTTAGAGAACGTATGAGCGAAGTAAGCAAATGGATGGATAGCAACTGGACAAAGTTTAATTACTCAAAAGCGGAGGTTACCCTATTTGGAAACAACACATCCTTTTGGGCACTGGCCTGGTGGTCATCTAAAGAACATGTTACTTACCTTCGGTAATGCTTTTCCTGGTGGATACAGTATCTGCCTGTGGATTCCTCACCTTTTGGATTCAAGCCCTGCAGGGAGTGTGGCGGTCACATGCCGATGACTGATCCCCAGGTTGATTGCCTTTGGTGTTTGTCTTCCGACCACGACGTCGAAGGGTCGAAGCTGCAGGAAAATTAATCCGAAAGCTCTAAAAGAACGTGAAGCTAAACTCTTCATGGCCAAAGCAAAAAAGGAGAAGAGGGTTCGAAAACGTCAGACAAATGAGCCTTCAAAGGATCAATGGTCCTCTCTCCACACCACTTTACAAATTTGGACCACCTGGAGGAATACAGAGATTTGGTGGAGTGCCTCCTGGATGATAAAAGGACATCCACCACATCCGGTGGGAGAGAGAAGGAACTGAGGTTGCCCAGTTCAATCTCCAGGCATGAAGGTGCAGGCTCTGGAGGTAGGGGTGTAGAACCTGCCCCTGCGATTGCGAGAGGAGATCTGCCCTGAAAGGGAGATGGAGCTGTGGGTATGATGAGAGGTGAAGAAGATCTGTGTACCACACCCTTCTTGGCCAATCCGGAGCGAGTAATATGACTTGGGCCCGGTCTTGGCGAATCTTCCTCAGAGCCCGAGGAATCAAGGATATGGGAGGAAACGCGGAAAGGAGTTGTGAGCTCCAATCCAATTGAAACGTGTCCCCCAGCACTCCCTGCATTGGATACTGGAGACTGCAGAACAACGGACAGTGCGCGTTCTCGTGAGTGGCAACAGGTCCAACCGAGGAGACCCCCAAATTCCGAAGATGTAATGGATCACCTCCGGATGAAGCCGCCACTCGTGATCGGCAGAGTAATGCCGACTGAGACTGACCCCACGAACATTCAGCACACCGGCTAGATGATTTTCAAACACACAAATATGATATCCCTGAAACCAGGACCAGAGTCGCAGAGCCTCTCGACAGAGGCGATACGACCATACACCTCCCTGCTTGTTGATGTACCACATCGCGGTAGTGTTGTCTGTCAGGACCTGAACTGACTGACTGTGAAGGGAAGGAAGGAAAGCCTTTAGTGCCAAACGTATCGCCTGCAATTCCAGAAGGTTGATGTGAAGCAACCTTTCCTCTGAAGACCAAAGACCTTTGACCTCCAGATCCTCCAGATGAGCCCCCCACCCTAAAGTGGAGGCATTTGTGATCACTGTGGTCTCGGCGCAGGAGGCTGAAATGGCTTTCCCTGAGACAGATTGTCATTCTCACCCCACCAAGTCAGCTCCGCTGCAGCGTCTCAGGAGATTCTGATCTTCTCCCTGAGATCTCCGTTGTGTTTATACCACTGCCTGCGGAGGCACCCCTGGAGTGCCCTCATATGCCAGCGTGCATGACTGACCAACAGTATGCAGGAAGTGAACAGACTGAGCAGGCGTAGAACCTTCAGGACTGGAACAATCACTCCATCGTGAAACAATTGGATCATCTCCTGAATGTCGAGAATCCTCTGTGGAGGCGGGAATGCCCGACACACAGTAATGTCCAGTATTGCC
Source organism: Triturus cristatus (assembly GCF_964204655.1). Classification (NCBI taxonomy): domain Eukaryota; kingdom Metazoa; phylum Chordata; class Amphibia; order Caudata; family Salamandridae; genus Triturus; species Triturus cristatus. Next base: position 700,443,884 of record NC_140584.1, on the reverse strand, counting down.
CCTATGAACAGGCTGCGCTGAGAAGGCACCAGGTGATATTTGGGTACATTTATCGAGAAACCCAAGTTGAACAACAGTTGCGTTGTTGCATGCAAGTGGCGCAACACCAACTCTGAGGACTCTGCTTTCAACAGCCAGTCGTACAGATAGGAGAAAATAAGAACCCCTGACCTTCTGATATGTGCTGCTGCCACCGCCATCACCTTCGTAAAGACTCGAGGTGCGGAAGTCAGACCGAACGGAAGGACCGCAAACTGGTAGTGCTGCGATCCTACCATGACCCGGAGGTACTTCCAATGCGACTTCAGGATGGGAAGATGAAAGTACGCATCCTGCAGATCGATGGACACCATCCAGTCTTCCTGTTGCAGTGCCATAAGAACCTGAGCCAAGGTCAACATTTTGAACTTTAACTGTCTCAGGTAAAGATTCAAAATCATGAGATACAGGATCGGTCTCAACTGACCGTCCTTTTTGGGGATCAGGAAATACCGGGAGTAGCACCCCTGACCCCTTTCCTGCTCTGGAACCACCTCTATCGCACCTTTCTGTAGCAAGGCAAGAACCTCCTGCTGCAAAAGCAGCAAATTGCCCTCTGAACACCAACCTTGGCAAGGAGGGTAAGGAGGAGGAAACTCTAAAAAAGGGAGGGTGTACCCATTCTCTGCAAGATTTAAAACCCAACGGTCTGAAGTAATCGATTTCCAATCTTGTAGAAAGTGGAACACCCAACCCCCAAGAGGACCAACATGCTCTAAGATGGGGGATCTAGAGCTGCTTTCCTGAGGCACCAACGGTGGGGGGGAGGAGAAAAGGAGGAGGAGGACTGCTGCCGAGCGGCTCCTCTAAGACGGCCCCTATTTTTACCCCTGTACGATTTGTACAAAGGGTTCTGCTGCTGGCTCTGCTGAGGTTGTTGGCAGCCACGAAAGGAAGCTTCCCTTCCAAATCCAGATACCGCTTGAAGCAGTATCCTCTAGACTGCGTTTGAAGGCCCAGAGATCTTGCAGTCGCTCTGCTATCCTTAAAACGTTGTAAGGCAGAGTCAGCGTTTGTGCCAAACAGTCTCGAACCATCAAAGGGCAAATCCAACAGGGTTGCCTGAACATCAGGAGAAAATCCAGATGACCTTAGCCAAGCTAGTCTTCTTGTTGCCACAGAAGACCCCATTACACGTGCCACCGAGTCAGCCGTGTCCAACCCTGACTGTATAACTTGACGGGCCGTGGCCTGAGAGTCAGAAAGTGCCTCCAGGAAATTAACCCGATCATCCTCAGGTAGCTTTGGGGCTAGCTGTTTGACAGAGTCCATAAGAGCATGAATATATCTCCCAAGTAAATAGGTAGCATTAGTGGATTTCAGTGCTATACTTACAGATAAAAATACTTTCTTTGCCGCCTGCTCCATTTTTTGTTGGACTCCCTATCCCCCGGGATGGTAGGGAAGGAACCAGATGATTGTTTTGAGCAAGAAGCTTGGACCACCAAGCTTTCAGGTGATGGATGAGTTGAAAGAAATACAGGATCCCCAGGAGCTGGCTGTACCTTCTCGCAATAGTCCTGGAAACGGCTGGAGCAGTCAAGGGTCTTTGCCAGACTTCCAAAATAGGGTCTGTCAAGGCCTCATTGAAGGGCAGAAGAGGCTCAGAAACTGTAGAAGATGTATTAAGAACCTCAGTCAGAATGTTAGATTTAATCTCAGATGAAGATAACTGCACGTCAAGTAACTCAGCTGCTTTCCTTACAACAACATGATAAGGAGCCATATCCTGTGATATCCCAGCCTTTGGAGATGAGAGTTCATGCTCAGGGGAAGTATCCAACCCACCGGCCTCCTGTAAACCTTCAAACTCATCAACACGGCTCGACAATTTCTCCCTCCTCCTGTTCCTGTCTATATTCCTCCTCTTCAAGCAGTCTCTGCGCATCTCTCCTAGAGCGCTGCTTCAGAATCGGTGTCGGCGGGGCCAGACGCGGCGCCGGTGACGATGGCATCGGCGTCGATGGAGGACATTCAGGATCAAGCCTCGGCGTCGATCGAATCCGAGGCAGCGCCGACTCAACAACAGAAGGAGTCTGAGGAACCGGAGTGGAAGACCTCGGCGCCAGAAAATGCCAAGCCGAAATCATCGGCATGAATGGTACGAAGGGCGCCTGGGCATACTGATGAAGTACACCCAAATTAAAAGCCAATGATCCCACGGGGCCAGAAGGCGCACCAGTAGGATTGGAGGCCCTGGCAATCATGCCAAACATCGCATTTAAAAAATGCGTAGGATCCGTTCCAGGACCAGGAAAAGGAGGATATGGATCCGGACCTCCCTGAACCGGTACCACCTGAGGCTGAACTGGAAGCTGCGGAGACGGCGCCCGCACAGGCAAAGCCACATGAACAGGAGAAGACTCCCTGGGCGTCGGAGAACTCCTGGGCGTCGCAGAACCTTTAGGCATCGAAGAGCCCCTTGATGCCAGGTACCTCGGAGCCGGTGAGTGAATCGGCATCGCCCGTGGAGAAGGAGAAGGTGATGAAGATACAGTCTTTCCTCGATGCATTGTTCTTCGGCGAACGGCGCAGAGAACCATGCCTCTTCTTCGACTTCTTGTGTTTTTTTTACTTCGAAGTGTGCAAAGACAACGACTTTGCCCATTTTCGACCCCTTTTCTCCTTTTTTGCTTAGGCCATGAAGAGTTTAGTTTCATGTTCTTTTAGAGCTTTCGGATTCATTTTCCTGCAGCTTCGACACCGTTCGACGTTGTGGTCGGAAGACAAACACCAAAGGCAATCATCGTGGGGATCAGTCATCGACATGTGACCCCCACACTCCCTGCAGGGCTTGAATCCAAAAGGTGAGGAATCCACAGGCAGATGTATCCATCAGAACTAGGGTTACTCCCCACTCCAGTGTCAAAAGATACAAATCTGGGAATAATGCTTGATAATCAGCTAAAGCTCAAGGAACAAGTTAAGCAGATTACCGGTGCCTTCTGTTCCTTGAGACTTGTCAAGAACATCAAAAAATATTTTCCATTTGAACTGTTGAAAACAGTGGTCATTTCTCTTGTATTAACAAGACTGGACTACTGTAACAGTCTCTATCTCAACCTTTCGCTTGGTCTATTAAAGAAGCTGCATACCCTGAAAAATGCTGCGGCACTCTTTCTTTTAAAAGTTCCCAAATTTGAATCTGCGAGAGGAGTCATCAGTACACTTCACTGGCTTCTGGTTACACAGCTTATTGTCTTTAAGGCTCTATGTGTGGCCTACAAGACCCTTTATGGGCACTTACCTTCTTATTTTAGGAACAACCTTAGGTGGTACACTCCCAACAAGACCCTCCGTTCAAGCCTTATCAAGAATCTGGTGGTTCATTCCTTCAGAAGCACCTCCTGGGGTGGCAGAAGCTTCTTCAGGTCCACAGCTCTACTTTGGAATGGTATGCCCCCTGAACTTAAAACAGGTCCTTCCCTACCTGCTTTTAGAAACGCCCTGAAAACCTGGCTTCTTGTACAGAATTATGAAATTAGAACTGTACTTCCTTGTACCGCTGGCCAAGGACAAGACGCCTCCAGGCATAAGTTTAATCTTAAAAAATTGTTTGATCTCCACGTCCCCCATATGGCCGCCCAATGCCAGGAGTGACGCATATGTCACTACTGTCAGATCTGGTTGGGGAAGGGAGAGGGGTCTGCCGCATACCCAATTGACCACCACAGTAGTTCGCGGGCAGGCAGGATGGGGATGTGGAAATATGCGTCCTGCAAGTCCAACGCTACCATCCAGTCTCCTGGATCCAGGGCAGACAGGACCTGAGCAAGAGTGAGCATTTTGAACTTCTTTCTTGAGTAAGAAATTGAGACAGCGCAGGTCAAGGATAGGATGGGGACCAGAAAGTAGCGGGAATAACAACCTGTACTGCTCGATTTTCCCGGCCCTATTGTGTTGAAGGGTGATTAATGTGACTTCAGTCTCTTTCCATCCAAGTCTAAGGGTTAGAGTAGTGTATAGAGCCTATTTACTAGGCACTTCGACATGATCCTGTGTTCTTCCCCATAGATCAGGGTTTGCACACATATCCTAGGGGATAGATTTGTTAGTATTAGGGGTAATCTGTCCTGTAGTGAGGGTATTTCATGGAGCCGTGCTGAATTCAGGCCTGGTAGGCCTTAAACGGGAGAGACTCCATCTTTCCTCCTGCTCTGGCAGCTCGGGATGTTTCTAGGTCATAGGCAGTGTTTTAGTTAGGAGGTGTTATTCGCTTGGAGAGAACCGGTTCAGGCCGGCCCTTATCGAAGGATTGTATTTTTCTTCATGCCGAAGACACTACATCAGGCCGGCCGGCTGGGAACGTGTCCTTGGTACGGGGAGGTACAAGAATTTGGTGGGCGGCAGGTTACGGGCTGGAATTTTCCATGAGGAAATGCACGTCTATATTAGTAAAAGTTTGAGGCAGATACTGGCACTTGCTTCTTGTCCATGGGCGGCACCTGGCCGTTAGTAGTAAAGCTGCTACTTATTCCAGGGAAGACAGATGACAAACTTGGAGGTGGAGAAAAACCGAGAGATAGATATTCCAAAGAGAAGGGAGTAGCCGATGAGGAAGAGGTCCCAGTGACTCGGAGAGGGAGACGGGAGTAAACCCGTGATTGCGGAGGTGTGACTTCCAGGCGAAGCCGAGGCGCAGACGAGAAGGAAACCTAGATGACCATTGAGTGCAGGCTACATACGACCAAGGTGATGTCAACCCCTTACTATTAGAGTGTACAACTTAATCTTTCACTTTTCTTTGCAGGTTATGTGATACATATTATGTTCCGTGAGTGTGCATGTAATAACTAAATAAAGTATTCAGTTTGTAGTAAAGCAATATGTGCTACGTGTTCTTGTGTAAGAGGGTAACCTATTCTTCTAGTCAGCTGTGACTTAACATGAACAGATGTTAATCCTGATCAGGTAGGTGGTAACTGAATGAGGGAGAAAGGAGCCCTTTGAACTGGGGAACAAGTTGTGCCCAACTAGCTGTCTTTGTGTGATCTGATATATAGTAACACTGATGTCGTGGTAATTATAGGATGAACTCGTGCTAAGGCTGCCGTCTGGGCAGGAAGTCCTGGGTCCATTTGGGACCGCGAGGCTGTGACTGCCGTCTGGGCAGGAAGTCTGTGGCTGCCGTCTGGGCAGGAAGTCCTGGGTCCGTTTGGGACCGCGAGGCTGTGACTTGTCTAAAGCTGCCATCTGGGCAGGAAGTCCTGGGTCCGTTTGGGACCGCGAGGCTGTGGCTGCCGTCTGGGCAGGAAGTCCTGGGTCCATTTGGGACCTCGAGGCTGTGGCTGCCGTCTGGGCAGGAAGTCCTGGGTCCGTTTGGGACCGCGAGGCTGTGGCTGCCGTCTGGGCAGGAAGTCCTGGGTTCATTTGGGACCGCGAGGCTGTGGCTGCCGTCTGGGCAGGAAGTCCTGGGTCTATTTGGGACCGCGAGGCTGTGACTGCCGTCTGGGCAGGAAGTCTGTGGCTGCCGTCTGGGCAGGAAGTCCTGGGTCCATTTGGGACCGCGAGGCTGTGACTTGTAGGTCTTGGTATATATAGTAGGAATTCCCTGTCCTTAGGTGGTACATATATGTGGTTATTTAGGTGTAAATAGGCCCTAGGGAGGGGGTAACGTTCTGGCTTGGGTTAGAGAGGCTCTGCTGAGCGGGTTCCGAAAACCCAAGCAGAACATTTGGCGTCACGAACCGTTTACGAAACCTGTGTGCGTTGTAGTTGTCTTGTGTTTGCTTTCGGCGCGTGCGTGGTTTTGTTTGCATTTTATTTTTGTATATTTGTGTGTATAGTTTTTATTTTTTCTTCCTTCTTTTCTTTCTCTTCTTTTCTTCTTTTTCCTTTTTCACGATGTTTTCTAGAAGGTCTAAATCTACTTTTAAGTTGCCCGTTGATATTCCCGGATGGGATTCAACGCCTTATGAAGCCTTGGCCCGTGAGTGGGCTGATTCCACTGGTTTGAGTGAGAATTGGAATTCTTCTTTGGAGCTGGCAGAGCCGGCTGATGTGATTGCTTGTTTGCAGAAGGCACCCGTATCGAAGGGTGAGGAGATTCCCATTTTGGGGCGCAGAGGTTGGATTCTTTTGTCTGCATACAGGATTCTGCATGAGAGATTGTTGAAGTTACAGATATCTCTTAAAGATGTGGAAGCGCACTTTGTTGAGATTCAGAATTCTCATACTTTGTTGCGGTGTCAAAATAAGTTGCTTGCTGATAAACTTGAGACTTACCAAACTATTGCCGAACGGGCGGCTGTGCAAATTGCTCGTTATAAATACAAGAACAGGCGCGGTCGGGTTTCGACGCGAAAGGTGCGTCTGGTCGTGGCGACGGCTGGGCTGGATTGGATTGGAATCCTGATGAATGGGATGGTAATATCTGGAACTCGACGGATTCTTGTTCCTCGGGTGAGGAGTCTGCCAAGCGCGAGTCTTCTCGCTCCCGCCATGATTGTAAGTCTGCTTCTCGCACCTTTGATGGTGCACCCCGTGATTACGCTCGTTCTTCGAGTGGGATCAATGCTTCTTACACTGATTGTCCCTCTACGAGTACTGATCGGGCTCCTTGTGATGCTCGTCCCGCGGTTTCTGCGCATCCAGTTTTCCGTCGGAAGTTGCAGCAGTCTCCCAATGCTCCGCAGGGTATTTCTTTGGACTGTTTAGAAGACTTTACTCAGCAGGAAATTAGTGATATTTTGCAGCGATTTCGGCAGCGAGCTGGTGAGTCCTTGCTCACATGGATGGAGCGCCTTTATGAACTGGGCGCTGCTGGTATTATGTTGGATACTGGCGATTGTTTAAAGTTCTGTTCCTTGAGTTTGGATTCTACTGTGCAGGATCATTTTCGTAACTATAATGGTGTTGGTCAGATTTCTTTACTCCAATTGGCGACTGAGGGTTGTAATATAAAATATCCTACTGAATCTGACTGGCCTGTGAATGACAAGCCGTGGTATACTTTGCGTGATACTGCTCAACGTCTCAAAGAGGAGGTGATGAAAACGGCAATTTTTCTGGGTACTGCTGACAGGTTGCTTGATGGTTCATTGACATCTTCTGTGCGGAACCGTATCATTCGATCTTCCCCTGTTGCCTATAAGCAGGTCATGATGACTTTATTGATTAATCAGACTGGTAACGTATTATCTACGGTTTTGGAATCGGTGCGCCAACTCGGTGAGTTGGGTGAGTGGTTTAAACCTGAACGGCAGTCCCGGCCTGACACTCGTACTCCTGGTGAAAATAAACTTACTAGACGTGATATTTTTTCTGGTCTTCTGGCTGATGGTGTGCGGAGGGAGGATATTGATGGTGAGACTACCGCTCGTTTGTGGGAGTTGTTTCGCAAACGTGGCTTGGATCGAAAGGAGGGTGCCCGGCGTGTTCGGACCACTGAGTGTGATCGTGGTGGTTCTGACGGTAGCGGTGATGACGACCGCCGTGGGCGCTCTGTTCGTCGTGATGATCGACGTTCTGCACGTGATGTGTCCCCCCGTCGAGAGAGAGACAGGGAGAGAGAGGGGGAAAGAGAAAGGGGGAGAACTGACTATGTCTACAGCAGATGTAGAGATGATAGGGATCAATCCCCTGAGTTGAGGAGGAGAGAGGATCGTCACAGTTTGGTCGATCGTAACCCGCAGTACAATGTAGAAGATACGAATCCGTTCCGTACTGGGAATGGATATGAACAGGAGGTACCGATACCTAAGAAACGTGAGAGTCTTTATCCTGATCTATCCTGGCACACAGAATGCAGTAAGAATGACTAGGAAATAGGTCAAGCTCCGGTACACAGATGGGCTCACAGAGATAATAGATCCTATGTAGATATTGATATTTATTGGAGACATCGTAATATCCAAAGGGCCCGAGCATTGGTAGATACAGGAGCGGAGGCCACTCTTATTCATGGAAAATCAAAGAAGTTTACAGGTCAGCCTTTTACTATTACCGGATTAGGTGGAAAAGAAACCCCTGCAGTTCAAACTTTGCTTGAAATGAGAATAGGTAGAATTCCTAGAAAAGAGTATTCTGTACTAGTAGTGCCACTTCTAGAATTCATAATTGGGATTGATATTTTGAGAGGAATGACTTTGCATCTAGATGACGGATGTTACCAATTTGGAACAACGCATTATATATCGTCCAGACCTATACGGGTTGGTCGTTTAAGAATGCCCCCCATACAAGTTCCCCATGCGACAAAAGTGGTTTGTCAGAAGCAGTATCGTATTCCAGGTGGTCATGAGGAGATTAGTACCACTATTCAGGAGTTAGTGGATGCAGGAGTCATAACCCCAGTTACTTCTGCTTGGAATAATCCTGTTTGGCCGGTGCGTAAGAGTGATAACTCTTGGCGCATGACCGTTGATTATCGAGAATTGAACAAGCACACACCCTCTTTGACTGTTGCAGTACCGGATGTTATTACACTTATTGAGAGAATCCAAAAGCATCCAGGTACATGGTACGCGTCTATTGATATTGCTAATGCTTTCTTTTCAATTCCGATTGCCCCAGAATGTCAGGAACAATTCAGTTTTACGTGGAACGGGCGTCAGATGACGTTTAGAAGTCTTCCCCAGGGCTATGTGCATAGTCCTACGATATGTCACCGGCTGGTGGCAGAGCATTTGGCTGAGGTACCGGTTCATCCCCAAATTCAGATATGTCATTATATTGATGATGTTTTGATCCAAGGCGAAACACAAGAGGAAGTTCAGACCCAATTAGACAGAGTCATTGAGTGCCTGCGTGAGAAAGGTTGGGAAATCAACCCAGATAAATTGCAAGGTCCGTCCCAGGCTGTAAAATTTTTGGGTATTAATTGGCATGAAGGGCACCGTGAAGTGATCCCTCAGGTTAAACAGAAGATTCTTGATTTTGCAGTTCCTAGAAATAGGAAAGAAGCCCAGAGCTTCATTGGTCTGTTTGGCTTTTGGCGCCAGCATATTCCTCATTTGAGTCAAATATTGGCCCCCTTGTATCGGGTCACGCGTAAAAAGAATGCATTTGAATGGGATAAACCACAGCAAGATGCGTTTAGTCTGGCAAAAGAGGCAATTCAACATGCTCTGGATTTATGGCCTGTACGTGATGGTGACGTGGATTTGAATGTGTCTGTACAGGGCCTTTATGCAAATTGGAGTTTGTGGCAGAAACAAGGCAGGAGTAAAGTACCGTTAGGTTTTTGGACCAAAAAGTTACCTGATGCTGGTGAGCGTTACACACCCTTTGAGAAACAGTTACTTGCTTGTTATTGGGCTCTGGTGGATACCGAGCAATTGACTTTGGAACATGATATAGTTCTGCGTCCGGAAATTCCTATCATGCAGTGGGTCCTGAGTTCGCCGAAAACTCACCGAATTGGACACGCTCAAGAGGCGAGTGTGATTAAATGGAAATGGTACATACAAGACAGGGCACGTGTGGGCCCGAAAGGAGTTGCTTCTTTACATGAGCAGGTGGCGCGAGCGCCATCGACTGAGACTGAGAGTGAATGTTCCGTACCTTTAGCACAGGAGTCTCCTGTCAAGTGGGGTAAACCTTTTGATGATTTGTCCGCAGCGGAAAGAAGCCATGTTTGGTTCACTGATGGTTCAGCGAGGTTTATAGGGATGACACGGCACTGGAAGGCGGTGTCCTATAATCCGATCACACAGAAATTGTTGAGCACAACTGGTGAAGGTAAAAGCAGCCAATTTGCCGAGCTTTACGCTGTTTACCAAGTTTTGAAACAAGAGTTACCTGGTACATGTCATATTTTCACTGATTCTTGGTCTACTGCCAATGGACTGGCTGTTTGGTTGCCAACTTGGCATTCCCATAATTGGAAGTTACATTCCAAAGAATTATGGGGAAAAGAGTTATGGCAAGAAATTTGGGAGATGCTCCCACAGAGTACTGTTACAATCTTCCATGTGGATGCTCACACCCCGATAGATTCTCTTGACAAATTTTTTCATAACATTGCAGATGAGGAGTCTAAAATTGCTGAGGCAGTGGTGGACAGGCAAGATTCTGATATTGCGGGATTGGCGAAATGGGCACACCAGAAGGCAGGACATTTTGGAGAGAAGGCCACTAGCAGGTGGGCTGCTGATCGAGGAATTTATATTCCCTTAGATTTAATCAAAAATGTTATTTTACACTGCCCCGTTTGTCAGCATATCAGACGGCGTAAGGTGCCCCAAATTGTTAAAGGTCATTTATATCGCGGCAAATTGCCCGCTCAAATTTGGCAGATCGATTACATTGGTCCACTTCCCATGAGTAGGAATTGTCAATATGTTTGCACTATTGTTGATACATACAGTGGCCTGCTGGTAGCCCTTCCCTGTAAGCAAGCTACCCAATTGAATACCATTAAAACATTAGAATTAATTATGATGTACTATGGTGTGCCATTCCAAATTCAATCTGATAATGCATCCCATTTTCGTGGAAGATTGGTACAGGAGTTCTGTGCGGAAAACAATATTGAATGGATATTCCATATCCCCTACTACCCACAGGCCTCGGGCCTGGTGGAGAGATTGAATGGCCTGCTAAAGGACCAGCTGCGTAAGTTAACGGATGACAAGTATAAAAATTGGCGAGACTTTTTGCCCCAAGCACTATTGATTTTGAACAATCGTCCTTTTTTAAATGCTGAATCTCCACTCATGCGTTTGTTTCCCCCGAATGCTGAGGCTATGCCTAATGAAATCAGAGAAACCGTGATGTATTGGGAAATTACTCCCGGAGCTTTGGCTCCATGTAGAGCGACCCCAGGGTCGGCAGGTTTAGACTTGCATGCTATGGATGACATTGTTATAAAAAGTAGAGATCGAGTCATCATAGAGACAGGTGTTGGTGTTCAGATACCACCTGGAAACTTCGGATTGATCGCCCCTAGATCGGGGCTGGCTGTAAAAGGCATTCAGGTGCTTGGAGGAATTATCGACAGTGATTATCAGGGAGAGATTAAGGTGCTCCTGCTGAATAGCAGTGAGATTGACTTACTGATACATCGCACTGACCGAGTGGCTCAATTACTCATAATGCCTGTTTTCAGTGGTGTATTAATGAAAGGCACTGCTCCAACGTTGCTAACTGTACGTGGCCAGAAAGGTTTTGGCTCCACGGATAATCCTGGGGCCAGAGTTTGGGTGCAGTCGCCTAAGAATCCCCCTGAACAAGCAGAGGTCATTGCCACCGGTCAGGATAATACCATTTTGGTTATGAGACCAGGGAAAGATAGCTGGGAAGCGGTCCCGGCTGATAAATGTTATTTACGAGAATGATTAATGCCTGTATTTGGTTCTCTTTCAGATCATTCTTTGGATTGTTGCTGCAGGATGTGTCGGAGCCGGACTGTTTTCGGACTGGTACGACGAGAAAGGAGGGATCCTATCAACCCGGGATGAACTGGGAACCCGAGTGTTGCGTTCCTTCGCTGCATGGGATTCATCATCGAACTTTTGGACCGCACTTGCCAAAAGGGTGACTGACGCCCCTCACTTCTGTTTGACACCGATGAGATCTGTCCATGACATTCTGGCGACCTGCCTGGTTGCTGTCCCCGCCTCATGGGAAACTTTAACTCATATTTTTAATGTCTCGAAGGCCCGTCCCAATATTCTCCTGGGTGATTTTGCTACCCATGTATATTGCCCCCTATGTATTGAATTGCCGAACGAGCAAACCCCCATCCAGTCCCAAATACTTACTTATAATATCACACAAGGTGATTTGTGCTTCTTTCTTACGTGTAATCCTAGTGCGATCTCTGAATGTCTACGCCTCAAACTAAAAGGCGCCACTTCATTTACCGCTCACGAACGGACTTTGTGCTTTCAAAGGACACCGACCACATGTGTTTCAGTTCAGAACAATATGACTTGTAATAGTTTGGTAGTTACCCCCAGTCACTATCGCACGATGTTACTACCTGCCGGATGGCTTTTCTCATGTGGTAATACTTCCTGGCCATTTGTCCCTGCAAACATTTCCG